>NC_140584.1:1113456779-1114167868 GCF_964204655.1 Triturus cristatus | reverse complement strand
TGATTATCATTTAAGATCACACGTACTCCAGTAGGGGAGCAGCGGATCGTAGCTCTGAAGTACTTAAGCATATCAAGACCCATAATGTTGTCAGGCGTGTTCGGAGCAAGCAAAAACGGGCAGGATGCAGAAAGTTGGTCAACATGAAATACAAGGGGTTGGGATAGAGGGCTTCGAGATAGTGTACCATCAAATCCTACCGATGTAACCATTAAGCCAGATGGGGGAGTCCTCGGAACCAATTGTTTGGACAGCGCACTACGAGTAGCTCCTGTATCAACTAGGAACCGATCAGTAGAACCCAGAACATTTGCTGTAACATAAGGACCCTTCTGATCAACTGGCACTTCAACTGATTCCAACCCCCACCCAACGCAATCCTATGCATGCTGCGAATCATGGTACCCAGGGCGGTCATTCCCAGACATTTGATACTGATTTTGCCGATCAAATACATTAGGTCTATCTCGTTGCTGCACGTTAGGATCAAATCGAGCACGATCAGTGCAATTCCCTCTGAATTTCGAAAAGCCCCCTCTACCTCTCGGCGGTCCCTGACCACGTCCCTGCCGCGATGCACATAATACCGGACAATCCCTGGCCCAATGACCCAACTGTTTGCAATACGCACATTGATTTCTATTAACATCCGATCGACCCGAAGGGGAACCATAAAATCCTCCTCTACCTCTCTCGACAACCCGACGAGGCGGACCATACGCTTGTGCTAACATCACCTTAGTTTTCAAATCTTTCGATTTCTTCTCCTCATGACCCTTCGCCTCTTGTTCCTGACGCTCATAGTACAGAGCCATAGTCAGGAGGGATGCCGGAGAAGAGGTGGACCAAGAGCTTTCACTCGCTTTTAATCTAGCTGCTACTCCCGTCAATAAATTCGCCACATATTTATCAACAAAAAGATGTCGACCCGTATCATCCGTAAGTGACTGACCACTGAAATCATGAAATGTTTCCTCAAAGCGCGTAAAGAAGTCTGAAACTGATTCATCAACCTTCTGTTTACACGAGGCTAACATATTCCAGTCAATCTTTTTAGGGGGAATAATCGTTTTCAATTTAGTCAAGATAGCAGCAGGAAGATCTAAAATAAGCTGGGGCGGTTTTTGCGCAGGCTTTCTCTCCCTATCCTCATCCTCAATCTCAGACCATTTGGCCTTAAAAACGGCTTGATCATCTACCTTCCGCACAGATCGCCACATATCTGGTGGCAAAATGAGCCCAAAGAACAAATCTATATCTGCTAAAGTCATAGTACAAGAATTCAAGGCCCCTTCGACCTCCTCATAAAAGGCCGCTGGATTCTTACGGGGGTCAGGCAATGCATTCTTCAATGCCATAACATCAATCCTATGCCAGGGAGTATAAACCCAATTATACACAAAATATCCCCTAGCATCAGGGGAAGATGTGTCTGAACTAGTTCCCGCTCCTTTAGGAGGAACATACAAAGGCGCTGCCTCTCGCATCGGTTTAGCATGCACTAGTTCGCTCTTATCTGAATGGGAGGTAGACGACTGTTGTCCGTCCGCCTGCGAATGCAACCGCTCCTCCTCTCTTTGTTGGCGCGCTTTTTCTCTCAGCCGAAGCATCTCGTCCCGTAGGGCAAACAGCCGACGGACCGCATCAGGTACCTGGGAAGGAGATAAAGCACCCGTTCGTAATGCTTTAGAATCAGATACTACATCCTCGGGTTCAAGAACATCAGAATATTTCCGGAAAGCATCTACCACTTCGTCAGAAAAAGTTTCAGCAAAATATAACTTTTCCCTATCCTGCCATCCTTCCAAGGACTATAAGAAACAATGGTTCTGTCGGGCAAAGACCAACAATTACTTTGTTCTACGAATGGATCAAGACACAATTGAATACATCAATTATGGAAGAGAGTATTCTCTTTGTAACAGTGACCACAGAAAATATGAAGTACAAATCACATATACCATGTCAACATACAAATCACGATAAAGTTAAAGTCAAATTTAGTGGGTGAAATGCTGTTCTTTATATATAAATTGCATCATTCATATAGGCACCCACATCATTTATAACAAAGCACGGTTACCAAAGTAGTACACCATAGAACAAGTTTGTGAATCAGTGAAAAAGTGACATGAGTGACAAAATTGTGCATAGTATATACAAAAATGAATACAAATGATCTTTATGTACACGATAAAAAGAAGAGGGCCAGTTTCAAAGAAAGTTGCAATTACACAGTTTCATGAATCAATCAAAGTATGTATGGAAACAGGTCTTGAACTGGTCCTAGCTATTGTCGTCGACGTTTCAACCCAGTATAAGCGACACTAAATCGTCAAGCGGGTCTTCATTAGGGGTGGGCGGAATTTGCGGAATTAACCTTCGCAAATTATCGCGAGAATGTTTAAAATTATCGCAAACAAGCAGAAATATCGCAAAGATGCGGAAGTTTTTTTCCGGCATGTTCGCGAGATTTTCTGCATGGTTGCGGGTCGCCAACTTACCCATGTGGTTGCTTGCGGGCGCGGCCATCTTGTTTTGAGTTGTTCTCGCGGTGCATGATCGCGAGAAGAAAGACGTGATCGCGCGACGCATGACGTCACTGCGGGCGCGAACTGTCGCGAGACAGCGCAAATGGCTAAAAACAATACAACATCTCATGGAGAACGCGACCGGATCAAGAAAACTTGTCGGCGAACGCAGGGATTCAGGTAAGGCGATCGCGCGCGCGCGAGAATGTATCATTTTACAGCGCGAGCAAGAAACAAATTATCGCCAAGCTGCGGAAACCGGAATTTTTGACATTTTCGCGCTCTCCGCGGAACGCAAAAATGTCAAATTATCGCAATTTCCGCGAACGGAACGAAATTTTTGCCCAGGCCTAGTCTTCATCAGGACTTAAAATAAACGATGGCAACCTAGCCGTGGGTCTAGGATGGCCTAACAGTCAAGTATTCAGGAGACGAATTAATCAGCCACTCGCGCTGTCACACCACCTTTCGTTGTGGTGGTGGTGGTGTGACAGCGCGAGTGGCTAACGCTGAATATCAAATACATTTGAAGTTTACCAAAATAGTAACTCTAACATCAGATCTGACGCATAACAATCTACTAACACGGTTCTGCATATAAGGAAACACTTTTTGAGAATCCCCATTGGATGATTAATTCGTCTCCTGAATACTTGACTGTTAGGCCATCCTAGACCCACGGCTAGGTTGCCATCGTTTATTTTAAGTCCTGATGAAGACCCGCTTGACGATTTAGTGTCGCTTATACTGGGTTGAAACGTCGACGACAATAGCTAGGACCAGTTCAAGACCTGTTTCCATACATACTTTGATTGATTCATGAAACTGTGTCATTGCAACTTTCTTTGAAACTGGCCCTCTTCTTTTTATCGTGTACATAAAGATCATTTGTATTCATTTTTGTATATACTATGCACAATTTTGTCACTCATGTCACTTTTTCACTGATTCACAAACTTGTTCTATGGTGTACTACTTTGGTAACCGTGCTTTGTTATAAATGATGTGGGTGCCTATATGAATGATGCAATTTATATATAAAGAACAGCATTTCACCCACTAAATTTGACTTTGAGTTTATTGTGATTTGTATGTTGACATGGTATATGTGATTTGTACTTCATATTTTCTGTGGTCACTGTTACAAAGAGAATACTCTCTTCCATAATTGATGTATTCAATTGTGTCTTGATCCATTCGTAGAACAAAGTAACTGTTGGTCTTTGCCCGACAGAACCATTGTTTCTTATAGTGCGTATGCCCAGGTTCTGAGGGACACAGGGTTACCCCATTGTTCAGATAATATCCTTCTAAGGACGGCAATAATTCTACCAGAGATACTTTATTGGTGAGCGCACGCAAAGAAAGCCTCCGAAGCTCACTCATACGCTCAGTCGATAACATGGACCGCGTGGCTACCTTATCCGAAACCGATCCAGAATCCTGTGACCTCGGGGCGGACGCGCCAACATAAGGGGGCGGAGAACGATCTAATAAATAAAAATCATCTTCAAGATTAGTAAGGACAGGATAAAGTGGCTGGCGGACAGCATATTGACCCGATATTTGCAACCTACGCTCTTTCTCTTGTCTCTCCGCCAGTTCTCTTTCCTCCCGACGCTTCGCTTCCTGCGCTCTCACATGATCATTTTTCCGTTGCTCTTTATCAATCAGCGCTTTCTCACGTTTCTCCTGCTCACGCACTTCCTTCACCCATAACCGCACACATTCAAACATGTCTTGCCTAGCACGCCGTTTACACATACACTGTTCCACATACTCAATCTTACGCATATCAAACGATCCATACAAAGGCCATCGTAACTCAGGATCCTTTTTGGTGTATTTCCTCCACACTGTGCTGTACATTATAGAGGAAAGACCTTGCTTCACATACATATCCCTATTAGGAGTCCCCTCTGGGGGGGCTGGAGCAGATTCCTCAAGATTTAACCGGTTTCCAAAACAGCAGCACCACTTACGGAGTGCGCTGAAAGCAGGCATGCTCAAAAATAATGCAAAATATGCAGTATTATCAAAAAATGGCACTTAAACGTTGCGCCGTTCAAATTTAAACAACTCTGGAGAAATATCTCCACATTACCTGCCTATATGTGTTGCAACGCATATATTCCCACAGTAATCAATACAAAATATGACCGGTCATCACAAATCAAACTCAAATAGCCAACCTAGGCTTCAAAACTCGGAGCAAGTACCGTACAACGGTTCTTACCAATCAAGAGCGTCCAGATTCCAACTGCCAAGTTCCAAAATTCGCCCAAACGGCTATCCCGCGGCAAACCGACAGAAGAGGTCTCAGTCGAGGACCGGCGCCACCCAGATGGTCAGCTCGGAAGGGAAGGAAGAAACCTCGGGATGCCAGGACTAAAAAAGCCGCTGGCAGTGATCACATCCCCGGCCAAATTCCTCACCTTCGTCACGACCAGTCCTTCGAGCATCCGAGTCGCCGATGAGCCCCACGTGACGGGCGCCAATTGATGAATACAGGCCCCAGCTAGGCCCGCAAATACAAGGGTTCGCCCTCCTGTGTACGAAAACTAGAAGGAAGTTGACACGGAAACTGCAAATACAAAGACAGAGTTTATTAACCCTTAAGGGTGGTCCTACAATCTACACAACACTCTTCAGTATTGCATAGAGTAGCACAAAGAACTTGCGTACACGGTCCCCTTTTATACACAACAGAGGGGCTCATAAGTGGGTGGATACAACATAGAGCAGAATTCATTACCATTTATGGACATTTTCGATACAGGATCAATATGTGGGCGGAGTTAACAATTTCCTGAACCCGCGAAAACATGGTCAAACAAGGACTAACTGATAACAGATGTGGTCAAGTCTGGGCATGCGCCAGACGGACAAAGGAGCTATTTATAGACTGTTACTAGGCAGATTACAAGAGCAACTAGCGAAGAGGTAGGACTCTTCTCGTGCAAAGCACGTGGAGACATGGCAATACAAAATGGAGTCCGGGCATTAGTCAACATAAGACAAGAAACACGTTTATGACTAGAGAATTCATGTCTTCAGTGAATGCTTAATCATATCGCTGTTTTAGTTTTCAACACTAGGGCAAACATTTTGGAGACCTCCTCCTTAATGCAGGCCCTTACCCTGTCAGTCACTCTGTAAGCCTTGTGCTTGACAGGAGGACTGTCCCCGGTGTCCACCTCATGGATGCACCAATCAGTGACACCAGGCACCAGGGAAAATAAATCAGGAAATTGCCCCAAACAGCTGATGTCAATCTTTCTGCTGCTCAGGGGTCAGTGTGGTGGAGAGGACCACACCCTCCACTGACCCATCCTTCTCTCCTGCACACAGGAGGTCAGGAAGAGGCTCACTCTCCTCCTCCATGCCTGCATCTGTGGCAAGAAGCATGCCCACTTCAGACCTCTCAAAGTGGGGCTTTAGGCGATTCACATGCAGGACCCGCAGGGGGTTCCTGGGAGATCTAAAGTCCTCCAAATAGGTAACTTGACTTTTTGCGCTCCACCACCTCAAATGGACCGGTCCACTTATCTTGGAGCGCACAAGGCTCCACTGGGGCCAGTACCCAAACCTTCTGACCAGGTTCAAATTTGACCAGAGTGGTATTCTGGTCGTGCCAACGTTTCATCTCCTCCTGGCTGGCTTCCAGATTTGCCTGAAACGCAGAGTCTGGTTCCTGAAGGCCAGGATGTAGCTAAATACATCCTGGGGAGGTCTCCTGGGAGATTGCTCCCAGCCTTCCTTGACCAGACTCAGAGGCCCTCTTACCGGATGGCCATAGAGCAGTTCAAAGGGACTGAACCCTAAGGACTTCTGTGGCACCTCACGGTATGCAAATAACAAGCATGGCAAGAGGACGTCCCACTTACGCCTCAGGGGCTCATCAAGGCCCATGATCATGCCCTTCAAGGTCCAGTTGAACCTTTCAACCAGACCGTTACATTGGGGGTGGTAAGGAGCGGTGAACTTGTAAGTTATCCCACACTCCTTCCACAGAGACTTCATATACTGGGAGATGGAGTTGGTCCCCCTGTCGCTCACCACCTCTCTGGGGAACCCCACACGGGAGAAGATCCCCATCAGTGCATGTCCCACCACGGGGCCGTCACTGTCCTGAGCGGGATGGCTTCAGGGTACCCGGTGGCATGGTCCACCAAGACCAGGATGTACCTGTTGCCCATGGCTGTCTTGGGGTCCAGAGGCCCCACAATGTCAATGCCCACTCGCTCGAATGGGGTACTAACAACTGGAAAGGGCTGGAGTGGGGCTTTGATCTTCCCCCCACTCTTCCCACTTGCCTGGCAAGTCTCACAGGTCCTACAGTATGTATCTTAGCTTTTGCGCATCTGGGGCCAATAAAAGTGGGTGGCCAGCCTCTCAAAGGTCTTGGTCTGCCCCAGATGTCCTGCCAATGGAATGTCATGAGCCAACCCCAGTAGGAAGGCCCTGAAGCACTCGGGTACCACCAGCACACGGGCTGACCCCGGCTCTGCAGCCTTAGGCTCACTATACAGGAGACTGTTCTCCCAATAAATCAGATGTGAACCAGCTCATATCACCTGCTGCCTGGGCTGCAGCCTGCTGCCGCATACCCTCAAGAGAAGGGCAAATTCTATTCTGCTCACAAAACTCCTCCCTGGTGGGCCCTCCTTCCTGCTGCCACTGGGTCAGCTCAGGTAGGTCCCCTAGGTTGGTACTCTGCTCCCCGGTAGGGTCTAGGTTGCTGTATGGGTGGAAAGTTCTGGACTTGCGACGCTGCAGTTGTTAGGGCCCAATTTTAAATGTGGCACAGTCCTTGTAAATGGCTACACCCAAGAGCCATTGAAAAGTTTAGGTTTTGAAAACGATGGAGGGTAGTGCCTTCTTAATTGGTCCACATCAGTGGATAATCAATATCAGAGACATTGCTCGAATGAAGATCATTTGTGTTGTTTTTATTTATCTTTTTATCAAAGGAGCGCCAAAAATTTCAAATTGTGAAGAGAAAAACAAAGCCGACACGTGTTTCGCCCTAGTGGCCCATTGGCCGTGGGCTTTTTCAAGGCTGTGAATATTAATCAACACAGTCTTCCTGTGAGAGTAGAAAAGACGTCTCTGCGGTCCTCGGGAAAGTCGACTAGTGAAAGGAGCTGTCAGATGTAATCTCCCTCAGGGTCTGCTCCCTCCTGGGCCGTGGGAACCAAGGGGGGCGGCTTTCCGCGCCCCCTGCCCCTTCTCTCTAAGGCAGGGACCTGGGCCATACTCTCAGGCTCCAGGTCTTTCTCAACACCCTTCATGGCTGCCTTGGACCGAGTGGTAGCACACCCCCACTCAGGCAGACCCTACATTTGTAAGTGAGCTCTCCTCTCCACCGTAGCCCACGGTGAGTTCTCTAAATCATTGCCCAACAGACAGTCCACAGGCATGGCGGGCCTCACAGCCACCTGAAGAGTTCCTGAGACATCCCCCCCCCCCACACAAAGGGAACCTGAGCCACCTCACATTGGCTCTCTGTGTTGTCTGAAGACACTACTGGGTAGAATGCATGGGGCACAACCTGCTCTTTGGACACCAACCGGGAGCTGACAGCAGTTACACTGGCTCCTGTGTCCCTCAGAGCCTCCACTCTATGGCCATTCATGGTTACCCACTGCCTGTATTTTTTAGTTTTATCAGGCAGTGCAGGCTTAGGAACCATCTCAAAGTCTCCTAGTGAGACAAGGGTCAATTCTACGGGGCCCCACCCACCTTGGGCATCCATCTCCTCCTCCCCCAGGGCTACACTAGCAAGCTGGCAGGGCGGTGCACGGGGTGGTGCAGTAGTATCCCTTTGGGGACACTGGGGATCAAAGTAACTGTGGCCCACCTGGCCACAGTTAAAACAAGTAGGGGGTCCCCTCTGAACAGGCCTACCTGTTGGGGGCATTAGCTTCTTATCCTGGGGGGGGGCTGAGACACCACTGCCTGGTTCCCTGGGGAATTATTTTGGGGCCCTCTGTGGAACTCCCTTGGTTTACCCCTGTCCCCCCACCTCTCTGCGGGGGACCCTGCCCACCTTTGGCGAAGTCTCCCACTGGACCCTTGCGAACCCGGGTGCTCACCCAGCAGTCCGCCTCCTCAGCAAGCTTCCTAGGGTTAGTTAGCTTGCAATCTATCAGATGCTGGTGTAGCTCAGGAAAACAATTACTAGAGAAATGCTCCCATGGAATCAAATCATACAGTTGCTCAAAAGTTGCTACTTTACTACCTTTTACCCAGTGCTCCATTGCTCTGCCAAAAAAAGACACATATTCAACCCACGTGGTACCCTCTAACTTCTTGTAGGTTCTAAATCTCTGCCTGTACATTTCAGGGGTCAAACCAAAGCGGGTAATCAAAGCTTCCTTCATGTGGGCATAAACCATCCTACTTTCTGGGGGCAGGTCCAACAGGGTATCCCTCCCCTCACTCACAAAGTGTCCCCACAACCCCGCTCCCCAATCCTTCTCAGGGACCCGGTGGGACACCATAGCTAATTCATAAGCGGCAAACCATTGCCCAATATCTTCACTTTTATGGAAATCCTTAATATCCTCTTTAGGTATATACACTCTACTCTCAGTATGCACTACTGGTATGCTGCCACCAGAGGGGGAGATCTCTATACTCTTTGCTTTCAACTCCCTCAAAATTCTCTCATGTTCAAACTTCACCTTCATCATCTCAAATTCTAACTTCTTATTCTCTAGGTCTCTCTGACCATCCAATTTAAGCTTAGCCATCTCCATATCATGCCGCCTATCTCTCTCCCTGTCCTCGATCTCTTCTGGAGTCAGGCCCCTTGAAGACACACTAGTGCCCGGGCTGGAAACTGCTTTATCCCCTACCAAATCTACAACTTCTTCCTGCTGCTCTCCTGCATTCTCTCCCCCCTCCACAGACTCTTCCCTATTCCTAGGGGCATCCCTGGCCTCTAGCCAGGCCTTCAGTGCCTTGTAAAACTCTTCTCTCTTAGGGGCATATCAACAACAAGCAGCGATAATTATCGCTGAGCTCACTTAGCGCTCGGATAATTATCGCCGGCTAGCGCCGATTTTTATCGCTGAGATAGCGTGCTATTAGCAACGCTTATCTCATCAGCGATAAAAATCCTAGCGCTAACTGGCTAACGTGAGATTATCGCTGGAAACCTAGCGTAAATGTCACGTTAGCTAGTTGATAGGGACTCACAAACTTAGCCATGATATCCACCTTGCATAGGATATGATGGCTAAGTCAGTCCTGAAGCAGGTGTTAGGAAAGTATCGATAACAGGTGTTATCGCTACTTTTCCTGACGCTATGCTTCATAGCGTGGGGCTTGATGATAGGAGAAATGTCGCTTAGCGACATTTTTCCTATCATGTCAGGTCAGGAACGCCCACTTTGCATCTCATTAGAGATGCAAAGCTGGGCTTTAGACATCCCCACGCTAAAGCAAGGTTTCACGCGTTAGCGTGGCCTTGCTAATATAGCGATGAAATTATTTCCGCTTTTCGGCTGAAAACGGCCGCTAAAGCGGCGATAATTTTTTATCGCCTCATTGTAAATATGCCCCTTAGTGAGACCTGTGATAGGGACTGTAAAGCGTTTGCAAAAATATTTGAGCTGCTTAGAAGTGTAGGTGTCTATTTTCTCTTCTTCCCAGGAGAGATCCTCAGAGGCATTGGATCTGGGCTTGCCCATTGTAGCAATAACTGGCAATAACAATCAAAAATAGAATCAAGTAATCTCAAAAAACGTACGTGGTTATGTTATGGTCTTCACTCACTAGTAGTGTACACTATAATTACTGTATGCAATCATAAATGCAAGTCCAGATCCTCACCGCTGACAACCAATGTTAGAAATGGGAGTCTCTAGTTGGCAATGGCTGGCCACTGTCCAAGTAGGGACCCTTCTTCCTAAGTCAGAGTAAGCAGCCTACACCCTTTGATAACCCTGCTCAACCCTGTGGTAACGTAGCACGAGCAGCTAGGCTTATCTCTGAGGCAGTGTGTGAAGCATTTATGACCATACACAGTAATACAATGAGGAACACTACAAATGGACACCACTCAAGTAGTTATAAAAAATAGGTATATTTATATAGACTTAATCACAAGACCAATAACAGTAAAAATCCACAGTACTAGAAAAATAGGGTTACTTTAAAAATGCTGCAAAAATAGTTCAAGGTGCACCAAATGATGTTCAGTTCAATGCAGTGGTCTCTGCGACCCTTTTACTCACAACGTATCTGGATTCTGTAGCCAAGCAACAAAAATGTCGCTAAGGAGTTGTAGCGATAAATTTCCTCACGCTAACCAGCGATGCGTTGAATCCTTACCGCAAGGGAGGATGATGCGCTGGGTTGCGGGCAGGATAAAGTCACAAACTTCTTCACACTAAGCCGGTGATGCAAAAAAATCCTTGCTGCTAAGGGAGGATGATGCACCGAGCCTGTTGCGTGTGCGATCTTGCTGCGATAGAAGAAAATGGTGCTCCGCGAGGGAGAGACGATCCTGATGCGATGCGGGGAAAATGGCGAACGCTCGGCGTCCGCGCTGCGATGAGCTTGGTGCGATGATTCTGGGTTAGCGAGCGCTTTGGGGCACGCTAACAAACAATGCGACAATCCTTCGGTTTAGCGAGCGTTTTCAGACCCGCTGACAGGCTCTGCGATGATCTTCGGGATAGCTGGTGTTTTGGGACCCGCTGACAGGCTCTGCGATGATCTTCGGGATAGCGGGCGTTTTCAGGCCCGCAGACGGGTGATGCGATAATCTTTGGGATAGCGGGCGTTTTCAGGCCCGCTGACAGATGAGGTGACGATCTCCGGTAGCGAGCGCTCGGCGGCAGCAGAGCGACGATTTTTCTTACGCTCACCAGCTGCAGCTGCTCACTAACGGGGGTTAGCGACGATTTTCAGCACTCTTTTCTCAGCAGTAGAACTAGAGGCCCTGGTACTCACAGGAGCCTCACCTGCAGATAGAAATCCTCGCTGGGAGGACACAGGAGGCTGGTGGTGGAGTCTGGTGTGCCTGAGACTCCTGCAGGAGGCTAGCTCTCTTCTAACCCTTGGGTGATTGCAGTAGCCACAAAATAAAAGTTCCTTCCAAGTCCTTTTCCTCTTCTTCCAAGTCCAGTAGTAACCACTGCAGGCCAGTTCAAGAAACAGCACACAAGCACAAGGACAGTCCTTCTCCTGCAGATTCCTGTAGAGGTTCTTCTTGTTGTCCAGGAGCAATACAAATTGTAGGGGTTTGGGCACAAATATTTATACCCCTAAAGTCTTTGTTCTTAGGAGCCACAAGTCTCTGAACCCAGCCAGAACCAGTTCTGCCCAGCCCTGGAGCACTTTGTTGACCAGGCTGCATCCTTCCTTTCAGAAAGAGGGGGTCTGCCTTCAGACGCACAGTGGGAGGTGGAGCCAGCATTCACCTTGCCAAGCACAGCTCTATTCAAGTGCAGGAGCTACCCCTCCCCTCACTCCAAGGCAGATCTCTGTATTCAACCCAGGTCTGACTCAGCCTGCCCTGTCCCTCCAAAACCAGACAGCCAATGCATATAATAGAAGAGCACACTGGAAGGCTTAGGCAAGAAAGTACCTATACTCTAAAAGTGGTAGTTTCAAACACAGAATATAAAAATAACCTTCACTAAAAGATGTATTTTAATATTCTGAGCTCAGGCATACTAAATTCGTTTTTCTACCATGTTCTGTGGGTCATTTAGGACTATAGGATGTAATAGCCCAAACCTCCCATTCTGGCCTATGGAGAACAGGTAGCCTTACAGTATTGAAAAACGAAATTGGGTATAATTCACTACTAGGACATGCTACACACATCAGAGCATGTCCTACCTTACACATACAATGCACCCTATCATAACGGTGGCTTACAGGATGCCAAGGGAAGGTTCAGGGGCTGGGAAGTGGGTGCACTTCACAGCCAAGATGGCAGTTCTGGACGGCATGCAGACACTGCAGTAGCAGGTCTGAGACACACTTTACAAGCTGCTTCTGTGGGTGGCACAAACCACTGCTGCAGGCCCACCAGAAGCATTTGGTTCACTAGCCCCGGGCATACACAGGCCACGCTACTGGGGACTGACAGTTAAACCAAATGAGCCAATCATGGAGGTACCAATTCACATGTCATCTTTACAAAGGGAGCATTTGCGCTGTGGCACTGAATGGCATTGGCAAAGCGCCCAGAGCATCTATAACCAGCAAAAACAGAGGAGACACAGTAAAAAATGGAAGGGAGACTCACGCCAATGGTGCCAGGTCTAACATTGCCCATCACCCCTGCCACCTCCACTCATAGGGGACCTGGTACCCATCACCCCTGCCACCCCCAGCCATAGGGGACCTGTTGCTCATCACTACTGCCACCCCCACTCATAGGGCTTATGTTGCCCATCACCCCTGCCACCCCCACTCATAGGTGACCTGTTGCCCATCACCCCTGCCACCCCCACTCATAGGGTACCTGGTACGCATCACTACTGCCACCCCCACCTATAGGTGACCTGTTGCCCATCAACCCTTGCCACCCACACTCATGGGGGACCTGGTGCCCATCACTACTGCCAACCCCAGCCATAGGTGACCTGTTGCCCATCACCCCTGCCACCCCCACTCATAGGGGACCTGGTGCCCATCACTGCTGCCACCCCGAGCCATAGGGGACCTGTTGCTCATCACTACTGCCACCCCCACTCATAGGGCATATGTTGCCCATCACCCATGCCACCCCCAGCCATAGGGCATATGTTGCCCATCACTACTGCCACACCCACCCATAGGGGACCTGTTGCCCATCACCCCTCCCACCCCCACTCTTACGTGACCTGTTGCCCATCACCCCTGCCACCCCCACTCATAGGGGACCTGGTGCCCATCACTACTGCCACCCCCAGCCATAGGTGACCTGTTGCCCATCACCCCTGCCACCCCCAGCCACAAGGGACCTGTTGCCCATCACTACTGCCACCCCCACTCAAAGGGCTTATGTTGCCCATCACCCCTGCCACCCCCAGTCATCGGGGACCTGTTGCCCATCACCCCCACTTATAGGGCTTATGTTGCCATCACTCCTGCCACCCCCACCCATAGCGCATATGTTGCCCATCACTACTGCCACCCCCATCCATAGGGGACCTGTTGCCCATCACCCCTGCCACCCCCACTCACAGGGAACCTGTTGCCCATCACTACTGCCACCCACACCCATAGGGGACCTGTTGCCCATCACTACTGCCACCCCCACCCATAGGATGGGTGATGCACAACACATCCAGCATACACCAACATCAGGTATGTCAGCAAAATACATCCCCCCTAACATCATGCCAACAGTGTGTAGTCTGTGACAAATGCCCACAACAGTGATTATGACTTCGAACATACAATGTAAATAACAGCACATGTGTGACCAACAAATGAGTCTGCCCTACACAAGGCAAGCATCACCATAGCACTGTGTCAATGTAAAAAGAACACCCCCTCACTGTGTAGAACAAAAGTTAAGTGTGGGCTTCCAAACTGCAGCAGATGTTGAGCATTGTGGTGATGAGGTCTAAACCCCCCCTCATCACAGTGACCAAAAGGTAAGTGTCATCATGGTCAAAGCTGCAAATAACAAACAGCATGCATGATCCCTGCTCCCAACACATTAATCACTTATGGGGTGAAGTAGTGGTTGTGTCCCATTCCCACAGAGATGTGGTGAGGCTAACAGTGCTGTGAAAACATAACACACTCTTGGACATGTGCAGGCAGGCACCACACATGGGGGCTGACAATGCATACAGTGTACAATGACACAAGAGCAGAAGTGACCATCACAAAGCATACACACATCTCGAAAATAGACACACTAATCAAAACAACCTTTGTAGACTGCAAGTGTCAGCTCACAAACTCTCATTCCATGCCAGCAATGGCACCTAGCAACCAGGATGAATGTGCACAATGATGTGACATGACTCACAGGGACAGAAGGGAAAATCACAGAAACAGCATCCAGACAATGGCCCATGACCGCAATACCAATGCACTGATGCAGATGCACAATCACAAACAGGCAACCTCACACTGCACATCTGACACAACATGTGTGTGTGTATGTGTGTGTCTCATTATCCCCAGGCAACTACACAGCACATGAGGGGGGTTAAACCACAGTAACACAGATGTGGATACAGTGCCATACAAAAGTAAACCATCATTGGGACACCCTTAGTGGGCAATCAGGCACTGTGAGATGAGAGGGAGCACAACAGACACATGTGACACAAGCTGGAATGAACACCAACTAGCACCGCAAGAGACTGACACACAACAGCACTACCCCCAGTGACTGGGCATCGGGGTGAAACAAGCATGCATGAAACCTCCACTGTGATGACAAAGGCAGATGTCGTACATACTGGGAAACCCAAACATGTGTCCTGTTCCACAAATGTACATCACACATACACAAACACATATCACTCAGCATGGCCCCTCATCCATGGACAAACGGGAGCTAGGGGACCATCCATGCAAACATTTACATCAGTCCACCCTCAACACCACACACCCTGAACTGCAACAATGTGCATCTGTGAAGCCCACATGGACAGGTGATATTGCACATGCACCCGTGACAAATACAGGAATGTTGAGAGGAACTAAGGTGCACAGACTCATCACACAAGGACAGTTTACAACCCTGGGGAATAACAGACATACTGCACAGTATGCGGTACATGCCCATGACGCCAACGCTCACGTAAACTTCAGTATACCTGCCGCAGACCCAGGACAATGCAGAAGCCAAGGAGAACCACAAGGCACACATGCTGACACCTGCCAACATTGCAGCCCTGAACCCGACAAGTGGGAGCAGTCACACACACATACACATGTCTCAATCACTGAAAGGTACCACCTAGGGACAACTACATGACATTGCAAATAAACAAGCGCCCTGGGGAACCCTGACTGTGCCCCATCTGTGTCTGGCAACATCATCACTATTTAGAAATGACAAATCCCAATGATGATACACCAATTAACAGTAGTGTGTCATGCACCCACACATCTGGTAGCCCATGGCAAAGTAGTGGGATGAACCCAGTACCACTCAGCAAGCACCAACAACAGGAACATATCAAGGGAACACTGCCTGTGTATTAAAAGGGATGTGGACACACACGCATACTCATACAATACACTCCATGGGCCGAGGCTGTGTCATGGGACAAACACACTTACTTGAGGGTACCCAACTCCTGTGGAAGCCCAGATGTGCCAAACATATTCACAGCACATCTCACTCATGTCAGCAGAACACTTGATCAGTCAGCCATCAGTTACCACACAATGAAGGCTCTGGTCACAACAGCCTGGGTACGTGAGTCTCCCCTAAGTCATCTGCACATACTCAATACATATGTACAGCAAGTTGCACAGAGGACCCAGTTGCTCCTATACCAATGATGCCCACACCTGTAGGTCCAGTGGTGATGTGCACAAAGTCTGTGAAATTGACAAATTGGGCAATGGGAAGCACATCATATGTGCATGGGTGCAAGCCAGAGATGTGACCATGCAAATGAATTGTTCACAGAGATGTCCACAAATAGTTGCTCATGACACACCCAGGTAGCTGCAAAGGATGACATGGATACCCACCAGAATAGGATACATATCTCATGGACCACATGGAATACCTCACATCAACACATCAGTATTCTACATTGGAAACCAAGCATTACAGGTGCAAGGGCATGTTAAACATCATCAACATTTTGTACAGCTAAATCAAGTTCACAGGGATAAACAAAAAAGCTTTATTCAGCATATTAAAAGTTAAACGTCCGTTCAAACAAAAGGCCAATGGCCAGTCCATGTCCAAATGCCAAGGAGTGAACTAGAGTGACAACTGTCACACGTTGCTTGCCTGCACTGCTAAGGACCAGGGTCATCCCCTCGGAGGGGCATACATGGGGGTAGGTCAGGAACCGCAGGGGCAGGATCAGGGCACACAAGAAGGAGGCAGTGAAGAGGTGGTGAATGCAGGTGAGACACTTGCAACTGCAGTGGAGCTGACTGAAGTGGTGGGTGCAGTCACAACTGTAGGGCACAAGTCAGATGGGGTGGGTGCCGGCACAACTCCTGTGGGCAGGGCAGATGGAGTGGATTGGGTCCCCACTGCAGTGCCCAAGTCAGACGGTGTGGTCGTGGACTCCACTGCAGTGCCTACATCCATGTGAGTGGAATGGGGTGCAGGTGAGGTGGGGAGGACGGGGGGAACACGGTCCCCACATCAGTGGCACTAACCGTTTGACCAGGTGTGGAGGAGCAAGTGGTAGGGGGAGGGGTAGGGGGGAGGGCCTTAGCGTTTTGGGGATGGTGTATCTGTGGGTGGGGGAACCTGGGGCAGGGAGTGGCGGGGGAACCTCTGGAGTGGTGGCCTGGGGGATGGAGGATGGAGACTTTGTCTTGGAGCTGCATGGTGGTGGAGGGGTCTTGCTCTTCCGGCTCCGGGGGTACTCGCGGGTGGGGGTCTCAGTCTGACTGCGCCTGGGGGAGGGTGTCTGGGTGTGAGGGGCACTCCCCTCTGTATGTGGGGACTTCCTCTTCCCCTTGTAATCAGGATCTGCTGGGTCAGTGGGGAAGAGGCCAAGGTCACAGAGGAAGAGCTTCTGGGGAGATGGGGTTGCAGGTGAGGCAAGGGAAGGGGGCTGGGAGGGAGAGGTTTCGGAGGACTGCGGAGTGGTTGTGGATGACTGTGTGTGTGTCTGCAAACCAGCCCCTGTGAGTGTGGTATCAGCCCCCTGTGCTTGCTTATGTGCACGTCTAGACCTTGGTTTGGGTGTTTGTGTGCTTGGGACAGGTAGGCTGCTAGGAATTGTGGGGGGTGCAGGGGTAGGAGGGGTGCGGGACTGTTGTCCACAGACTCCTCACTCAGGGCAGCAGGGGACGCAGGGGATGCGGTGCCCGGCACAAAGGCGACATGCTTATGAACACATGAGCCTACAGGGACCTCTTGCATGGGAGCCGATGGGAGGGTGGTGATGGTGGTGATGGTGGTGGTGGTGGTGGTGGCGGGGACAGCCTCACTAGCTGGGGTTTGGTGGCTGCTGACACCCGCCTCCACAAGGGAGTCATCCTCAGAGCTGCTGTGGCCCTCAGCTGGGGGTGATGGTGCTGACGACTCCTCTGTGTGGCTCCACTCGCTCTCCGTGCCACTGGGTCCCCCCGAGTCATCTCCTTCTGTCCCTGTCAGGCTCTGTGGCTCCTCCTGGTCCGTGGAGCTGTCCCCTCCTGTGGCCGTGGATGTATCTGGATAGGAAGTAAGAGAACAACATCAGTCACCTGCACCGACTGCACACACCACAGTGAGTACATCACATCACAGGGCAAGCCATAGCATCATCAGCTGAACACAGCTCAAAGTGCCAACACTGTTTAGAATAAGCCAATTGTCATTCTCAACATCATATGGTTTCATATTTTAATAAAATACTGCTGTGGTACTGCTCTGGTATGGATAGTCATTGCTGTCAAGTGTCTGCATGGCATATGTCTCACTTTCAGTCAGTGCTGACCTTACCTTTTACCATTTCTATTCTGGAACTTGAAATTTTGGTGATTAACTTAGGCTCAAATCTTAGCAGTAAAGTTCAGTTGCGTGAAAAAAATAGGATTATATAAAGATATTGCACATAACAATGGCACATTGGGTATCTATTAATTGTATTGGTACGTGGAAAGCTCTGTGTCATGTTGTTACCACTATCTCATGTGCATGGTGACAGCACTCTTTTCATAGGTTCCTGTCACTATACCTTATATGTGATTTTCAAATTTCCTGATTTTCTACAGTAGATAACATAACACTATCAGAACAAATAAATGCTTCTAAACCCTGCACCTTTATTCCAGCACACAAAACTTGAGGAAACAAACGAAAAAATGGTTTAGTGACATGAACACTCAAGCGGAATATTCTTAGACCTGTTATTCTTGTTGCTACATTGTCCAACAAAGATAAGGTGTGGTGGTCTGTTCAGAAAGGAATAAAAATGACTCATTCTCTCTCATGTTACTTTCTCTGAATGGCATTTTAGTTTGTGGCTGACCTGGGGTTTAACAGTGTTTATATGTTTGCACTGAGGAGTGCAGTTTCCCTGTCGGTAGGGGTTTATCTGTTATTATAGGGTTAAATCTAAAACAGGATAATTGTTGGTCTCACCCACATTACTTAGGGACTCATTACCATGGCGGAAAAATAGCCAACGCCGGGCCAGTGGTGGAGATCGTTCCGCCATTGTCATGAGATTCACCTCCCTCCACATTATGATGGCGGTGGGTATCGTGGCGGACAGAAAGTCTGTCTGCCGCTTTTCCGCTGGTAGCAATCGTCATGATTGCCTGGGGGAGCGGTCAGCATGCTCACAATGGCAGCGGAGCCTAGCACAATTATGATGCCGGCGGAAGCCAGCCTTTCCATGGCGGTTGAACCGCCATGGAAAGGCTGGGGAGATTGTCTACAGGGGCCCGTTGCAGCCCCCCATGTGTTGGGGCGAGGTGTGGGTGCACTGGGGGGTACACATGGTACCCCCCTACATTTCAATGCACCAAGTGGCAGGCACAGTGTAGTGCCTGCCACGTAGTGCAGTGAAATGCACAACATGCTCTTTCTAACATCACAGCGGTACCATCATAATTCTGTATGCGGGACCACTGCACGCATGGCGGTCAGACCCAATCACCACTACGGTGGTGGGCGGACTTATCGTAATGAGCCCCTTAATGTGGAAAGTAAAAATACATAAACGTGTTGTAGAGGAGGAAGTCAAACAACAGATAATTGAGTACAAGGTGGAAGAAATAAACAAAACCAAATAACAGAAGAGAACTACAAAAAGGCACCACAAAGCTTTAACTTTAGCTACAGAGGATGTGTCTTGACAAGAAAAGATAGACATGATCAACCACATGTTACCAATTGAAGACTGGAGTTGTTTGAAAATAAGGTAGCTTGATGTCAAACACATGAAAAATTGAATAACTGGGCAGAACACACTCACTAATGTTCACAAGAAAATTCTACTTCATGCACGTGGGAACTGTACCTCTTCATTCTCTGAAAAATGTTCAACCTCCTGTTCTTGTAGTTGGAGTGGAATAGGAGCCAGAGGAGTGATGTTAGATGGCTCCAATGCCCAGACATCAGAGGATGAAGATGTATGGCCCAATTTCCTTAGAACATTAGTAAATGCCCCTAAGGTTGCATTGTATTTCCCGGAAAGCGTGTGTTGCTTCAGCAACAAAGCAACAATGTTGCTTTAAAGGGCACTAGCTGTTGCTATGAAGGAATCAATCTTGGAATCTTATTGACTGCCTAAAGCCTCCAGGCCTTGTCCCAAAGACTGGATAGAGAAAATGATGGCAACTAACTGGTTGACATCACATCACATCACTGGTGTTACATGTTGAAGGTTGGTCTTGTTTGCCACTTATTAGGTTTGAGACAACTCTAGACTCCTTTAGAAGTGCCCACTATGGTCTTCATACCCAACTCGCAAATAGGTTTTGTTAGAACCGGGATTCTCTAGTTGGCAGAGGCCAAATAGGTACCATTGCTTCTAAGTCAGGGAAAGGAAAGACACCTTCTCCGATTGCCCCTGCTCACCCCCTCAGTAGCTTAGCACAAGCAGCCAGGCTTATCTTCAAGGCAAGTGTGTAAAGTATTTGCAACCACGCTCTCAGCGATCCAATGATGACACCACAAATGGACTCCACACAAGTTTAATAAGAAAACAATTATATGTTCCTATAAAAAGATATACGATGAGACCACACGATAAAAATCCAACATATGCGTATTTGTAATATTTCACCTTGCTGGTTATTAGGCCAGCAAGCCCTTGTAGGTTCTTGCAGTTTTAATGAGCAATTCTCTATGATCCCCTGCAGTCCTAATGCAATGCTACGCAGTTCGTAATGCAACAATCAGGCACTTTGTAATGTCAAAATAATGCAGTTCGTTATGCAACAATCAGGCAGTTCATAATGCCAAAATAATACAATGCGTAATGCAACAATCAGGTAGATCGTTATGCAAAAATAATGCAATGTGTAATGCAATAATCAGGCAGTTCGTTATGCAAAAATAATGCAATGCGTAATGCAACAATCAGGCAGTTCGTTATGCAAAAATAATGCAATGCGTAATGCAACAATCAGGCAGTTTGTTATGCAAAAATAATGCAATGCGTAATGCAACAATCAGGCAGTTTGTTATGCAAAAATAATGCAATGCGTAATGCAACAATCAGGCAGTTCTTTATGCTAAAATAATGCAATGCGTAATGAGCTCCGGCACCGATCACGGGGCTTTGGACGATCTCTATGCCATTCGTACTGACTCGCAATCAGCTTCTGCCAACATCTCCCCCCAACACGGGTATGGTGTAAACCAAAGTGCAGCTCCACACTCCGGCCCCGGTACTGTCACTCCTTGTAAGTACGGGCCGCGATATGAGCTGAGCGTAGGCTCACGCTGTGAGAATGAGAAAGGTCAAGAGCATCTCTCTCCGAGCCCGCATCCCTGCCCCAGGCGGCGACACACATTACCTGGGGGGTGCGACCTTGTTCTCCTCTGCGAGCGACTTGGGCCTTTGATGCGATTTCATTGATTCCGGGCCGATGGCGATAACGAAGATCCCAGGCTGTAACAAGGCACGCGCACACAGCGTCACTGAGAGTCACTTGAGTTCCAGGTGTGCACGATCACAGGGCAATCCTTACAAAGGTCTCAGGCTGCACAAAGCACACGCACAGAGCGTCGCTGAGACTCACTTGGATTCCAAGTGCCTACAATCACAGGCCAATTCTTACAAGGGTCTCAGGCTGCAAAAAGCACACGCATTCAGCGTCGCTGAGACTCTCCTGGAAACTTCCACAACAGGGAGCCAGCTCTCCTCGGGCCCTTGGGGATAAATTACTTCAGGACACAGCAGACAGCAAAGTCTTTTCAAGCAAGGGGGACACAGCACACAGCAAAGTCCCTTCAGCCTTTCCTTGGTTAAATCAGCAAACAGCAGGCCAGCCCCAGAACACACAGCAAGGGTCAGTCCCTGCCTTCAGTTTCTTCAGCTGTTTCTTCCTTGGCAGCGGTTCCTCTTGACCATGAAGTAGTTTCAATCCTTTTCAGTTTTCATCAGTCCAATTGCAACGTTCATGGACTTCAGCTCTCATAGTTATACCCTTAAATGTCTTTGAAGTCTTTGGGGCCGATTAGGATGGCGGGCGGTGGCCCCACCGCAGTGCTGGCGGTGCCGAAAAATGCATTTTACCACCCGCTAGCAGCGAATCCCACGCCCGCTATATTAGCATGGCCAAACATAGCCCATTTCTTATCCGCGACACGAACCGCCATCAGAGTGCGCCCGTTACCGTGTCGGTGGGAGCCAAATGGAGACTCACTGCTGTGTGGAAGGACGTCCGCCCCGCTCCACAAATTAGGATGCCCCAAACAACCAGTCACACCGCAGTGGAGAAACCGCCCAACCAGAGACGGCGGAAGCTCGACAGCGGAGCGCGAAATCAGAGTCCCGGTCCACACCACCCGTACATGACCGTAATGGACCCAGCCCTACATGTTTTTCCGGTGCTGTACCTGATACATCACCAGCAACTCATGGACCGCCGCAGACGTAGCCGCAGGTACGAAATAACTCAACCACAACACACAACTCATGGGCTGATACAGGGTCCAAATCAACATCAGACACCCTGGTAGGGACAGGAACACATCCACAAGTGCACCCACACATAACCCACCTGCCACCAAGTCACTCCTCCGCATCCTGGACACACATTTTCCGCGATCATGCAGCAATGTCCAGGTCACGTCACCGCAGTAGTGAAGACGAGGTAATACATGTGCACAATGCAGAAGGCAGGGCCAGCTCCAGGCATGGGCAGGGCACAAAGAGCACAGGGCCACACCTCCACCCTCCACTAACTAGCACTCCCCCTGAAGGCACATGCCATGTGCCCCCCTGTGCAGCCCCGTGACAACAACAAGCCAGGTGAATCAATACCCTGCACCACACAACAAACAACCAGGGAGACAGCCACAGCAGGAGTGGCTGCAGAGGAATACACAGCACAGAAGCACAGGACCAGGGAAACACACACACCACAACACCACCACACTCATGGTAATAAAAATGAGTACAAGCACCAAATGAACACACACACATACAAGGAACAAACATCCAACCAGACACACAGTCTGCCAAGTCACACATACATACCCCATACTGACACACAGACACATACACACACCACATGCCAACAGCAATGGAGCACAACAAATAGGAAAGCCAAAGTCAGGTGCACACAAATGGAAGGCCATGGAGACAACCAACAAGCATGTGTACATCACATGCAAGACAAGTAACAGAGAACAACACCCTCAGCCCATCAAAGCACACATGGCTGGCACAGTTAGTGAAGTCAAACCACAGACAGCTCAGTGCAACAACACAGGGAGACAGCAAGGCAAACCATGTATAGGCACAAGTATGAAAGGAAGCCCTGAAGTTAAACTGTGAACAGTCACACATGTGTACAACTACTTCACCGGAGTATGCCTGCAGCACAACACACAGGGACCATTGACACACTCCATGACTGCCAAACACTAGTAGGAATCTACACACATAGTCCCCTCACACCAGCAGCACACAACACCAGTGTCAAACACACTGAAGGGTGGCAATACTTGCCAGTCAATACACAGAGAAACAATCATACACCCTGGGGGTAGCCACAAACATCACACACACACACAGGGATGCCAGATCAAAAGTCTGCACAAAAACAACAGACAAACACATAATACAACAGAAACTCACACAGACCCACACCAAGAACACACATGCCCTGTGCAGCTAAACTGTGGAAAGGCAATGGGAGCACAGACACAACAGGAGTGCACAACCTCATCACTCAGGAACAATGCACAGACAACATACCACAATACAGACAAGAAGTGCACATCACAGAACAACACAGCCACATCAAACAAAAAATAGATGCACAAGCAAATAAATCACATAGCAAACACAGCAGGACATCAGGGGATGCACACCAGGCAATGACAATGCATAATACACACACAGCACTGCATGCACAACAAGCAGTGTGTGCACACCAAGCATACCAGCCCCACACAGACATGAGTGGCATAACATTAACCCACACAACACCAATCAGCACAGCACACAGACAACAGCACCCCCAGGGAGTGAAGCAGTACCACAGCCAACACACATACATCCAACACATTACCAACAGATGCACAAGTCTGGGACAGAAAGGTGGAAACAACATGACCAGTGTACTGGGCAGCACACACAGTTGAACTGCATATGAGCAACCATGACTGCCAAACAGCGCAAGAACATGACATATAACCCATTGGGAAATGCCATGAGTGACACATTGCTCCTGGCCAAAGAACTGCACCACAAAGCACAGTATCACAAATGAAGTGATGGAGAGGCACACACACATGTAAACCAAAGGGTCAGCTGACATCAAAGTGAAGTATACTGCATGTCAGTAGGGGACATGGCAGGAGTGTACCATACACAAATAGAGGTAGTGCAGACTCACAATGGGTAGGCATCTGAAGCACAGATAGGGGATGGTATGACACAACACACAACATGCCATACTGGAGGCAAAAAGGCACCATGTGACAGCAAAGCATGAGAAAACCCAACCACAATAGCAGTGTGGAGCAGCAGGTCTGCACAGTCTCCACAAACAGTAACAAGACACACGGATGATCAACAAAACACAACACTGACTTGCCAGTCACACACTCTGCATACTCACAAGTGAGAAAAACAACAAGTAGGAGTAAGCCAGATCTGCAAGGACACACCAACACACTGCACATTGCACAACATATAACTCACACATGTGCATACAACCACATCCACAGGGCTGAACAATCAAAACAACAGGCAAACAACTCCTGGGTGGCACGTATGTAGTTGACAATGCAGGGGCATACACACATCAACACTCCCGACAAAGTCACCCCCTTCACAATGCACACTTCTTGACCACCCAAGAGCACACACTGAAAGTAAGCCATGGGACTAGCATGACTGGTCATAACAAGATGACCACACACATACACCACTGGGCACACATAAAGGAAGAAACCACATACATGATGACCCTGACCAGCCTGCCTGCAATACTGTGATATATACTGATAGAATCCCACTCTGTGCTGGCAGTGCCTCTCAACCTGACATGTGTACAATATAGCCAACATGAAAAAAATAAGAAACTGACAACTGCTTTCCATTTAAAATTGACATCATTGCCACCACAAGTATCAGGGTCAGGAAGAACTGAAGTCCCTGTCACTCCTGTAAAAAATAGAGTAAGTGAGCCAAGACATTGGCTATGTTGTAGTGGCACACAGAGCATGTGGCACAGTAAACCATATACACACAGCAAAATAACTTTATTCAGTAAGGACACTGACAAAACAGACAACAGGAACAACTGTCTTTATTCAAATATGGCACAGATAGGCAACATGAGTAGAGAAGAGCAAGGCACAACATGCAGAGTATGTCCATGAGAAGCTGCACAGGCAAGGGCCGAACAGCAAGGCCAGTGGGCAGGGCAAAGTGCAGAGTATGTCCATGTGAAGCTGCACAGGCAAGGGGCACACAGCAGTGTGAATGCAGTGTAATGTAGAAAGGTGTAGTATACACCTCTGTTACTTTTTAAACGTTTATCTTCTGAAGTTGGAACTACGCTATTGATTTCTAACACAGTACGTGAATAACGTGGTGACATGCTTGATGTGAAAAGGTCACGTGTCGAGAACTCACCATGTGACTCGCTAAAGGGATAGAGACAGCGCTCAGATCATATGATCGCCACTTTTGCGCATTACTGCAGGTTAGAACGCTGACCTTCAAAACTAAAATGTCATTATTATCTTTTTTTCGACGTAAATATAAAATCTGGGCAATTTATGGCTTTTCTTTATTCTTATCTGCTACATACTAGTTACGCTTGGCATCTTTTTTCTACATCCCTGGAAATGACACCACTGAAACTCTATTCTGAGACTTTTTTTATAATACACACTTCAGGAGATGGTCAATCTATTTTGCCATGTATCAGAAACTGCAGTGTAACTTTCATATACTTTCAAACACAATTACCCCTCTGCCACAAATTTGATGTTTTTTATGTGATTGTTTTTATATGATTGTATACATGTATGTAAACGTCAATTAGATACATAGGATAACTTGATATTTAATATGTTTTGATTTTAACAATTGTAATAAACTACTATTATTAATTCATTATTGTATAATTTTGATTGAATGTTACACTGAGCTCAGGCGGAAATGTACTAAAAAGACATATATATCTATAGATTTGCAATGTTTATAAACCTATAATAGCCTAGGGATATATATTACACTGTATTAATGCCCTGCCCTAGGAATTGTTATATCGATTCAACAGGGTGTCCTTGCTTTTTTACACTACACACAGCAGTGAATGACAAGGCCAGTTGGCAGGGCAAAGTGCAGACTATGTCCCTGAGAAGCTGCACCAGCAAGGGCAAAACAGCAAGTCCAGTGGCCAGTTCAGGGTGCAGAGTATATCCATGAGAAGCTGCAGAGGCAAGGGCAAAACAGCAAGGCCAGTGGCCAGTTCAGGGTGCAGAGTATGTCCATGAGAAGCTGCACAGGCAAGGGCAAAACAGCAAGGCCAGTGGCCAGTTCAGGGTGCAGAGTATGTCCACGAGAAGCTGCACAGGCAAGGGCAAAACAGCAAGGCCAGTGGGCAATGCAAAGTGCAGAGTATGTCCATGAGAAGATGCACAGGCAAGGGCAGAACAGCAAGGCCAGTGGGCAGGGCAAAGTGCAGAGTATGTCCATGAGAACTTGCACAGGCAAGGGGTCCACAGCAGTGAATGACAAGGCCAGTTGGCAGGGCAGAGTGCAGAGAACGTCTATGAGAAGCTGCACCAGCAAGGGCAAACAGCAAGGCCAGTGGTCAGTTCAGGGTGCAGAGTATGTCCACGAGAAGATGCACAGGCAAGGGCAAAACAGGAAGGCCAGTGGGCAGGGCAAAGTGCAGAGTATGTCCAGGAGAAGCTGCACAGGGAATACTTGAACACAGCAGAGAGCAACAAGGCCGGTGGCATACATGAAGTGCACAGTATGTCCAGGAGAGGCTGCACAGGAAATGTGTGTGACTGTACCTTTCCATGGTCAGCAACACAGTCAGGGGGTAACAATGTGCAGTACAGGCCCACCTGTAAGAGAGACAGGTGTGTGAGGGTGACTACCACTCAGACTTGGCTGTCAGGTGGACTGGGAGCTGGCTGTGTCTCAGGGACTGTCGGGGCACTTGACCGGGGAGAGAGCGGACCAGATGAGGTAGAGCTATCAGTGGCTTGGCAAGCCGGAGGGCTGCTTGGACCAGCTGGTGTAGTGGCACGTGGAGGTGGAGTCATGCAGATGGGAGACACAGTGTGGCAGGGAGATTGTGGAGGGGTGCCTTTCCACTTCTTGGGGATCCTAACTGGCTTGACTGACTTTGGATCAATGGTAAGTGGTGTGGACACAACAGGCACACTCACCACCAAAGCTGCATCAGGTGCAGATGCTGGCACTCCCTCTGGGGATGTGGTGGAACCAGCGGAACGCTTTGCCTGGCTTCGCCTTTGCCCCTCCATCCCCGGTTTACTAAATTTACCCCTTTAGTGCCCTCATTCCCCTGCTTCACTGGGTTGGAATGGGAGTCGAGGTGGTAGGTGAATCTGCCTTGGAGCCCTTCCTAGGTGTACCCATGGCATGCACCACCTTCTCGGTGGGCACAGAAACTGTGTGCTTCTCTTTGCGAGATGCTTTAGGGACAGGAGAGTCCTTGGATGGGGATGCCTCTGAGGCATGGAGCCTGAGGTCTGCTTCTTTGCATTTTGGCCCCTGGTGTTGCCTGACGGGCTTTTCTCTCTGCATCCTGGTGTAGCTTTGGTCTTCTGTGGGGATGGTGTCTGCGCCCGGGACCGCTTTGGTTGTTGCTGCTGTGTGCTTTGTGTGCTCTATCGTGAAAAAGCCTGGACAGTCCGGTGCAGCCCACCCACGTCTGAATGTATGCCCTCCATGAAAGCAACCACCTGTGCTAATTTTGTGTTGTGGTCAATGAAGGGATTGAGGAGAGCTGTCTGGCCTACACACAGCTAGCGCAAAAGGTCCACAGACTGAGCACTGATGGCAGCAGGGGGAACAGGGGCAGCGGTGCCCAGGGTGAAGGATGCTCTTCCCCTCTTACTGAGGTGAACACGGGCAGCACCAGAGGAAGTGGCTGGGAGGGTGGGCACTGGCCGCGGTTTGGTGGAAGCTGATGCAGAGTCCCCGTTGCCTGTGCCCGCCAACATGGATGCATCCCCGCTGGCATCAAATGATGTGGGACTTTGCGTCTCAGGCTGGGATTCCTCCAGCAGACTCCTGTCCCCATCTGAGGCGCTGATGACATCTGTGTTACTGGGCTCCTGTGCAGCTGTTGTGCTTGTTTCACCACCACTGGTGTCCGTCTCCTGTCCCTCCGTGACCACAGGAGATACTGCATGAGAGAGAGAGATGTAGGGTCAGTTCAGTGACAGCAACAGAACAAACATATGCAAGCAATGCATAACAAAAGATGACTAAATCTACATGTTGCACACAACCCTGTGCAATCACATTGTGCTAACTCACTATATTGACTCAAACAGTGCGTGGAAACTGGAAATTCAGGCATAAGTGAGCCATGTGACGACCACACAGCACAACACCCTGCTAGTGGCTCCGTTCAACCAGACACAAAACTAGCTCTGAGCACACCTAGGGACATGATGGGGGCACACTACTTGCTGCCACTGACAGATCTGGATGGAACAGGAGTGGACAACACAGACTGCAACATGGCATTCCACAATGGCCATGAACCCATGCCACCCATCATGTTGTACTTTGGGGCCCAAGACTGGTGCACATTGTTGTCAGATGTATAGGCCTTCCAAATCTGAGTGCATGCAATGGACGCATTGATGAAGGCACACTCAGATCGGGCACACTGCCGTTCCCTACCATGGGATTCCCCAGACTACCCCAATGCAGACGATACCTGAAGACCACGACTCAGAAGGCAATGGGAATGCACGGTACTCAAATTACCTTTGTAAGTACAGGTAGGGCAAATGCGTAACACCTGCACCCAGCCCAGCAGCCACTTACAAGCTACTGCATCACACTACCAATATCACATAGGCCAGCGCTGGCATAGGCTCTGTACACATGCAGCCACTCCCAGCCAAAGTCACCCTTCCCAGAATGCTCCCCCCGGCTTGCTGCTGATGCTCCTCCAAATGTACATCCAGCTTAGGCTGTGTCACCGCCAAGATGCAGCCCATTAGTGGTGTCATGCTGCGCCGTGCCAATTGCCCAGTGCGAGGAAGCAGCCCCAATGTCATCTCCGCCACGTTCTTTGCCAGCCGGCTGATGTTGTCCCACCTCTTGTGGCAGTGGGTGGGCCATCGTATTGAGATACCCAGAGCCTGCACCTTGGCCGCTATGGCCCTCCACACGGCCTTACGCTGGTGTACCTTGAGCTGCAGGCATTGGAGAAAAGAGGGGGAAATTATCAGTGACACAGTGTTATGTACCTACATCTCTCAGCACAGCAGCAAGATACAGACTCATTACAAATCCAAAGATATGTCTAACAGAGACAAGAATACACCTCACATGGTATATCTGCATGGGAAAAGCTGATGTAATTGCTTGCAGGTGTGAGGGGGAACACAGTCCCTGCATATCTCATACACATGCAGGATGCCAGCACTGAAACCCTGTGTAGCCTGCCCACATCTCCAGTCCATTTTTAGGTTGAGCAACACATACATCACATATCAACCTGTGTTTGGGGGTAGACTCACTGTGTTCAAGACTGCACAGCCCTCAATGTCCCTGCCCTGTGAATAGATAACTGTGTCATGGAAGTCACATTGAGGGACGTGATCTCACAAATCCAAAATCCTCATCACAAGGCCAGTCATGTGCAATCTACAGTGCTGAGATGGCTCATAGCTGGAGTGCAATGAGAAAAGACTGATGTAATACTCAGCAAGTGAAGTGATGTGTCCTTGTCTTTTTGGGCGGGGACTGTACAGGCCAGCTGGGCTCACACTGAGATGGACAACAGGGGCACACACAGCCATTCAGCCAACCAATCACTGTCCTGACTCCTGCATGAACAACTTTCTGCATCACTGTATGGCTGACAACACAACACAGGTCACTCAAACATACATGTGCAGGCAGGGAAACCTGTGGCATTGGGTGCACACACCTTCCCCCCTGGAGACAGCATGTTAGGCAGTGCATGGCACAATCACACACTCTCAGGCACATACTTCATCAGTCCAACTAAATGTGTGCCCCCCTTCTTCCCCCCCCCCACTGCTGAGGACTTACTATGACATTTGGGGCACCATACAGCCATGGGGCACCATACAGCCTTGCGTACTATGTGAGCACCTCGTCCACCAGGACCTCCATCTCCTCGCTTGTGAAGGGACTGGCACGGATCTTCTCTGTCCTTGCCATCGCTGTGGACATGAGACAACAGCGGCGGAATTGGGTGGTGAGGGGTCTCTGGTGGCAGTCCCTGGAGGCAGCAGCAGGTGGGTGGTCTCTGGCAGCAGTCCCTGGAGGCAGCAGCAGGTGAGGGGTCTCTGGCAGCAGTCCCTGGAGGCAGCAGCAGGTGGGTTGTCTCTGGCAGCAGTTACTGGAGACAGCAGCAGGTGAGGGGTCTCTGGCAGCGGTCCCTGGAGTCAGCCGCAGGTGGGTGGTCACTGGCAGCAGTCCCTGGAGGCAGCAGCAGGTGAGGGTCTCTGACAGCAGTCCCTAGAGGCAGCAGCAGGTGGGTGGTCTCTGGCAGCAGTCACTGGCGGCAGCAGCAGGTGAGGGGTCTATGGCAGCAGTCCCTGGAGGCAGCAGCAGGTGGGTGGTCAATGGCAGCAGTCCCTGGAGGCAGCAACAGGTGAGGGGTCTCAGGCAGCAGGTTCTGGGAGCAGTGGAAATGTGAGGCTCCCTCCCACACATATAGCCCCCTGGTGTTGTTTCAAAGGTGCCAAGCTGCAGCAATTGGTGGTCATGTCTGCCTTTTGAAAATACATCCAATGACCACCTCCGCGGTGGCGGAGCACGCCTACCGCGATATTCAGAATAGCATCATGCTACCGCAATCAAAATTTCCATTGGCTGTAAGGGCATGCTCCATGGCAGTGAAACATCGCAGGGGCCCGGCGTGCACTACCGCGATGGTGCATCTTTCAATTGCATCCAATGACCGGCTCCGCGGTGGCCCACACCTGGGGCCAGGCGGTAGCTACCGCAATTTGGGTGCCATACATTCACATGAGGCCCCCCGATTTGGGTGGCAGAGCATGCCAACCGCCATTTGGGCATGTCTAGATGGCTATCACTACCGCACTTGTGTATATGGGGAGTGCTGGTGACACACCGCTGGGGACAGGCGGTAGCTACTGCAATTTGGGTGCCAAACATCCACATGAGGCACCGCGATTTGGGTGGCGGAGCTTGCCACCCGCCATTTGGGCATGTCTCCATGGCTATCACTACCGCACTTGTATATATGGGGAGTGGTGGTGACACACCGCTGGGGACAGGCGGTAGCTACCGCAATTTGGGTGGTGGGGCATGCCAACCGCCATTTGGCAATTCATGGATATGTATCACTACCACACTTGTGTATATGGGAAATGCTGGTGACACACCGCTGGGGCCAGGCGGTAGCTACCGTGATTTGGGTGGCAGAGCATGCCAACCGCCATTTGGCAATACATGGATATGTATCACTACCGCACTTGTGTATATCGGGAGTGCTGGTGCCACACGGCTGGGGACAGGTGGTAGCTACTGCGATTTGGGTGCCATACATTCACATGAGGCACCGCGATTTGGGTGGCGGAACATGCCAACCGCCATTTGGCAATACATGGATATGTATCACTACCGCACTTGTGTATATAGGGAGTGCTGGTGACACACCACTTGGGACAGGTGGTAGCTACCGCGATTTGGGTGACGGGGCATGCCAACCGCCATTTGGCAATACATGGATATGTATCACTACCACAATTGTGTATATAGGAAGTGCTGGTGACACACCGCTGGGGACAGGCAGTAGCTACCACGATTTGTGTGCCATACAATGGCAATGGCCATCTGGAATACATCAACAGTGCACAGTGACCACATGCTAAATGGCACATCATTGTGCACACAATGCCAATATTCCATTTACTCCACTGGTGACTACACATGCCATGTTTGTGTATGTGATTTCGTAGATTGGCATGCACTCCCTCACATGTCACTTGTGATATTGATGGTCCTGTACACAGGACAGTGTTGTTATGGAGTCTACAATGTGTACACATGTCAATGTGTTGAGATGCTGTGACAATCACAGCAATTTTTGTCTCAATTAATGATGTTCTTTTTTACATGTCCTCTCATGACTGATCATGCACACAATCGTCATTTCTGCTCAGACTGTGGTCATTGTGTTGCTGATGTGTGCCAGGTTCAAATAAAGCATGAAGGTGTGTCAGGTACAGCAGCTAGGTATGAGACAGTGGGATTGATTTGTGACACATATGCTGGATGCTATACTCCCAGGTTTGCCCATGGTAAATGTGGTCACATCCCAATGTACATTCACATTGACCGAGGTGGTGTTTGAGGGACTTGCTTTGTGTAAGTTTACAAGTGTGCCATTTGTGTAGCTGAAGGTGTCTCTACATGTTGGCTGGTCTGTAACTCAAGTTTGATGACAGTCATTGTTGGCATTGTGTCATCCAGAACGTGAGATGCTGTGCCCATCTCATGATGTATTGGATTGACATGTGTCCACTTTCATCTCAACTAGGAGGAAACCAAAGCTGCTTCGTCACTTGACAATGCTGGAAGCCATGGATGATGAGGCGATATGTTAGAGCCCCACCTGCAGCCTCGCTGAACACATCCAACAGCTTTCACCCCAAAGTACAAGGTGATGGCAGCCCTGCATTTTTTTGCTACTGGATAGTTCCAGCAGACGGTGGCCAGCGCAGGTGGGATGTCACAACCAATGTTCAGCATGGTGCTGCGTGATGTACTGTCCGCCATGATGATCAACAGGGACAGATATATCCATTTCCCCAGGGGGCCTGAATTGGCAGCTATGAAGGAAGATTTCTATCCCCTCGGACACATCCCCCATGTTGTTGGTGCTATTGAGGGCACCCATGTTGGGCTTGGGCCACCACAGACACATGAGCACATCTACAGGAATCGTAAACATTACCACTCCATAAATGTGCAAGTGGTGTGCCTGGCAGATATGATCATCTCCCACATGTGTGCCAAATTTCCAGGCTCAGCCCACGACTCATACATCCTGCGGAACAGAATTGTACCCCAGCTGATGGCTAATCTGCTTCCCGAGCGTGCATGGATTGTGGGTGAGTATGCCTAGTCATATGGCATGCTGGGTGTGTGACCTTTTGCCCTCTGCCTCCGTGACATTTCAATGTTTATTTGTGTTTGTCACACCTAGGTGACTCTGCGTGTCCCAACCGTCCCTGGCTGCTGAGCCCACTGCGGAATCCCAGGACCCCGGCTGAAGTTCGCTACAATGATGCCCATGGGAGAACACGTAGTGTGGTGGAGCGTACTTTTGGTCTGCTGAAGTCACGTTTCCGCTGCCTGGACAAGACCATAGGTGCACTGATGTACTCGCCCGGGAAGGTGTGTCAAATTGTAGTGGCATGCTGCATGCTCCACAACCTAGCCATTTGCAAAGAGATTCCCCTGATTCTGGATGATGATGAGGACCCAAGGCCCACGTCTGCAAACCAACCCATATCCAGTGATGAGGACAGTGGAGAGAAGGAAGGTGTTGACCTGCGTCAATAGCTCATCACCCGCTACTTCACTTGAAGGTGGGTGACAAGGTACAACATACCCATTGTCTGATGATCTGAATGTTGTTGTGAAGGTGTATGTGAGATTTGTGACAGCAGCCGGTTGCAGACTCAGTGGTGGCTGACAATGTTTCTGGGACATCTACAGGATGTGTATGTTGACACTTGTTGCCCATTGTGATGTGTGCATGGGGGATTCTCTTGTTGTGAAGTGTTGTGTGACATCTGTGATACTACACCCAGACTAGTGAATTTTGTTCTGTTGTGTTTTCCTAGGTGCCTTCAACCTCTCCTTGCCTACATACACTCAGTGTCCTGGTACTTTGTAATCATGGTGAAGACTGTACATCCTGGAATAAAGATGGAGCAGACACAACGAACTGTGTGTAAGGATTTTTTATTCACAATGGTGACGTGATGGGGGGGTGAACATTTACATTGAGGTGATTAGTGATTAGTGGAGCAGTGAGTTGACAGTTGTGGTAAAAGAGATAGTCGAGTAGTCACAACATTGATGTGGTGACCCAGTCCAACAGACAGATGCCATTCACAAGTCAGTGTGGGGAAGGGCAGTCAATAAAGTCAATGCAGTGGTGAAGAGGGTTGCCATCAGGGCTGGCTCCATGACTGGCATTTGGCAGGTGCTTTGCCTCCTGTTACACCCAGGGTTTTCTTCGGACAGCACCTTCGTCGCTTGGCAGGGGGGGGCCCTGCTATAGGGCCAGTGGGGTCTGAGGACGCACCCCTCTCTGTGGCCGCAGGGAAGGATGGTGAACTGTCATCCTGCAGACCACCAGAGGGGGGGGTGGAGGTGTTGGTTGCGGCGCAGGCCTGTCCCTCAGTACTGCGACTTGCTGGCCCAAGAGGTACGCACTTTGTCCCATGCAGGTGTCGATGGACTTCATCAGCAGGATGAGCTCGCAGAACAGTTCGTCCGACTGGCCCGTTCGTCCCTGGGCCCGTTCATATGCCCCAAGGTCTCTGGTGATGTGGTCCAGGGATTGGGTCCCAGCCTCTTGTTGTCTGCAGGTGACCCTGCCCCTCCCACCTTCCCTGCTGCCACAGACCTGTTGCCTCACCACTGTAGGCACCCGCATCCTCTCCCTGCCCTCCTCAGTCGGTGGTGTGGGGTGGTCATCCTCTGGGACAGGGAGTGTGTTGCAGGCAGCACTGTTGGTGGTGGTGGCAGTGGATGCACCGGCTGTAACAGCAGTGCTCTGCAGTGATGTTGTTGGTGCAGCAGATGTGGTGGGGGGACGATGAGTTCCTGAGACCTGTTGCTCCCTGGCACACCAGATGGGCCGGCTTTGAGTTCATCGTCCAGAGAATCCTGGGTGTCAACATCCGAGAGTCCATGTACCAGGGGGGACTGACTGGGCAGGTTACTGGTGTTGTCCTCTGCAGTGAGTTCTTGGTCACCTGTGGGTCAGATGGGAGATGGTCATTGCAGTGCACACCGAAAGCTTTCTGTTAGCTGTATGTCATTCACTGTTTGTACACCACACAGTTGACTGATCATCACATTTTGTTGTATGTGCACTACTGTTCCTCCTGACATGGTGCACTGGTACATGTATTACTTGTCCATGGTGTGAGTTGTCAATACCTACCATGTGCTACATGCATGATTTCTGAGTACAGGGACATGTTGCCATCTAGGGACTAGCGCATGGAATAATATCTGTGAGGACTCTTTTTTGCTCACTCAGCCCTGTCAGACGTTACATCTGGGTATGTACAGGCCATTGTCATCCCCTGCATACCTTTGTCTTTTCATGTGCATATCTGGATTCGTACCACAAACCATGCTTTCTAGTTTCACATTTGGTACTTGCTGCTCTGGCCCCATGGCACTTAGAATTCAGTGATGTGCATGATTGTTCCCAGACTTTCTCCTACATGTGCATCGGTGTGTCACATTTTGGTTGCTGTGACAGTCTCATTGTCTTAGCTGTGTGCACGCTGTGAGTGGCAATAGGATCTGTGTGTATGTGTATGCAATGAGGGGGCTGTTCTGTTTTCCCATTTGGCTTTGACTTGACACATCTGTGTGTGTGCGTGGTGGGGCCTTGCATCCTGCTCAGGGGTGTGACTAGCAAGCCTGATATGTCTACCTACCTGTTATTTTGTTTGTGGTGATACAATGGCTAACACATGCATCTGGGTGGGAGGGAGGCTCCATCGTGATGGTCTGGGGGACGAGTTGGCTGGGGTGATTTCTTGTACAGGCTTCCCACCCACAAACACCCTCCCAGGGAAGATGGCTATCTGCCTGTAAGTTTGTTTGGTGTACTGCAATGGCTTCCAACTGCTTCTGGGTGGGGTAGTGCTCCATCCTGCTCAGGTGTGGGACAGGGGGCATGGTGGGAGTAGTGGTACAGGCCTCCCACCCCCAAACACCCTCCCAGGGAAGATGGCTATCTACCTGTAAGTTTGTTTGGTGTACTGCAATGGCTTTCAACTGCTTCTGTGTGGGGGAGTGCTCCATCCTGCTCAGGTGTGGGACAGGGGGTATGATGGGAGTAGTGGTACATGCCTCCCACCCACAAACACCCTCCCAGGGAAGCTGGCTACCTACCTGTAAGTTTGTTTGGTGTACTGCAATGGCTTCCAACTGCTTCTGGGTGGGGGAGCGCTCCATCCTGCTCAGGTGTGGGACAGCGGGCATGGTGGGAGTTGTGGTACAGGTCTCCCACCCCCAAACACCCTTCCAGGGAAGATGGCTACCTACCGGTCAGTTTGTATGGTGTACTGCAATGGCTTCCAACTGCTTCTGGGTGAGGGAGTGCTCCATCCTGCTCAGGTGTGGGACAGGGGGCATGGTGGGAGTAGTGGTACAGGCCTCCCACCCACAAACTCCCTCCCAGGGAAGCTGGCTACCTACCTGTAAGTTTGTTTGGTGTACTGCAATGGCTTCCAACTGCTTCTGGGTGGGGGAGTGCTCCATCCTGCTCAGGTGTGGGACAGGGGGCATGGTGGGAGTAGTGGTACAGGCCTCCCACCCCCAAACACCCTCCCAGGGGAGATGGCTACCTACCTGTAAGTTTGATGTGGGTCATGTAATGGCTGACACATGCTTCTGGGTGGGGTGGGGGGAGAGCTCCATCTTGCTGATGCAGTGGGACAAGGGGGCCTGGTGGGAGTTGTAGTGCTGTCTGCCTGTACACATGCCCCCATGGTAATGTTGCTTGCTAAGTTTGTGGTGTATGGGAGTGAGTGGATGTTGGATCTGTGAGACATGTTTTTGTGAGTGTGTGGTGCAGATGAATGGAATTTGTCCTAGGTGGTGTAGCTTTGTAGTTGTGCAAGACAGTACATAGCAGTGTGGTGGTAGTCATTTGTTTGTACTTACCAGCCTCCACTCCCCCAGGTACTCCTGTGAGACCCTCTGGATGCAGTATGGCAAGCACCTTCTCCTCCCATGGTGTGTATGGTTTTGGTGGAATGGGAGGGTCACCGCCAGTCCTCTGAGCCAGCTCACGGTTCTTGCTCCTCCTCTCTTTGACAACCCTCTTCAAGTCATGCCACCCCTTCATGATTTCCTTTTATGATCGCGGGGTGGTCCCTACTGCATTGACCTTCTCGACTATCCTTGCCCACATTTGTGTTCTTGTGGCTAATGGTGTCTGTTGGACCAGGCTACCAAACAGTTGTGGTTCCACTCTGACTATCTCATCTTGACTGTCAACTCACTCTCTGTGAATTTGGGAGTTTTTTTATGTGTTGCCATGGTGTGTGGTGTGCAAAGTGGTTGTGGGTGCAGGGGTGTGAGTGGTGGGTGTGGTTGTGATGTGTATGGTGTGTGATGTGCAGGGGGGTTAGTAGTGCAGGTGTGGAAGTGGTGGTGGTGCTGTGTGTGATGTGGCTAGTGATGTTGTGTTCTTTGCCTTTCCTTTAAGCTGGGGTGTATGTCCCTTCACTCCTGGAGTATTGCAAAGGATTGTGGTTAGGGAAGGGGCTGGTTTTATACTCAGCTATGTAGGTGTGTCCAAATGGGGTATTGCTGTCAGGTGTGTTGTATGTGTTGTCCTGGGAATTGTATTTTTCTTTTTGCCATGTGGTTGTGTCATTGGCTAGTTTGCTGTGTGCACGTTTTGGCCTTATTGTGGGGTTTTTCATTTGTCCGCCATATTTTTCACGGATCGTCCGCAGCGGTAGCTATGCTGCAGCTCTTCCGCCGGCTCTCCCATTCATCACTGTTTGCGACCGCGGCGGTCGAAAACAGCGGAACATACCGCGGGACCATCGGGGATATCCTAATTTCCTGGGTGGTGTCTCCGCTATACTTGTGGTGGGTTGGTGTTTTTGCCCATCGAATCCGACCGCCGCGAACGGATTTTGGCCATCTCCGCCCGCTACAGGCATTTTTTCTTGGCCCGTTCCGCCGCTGTTGGTGTTTTTTGGCGGTTGATCCTTATTTCCCCGCCGTTTTTTCCACGGTGCCGGCGGGCGGTTGTTTTCCACTTCCATGGCGGTCGGGGTGATTTTCCAACCGCCATCCTAATAGACCCCTTTGTGTTCAGGGGGCACTGACCCCTGTCCAAACCAGTTCTGGGTGTCTCCCTGCCAGTGACACCTTTTTCCTTTGATAGTGGGGGCCTGGATCCTTAATCACTCAGCAGGGGATGGAGCCACTGTTTTATGGCAGCAGCCCAGGCCTCTTCTCCTCTAGGGGCTACTCCTCCCCCCTACACTCCAGATGCAGGTCAGCCTGTTGCTGTCTCACCTCCTCCCCAGGGTCAAGACATTCACAGATCCTATCACTTTCAAATCCAGACAGTCAATCCACAACCAGGCAGAGACACACAAAAATGTTAGAACACAAAAAACAGCCACATCTAAAAGAGTGGTTTCCAAACACACAATGCAAAAACCACCTTCCCAAAAAGATGTGTTTTTTAAAATTGTGAGTTCGGGCACACTAACCTTCACCTTTCCAACTTAAGCCTTTGGGAAGATGGGCTGGAAACATATTACACAGCCTCCCCATTCTGTCCTCTGGGCAAGAGGGCCTTTCAACAGCAAAAAAACGAAATGGATAGTATTTCACTGTTAGGACACAGTACACACCTCAATACATGTCCCACCTTTCACATACACGGCACCTTGCCCAAGGGGGTACCTTGGGCCTACCGTAGGAGTGTCTGATGTGCATAAAAAGGGAAGGGTAAGGCCTAGCAAGTGGGTGCACTTGTCAGGACAACAAGGCAGTTTAACAAACTGCGCGCAGGCACTGTAGTGGCAGGCCTGAGATCCCTCTTTAATGCTACTGGTGTGGGTGGCACAATTAGTGCTGCAGGCCCACTAGTAGCATTTGCATTACTAGCCCTGGCACACATAGTGGACTTTGCTAGGGACTTTACTAGTAAGGCAAACATGCCAATCACGGACAACCAATTACCATTACACTTTATACAGGGAACACTTGCACTTTCACACCGATCAGCAGTGGCAAAGTGCCCAAAGCATTTAAGATAGCAACACCATGTCAGAAAAAATGTCTAGGGGGAAAGAAAAAAGTTTGGGGAACTTTAGCCAAAAAGGGCCAAGTCCAACAGGTTTGGTAAAAATAAATTTAGATTTGATTTTTCAAGAATACGATATTGCTGAGTTTTTGCATCTAACAAAAGTTCCCCAAAAAGTTAGATATAAGATTCTACAGTAGATCAATAAATGCAGGCTCCAATTCTTTTAACATTTGATATTCGTTTAATTTATGCAGTGACTTCCCTGTCAGATGTCTATATCGGAGAGGATCCTCTGGTAGATAAGATTGCTGCTTACAGGTGGGAGAGCAATGGTATTTTAAGATTTGGGATTTTCTAGATGGAAATTGGAATAGTTGGAGTGAAGTAGAGCCTAGCATTAAGTACTATAAAGAAGTGATGCAATGGTCCTTTATTAGGATTAGGCACTTGCTGCTGGACTTAAATCCCATACACATAATTGCAACTATAGAACTCACTGAGGGTCTGACAGACTCTAACACCTAGAAATCAATCAGCTGCTTGGTCTCCTCTTTACATAATCATAGGTCAGTTAAACTCTGTGAAAGGGTGCATACAAAACTCCAAATATATGCCTCAATTTGGGATAGGATCAACGGGTTTACTTGTACCTTGCTAAAGGGGCCGACCTGTGGTGTATGCACTGTAATACTAAGTAGCTTTTATAAGGTACTCCAGCTCTCCTTTATAAAATCAGCCTGAAGATTTCTGCAAATTGCTTTTTAAGTGCAATGTCGAGGCAGGGGGGAATTGAAGACATAAGATATGGGGCTGTCCAAGGTTATGAGTTTTGGTATGAGATTAATCAGTTCTGCACTCATACATTAAAACTGAAGCATCCGTTAGATGTTCAGATAGCAGTTTTAGGGTACTCATCCGATCTAAACAACTATATATTATTGTTTTAATAGCCAGATTCTTAATTCTTCAAACGTGGCGATCTGGGAAATTCCAAGCTTCCAACTTCTGCGGTCTAAATTATGAAGAATCAAGGAGCGGGAAAATAGATGTGCATAAAGATCCAGGTCATATAGGATTTTTTTAATTATTTGGGAAGTATTCGGTTAGGAGGTCTTTTGACACACTTGTAGGGTAAGGAGGAGGGCTTTCACATGCCATTGTTTTAATGTATTAATTTATCTAATTATCCACAAAAAAATGCATTCTGAAGGCAATCCTAAATTCTAAAAAGGATTATAATGATGCAATTACTTTCGCTTCTGCTTTTAATGTAATTATGGACTTTGTAATGGATGAACTCTCTATAAAAAGTGCCCACTATGATCTTCATCCTCAACTCGACTTCTTCTACGCTGCTGGACTTCTACCATTCTCCATGGAAAGTTGACTTGGTGGTCATCAGAGTCCCCACTGGCAATATGTTGAACAGATGTTTGATTAACAGTTTGTGTTCACTTGGGGACCCAACAATGGCTTCTTCCCTTGTCAATATCGGAAGAGAAGTATCAATACTATACAGGAGTTAGTTGAAAGTTTCTTCATTATTGGGGGCAGGCAAAGTCGAGTGCAGATAGCTCATAATGGACAAGCTGTTGTACAGAAGTAGTAATTTACTCTAGAAAAGTGGGATATTTTAGGAATCTGCAAAGGCTGTATTTGATGTAAATGAGCTTGCATTGATTATGTCAGTCCTTTATTACTCTCCCTCCTGTACAGATAAATTAAAAGCATATATTCCAACATGTAAACATTGGCATATAGTATTACAGGCAAATGTGACCAGTAAGGGCATGTGGGATGATTTCACAACCTCATTTCGTACTATAGCATTGTTCATGTAGGTGCAAAAACATAATATGTTGACAAACATATTTGGTTTGCATACTCCTCAGCTAGGTCAAAGGTCAAAGTTCATGAATGATCAACATTCTAATACAAAACTTGCAGAGTTAACTTGCAGACATCAATTTTTATACAAACTGGGGCCCAGATTTACCAAAGTATCGGGTTGCACTTGAGTCACACTAGGTGACGCAAGGGTAACGGAATCCTTAAGTTAATTTTACGAAGCTATGCACAGGCTTGGTAAATCTAGAGAAACACAAGCCATCATATGTTGCTGATTTGCATTACTCAGCGCCAGGGAGCTGTTATATGAGTGCAGCATAGGCGTTCCCAAGCATCCAACCATGCTTTTTTGTTCATTCCAGATTTACCAAGACAAGTAAACCTCACAATGGAGCCCCAAAAGGATAAATGTCTTTATTTCCCCTCATTGTTTGCTCTTAGAAAGAGGAAAAAACATTTTAAGATTTTTTAGCTCAAAAAGGTGCCTATTCTTGGACAAAAGAAAATCCTGCCTGAAATGCAGGCACCCTTGCACCATGGTGCAGTGGTGCCTGCGTTGGCACTAGGCAGCAGATAGTTCACCAATGCAAGGAGACAGCTAAGTCTGGGAAGTGAGCTCTGCTCCGCTCACGGATTTTGCAGAGTTTTTCACACTCCGCATTACATTACATTACATGGAGCTCACAGAGTTCTGAAAAACTCTGCTCTGCAGAGCGTAGTTATTTTTCTTGGTCACGCTCCTCAACATCAAGTTGGCGAGCACGGAAAATCCACGTCCCGGCGAGATTTTTCCTCATTCGCTCTTCAATGTCTAGCTGACGAGCATGAGCAAGCGAAATCAACCTCAATGCAAGTGGCCTCATATGTTCCCGACAACTCACATTGAGAAACCGTCCGTTCGTGTTGAGAAAGCGGCTGCGCAAGTAGAAAATCTGGTCGAGCAGCAGTAAGGAAACAGCACCTGCTTGTGCCCACTTGCGCTGTGCATGGTGCTGTTCGCGATAATATCACAGCACGGACAAACACCCAGCGCTGAAAATTACTGGGATACGCATTTTTTCTAACGCAGCAGAGTTTTTTTTTGCACTTTGCAAAGTACCGCATAGTGGAACTCCACGAACTCCGCCCAGGCTTAGAGACGAAAAGAATAGATCATACCTTGGGAGATACGATGCATTCCTGCCCTCTACATTTGACACATCATAGAACAGGTTGTTTTGCTGCATTGCGTTGCATCACATATTGATAATTCTGCCCCTCGAATTCACTTCATAGTTGTCTTCATTGCCCCAGGACAATGGTACACAGACCTGTATGTTCCTTCGACCTCTAGAATGAGATATAGTCAATTAGTACTAGATACCTATTATATGCATTTTAATCCGATGGCACCAAAACATAACATTATTTTACTGCTTTACTTATATTGAACCTTCACTTTAGTATGACATTGAATAATATTCACATATCAATAGCCAACATTTTATTTCAACATTATCATATCATTGCAGAGATATATATTAAAGGTGATTGTTCCCATCCACATACATTTCTAAACTTAACACATGCAGAAGCACAGATTCACCAAAATATCCTATGTTTACCAGGCTATACACCACAGGAATGATTCACAGTTGTCGGGTGAAGAGGGATAACTGAAGCTCCATACACCCATCTGCAAAGGAGCACTAAGTTTCACATTGATTTCTGAATTGAGTTTTAACATTTGAAATTTACGTACAATGAATAAGGATTCTACTTAAGTTTAATGAAGTTGAGGTAAATAGAGAGGGCATGTTACCTCACTTCCCATCCATACAAATAACATTGCATTTGAATCATGCACATGTCAACCAGTATGTTTTTTCTTAATAACACATCCATACTTGCTGCATTCTGTAAATGTGACACATAGGTAGGTACTGAAGTATTATGTGTGGTGTCAGAGAATAAGGAAAGCCAACTCTTGGATCTTAGTAGCATGGCCTCTGTGTCTGTTTTATCAATGTGGCTTTTGGGAAGGAATAACACTATCCTCCACACACATAATGCATGCAGGTGCCATTTCAATGTATTTGGGGTATGTAAAATGTATGACTAGGCAGCACACAGTGCACTACAGGTAACTGATATATGGAGCGTAGGCCTGTAGCACCAATTATTATGTGGTACTCTACACTCCAGGCCACATTTATCAAAGGCTTGCTATGCCCTTGCATCATGCACGGTGACACAAGGACAACACAACTCCTTACGTTTGATTTACTATGCCAAACAGAGCCACCTTGTGTAGCTCTGCGCAACATAACAAATATGAAGCAACGCAAGGCAGGACAAGTCGCTGCATTTCCTTCCTCCGTCCTGGGAAGGCATTCCACAGGTAGAGCACGGATGTTCTCAAACATCCACCCATTGTTTTTGGGGCATTGGCAGATTTATTAAAGCGTATAAACTTGGGAATGTGTCAATGTGGTCCGCTGTCCCAAGTGAGGCGTCACCAGGAGATGTATCTTTATTAACCATCTTAATTTCCTATTGCCACTTGTGTTCCTTCCTGCACAACAGCAATCCTGCCTGTAAAACAGCCACCCTTGTACCACTGTGCAAGGGTGCTTGCATTGGTACTAGGCTGCTAGCAGTGCCTCTGTATTCGTAAGTGATCACATTGCCACCTTAGACAGATATTACAAGCTTTGTTATCATTCACCCTGTATGTCTAGTTGATCCCCTATTTCAGGACTGTCCATGCACTCAACTCTGGCCACCAACTCGTTTGGAACAAGTGATGCCACGTGTTCCACTAATGGGTTCCACTCCTTTGGACATCCGCCCCTCTTCTGGTCCTCATTACAGCCTAAAGGTTCCTGGCCAGTTTTTCTTTTGTCCTGCATATATGGTCATGCCACTAAAGTTCTTCTTGTTGGTGCCACACAATTGATCTTGTCCACTAGTGCTTTCCATAAAGCATCCTTCTTGGCTAATGGCAATTTAGAGGTGACAGACAAAAGATGGTCATTTTTGGTCACCTCACATCAATATTTGGCCTTCCTCCTCTGTGAAATTCAGCTACCTCTTCCTTTGGCACTGGGTTTCAGAAACCTCTTCAGGGTTGCTGCCCTCTTGCCTTCCTGGTACTTCTTCCATGGTTTAAGATGGTGGGGTACAAACAGTTGTGTCACACTGCGCTGCTTTTTCAGACTTTTGCATCACGCATTGCGCGCAGGGGTGACGCAATGCTGACTTACGGCTCGTAAAGGTGTCTTGCGACACACAATCTCCTTGGGTCACACAGGCAGTAGTTGTTTTACGCTCATTGTGACACAACTACAACTTTGCATCACGCTACATGACACATCTCTCTGCCTTGTGCCATGGTACACGCTATAGTAAATACGGCACATCCATGGCACAGGAAAGTGTCTAAACGCATTCTCGCACAATGCTGTGCACCGCTGCACAAAGCAGCATTGTGTGGATCTTGATAAATCTGGCCCCAAAGATTTAAGCGATCCGTGGGAAAGATGCTGATGGGACCATGTATTATAAGGGATAAACTACCCCCTGCCATACATGATAATGATATTGCTAGTCACCTCGGAGTTTCATAACAATATAAAGGAACTCCTCAAGGCCTTGCAATATCCTTTTAATGTATGGCAGGGGGTAGCTTATCCCATTACAAAAGAGAAAGGTTTTTTCAACTCCTTGGGCACTAGTAACAGAAAAAAAACGCCTCGTTCCCCTATAGAAGCGAGTTCCTGCTCTTTTCTTGATTAGTTCACAAGTATTATATTGAGCAAGCAGAAGAATCAGTCTCGGAGGAGGCATTTTTAAACAGCCGTCTAATTTAACCTTTCAGCTAATACATTTAATTCTGCTAATATACAGCTATCCTGTCGGTTAAGACCTAAACACAGCAGTTATTTACTGCCTCGGATATTTATGATACTTTATGAGTCAATTGGACAGAGGCGTAGATCTCAGCAAACAGGCAAGGGGCATTGACGGAAAAGCTCCCTGGTGACTGCTGGATACACCCAGCGTCAGAGGGACCGACCTGATCTGAAAGCAATTTACATCACAGGAAGGCTTTTTTTCCTTTCTATGGAGAGAGCACTTCAAGTTAAAAGCATCGTAAATACAGTATCCGGACACATTATACTGTAGGGAAAGCAGCACATAATGTATTGCCTCTGAAAGGCCCTAAAACGTGAGCACGTCAGTCCTGAAAGAACAGCAGTATTTGCCACCTCGATGTTCCCACTAAACTCACCCTGCAACCAAAACACAGGAAACAAGCATTGGCATAGCCAATAGGTCTCGCTTTTAGGACCTTATAAGTATTTTTTAGCTTACGTGTTTTTCAGCCACGCCCTTAATTACATTGGCCACGCTTCTTTAAGAGACCCCCCCCCGCCCCCAGTTTTTTCATCCCACTTGAAGCCCTTTGTGTAAGGTCTTACGATCTGATGTCACTTCTTGGGATGTTACTTCCTGTGAGTTCATGGGATGTGATGCCACTTCCTGAGATGCCATGTGCGATATCATGCTCCGTGATGTCACACGCTGTGATGTTACGCGCCATGATATCACTTACACACTGCCTAACTTGGCTAGTCCCCCCCGCTCAGTATAATTAAGCACTGCACCGAACATCTTTTCTGCTTTATTATACATTTAATAACGTGAGAAGCCTGCATGCAGGTTAGCAGTTTTTACACAATTGTGAATTGTAAAGCTGTTTTGCACTAGGTCTCCAAAGAGGACATGTTGGCAAAGAGTTTTTAAAAAGTGCAAGCAAAGAAGAATTTTGCTTCAAAGCAGCGAATGTATCAGAATGCATTCTGTGCTAAGAATGATTAAGCTCTCTATTTATGGCATAAAGAATTTGATAGATAAATGAGAAAATCTGTGCCCTTCAGTACGAGCATAGCGCGCCCCTCTTGTGGGGAATATTGGATTCTTTGATAAGACAATAAAGGCTTTCTACATGGACCATACAAAAGGGATGCGTCCTCTTTAATAGCCATCTGTACAGGGGCTACATAAAATGCAGCGTTGGCCGCACATACAAATGCTAATGTGCCGATGTTAAGTTGAGCCTGGTGCGGGCGGACAGAGAGTGGCGATGCCAGTGGGGTCTGGCGCTTGTAGGGAGGCTTGAAGAGACTGCAAGGGGTCTCACATCTCAGGATGGCGTCTCTGGCCCACCAGACCTCCGCTTGAGAGTGTACAGCTGGTGGCTCTGTATAGAGACATTAGATACAACTTGTGGGGAATGAAGTGCCTTAGCCGTGCATGAAATTGTCCAGAGATGAATTTTGTAGACAGTAAATTAAAAAATGAACATGTAAGCAAAACATTGGCCAATCCAATATGTCTGACTTTCTTGTGCAGGCACACAGACACATGCAGGCACTTAAACATATAAATGCCAGCTGGCATAAAATAATTAATAGGCACATGCATGCACACTCGTACACTGGTGAACAAACAAATGAACATGCAGACAGATACACACTCACACAGCCATGCATGCTTTCCAACATGCACACAGATCTACACATAGCAGGTAGTCAGCCAGGCAGGTGGGATGACACAAAGGTGCCTTCAAGGAAACACTACCTCTCTTGGTCCCATCCGTGATCATGCTGGTCCATCTTTGCTGGTGTACTAGATCAAAAACAGCCTACAGTCAAGTGTTGCACTTATTGTAAGGTTGCAGCAGGGAAATGCGAGCATACTCAGGAATCTTCTCCATCACACAGAGGTTCCAGGAGGCATATAGCTATTTAGGATGGGAAAGGTCTTCTAAATGCATCACAGTTGTCCTAAGCAGTTTGTCGCCAGACCTCATTGCAAATTTTCCGTCAAAGCCAGCTTCTCCACCCCTCGATACCAACCAGCAGCGGGGTTGCCATGGCCAGACCACTGCAGGAGGTGTGGCAAAAAGGCGAGATGACGAATTAAAGTGCACCTCGCTCTGCAAATGTACTGAACTCCCGTTGAAAAGGTGTTCACAAGACGTAAGCCATATGCCACTAAAAATAAATGACTGGGTCTGTGTCACTTCAGCTAAAGTTCGATCTAAAAGGTCAATGCTGCAGTGTCCGGGCCCTGTCGCCATAGAAATGAAGCAACAAGCATTGGCCGCGCGGCCGTGAAAGTGACGCGGCCGCGAAAGTGAAAGTGATCGCGATCGCGCGCTGCACTTAATGAGCATGACGAGGAAAGCCAGGTGGCGCCTCTGCTCATAAGCGCATGCTCGTAAGCACGCGCCAGCACGCGTAACCGCAAGCTCTAGGCCGTCCATGGTAGCATTTTCTGAGCCCACTTACTAAAAGTCTCACCAGAGCAGCACATGCCCTAGCTCAGCGAGACCTAAAAACCGAGAGCAATGACAACATTGATTTGTACTTTGGGGAGCTATGATATGTTAGGTGTTAACAACCCACAAAATGCAGCGGTAGAGTGCGTCAAGGCACACGTTGATCAGACAGTGATGGGTGATCGGCAGAAGGGACATTGGTTGGGAAATAAGGCGTGGAAGAAAGGTATTTCTTAAAGGTGTGTGAAACTACAAGTATTTGGATTCACAATTCTGAGAAGATTTTTAGTTTATTTTAAAAGATGTGTGGGCATATCATCAAGGGTAAGTGATAAAATTATCGCCGCTTTAGCGTCTGTTTTCAGGTGAAAAGTGGCAATAATTTTATCGCACTATCAGCAAGAAAACGCTAGCGTGTGTTTCTATGCCTCTTCGTCCATTTCCCTAAAGCCCAGCTTTGCAACGCCAATGATATGCAAAGTGGGCGTACCCTACAAAAATTACATGGATAATGTCACAAACAAACCTATCTCGCTTATCACAGGTTTGATTACGCCTGCTTTCATTCTTACTTTGCCATATTGTCCTATGGGAGGTGGATTGTTGGCAAAAGCGCACCCTGCCCTATTTACAAGGATTCTCCTATCGCTGTGCGATTATCGCTGGATTTCCAGCGATAATCGCACATTTTGCAGCTATCGCTGGATTATATATGGCATTGGAGATAAGCGTTGCTGATAGTGCGCTATCTTGGCGATATAATCCAGCGATAGCCGGCAATAATTATCCTAGCGCTAAGAGCGCTTAGCGATAATTATCGCTGGCTGTTGCTGATATGCCCCATAGGGGTATATTATCAAGGACTGGAGATATAATTATTGCCGCTTTAGCGTCCGTTTTCAGGCGAAAAGTGGCGATAATTATATTGCAATATCGTCAAGGACACGCTAGCGCGTGTTTTCCTTACTTAGCGCCCGTTTGCAGCATGCCTACCATCGCATCGCTAATGAGATGCAAAGTAGGCATGGCTGTCGAAACAACACGGGTAAATATCGTAAAGGCAGCTTTGCAATATTACCAATGAGTTTCAGCGATAATTTTAATCGCGCTAACTCTGCCTTAACGCAGGAATTTAATGTCTGTTAAATTTCTGACTAAGGCATACCTAACATGGGGGGTGGATTGTGCGGCTAAGGCCACAGGGCCTTATTATCAAGCCTATCGCCGTTTTCCATGGAACATCGCTGGAAAACCAGTGATGTTCCATGGAAAATCCCGCTATCGCTGGATTTCTTATCATCTTTGAGATAAGCGTTGATAATACAACGCTATCTTGGCGATTAAATCCAGCGATAGCCGACGATAAAAATAACAGCACTAAGCGCGCTTTGCAATATTTATCGCAACTCCTTGGTAATATGCCCCCAAATCTTTCCTGAATCGGTCTCCTGCTGGGATGTTGGTATTTTTGTGAGGTTTGTCCTTAACTACACTATTTACATAGAGGACTACTGAGATATATTTTATATAATGTGTAATTTTCATAAAGAAATTCTGCATAATGCGGGGAAAATACTGGCAATTTTACCCAACAGAAAATCAAATGGAAATGTGTGCAAAGGTGCAAAATTAGGCAAAGGCAAATTAGGCAAACTGCATTTCGTACAAAGTGTACAGTATAACCAAAATGTGAGGGTGGAGTTTGAAACTTTGGAAACCACTGATAAAGATGGGTAAGGCAGAATAGATGCTGTAAATCAATTATACAAACAGGTTTGAAGAAGCAATAACAAGCAAGTGAGAGAAACGCACAACAGAAGGGAGGCAGAAGTTTTAGGGGCATATTATCAAGAGAAGCTTAGCCGCTTTTCCGACACATGTCGCCGGAAAAGCGGCAATTTTCCTATCGCACTATCAACAAGGACTCAGCGTTAGCACTTGTTTCCTTGAGATAGCAGCCGGTTTTTTTGCCGCTTTGCATGTCATAGATATTTATCGCTAATGATTTGCAAAGTAGGCGTTCCTCACTAAAACAACACCCAACCACAACTTCCCTCTATTATCAATGCGGCCCCGGACCCGCGAAGTGATAAAAAAAGTCGCACTAACCACGATTATCGCTGGTATTTAACACCTGATTAAAAACCTGACTTAGCCATCTTGTCAATGTGAGGTGGATTGTTAGGTTATGTCCACACTTGCCTATTAGCAAGTTTTACATTAGCGCAGTGAAAATAGCGCTGGATTTCTCACGCTATTGCTGGTTTTCACTGCTATCGCTGGATTTCACATCGCCTCTGAGCAAAGCGTTGCTAATACTCTGCTAACACGGCGATGTAATTCAGCGATAGCCGGCAATAATAAAAAATGCACTAAGCACGCTTTGCGATAATTATCGAAGTCTGTTGATTATATGCCCCTTACTCTCCTGCCATGAAGCACAGTCTTACTTATCGCGTATGAATGTCTCTTTAGAGCACTGCCTCACTCGAGGTTTTTTAAGTCTCACTTCTGAGATCAAAAGCTCATTCATTTGGTGTGATCTTGTTGCACAGTCCTTCTCACTTGAGGTTTTTTAAGTCTCACTTCTGAGATCAGAAGCTCATTCATTTGGTGGGATCTTGTTGCACAGTCCTTCTCACTTGATGTTTTTCAAGTCTCACTTCTGAGATCAGAAGCTCATTCATTAGGTGTGTGTGATCTTGTGCACAGTCCTTCTCACTCAAGGTGTTTTTAAGTCTCACTTCCAAGATCAGAAGTTCATTCATTTGGTGGGATCTTGTTGCACAGTCCTTCTCACTTGAGGTTTTTTTAAGTCTCACTTCTGAGATCAGAAGCTCATTCATTTGGCGGGATCTTGTTGCACAGTCCTTCTCACTTGATGTTTTTTTAAGTCTCACTTCTGAGATCAGAAGCTCATTCATTTGGTCAATCAATCAATCAATCAAATTAACTTGGTGTGTGTGATCTTTTGCACAGTCCTTGTCACTTGAGCGCAAGTCTCCCAACTTGTTCCACAGTTCTCTCTCATACGATGGCAGTCACATGCTTTGAAGGAAAGCTTCATTCACTGCGTAGGAATATTGTCTTTTTGGAGGACAATGTTACTCACAGAGTGTGAGTTTAAACCATATCACAGAACAGAAAGTTGTGAATGCTGTCATAACATGGTGGCTGTGGTAAGCAAGAAGAGGAATGAACAGCCTATATGGAAGGTAAAGTGGAGTGGTGGTAAACACAGGAGGAGAGGCAAGAAACATTAGCACCAAATTAAACATCCTGTGATGGTCGACACAATAGGACAGCGACGGTGTGCGGCTGCGAGTAGGAACAACTTATGCAGAGGCTGCACAACGGCACAGTGCAGATGAGGATAGTCATGGGCACCAATGCACATCTACCAGCACAATATGGCATTCACAACAATAGCAAAAGATGGCAGCAGATAAGGGGACAGAAGGGAAACAGACCATGGAAGCATGTAGCTTGATTGTTGTAGCGGAGAAACAAAAGTGAGGGGTGACACCCTGGTCATAGAGCCTCTGGCATTTTGGCCACATTGCTACGTGTCCAGGGGCAGACTTACAACAAACGAACACAGCGCCATTCCGCAAGTCATTTAGCTGCGCAGCGCTGCATTAGTTTCGAAGCACAGGGAGGCAACATATTTACACCAATATGTTGCATCTCTGAGCTTCCCCCTGCGCTGGTGCACAAACTACTGCCATGCGCCAATGCAGACACTCTTGCCACATGGTGCCAGGATGCCTGCATTGTGGGGAGATTGTTTTTGTGCAATCATTTGAGGTGATTTCCTCTTCCTCTTCCAATGTGTGCTGTAGAATGCAAATTACAAATTCAAGAAAATAATTTTCTTTTAAAGATTATTAGCGGTCCCCCAAGCTACAGCTAATGACATAGTACATAAAGAGTTATTGGCCCCACTTTTAAGCAACACAATAAACTTAGCCGGCCAGCTCCTGTGGCAAAGGATATGGTCTAAGGATGAATCCAAGATTTCGAAAGAAATTATAATGGATTGTCTGAAACTTGACTGTAACAGGAAAATCCCATGGTTGGATCATATCTCAAAATTATTAACCTACTGTAGAATCAATCTCGACTACAAGAATCCCTCGAATATCCAAGATTATAGTAAAAGGGATTTGAAGGCAGTTATCTTGAATTTGTAGAAAATAATAGAGATAGAGTTGCAAATTTAAAAGGAAGTGTTGTCTTCTACCAAGAACGGGTGGTTGTGTCTGGCTTACCCTTATATTTAATATCGGTGAAAAATATACAGCACAGATTTTATTTAACAAGGCTAAGGTTTCATATATTACATTTTTTAGTAGCCTTTCCAAAGACGGAAACTTGGAATAAAAAATTACCTAAATGCCCATGTGATGGAATATCTGCATAAACAACTATGCACTGTAAATTTTATATAAATATACGGAAACTGTTTTTAAAACCTTTATTTTTATCTAACAGACTTTTTAACCATAAACATGCTTACAGTTTTATTTGTAATTTGGGAAATGCGAAAATCATTAACTCCGTTATCAGATATATACAATGTGCAATTAGAGAGAAAAGATTATTCTTATCTGGAAGCATTATTATATGAGAATGTAGATGACATAACCCAGACCAGATTAACTGTGTAGAGATAACTTGTCAAAGCTTTTTAATAACTTCATATATCTTTCCTTTATAAATAAGTATTTTTGCTCTCTATAACAGAATTTTATCAATGGAATATTGTGTTAATATTTTTATTCCTTTTATGTATTGTGATTTTTATTATTGAATGGTTGCTGTTTGAATCTTGTGCTTTTATGGTGATTTTTTCTTTATGCAATGAAATAAAGCTGAATTGAATTGTTGTGTGTTGTAGAATGCAGCATGCATTGAAAGAGGAAAAAACAGGAGAAATGAAAACATTTCTCCTCGTTGTACCTCATAGTATTCTGACAGAGTTGCAGATTTATGATTCCTTATAAATCTGGAAATGCATCAGTGGACATGGGTGTTGCGTGGGTTTACCCACAGCAACACCCATGTCACACCGATAACGCGTAAAGTGTTTCGTGAAAATGGCCGATATTTACAAGCACAGGTAAAGTCATGCAGGGTGGCTTTACGTGTGTTTGCAAATATCACTAAGCAGGTTGCGACGCCGGTGCGTCACACAACATGACGCACCGGCAGCGCAGGGGGCTTGTAAATCTGCCCCCCAAAATTCAAAGAAAACACCACCCACGGATCATCATCTGCTCCAACCTCCCAGCATAGTTGGACTCCAGAGGTCTGTTTCAATTACCCAAGCTTAAAAGGCAAAAGAGATTTTCATAGGGAGATGTGAGTTAGAAAGTGCAAGACATTGGGTTAATATTTGAGAGGGATGAGAACCCCATTCAAGTAAAAATCACAATTCATTTCAGGGTGAACCACAGAAATTACTAAATAAACCTGTGCTCAACCCTCTGAAAGTTTGGAATATCAGCTGTCAGGCTTAACTTAGAGGCAATGTGCAAAGTATGTGTTTAGATGTCAAAAGTAATAAAGTGAAAACACAACACAAGAAGAATCTTAAGCCAACTTAGAAAAATAGATAAAATGTGAGCCAGTTTCAGAGGAGGAGAGGGGGAGGAATCAAAGCCCTAGTGTTACGTGTGGCAAAGCTCCCACTCATGCCACGCTTTCGTGCCTGGAGGCGCCTATTTTAGATGCTTTGGGCCTCCACTGCGCGGGAGCCAGTTTCAGTGGCAAAGCCGTCGCCCATGCCACACTTTGGTACCCAGAGGTGCCTATGTCAGCTGCTTTGGTCCCCCACCACGCGGATCATTTAACATCATAGCTAGATACATCTTAATGTCATTTCTGGCCCACAGCACGGTTTTAGGCAAGGTAAAGGAATGCTTGACCAATGTATCAACCTGCACCTGGTGGTTGGCAAATACACAATAGCAAAGAAGATCACCTTGCATATGGCTTTCATGGACCTAACGTCGGCGTTCGACCTTGTAAACAGATCCAAACTGTAGTTGACTCTTCGGGATCTAGGTCTGGACATAATCATTGGTGGCCTACCTACCCTCCACCCATAACTACACCCCTGCGGCGGTGAGATTTAATGTGGATGGTGGTGTGATGGACTCCAGTGAGCTCACTAGAGTTTTGGCCCCTCTACTGTTCACACTTTACATCAACAAGCTTGGGGGCCTTGTCTCATCTAGCAGTGAAGATATTCCAAGAGCTGCTTCTAAATGATCCCTGCACTCATGTACTCAGACGTCATGGTGTTGTTTGCAAGGACTGCTGTAGGCCTCCAAAAACGTTTAATGTTTTTAGAAAATTTATTAGGCCTGGGCTAAATTTCCGTTCCGCTCACGGAAATTGCGATAATTTGACATTTTCGCGTTCCGCGGGGAGCGCGAAAATGTCAAAATTTCCGCATTCTGCAGCTTAGCGATAATTTGTTTCTTGCTCGCGCTGTAAAATGATACATTCTCGCGCACACGAGATCGCCTTACCTGAATCCCCGCGTTCGCCGACAAGTTTTCCCGATCCGGTCGCGTTCTCCACGAGATGTTGGATTGTTGGTAGCCATTTGCGCTGTTTCGCGACAGTTCACGCCTGCAGTAACGTCATGCGCCGCGCGATCACGTCTTTCTTCTCGCGATCATGCACCGCGAAAAGAGTGAAAACAAGATGGCCGCGCCCGTGAGCAACCGCATGGGTAAGTTGGCGAGCCGCGACCAGGCAGAAAATACCACAAACGGGCGGTAAAAAAACTTCCGCATCTTCGCGATATTTCCGCGTGTTTGCGGAGATTTTTAACATTTTCGCGATAATTTGCGAAAGTCGCTTTCGCAAATTCCGCCCACCCCTAGAATTTATGGACTCACTTGATCTAGCCGCTAACTTTTTGAAATCCCACACTATGATGATAGGTACCCAGAAGGCTATTAGGTGCAAGTTCTTTTGCAGGGGGGCAGAACTAATTAAAGTGTCAACTTTTACTTGTGGGTGCTGTTTGATGACTGAGGGTCTTGGGCTATGCAAATAGAACACATAAAAAAGTTCTGGCAAGAGCAGAATGGGCTAGCAGGGACTTCGCAAAAAGGCTGGGGTCAAAGCCCTTCCTCGCTCTGCTTAAGGTGTACAGAGAAAAATGTATCCCTATGGCCACCTACGGTTGCGATGTATTGGGTTACAAAGATGTGAGGAACATCTAGGGGGCAGAAAACAAATTAATGAGTAGACTTCTTGCTGTCTCCCCCAGCACTCTGGCTTTTATCCTGACCATATTGCTGTTGCGGCCCTACTGGGTTGGATGAGAATTTGGTCTAGACCCATCACCACCTTAACTGTACCGCATATGAGGGGACCCTATCCCCTGGTTAAAGTACAGTATGGAGCAAATGAAATGGATTAGCTGCTTGATCTGTATACCAACCCCAGGCCTTTAGGCCCAGAAGCCATCAGGAACAGCTGTTTTTGGCCAAGCAGCAGGAGATAAAGGAGGGCAATGAATTAGTGAAGCCTACAGTGAGAAAGTATGTCACACTGAGTCTGAGCCCTCAGGTACAGCCCTATTTGTCTTCAGTCACTAATGTGCACCATCACTTCGTTTTAACCAGATTCTGACTGAATCTAGTATCCTGGCTGCTAGCCTTTCCTAAAGGCTACACAAAGCCTGGTGCCCTAAAACTATGTCCCTGTGGCAATTTGTCTGAACAGGACACTTCACATTTTATCTTTTTCTGCAAATTTTACGAACCGCTGCATAAAAATGTCCTTCTCCCGCTGCTTAAAACCAACCATTTGTCCAAGTAAGGCCTGCATTATTGTACTTACCAATACTTTCCTCCCCCATGGTTTGTTTTGGGGTTGCAAGCTTTTTAACTGGGGCCCTAAGACTAAGGAAGAACATTATGCAGTAGTTAGGCTGTACCTGTTCAGCACTTTCTGGGAATTACATGTGCCATTCTGTGTCTGTCATGGTGTGATCATGCAGCCCGTCTATCAAGTTAACGCATCACCACTTTTTGCACCTTATTTGCTGTATTTTATCTCTACCACAGCACTTGTTGCCTGTTTTTGAAAATGAGTATTTATTCTTACTTGTTTGTATATTTAACCATAACTAAATTCATCTGAGCGACTTGGGCTTTTCAAATGTACCAATGGAACCTTTTTAAGCTATCATATTTTTCTTAAATGCTTTTAATGTCTGCTTAATGTCTGGCCATTCAAGACAAAGTCACAGGTTCAGACAGACTGGGCTAGAGTGGCAGTCGGGTATAAGGCCGGGTGTGGCCAGCTGGAAGATGTACTTTTTAGGTCTTGCGCCTAGCGTTGCAGTGCACAGCACTGCTCGCGCAGTGAGAGACCTCATGTAGGGGCTTCAGAAAGATGACCACGCGTGTGCTTTTGTTTTCGTCAGCTGCTATTGGCTTTTGGGTGCGTTTAAAAAAAAAAAAGGCAGCACGCCATTGGTGAAAGGCGTGTGCAAGTCCCAGCTTCTTCAGAAATGTAACCGCCCATGTCCCAGTGGTGTCTGTTACATGCAGCAGCGGCATTTGAGACCTAATAATGAGCATGTGTTTCTAATTAGCGCGCATTAGCTTGCTGCCGCGCTCCCTCGACCCCGCTCCTCTGTGGTGCGCGCACACTACTGGTTTCGATTCACTCCTCTCACAAGCCTCCTGCACAGCGGTGAACATGTTGCTGTGATTTAAAGTTCCAACCAACCCCGTTCGCCTTCTTTAGGTGCTTGTTGGCAAAGCGTTGGACTTCCAAATTGTTAAGGATAGGTGTCACTGTATTAAAAGTACTACCGGCTTATGTTTCTTTCCTGGCAAGTACTGGTTCTTAAAGGTTTGCTCTGCGATTGGAAAGTGGCAGAAGTGCTGGGTGTTAGGTTTGCTATATGGTGCGATTGTTGTGGAGGTGCACTTTTGGAGGGGCGGCCAGGGCACTGCAAACACCGCTGGTAGCGCTGCAGATTAAGGGTTGTGATGCTGCTCCGCTGTCAGCAATTGGGCACACTGCGAGTTGTACTAGCAGAGTTCCAAGTTGTGTTTCCTCAGCGATGCCTAGTGCGCCCCGCCGAATCCACCCGGTGCCATAATTATATCGCTACCCCCACCCCCCGCCCAGACAAACTGAGGCCATAATCTTTTTAACCCTTGCCTCGTTTAACAGTGAAACCCCCAGTCTTCCTCTGCTCCTCTGTGGTGCGCACAACTGTTTTTTGTTGCAAGCGCGTGAGCCAGTCACCGAAGTGTTGCAGCTTCGCCAGCAGACACTGTTTTGCCAAATACTATTTCCTGTCATACTTTTTTTTTGCCTGCCTAGAATCGCTAGATAACCTCACCACCACCTACCTATGATCCAGCATGGAAGAGATCACAGCTTTTATCACCTCACCTTACGCTGGTTAAGTAAACACTTGTCCCCTCTGGCATGCCGTATCCGCCTCCCTCCCACATCCCCACACCTAGCCACCCGGGCTCCACCTTAAAGGGTCCGCACGCACAATAAATACATTAACAATATTATTATTTACATTTAACTCCACAGTCGGGAACTCGTGTACCTAGCGGGTATAATTGTAGTGTATTAAACTGCATCCATTGTATAGCACTTACTACCCCTGTGTGAGGCAGTACAGCGCTTCTCCACAGAAACAGTACGATACACCGTGTGGGGTGTGGGCTTGGATCTGCGCTGGTGTTGATAATGAGCCTAGGTGGGAAGTGTTTCCATGTAGGGAATTCGGCAGAGCCTGTTTCATTTATCATTTAAAAATCTGCATATTGAAATGAAAGTCTAGTTTTCGGCCCTGCAGCATTTTACAAATATTCGTTTCAACTAAGCTGTCATAGTGCTGAAATTCTACCTATATATTATTCAGAGGGAGCCCCTGGACCACCAACTCGGCCGGTATTATAATCCTTAAACCTTCCCTTTTGCCTTTAACCATGTATAATGCTCCTCTGCCTTTTTTTGGCTAGGTTTGTGCAACACAAATACCATATACATACAAGCATATTTCTGTCTATTCCAGAAGTAGCCATACAGTCTATATTTACATCCTTCTACTGGTCTCGCATTACTGAAAATTAAAACTATTGGTGTTGCATTATTATTTGCAACCCCAAAAGCTCAAACTTTTACCAATGCGAGTCCTATCTCATTGCAAATGCTTGTTGTCCTTGGTGCAGGGCTGCACTGTGTTGTGATGTGAGGCTCTGCATCACTCTGCAACAGATCTGGTGAAGCCAGCGGCGGCTCCTGCACTAAGGCAGTGAAGAATCGCCCCAGAGGAAAAATAAAATGATAATAACAGAATGTTATTATCATTTTAATTTCCCAGTTTTGTCATAGGTGCGGGGTGGGCTGGGATGGGCTGTCAGCCAGCAGGGGGAGGAGAAGTGGGCACTTTCTAAGTGCGAATGATTGTTTGATCGCCCGTCTTGGGCCTGCCAAACTGTCATGCGCACTTAGTATGTTCTCCACCTGGCTGTATTGTAAAGCCTGGGTAAGTAAGAAGGGGATAGCATGTGAGAAAAAAAGCCTACTGCTATCCCAATCAACAAAAATACAAAGACTTATTGTAAAAGAGGAGTTTCCATCCTCATTAGGAAGGGACTACAAAATAAAACACCTAAAATATAGCAAGACCATAGTGGCCATTACATCCTCATAAAGACAACAATACACAATCAGACTCTGATCGTTGGATCGACGTTGTGTCCCATCACAAATAAACCTTCAGAGACGTAGCATGAATTTTAGCCCAGCCACCACGTGCGAAATTCGTGCTAGGAGGAGACTGGTAGTTTTCACTGGAACCCCACATGGACAAATGACTTCATACAACATTTGAGGCCCATGGCAATAGTGGACTATTGCAAGGGTTTCTCATTACATAATCCATGGCACCTCTTTCACCTGAGAGATAGTGGACATACATTTCTATCCTGCCCCCATGGCACAAGCTCCAGTATTGATTTCTTCCTACTAACCACCACTCTCTATATAAGAATATTAGAGACTCACAATGTGCCTAATGGGGTGTTCAGATCATGCTAAAACCCATTGATTTTGGACTTAGGCCTCTCCAAGACCCTGTAGGCTCGTGGAAACTTAATATGTCTTACTATCATGAGCTGTGCTCTTCTTTGTGAACCTACATACAAAATAATTAACAAACAGTAGCATCTCCTCTAAAATTTGTAACCAAGGGTTAGGCTTGTGGTAGAGGTAAGGTGAATTTCAATCACTCAGAAGTCCCAGTTGGAAAAACAACCTATATCACTGTTAGAATAGTGGGTTCTGGTTGTAAGAGTATGTGATCCATACAAATAGGAGCCACCACTCTGGTCCGGGTAAGCTGGATGCACACTACAAGATAACCTTTGCACACCCTCAGGTAGCCTGGCACAGAACAGTCAGGCTTCTTTAAAGAGGGAATATTCAGAGTACTTGTGCAACATGCATACACAAACAGTAACACAATGAATATACCACAGAAATACTCCACGCATGAATAGATTATATTTCTATGAGTAAAACAAGACCAAAATAGCACAAATCCAATAAGTAAAAGTTGAAATATGAATCTTAAAGAATAAAAGTGTTTCTAGTGTATAGAAGCAATAACTGTTTATGGCGATTAACTGGTCATGCTGGACCGGGGCAAATTCAAAAGTTCAGGCCGCATGTGATGGAGCAGAGACTGGCTACAGGACCCACGCATGCTCCGTGAATAAAGTACCTTGATTCTTGGCCTTAACCACAAGATGCGGGTGCAGACAAGCAAAATGTTAATGTTGAGCTCGCAGTTGAGGTTGTCGATTTTCTTAACGCAGTGGCGGCAATGTGTTGGGTCTGTTGAGCATAGAACTGGTTCCCAGTGCGGTGGTTTTAAAGACGATGTACTGGTTGAGTCCGCATTGGAGGGGAGCAGTGGTAAAGTGCTCAGAATCATAAGGCCAATAAAAAGATTCAGCAAAAAGAGGAGGCAAGCAGACAAAACATTAGGGGAAAGACCATCCTATCGCTTAAAGGTCTAACACGATCCAACACAGTATGAATGAACTCAGATTTATAGAGCACACGTAGCTGCCCTGAGGCGTCCAAGCGCTAAGCATACCAGCTGAGGTTTGAGTTAGGAAGAGGCAGATTCAGCTCCACAATTATGTAGTGAACAGGAGCGTTTTCAGCTGTTTGCGGAAGGAGAGAATATCAGGATTAGATCTAAGATGCTGGGGCAGAGCGTTCCACCTCTTAGCTACATTGTAAGAGAAGGAGCGGCCTCCAGACCTTGATTTCTTTATTGGCGGCACAATAGCTAGATTTGCAGAGGTGGAGCGCAACTGTCTTGTGGGAAGATAGGGTGTGATGAGAGGGAGATTGATTGCCGGGCCTAGAGACCAGAAGGTCTGGTGAGCAATGCAGAGTGATTTAAAGTTTACTCTTTCCTTTATAGGGAGCCAGTGCAGTGTCCTCAGTCCGGGTTTTGCTGATGATCTGCGGGGGATTTGTAAGAGTGTTCTGGCGGCGCAGTTCTGTATTAGTTGCAGTTTGCGCAAGGTGAAGTCAGGAGCTCCAAGATACAAGGCATTTCCATAGTCCAGCCGCGATTGAATCAGGCCCAGAACCACGGTTTTTCTTGCTTCAAAGGGGAGAAGAGGCAAGATCTTCCTGATAACTCTCAGGATGCCGAAGCAAGTGGCAGAAAGTTTTGTTACCTGTTGATCAAAAGACAGGGACCTGTCAAGCCAGACAACCAAGCTCTTAATGGCGTCTTTGGTAACAGGGGCAGGACCTAAGCTAGGAGGCCAGAGAGTGTCTATGGTAGATGGCACGGTATGACCCAGGAGCATGAGCTCAGTCTTGTCTCCATTAAGTTTGAGACAAGACTTGGTCATCCAGCTCTTAACCATCTCCATGCAGCCAGCGAGATCTACATTAGCTGAGGGTCCGCCTGCCTGTGCCAGGGAGACCACCAGCTGGGTATCGTCTGCGTAGGTAACGATCTTAATACCATATGGGCGGACGATCTCAGCCAGTGGCCTCATGTAGACGTTAAATAACGTCGGGCTTAACGATGATCCCTGCGGGACTCCACACCTCAGAGGCTTGCTAGAGGAGGTGACATTACCTTCATACACCTGGAAAGATCTGTCACTCAGGTAGGACCTGAACCACTCCAGAGCTTTGTCATATATTCCGGTGTCCAGGAGGCGCTGCAGGAGGATACCGTGGTTCACTGTATCAAACGCCGCGCTCAGATCGAGGAGGATGATTGCCACCGATCCTCCCCGATCTAAGATTCTCCTGGACTCCTCTGTGACTGCCAGCAGTGCCGTCTCAGTCCCATGCTTGGGGCGAAAACCAGTCTGGGAGGGATTGAGCAGATGGTGTTGCTCGAGAAAAGTTGTTAATATGCTGTTTATGTGTTTCTCCAAGATTTTGGCTGCCCAAGGCAACAAGGAGATCGGGCGGAAGTTGTTGAGGTTCTTGGTGTCAAGGTTAGGTTTTTTGACCAGAGCCCTTACCATGGCCTGCTTCCTCTTTACTGGTACTGTGCTGGTAGAAATCGAGGTATTAAGTACTCTGAGCAGTGTGGGAAGAATGGTTTGAATGGCAGAGACTAGGACATGTGGGGGTGCTGGGTCTCTGGGGGAGCCTGACTTCACTTGGTGCATGAGGGAGGTGAGGAGATCCACCTGTAACTGGGGGAATTCCGCCAGCACCGAAGGGTGGTTGGATGTATGTTCTTGAGGGGGACATGGAGCTGCTTTCGTCAGAGCAGTCTGTTCTGTGGATGGAAAGGAAGAGTAAATAAGATTGATTTTCTGGGAAAAAAAGTTGGCCAAATCTTCGCAACGGAGCTGAGGATTCTCAGTTGTAGGAGGGGGTGTGGGGAGGGTGGTGAGGCTTTTTACTATTTTGTAGATCTCTTTCGAGCTGGAGTTGGCCTCTGCGATCTGGTTTGAATAGTATAAAGATTGCGCACTTTTTATGTCTTTTTTGTATGTCCTGATGGCGTCTCTATAGATAGTTTTGTCTGCTTCCGCATATTCCAGTCGCCATTTGCGTTCCAGTCTCTTGCAAAAGCGCTTTTTCTCCCGTAGTTCAGTGGAGTACCAGGGAGCTGAGATTCTGGATCTTTTGAAAACTGTTTTCTTCAGGGGGAACGTGGTGTTGAGAGAGTTCTGTATCCAATCATTGAAGGATTCGTTGGCCTGTGAGGGGGTCTGACCGACTAGGGGAATCGTTTTTTGCAGTTCCAGGGTCCACTGGGCCAGCGGTGTTTTAGACCAGTTTCGGGTTTCTTGGACAGTAGGTATAGGGGATGTAGATTTTTCAGTTGTCCAAAGCAACGGGACTAGAGCATGGTCTGTCCAAGGAAGCGTTATAGGGGGACAGGCCTTTAAATGTGGGCAGTTGCTGAAAACAGGATCCAGCAAGTGGCCTTTCGCGTGCGTAGAAGATGAGACCAGCTGGAGCAGCTGCAGAGCGGATAGATCCCCGCTTAGTTTATTGGCAATGGAGTTATTGGGGTCATCAAAATGTATATTGAGATCACCCAATAACGTGAAGTTAGAGGGTGATAGGGCCAAATCGGCGACTAACGGGGGCAGTGATTCGTAGAACTGTTTGGGGGTGCCTGGTGGGCGGTATATAAGTGCTCCGGAGAAACTTATATTGGGGGAGAATTCCAGGGTGAACGACATGCTTTCGCATTCCGGAAAAGGGTTGGGGGTGCAGCGACAGGTAAAACAGTCTCTGAAGATGATGGCTAAACCACCCCCTCTTTCACCTTCCCGGTCCTGTCTTATGATTTGGTATTCCTGCCCCAGGATTTGAACCAACTCAGGATCGGAGTGAGGGGTTAGCCATGTCTCAGTTAAAAAGAGAGCGTCTGGTTTTTGTTCGTCGATTAACAGAGAAAGCTCTGTGCAGTGTCTTGAAAGAGACCTGCAATTCAACAGAAACAGTCTAAGCATTTGTTGATTTGACGTGTGGGGTTTAGACTTGAGGTGAGTCTTGCAGTCATTGCATTGAGGAGGTAGGTCGAGTGGGCCGTATTTATGAGCGCAGGTCAGAGTTACCTGGGAGTTGCAGGTCCGGAGTTCCTCGGAGGTGTAACACCGAGTTTGCATGACGGGAAATGAAGGGGTTGTAGCCCCTGGTCCCGGCCCGTCGCGGACGGGCGCAGACGGGCTCGCCTTAGGCGCGCCTTTGGCGCGCAAACGGCGCGCCCGCTGCGCTCGTCCGCTGCGCTTGCGTGGAAGGTACATTTAGGGTTATTACGAACATAATGAACACCTTGTCCCACCCCTGCTTTGTAACACATTCAGGGTCATTCAGGAGGGCAATCCAGTCCTAACGGAAAAAAAGAACTAGTCCTGGGAAAGATCCACTCCATTGCTCTAGCTACTGATGGATCTCTCTAATACTGAATGTGATATTAAATAGTTCGAATTCTGGCCTATAGACTTAAATAGGTTATTCCCCTACTCATTCATCAGGATTAGTCTATAATACCTTTACTAACCCTTCACAGATCAAAAAGTCCTTTCCTCTGGTCGATGGACCATTAGTTGAACTAATTGATGGTGATATTGACATAAAACCTAACTTAACTATACTTTAAATAAAATGAAATAACCACAGACTCCTTTAAGTTTTAAAACTTTATCTAAATTTTAGAGCATGTGAACCACTTTGAAAATACAGTACAGTCACCTTCGCTCATTAGGAGGGAAAAATTCAATTGATTAATGATCAAACATATACTTCGAACTCATGCAATGACTTATGCACAGAAAAGGGAGGGGACAGAGAGAAAAGAGCATCTGCAAATACACGAAATAATAATTACCAAGAATGATGTGAAGACCAGCCCCCTGGCCAAAGGGCTGTTAAGGGACCCAGGGATAGTTCAGGCGACAAAGACTTCAGGACAGGATTCAGGACAGGATAGTTAACCTCTCTAGAACTGACGATTCTGCCGCACCCCTCTCTGACACTCTCTTCCTCCTCGAGATTCTCCTGTGATATTCATATCTAACCCCAATTAAATTAGGATCGAAAGTTCTGCATTTGGTTTCTTTATCAGCATCTCATAGCATCTCCCTCAGCATCAGCATCACCTGCTACATCTCCCCTCTCCAGCGTTCAGCAAATCTTTGTCTCTTGTGCTCCCTAACTAACAAAAGTTACCTTAATTATACCTTTTGTTCTGTATGTTCCACCCACCAAAGTTTTAATATCGTAAAAATTCTAAATCTTATTGGTCAGGCAAGGGGGGATGATCATCACACCATGCTTACATGTCACTTTATTCAGTTAGCCCATTGTTCACAAATCCATCCCCTTAATTTTTATTCATGATTTTTATTTCCCAGCCGCATTCATGTTACATTTGCAACAATTGTAAAAACTTCAACATGTACATTCATTTCGGTGAACTTTTCACCGTTCTTTCTCAGCCTGCGAACTTGGCTGCTTTACAAATTCGATGTCATCATTCCGGGTTCACTTTCAGTAGACATGCGCAGTTGTACAGTTCAATCACATGGCTCACATTACTTTGGTAATGCACGAGAGGCCCAAATGCACACTAATAATAAAGTCAGAAAGACAAATGTTACTTTAAAAAATAAATGGTTTCACTGTATACCACCCATATCTACTCTATTCCCTTTTATTTATTAATACTTTCCCCGCATTAGCGTTAGTATATTAGCTTGTCTTCTTTTCAGCAAGCAGATGCCATGCACATGAGCCTTTAAGCCGCCATGTTAGTGCCTTCTGCTCATGCGCGATAATTTCCCTCCAAGCGTTAGCTCGTCATACTGCATAGATGCAGATGACGGATGCACAATAAAGATTCCCCGTTTAAAGCGTTTTTAGTCCTTCATCCGTGTTACTCGCATTAGTAAACACATAAGCAAGCTTCACTAACCTGCGTGTTTGTGTGGTGCGCATTAGTTTAACACAAAATTTGTTAATAGGTTAAAGGAGCGGATTGCTTAGGAGAAAGTCTCTTTTCTATGAGTCCTTGCTCCATCAATCCTCTCTCTGATAGCATTTTTGAGCCATCACCAAATTACCCATCCCAAACCAGATGCCAACTTTCAGTATTTCTTATTTTCATTCTCTTCTTTTGCTTTCTCATCTTCATGTTTATTTTCTAAATCTCTCATCTTTTTATAAATCCTTGCTTTCATTTCCTCCATTTGAATCTCATCATATTCCATTTGTCTTTTCCTTTCTTTCCCATTCACTTCAAATTCTCTTACTCTTCCTTTGTTTTTGCAACAATTGCACCAAATTATTATTGTCAAAACTACTATTGGTATACCAAGTACTGGAAGAAGTATTTGACCTAAAATAACTTTCCCTAAATCAGAAAACCAAGTCCCTATTGAAGAAATACTTTTTGTTAGTCTTTCCCATACACTATCAACCTCCAGTGGTTTCAAATCTTCATGACGTTTTGTTATATTCTTAATATACTCTCTAATTTCCTTACTCTGATCAGGAATGTAAGTACAACAATGTTTCACTTTCAACATTCTACAGACTCCGCTCTCTTTTGTTAATAAGATATCAATTGCAAGTCGATTTTGTAAAACCATTGACCTAATCGCAACCATCTCTGTATTAATCATCAAGAAACCCCAAGCAGCATCATTCGAAAGACGATCAACTACTGTCGATAATTTACAAATTCTGTGGGAATTCAGAATGACTCCCACTGAAGGTATCAATGCACCAAATGTATCACCTACTATTTCTGAAAAACGAGCTCTCTTTCTTCGTGTTAGTCCATTAGTGTTTTCATTGCTTCCAGTGATTCTTTTTACATGATAAATTTTAGGACATACTATCCCAAAGTAGAAGCTTCCGTACCATTTTGGAGGCAGCTTAGAATAAGCATTATTCCCACACACGCAATTAACTCCAGAAAATACTGGTTCAGTTCCCCCTTTTAGTCCCCAACCTCCCAAAATTAGGAAGTTATGTTCAAATTCACTGGAACCAATAAATACGTTATTATAGTCTGACTTTAACCTATGGTGGCAGGTTTTCCCTTTCTTCCCAAAGTCTAGGGACATCACAGCATGAGCTTTGCCAGCTATATAAATTCCCTCTTTCTCAGCCCATGATGGTACATGAGTTTTCTGTTCAGCAGCTTTCTTTTGGAAAACCTATCCCCTTCCTTCAACTAAATTCAAAAACACTTTCTCTTCTTCACGTAATGTACATGTTAAATTATTCTTGTGTGCTTTAACTATATCTATTGACTTTATAGTTAGGAAAAATTCCCCCATAAACTGTGCATCTGGACTACTAAGTACTGGATTCATATTCTTTCGAATAGGAAGTTCTGAAAATACTACATCTAAGTTTTAATAATAATACTGAAGTTTTCCTGTGTTATAGAACAGACTTGTTAATACACTGTATGATATACAATATTTTAGAGATAAATGGTGATATGTGACACCTTCTGATACTGACGCTGGTAATTTCATACAAACATAACAATCACTAATCTCCATTGTATCTACATACTGAAATAACAATCTTGTGTAAGCATTTAAAGATGTATCATTATCTAACACTGTGTGATGAAAATCTGTCTCATCTGGTGCTTCTAATTCTACTCTATTTCATTTTACTGTATCTGTTTTTCCATTTGTAGCTGTATCATTCTTCTTACTTGTTACCATGAAATAAGGCACCGCTACTGTTAGTAATAACCATATTGAATCACTAATAGAATACTACATATGCAAGCTTTACAGCATCTTCGTTTTAAACTTTGTTTCAGTTGCACAGTGACTTCATTTTTCGCCATTTTGATCTAAGAATAGTTTCTTCTTTTCTTTACTTCACTTGGAATTTCAATCTCTTATTTTCAAGGTGGTCTCACTTTCCTTTCATGAACCTGTGCAGCATCTAATTCTTCTGACTCTTCACTCAAATCTAAGTTTTCAAATTCTTCCAATATTACATAGGTCCACTCAGGACCCCTGTGTTTATTGTTCAAATTTCTCAGTCTTGGGCTTCTTTGAGTGTTTTTCACAATTGACTGTTTTCACATTCACTTGCTCTGGTCTTTCTCTTGTTTTTCTCGGATAATATCTCAATAGTTTCGCTCCACCTGCCCAGTTGTCCCCTTTTCCGACCCTTTTAATCTGAACCGCACTTTCACCCTCTTCGTCTTTTTCTAGAGTTCTTTTATTTCCAGGCTGTCTAGGCACAATCCGTTCTTCTTCTTCCGAATCACTTTCTACCTGTTCTTGTTCAGGTCATATGTCATCCACCTTAACCTGTTCTTCTTCCTCTACCTGGTCCTGTTCGGGTCTTAGTTCAAATTGGTCTTTTTCTTCTGCCCAAACTTGTTCTTCTTCTCCTCACTGATCCTGTTCAGGTCTTAATACATTGGTCCTTCTTCTGCCTGAACGTATTCTTCTTCTCCTGTCTGTCCCTCCTCAGGGCTTTGAATGGGTCTGTTTACCTCTACCTGAGTATGTTCTTCTCTCTCTGTCTGGACCTGCTCAAGGTTTTGGGTAGTTTTGTTCTCTTCTACCTGAGCACGTTCTTCTACACCTATGTGGTCCTTTCTACTTTCATGTCTCTCTAATCTGCTTCTTCTTCTTGTTTGTATAACAACTTCAGGTGCATCAATCACTGGTATCCATTCCCCCTGACTTGTGCTCGGTTGGTCCTCATCTATCACTTCAGAATCTGATACTCTAGATTCCCCGACTTCACAACCTTCAGCAGACTCAACTGGTTCAATCAGTTGCTGTTCTTCTTCGGTGGGGCCTGGAACTCTTTTGGTATGGCTTGTATGAATTCAGTTGGGTAAACCTGCACGCTTCACTGCTGCAGTAGTGACCAGTATGACTTGACATGGTTCATCCCACCTGGGTGCTAAGCATGACTTTCTGGCGTGTTTCTTCACTACCACCCAGTCTCCAGGATTCAAATCATGCACCTGCGTTGGCTGCCTGGCATCTGCGTCTTCTCCAACCTGGCGAGAGACAGAATGCACTAGGTCAGCCAATCCTTTGCAATAGTCCAATACCAAATCATCAGTTATATTAATCAATTTGTGTCCAAGAATGTATGCTTGTCTCATTGCTCTTCCCACGAGAATTTCATGTGGACTCAATCCTGTTTTCCTGTCAGTAATACTTTGGGGTCCCATCAACACAAGAGGCAATGCATCTGGCCATTTCAGTGATGTCGATACACACACTTTTCCTAACCTTGACTTGATTGTGCCATTTAATTTTTCAACCACTCCAGGAGCCTCTGGGCAGTATGCACAGTGTAAGTTTTGTTCAATTTTTAATGCTTCACAGATTAATCGAATTACTTCAATATTAAAATGAGCTCCTCACTCGGAAACCGAACCGAAGTATCAGTTCCCTCAACAGTAATTTAGCCACTGTGTGGCTGTCATTTCTTCTGGTGGGATATGCCTATACCCATCTCGAGAATAGGCACACTATGATAAGTATATATTTTAATCCATGGTATGGGGGTAACTCAATAAAATCTAATTGCAATCTTGTGAATGGGCCTTCTGCATGTCGAATTTTTCCCCAACTGACCACTGTCTTCCTGCCTGGATTTAGTTGCTGACAAATTAAGCATCTCTGGCAAAGGCATTCTGCGACTACCCTAAACTTTGGATTATACCAATTTTGTCTGAATAGTCTAATCATGGCGTCCTTACCAACATGTGTGTCCCCATGATACATTCTTACCATTTGAGAGATTAAGCAATCTGGCATGACTGGTCTGCCATCAGAGTACACCCATACATCATCTCCTGTCCTTCTTTCGCAACCTGACCTTATCCAGATTTCTCTTTCTTTCTCCTCAACTTCATCCTGATACTGTTTAACCTAAACCCCTGTTTCCAGTGTTGAGAAAAACATAAGTTGGCAGCTGATTTCACTTGATTCAATCTTTCGGTTAAGAGCCATTTTATTTCTTGCACAATATTGAGCAATTTGGTCTGCAAAGCGGTTACCTGCCACCACATAGACATTTCCTGACTGGTGAGCAGCACACTTAACCACTGCTATTTCTTTTGGCAATTGTATGGCTTCCAATAATTCTTTTACATTTGTTGCCATTTCTGATAGGAGATCTTGAAGAAGTCAGAAATCCCCTCTGCATCCAGAGCTGGCCAAAGTTGTGCACAACCCAGAAACCATATTGACTATCACTAAATATGGTTATTCTCCAATTTTTCCCAATTTTGCATGCCTTTGTTAAGGCCACCAGTTTGGCTACTTGTGCACACTTGACTCCCAGTAAACGGGATGCTTCAATGACCCCCGTTACTTTGCACACAGCATAAGCTGCATTGAGTCCTCCCTCCTCTGTTCTCAGGCTAGAGCCATCTACAAATAGCTCATGATCTGGCTCTTTCAGGAGCCTTTCCTTTATATCAGGTGGGGCTTGGTACACATTTCAGTTACATCTCGATAATCATGATCCACTTCATCTTTCACTTCCTCACAACATGGGTCTGGTAATAGGGCAGCAGGTTTCATTATTGTACATCTTATTACTGTCACATTTTCTGCTCCCGAATTACTCTTTCATACTTCGTCATCCGACTAGGGGCAAGGTGCTGTGTTAAAAGAATCTCAACTGAATGTGGAACATAAACTTTGACTGCATGTCTCATCACAATCGACTTACTTTGTTCCAGACACAAGTAGCAGCTACTGCCTTTAAGCAGCCAGGTAAAGTTGAAGTCGCAGGATCCAAAGTAGCAGAATAATATGCTACTGGACGTCAGCTTAATCCATGTCCTTGGGTCAAAACTGAAAGTCCAGAACATTCTCTCTCACAACAGAATAATGCAAATTCTTTCGTATAATCAGGCATGCCTAAGGCAGGGGCCTCACACAGATTATTTCACAACTTCACAAATACTTCCACGTATTCATCATTCCAGACAATCGGATCTTTTGCTCTCTTCCGGGTCAATTGAATCAATGGTTTTGCTAGCAGAGAAAATCCTATAATCCACTTCCTACAGTACCCAGCTACTCCGAGAAACATTCTCATCTCCCTTTGTGTCTTTGGTAACTGCATTTGCTTGATTATCTTTATTCATTCTGGGGTAACTTTTCTCACTCCTCTTTCTATTTTGTGGCCTAAATATTTTACTTCTTGCTGACAAAACTGCAAATTCTCCGGAGACACCTTGTGTCCTCCTTCGGCCAAATGGTTCAGTAATGCAATTGTGTCAGTGACACAATCTTCTTGTGATTTTGATGCCACCAGTAGGTCATCAATGTACTGAATCAGAACTGAGTTGCTGGGCATGACTAATGTTTCTAGACACTTTCAAAATTTGATTAAAGATTGAGTATACCCTTGAGGAACTCGGCACCATGCCAAAACACGATTTTCGAACTTAAATGCGAATAAATACTGGCTGTCTGGGTGCAAAGGAATTGAGAAAAAGGCTTGGCACAAATCAATTACTGTAAACCAGCCTGCATTCCAGGGTATCTGATAAAGGATCACTCCTGGATTTGGTACTACTGGGCAAAAAGGCACAACCATTTTGTTTATTTTTCGTAAATCCTGTACTATTCTGTACTTCCCGCTAGGCTTTTTAAGTCCTATTATTGGCGAATTACAAGGACTACTCATTATTTCTTTTAAAATGCCTTGTTTAATCATTCGGTCAATTTCTGGAGCAACTCCTGCTTTTACTTCTAGAGTCACTTTGTATGGGCGTGTGTTTGGATAAACTGCTCCTTCTTTCACTGTTACATTTGCCATGAGCCTAATATATTTTCCTGTGATGTCCCATACGCCGGGATTCACTGCAGTTCTCAATTCTTCTGGTAATTCTCTTTCAGTCATCAATGAAAACATTCCATCTACCTCTGTACCTTGCTTGGCTAATAACATTTTGTATACAACGTCCTCGTCAGGGGTTTGGAAAGTGACACCATTCGGTGTACTATAGATTGTGCAATTCATTTTGCACAGTAGGTCTCGTCCTAACAGATTCACAGGACTAGAATCACACACTACAAATCGATGCTTGTCTTTAAAGTTTCCAATATGTACTTTCATTGGCTTTGCGATTGGGGTTCTAATCTGTTGATTTGACACTCCAACTACTTGGATGCTTTCTCCCGAGAGGGGTAGGTTTGGGGTGTCTGCTGTTCTCACAGTAGACCGGGTAGCACCAGTATCCAATAAAAAAGTGATATAATTCCCTTCTACTTTCCCATCAATAAATGGACCCGACTGATCTACCGGCAAGGATGTGCCAAGCACGCACTCCTCTTCCTCCCCCCTCAGGCACTGTCATTGCAAGTATTCCTCTTTGTCATTATTATTCTGTAAAAGATATTGTGAAGCTACAGAATTTTTCTTACCACTTCCTCCTTGAAATCCAGCGTCCGCACTGTATTTTTGTTGGTTCACAAAGTTGGCACCTGATACTGTGGATTAACTACCTGCTGCTGCTGATTCATAATCACTTCATTCTGCGTCTGTGGATTTAAATTTTGGTTTGGCCCATTATTATTCTGTATACTCTTACACTCGTCCTTCCAATGTCCAAGCTTTCCGCATGCATGACAAGGAGTTTTGGAGTGAGATCATACAGCATGAGTTTTGGAGTGAGATCATACAGCATCTGTCCACGTTAACAGAACGCACGTCCTGGGATACTGTAGAGGCATGTCTGTTGGGCCTTTTCCCACTCCCCAAAAAATTGAAGCTGCTGCACCACTTCGCGGGCTTAGCCCTGATGATTGCAAAAAGGCTGATTACACAGCGCTGGAAATCCCGCACGCCACCATGCGCGGGTAAATGGAGAGAAGAGGTCCTCCATTGGGCGACAAGAGAAAGGGGGGCGCTACAGCGGGAAAAATATAGGGGATTACGAAAGCATGCAATATCCTTAGATTGGGCACACTTGATGGAACTTTTTAAAACAGAGACAGAAGAGGTCTCAGGGAACTCACAACCCCCACCAACAAACAGTGGTGTGGATAATTGATACCCCCTCACATAGTGACTTGGTTGATAGCAAATGTACTCAATGTGGATAGCCAGTTCCCTACCTCTTCTTTTTTTCTTATTTGCTCCTCGCATTGCTGTCCCCCTCCCTCCTCTCTCTCCCTTTTTTCTCCTCACCACAATCAGTAGTACTTATCACCTGGTACTCTTACCGGGACAAAATGTAGTACCTACACAGCGGCACTTGTTTTGGTTTCGTTTTGTTATGGGTTGGGTCTACGTGTGTGGGATCCGGTAGGTGGATTGCATTGGGTTTTAGTCAATACATACATTTGTCTTGCCATTTATGCTGTATTGTTATAACGTAAATGGAAGAGAATTTATTCCTGGTGACATAGCGTGACTCTGCTTAATGACAGTTGAATATCCTACATAACGAGTTAATAGCATGCTGCGAATATAATATGAGACCAGTATTATAGAAAACTCAACATGTATGAAGCAATATTTAACAATGTAATGTTGCAACTGTACACCTAATAAAGTCAAAAGACAAGGAAACTTCTTCTTTGCATCCTTTCTATTTACTCATCCTCCTAATTTACCACCATTCGCAACTTGACCATTCTGATTCTGCTCTTTCACCTGACTATCAGTCTGGCTGTTCATCTTAATTTCCTGCTGTTCTGCCAGTTTCACTTGTGCCCACATAATTTTCTCTTTTAGCTTTCTATGCCTTACCTTAATGTCATCCCCGCAATACATTACGTATTTCAAAATTTCATCGATAGACTTGCTCTGCCAGCACAACATGTGCTGTTGAATCATCTGACTAATCTCCGGTTTCAAACCATACACAAACCGGCCCATATCCTTATCACCAATGTTCTCAAAGCCACTATGCTGCTTAAACACCTGTAGCAACGGCTCATAATATGCATGTACAGACTCATTTGGCTCCTGAGTTGTTCTGTCTATTTTCACCCAATCCGTTTCTTTAGGAGGGGTTTTCCCTTTCAGAAAAGTAATTACTTGGTGATATTTCTTCATCACCTCATCTGAGGGTGCTCCTGTTTTAGAATCTCTTGGATATTCCTCACTCCAGCCAATCAACTGTAATCTTACACTCTGTCCATAAATCAGCAGGTACCACTATATCAAACAGACCACCAGATCTTTCAACAGGACCTTTGATACTTTCACAAATCTATCAACTTGTTTGTACCATTCAACTTAACCTAGGAAAATCCTTTGTAAAGAACAAAATATTCTGTCTACTCCATGGAACATGGACATATACACCACTCGGAACTTCTCTCATGGGACACAATCTCTCTGCTTTTTCTGATTCTTTTAGTAAGAATGCAGATGATGCTTCCTTTGCTTGTGCTTCCTCCTTCTTTCTTATCCACCTAGATCTCCACTTGTCAATGTCTCCCCACTTCTGCAAAATAATCATTAACTCTTTTATCTGTAATTTTCTACCAGACACATTCATATTCTCCAAATCCTTATCAGTAAACTCTACTCTGTATGGTTGATGCAATCATTTTGATCTCCCTATATCCACTCTAATTTTAGAAGCAAGCTCTGGCAATCTCTCATGAAACAATTTCACATTTCTGGTTATGCTCCTACATATAAACAACAACTCTTCCTCATTGTAAAGATTCAACTTATCTATTTCCACATTTCCAGCAATCATTTCTTCCAACTCCACTTTCAATTTGTAAATATCTAAAATCTTTGGTGCTGAGCTTCGTCTTTCTATTCCCTGTGACCATCTCTCTAAATCTTCTGGAGTGACCGCTGTCGAACTTCTAGTTCCTAAAGGCACTATAGACCTTCTTTCTCTCGAATTTCCGGGTGTAATTTAATTGGGGGTCTCAGTTACATTTTTCCTTATTGGAAGGTCCATTAATGAAATGACTGAATCACACTCACTGACCTGATCATCTGATATAACTATCTTTTTTCCTGGATTATTCAAACGAGTTGCTACAGCTTGGGGTTTTGGACAATTCACTTTCTCTCCACTTAATAGGATAACAGGACCTATGGTCACTGGCACTGCCAATGCTTCAGGGCTTATATTCTATTGACTTATTTTCTGTATTGATTCCTCCCTATTTCTATGTAATGCTTCTCTTTCTTTGTCTTGAATCACATTAATGACTGATGTATCATGTAAAACTTGAGGTATTAAGGGTGTTCCCATTACCGGGGCACTAGGGGTGACTCTACTGGGTCCATCTTGGTACGGTGGAGGATTTTTATTAAAATATCCTCTATCAATTCATCATCTGACTCACCATATCCTGTGACATTCATATGTTTCGTTTTCTTCCTACACTTGACTCCAGACTGTTCCTCAGCCATTAACACTGAATGTAAACCCTCTGATACCATAGCCCTTCTCCATTACTTCATCTGACTTTCAAGTGACTCACGCAAATATCGGGGAAAAAATCCTTTATATCTCCCACCTCTGCATTTCTCTTGTTCATATGATTCAGTTTCCCATTCTTCTAACGCTTCACACTGAGTTAATCTAGTTCTCGGTTCAAAATCATTCATTCACATTCTCAAATTCTGAAGAATTCTCCCATTAAACGTACCATTTTCTGGGAAAGCTAGCACTCCATCACCTTTCGTATATTCTATCCAATTGTCCAACCATACATAAGTTTGATATCCTCTTTCCATCATTATAAAGGAGGCATGTGTTTTAGATGGCGGAATGGGAATTCCCTCTCTAATCAAAACAGGCTTATCTTTCTTAAAGAAATTCTTAATTCTCTTTATTAGCGACATTTTTCTCTTCTCTCCATACATTCTGGATGAACGATATATAAAATTGTATTCCGCAAACCCTTAAAATCTTTTGTCTGCGTGACTCACACTAGCAGTTAAATCAGAATCCAACATACAATTTCTCTTTCGACCACTCCTAACGTGGTTTCTATTTTTTTCAATAAATCTGGCTCACGCTCGTGGTCTGACCAATGCTAGCATGGTCTTTTGTGACATCAGTATTACTCCTCACTACTGACCCCTGCTTTGCAATCTGCTTCTGTCACAAGCCCGCTGTTTCGACCAATCCCAGCGCGGCTCTCTGTGACATCAGTGCAACTGCTGCAACTTACCCTCCCTTCACAAGGTAATACGAAAACTTATTTCTTAATACTTTTCATTAAATTTTCGTTAATAACAACATAAAAACATTCACTACTCTGCCTTTTCCACTAAACAAAGGATAGATTTTGATTTATTCCGGAGTCTCAGAATTGCTCCTCTTCTACTGCGAGTAAAAACCTCTGTTTACCCTTCATTCAAGCTTGGATGAACCTATTACTCCTTCAGTGTTACCCTTACTAGGAAATAAGACCAAAGTTTCACCAGCGAACACTCTGCTATTACTCACACTCTACTTTTATACGAAAATAGTCCCTAATTTAACACTGCCAGCCCTGTGTAGCTTCTCAGTGCTATTCCAACAGACGAGTAACCTCACTGCAGTGTGGCTTCTGTCACCACCCGCTATTCATTCCCCGGGAATTTCTGGACAACATAAAACAAGATGCTAACTCTTTTTGTTAAACATAAATCAATAATCAATATTTATCACCAAACTAGTCAATAATAACCATAGCTTTGCTACCAGAAAAACTGATCCAGCGGAGTACCCTGAGACAACAGACACTCACCTTGGGCCCATAAACACACACACTGTCAAGTAAACCGCTGACCATAAATGACAAAAATCCACAATTTTATAATCAATAATAATACTTCAAGATGGTAGAAAGCAATTAAAAAATAGGTAATTCGCTTAATCAGTCTTTAGCAACAGATAACCCCAACTGGAGTTATCACGACATCGAGATCAAAGAAATCCCAAAGTACGGCGCCGACCGTAAGGTGCGCTGCGTCGGGCCCGGAGTAAAACAGACCCACAAAGAAAAGTACCAAAAACAAAGACAGCTCACGGTGTCGGGGTGCGGTGTCATTGGTGCCGCAGCGTCAGTTTCTTGCTTTGGGGGAGATGATGCGTCAGGACCTGGATGCTTGCACAGGCAGGGGAGGCGTCGGTTCCTGACCGGAGAGGAGGTGACATCACGATGGCGCCGAAACCACGGTTGCGTACGATGTCACGGTGTCGATGGATTCTTGACCACCCACGTCAAGGATCGGCTCCGTGATGATGTCGGCTTCGGAGTCGATGCAGCACAGCAGCAGGGGTCGGGCCTACATCCCAAGTTGGAGCAGCATTCATGGCTATGGCAGGCTTACGATGTCGCTCGCTGGCATCGATGTGGCACGGCGGCCGGTATCGGGTCAACGTTGCAAGTCAGAGCCGCGCTCACTGCTTCGATGCAGATTATGGCGTCGCTTTCTGGCATCGGTGTTGCAGAATTCCTTCTGTAGCAGCTAGAACAGCAAGTTCCAGATGCAGGTAAATATAAGGGGTGAAGTCTTGTATCCCTGAGACTTCAGGCAGGAGGCAAGATCAAATTCAAGCCCTTGGAGAAATATTCTGCAAGATGATGAATGTTCTTTAAAAGTTCCTTCTCCTTTCCTTGGCAAAAAAAAAACCACTGCAGGTCAACCCAGCAACACAGCACACTGGCAGGGGGGCAGTCCAAACTCCTGCAGCTTCCTTGGTTCTTCTCCTTGGTAAAGGTTTGTCTTGTTGTTTCAGAAGTGATCTAAAGTCCTGGAGTCTGGGCCCCAATATTTATACTAGCAAATCCTTTGTCCTCTGAAGGCAGAGGGTGCTGTACCTAGTTCAAACCAGTTCTGGGTGCATTCTACCAGTGCACACCTTCTTCCTTTGTCAGTGTGGGTCAGGGTCCTCATACACTCCACAGGAGGTGGAGCCAGCATTGTAGAAGGCAGGCACAGCCCTATTCAGACCCAGGTGCTACTCCCCCCACCACTCTACATGCAGATAGGTCTATTCAGCTCTGTGCTAACTCACCCTGTCTCCTGGAGTCTCCCCAGCCCCTGTCACTCACAAACCAGACATACACTAGCAGAGGCAGGCTGGATGGTTAGGTAAGAAAATACCTACTTAACAAAAGTGGTATTTTCAAACACAGAATGTTAAAACCAACTTCACTAAAAGATGTATTTTATCATTCTGAGTTCAGGCATACTAAACTCGAATTTCTACCATGTTCACTGGGTCAGTTAGGATTATAACCAACGGTACCAGGTCTAACAATCAGCATCTCCCTTAGCATCAGCATCACCCGCTACACCGCCAGCATCTCCCCTCTCCAGCATTCAGCAAAACGTTGTCTCTTGTGCTGCCTAACTAACTAAAGTTACCTTAATTATACCTTTCGATCTGTATGTTCCACCCACCAAAGTTTCAATATCGTAAAAATTTGAAATCTTATTGGTCAGGCAAGGGGGTATGATCATCACACCATGCTTACATGTCACTTTTTTCAGTTAGCCCATTGTTCACAAATCCATCTCCTTAATTTTTATTCATGAGTTTTATTTCCCACCCGCATTCACATTACATTTGCAACAATTGTAAAAACTTCAACATTTATTTATGTGATTTGTAGAGCGCCCGAATAACCCCCATCGGGGTATCTCCGCGCTGTGGCTGCTCGTGACCAACCCAGGAGAAAGATTCAGAACAGTGAGGTTTTCAACAGTTTTCTGAAGGCCAGGAAGTTGGTACATTGGCGCAACTGGATGGGTAGTTGGTGCCAGTAGCGTGGGGCAAGGTGGGAGAAAGCTTTGCTGCGCATGCGGGCTAATTTGAAGCACGGGGTGTGGAGGAGCGCTTGGTGACTCGACCGCAAGGGCCTGGACGGTGTGTATCTGACCAGCTTTTCTTTCAGATAGCTTGGGCCCATGTTGTTTAGGGATTTGTACACCATACAGCAGACTTTAAACATGATTCTTTTTTTTACTGGAAGCCAGTGTTGTTTTCGAAGTAACACATTCCCCACGCACATTGTTCCAGGTCCTCAAAACATTTACCAATCCAAGGGCATGTAACACCGAAGAAGCCCTTTCTCAAACTCTATGTGATAACTTTGCAAACCATCTCTCTCAGAAAATGGAAAACACATATTAAAAGATTACTTCAGCTACCTACCCCCAGTTAGGTCCGGAGTTTTCTATTTTCTGAGAGAGATGGTTTGCAATGTTATCACATAGAGTTTGAGAAGGGGCTTCTTCAGTGTTACATGCCCTTGGATTGGTAAATGTTTTTAGGACCTGGAACAATGTGCGCAGGGAACGTGTAATTTCCGAGCAGATTTCAAGTTTTTGTGGTATGTTGCTAGTGCATATTTAAATCTTTCTTTATCTAGTGGGTTTTGGGAGAGGCGCCAGAGCCGTTCTCGTTTTTGCAATGGCTTTTTTTGGTTCTGAGATTGGGGGGAATACCATGGAGTCTGTTGACGTTTGGTGGAGATCGGTTGTAGTTTCAGCAGGGCTAGGCAGTCAATGGTGGATAACATACTAGCTGTTAAGGAAGATAGACGTTCCTCTGTGCTGTCGGATTCCGAGTTCTGGGAGGGTGTGAAAGCTTCATGGAACTTTGTGGGTGTAAGTTTATGCCATTGTCTGTGTTTCCTAGCGGGATATGTTTTAGAGGCTATGTTTTCTTTTTGTCCGCTGATTTGGAAGTCGATCAAAGAGTGATAAGACCATGTCAGTGGACTATTAGCTCCATAAGTGACATTGGGGGAGTTTGTTAGAATTAAGTCTAACGTGTGTCCTGCCAGATGGGTGGGATCATTATTTATTTTAGTTAGTTCAAGCGTGGATAGGTCTGTCAATAATGTTGAAGCTTCTCTGTTTGCAAGGTTTTCAATGTTCACATTGAAATCTCCCAGTAATAGGAAATTCCTAGTTGAGATAACATGGGGTGAGACTAGCTTCATTAGTTGAGAGGAAAAATTGGAAAGGGGTCCTGGGGGTCGGTATACGAAAGCACCTTTCCAGCGGAGTTGAGGATGTAGGTCAGCTCTAAAAATTAAGATCTCCATGGTGTTGCTGCATTGTTGGTCAATAATGGAGATTTCAATAGGGTCTTTGTATATGATAGCTAATCCTCCTACCACTTTATGGGGTCTGTACAGTCTTTGAATGTGGTAACCCTCAGGAAGCATGACAGCGATATCAGGGTTGGAGCAAGGCTCGGTCAAGGTTTCAGTCAGAAACCCGATATGAGGAAGAGTGGAGGATAACAGATCCCAAATGTTTATTGCATGTTTGGGTAGGGATCTGACTTTGGCCAGAAAGCAATTCCAGCCTCTGTTTTTTTGATGGGTGGGTTGCAAGGGTCCTTTCTGTTCGCTAGTGACCAGGGGTGGCCTGATATCCCGGTCGAGCGAGGTTGCAATGATTGCATTGGTTAGGGGTCATGCAGGCGCTGCGCTTTGAAATATGCAGGTCCTACAAGAGAAAGGTCCTTCTGAGATTATTGGTGGGGTGCAGGCTCTGTTTGTTGGTATACGAGAAAGTTACATAGCTCTGATTTGTACTAGCTCTTGGCTTGAGTACATTCATTTCAGTGAACTTTTCACCGTTCTTTCTCAGCCTGGGACTCTCTACGACTTTGGCTGCTTTTCAAATTCGATGTCATCATTCCGGGTTCACTTTCAATCGACATGCGCAGTTGTACAGTTCAATGACATGGCTCAGCTTACTTCAGTTATGCACAAGAGGCCCAAATGCCCACTAATAATAAAGTCAGAAAAACAAATGTTACTTTAAATAATAAATGGTTTCACTGTATACCACCCATCTCTACTCTATTCCCCTTTATTTATTAATACTTTCCCCGCATTAGCATTAGTATAATAGCTTGTCTTCTTTTCAGCAAGCAGATGCCATGCACGTGAGCCTTTAAGCCGCCATGTTAGTGCCTTCTGCTCATGCGCAAGAATTTCCCCCAAGCGTTAGCTCATCATACTGCGTAGATGCAGTTGATGCATGCGGAATAAAATTTCCCAGTTTAAAGCTTATTTAGTCCTTTATCCGTGTTACTCGCATTAGAAAACTCATAAGCAAGCTTCAGTAACCCGCGTGTTTGCGTGGTGCGCATTTGTTTAACACAAAATGTATTTAATAACGTGTTAATAGGTTAAAGGAGCGGATTGCTTACAAGCAAGTCTCTTTTCTACAAGTCCTTGCTCCATCACCATCATACGAGCAGCACTGCATGCCTGGTTTAGACATCATGTTGAACTGAATGAAACTGTCCCGTTCACAAGGGTGCAGCCATTTGGAGAAACTGTAACTTTCTCATAGCCGAAAATGAGCCGTAATGGAGGGGCTTCGCTTCCAGTAGGGTCATATCAATTGATCACATGCTTACAGGTGATAACTGAAAACGTTTGAAGAGCTGCAGGAGAACCATTATCTCATCCAGCACATTTTCTGGGATTTCCAAAGACTGCAGTATTGTTTGAATAGAACGTTAGTGCCACTCCCCCCAACTTTTACAGACCCCACAATACTACAATATATTCGCAAATGGGAAACATTCAAGGGTATAGTGTCAGGCACTTATAAGATGCTGAATGACTACTCTGACTCGATGACCACAATGGCTGCACTGCGTTCCTGGTGGTCGATCCACCTCATTATGGAGTACGACAAGGAAGACTGCCAGGAACTTTTGCTGAACCAGATAAAGCATTCCAAGAAGCATGCCTTAAAGGAGTAAATATAGAGTTCTATATAGATGACACTGGTCCCCCAAAAGCAGTGGTGGCAACACTACCCAGAGCATCATGCTGGAGATGCAAAATCCCTAGTTGTGATATGATCCACTCCTTTGGGAGAGTCAATCCCTTACACAATATTGGGCGGTGTCTGGGTCCTGTTAGGCATCTACGCCACTAGTAGCGGAAAACTCTGCTTAATGAGATTATGGAGGACTAACCTATGTCGTGATATTTACACTTGGGCTCATGAAACGCACATAATAGCTTCATATGAGTGATCTACAGCTTGAATGATAAAATTGGGTCATTGGTAAAGACATGGGCACATTCTTTATGGATAACACTGGATGAGAAATCTCTGGCAGACGCCCACTTCTGTGTAGACTTACCCCTTCCTTTCTCTCTTCCACTCAATTTCAGGACCTGGGGAGGTTTGCTGTTTATGTGAGAGCAGAGGTAGATAGGTTCCCTTGCGATTGATGGCAAGCTTTCTCATGGATGGAATCTTCACTCAGATGTGCAAAGGTTTTGTACCAGGTTTTTCTATGTGATGCTTCCCCCTTCTTTTCCACTGAGGTTGTTTTTACTTTGAAGTCGACGCATGAAGATAATCTCAGTACCTATTAGAATTGATACTTAGTAACATTCTGTTATGTTACAAAAATGTGTAGCGCACACGGTACTCATGAGTGTCCCGGCGCGAGAACCAGTTAGAAAGAAACAGAATGGGGTTGAGGAAGAGTGTCCTTAGGCGAACAGCAGGGTTTTTAGTCTTTTCTTGAACATGGAAGGGTTGTTAATGTTGCGTAGTTCAAGGGGGAGAGAATTCCACGCTTCAGCCGCTTTGAAGGATAGAGAGCTCCCTCCAATCCTTGTCCGCCGAAAGTGAGGAATCGAAGCTAGGCACTGTGACTCAGAGCGCAGATGCCTTCGTGAAATATAGATCTAAACCGCTTCCTTAGATAAAGAGGCCCTCGACCATAGAGAGCTGAATGGGCCATCGTGAGGGCCTTAAATTTCACTCTTTGAGCCACTGGTAGCCAGTGCAAATCCCGCAGATGATGTTTAACGCTGGACCGGCCCGGAATACCCATCAAAGCTCATGCCGCAGTATTCTGGATGACCTGGAGTTTCTTAAGCTGGTATCTTGGTAGGCCAATATAAAGTGCATTGGCAAAGTCTAAGCGGCAGAGAATCAGAGCGCGCATGACCATCTCTCTAGCGGGCCTGGGTAATAGGGGAAGAAACTTCTTGAGAGACTTCAATGTACCAAAACATTGGACGGCAAGTTTTTTTATATGTGTGGAGAACCGAAGGTTTTCCTCGAACCAGACACCCAGGTGCTTTAATGCCTGTCCCAAGGTGCTGGGGAGTGGATATTCTGGCGGCAAACGTGCTTCCCTGAACTGAGGGGGAAAAGATCCGAATAAAAGGATTTAAGACTTGTCTTCATTGCATTTTAGTTGGGCGGCTGCGAGCCATTTGAAGACAGCCGACAAACAGTTTTTAGCTTTTGTTGGGGAGATATCTGAGTCCTGCCAAGTAAAGAGGAGCAGGGTGTCATCTGCATATGCAATGACTTTTGCTCCCAGCTCCTCTGCCAGATAAACCAAAGGGGTGACATATACATTAAAAAGAAGGGGACTCAGGGTGAAGCCCTGAGGAATACCGGTGGACACCTTTTGTGGGTTTGAAGAAAAAGGAGGTAGCCACATTTGCTGAGATCTGTCGGCCAAGAATGACTTAATCCAGTTCCATGCAAGGCCGATGACACCAATATTTGCAAGGCACGCTAGTAGCAGGGGGTGGGACACCGTGTCGAAGGCGCTTGTCCAAGCATTCTCTAATGGCTTCTGCTATTTCCACAAGTGCAGTTTCCATGCTATAAGTAGCTCTGAACCCTGACTGAGCTGGATGGAATGATCCTGAGTTCCCTGCGAAATTGGCCAGCTGCCTAAAGACCGCCTTTTCGCATACCCTGGCAACCGCTGGAAGGCGGGAGATAGGGCGGAAGTTAGCGGGGTTAACCGGGTCAAGAGAGGGTTTTTTAAGCAGGGTAAGAAGTTTAGCCTGCTTCCATTCGGGCGGAACTGTGACAGATTTGAGGGATAAGTTAATGAGCGAATTAACTTCTGGATTAATAACTTCTGCTACATTAGTAACATCATGCTTTTTGTTGAAATATTGGGGTAATGGGTTGAAATTCTGTAGTAATGAATGAATGAATGGATGAATGAATGAATGAATGAATGAATGAATGAATGAATGAATGAATGAATGAATGAATGAAATGGTATTTATATAGCGCATGGCTATCCAGGAGCATCCCAGCGCTAAAGCTGCAACTGGAGCAGACGAGCACCTAAGGGAAAATCCAGGTCTTTAACTGTTTCCGGAAGGCAAGGTGATTGGATTCCCTGCACAGGGAACGGTATTGTTGAATGCGAGCAGTTTTATAATGGAAAGATCAATTTTCAATGCCTTTCTAAATCTAAAATGCTCTTAATTTAATTTAATAAACAAGGGCTTTGGATTGTTCACCACTTGTTTTGTGCACAAAGGGGACTTTGGGTGCCAAGACAAGACTTTGGGTGCCAGAAGAATTCATACTGAGCTGAAACCTTCTCAGTACCTGTTATACCTGTCCTAACTCTACAGTGGCTGCTGGAGCGGTATACATAATCTACAGATAAAAATAATGTAAATAAAGGAAGCACAAAACAAGGTCAGACACTGTGGAAGTCAAATTCCAAAAAGAGGAGTTCTGGAGTCTTATAGGGTAGAAACACAATTTAACACCTCAGAAACTTTAGGCGCTTGTAATAACTCGGAATAAAAAATGCAAGCAAGCAATTTATTATACATAGAATTAAATGATCCGGATAGGCTTCCATAGAAAGGAAGGCCATAGTTTGAGATCACGATTAAATATAATGACCCCAGGTTTATTAGGATACATTTTTGATCATTTATCATTTGGCACTTTCATAGAGGAGGATTGTACATTAACATTGCATGGCATATATCTGAGTGTGCAAAGGAAATGACACAGAACGTACACATTTTCCTTATGTGAGCAGCAGACACAGTTGTGGAAGACGAACTTCCATGTCACACATTTACTCATGTTTCTCAACTTACTACAACTAAATTTGAATCAGAAGAATTACATACAAAGGCAACCAGAATTAAACTACCTAGCAAGCAGTACATTAAAACAAAAATATAATATTTTATTGCATAAAATGTCAGAACTTGATGGCAAGCTCTAGGTACAGGCTCAATGTCAGTACATTTTGCTGCAGGGGTAGTGAATAGTGTGATAAATGGCAAAATGCATTGCGATTTTACTAGCAAGGGGAACAACCTTTACAACACAACTTTTACAACGCACTACCATTACAACAAAACTGTTACAACGCGAGTGCATTGACAACGCAGGACATTACAACGCAAGTCTTTACATCGACTTGCACTAGATGGCGTGCTATTATTAAAAATAGTGTAGTTTACTATCCCAACACCTTCCCTACTGTTACGTGGACTGGAGTTGGAATAGTAAATTACACTTTTTTAATGTTAGCACGCCATCTAGTGCAAGTCGATGTAAAGACTTGCGTTGTAATGTCCTGCGTTGTCAATGCACTCGCGTTGTAAAACTTTCGTTGTAACAGCATGCGTTGTAACAGCATGCGTTGCAACATCATACATCCAGCCAGCAAGCATACCAAAAAGTCGGCGGACTGCTGAAAAGAATGAGCATTGTGCCAGAAAACAAGTTTTCCTGCTCACCTTGGCTGACACACAAATGACTTTAACAATAATGGGCAGAGTCAATAGTTCTCACTTTTGCAAAGGTTAGAGCTATTGGCGTAGTAAATGACAATGTCTTTTACCCATGTTTTATGGAATAGAGTGGAATCATGTGTGGGTGGGCTGGAGTTGATGAATTGTGTGGCATGGAATAGTGTGGTGTGAAGTTGATTTGTGTAGTGGAATTATGTGGCATGGTGTGCAGTGAAAATATTTTGATAGTAGTAATGTGGGATTGAGTGTGGAGTGTAATTCTGTGGATTAGTATTTTGTGTTGTGTAGTGGTATGCAGTGGAGTTTAATTATGTGGTGTGCGATTGATTTTTGTGGAATGATGTGGAATTCTGTGGTGTGGATTGGATGTCTGTGGTGTGTTGTGTAATTGTGTTGTTGAGTTGAATTATGTGGTTTCTTGTTGAATTATGTGGTGAGGAATGGAAATGTGTGGAGTTGAATTGTGTGGTGTGGAATTGTGTGGCTTTGAGTGAAATTATGCTGACTGGAGTTATGTGGCCTGGAGTGCATTTCTGTGGATTGTTGCTATGTGGCATACAGTGGTTTTATGTGGGGTGTATTTATCTGGTATTGAGTAGAGTGCAATTATATGGAGTTGACTCATGTTGCGTTAGGGCTATTATGTGGAGTGTGATTATGGTGGGTGGTGTTGAATTGTGTGGTGGTGAATTGTGTGGTGAGCAATTGTGTTGTGTTGTGTTGTGTTGTATGTCACTCTAAACAAACAGGCATACCACAAGGTACTCAGTTGGGTGGAGCCTTTCTGTTTATTTCACATCTTCTTCAGAATATTCAGATAAGATTCACATTAATGATCATTACCGGATTTGCCCAAGATTACACAATGTTGTCAAGTGAGAGAGTCGGGATTAAAACCTAAATCTACTGGTTTCACAGTAAAAAATGTAAGCTCCAGATCTTTTCTAAGAAATCAAATGTATATATGGCTGCTGATGTGCGACTTTGTGTGCACCCATATTGTTATGCAGGGGCTGCCATTTTGACTAATTATTTGAAAACTTTTAATTATATTTGAAAGATGGCTGATTGTTACTTAAGAATGAAACTTTTAAAAAAACATTAGGCATAATGCTGCATAAATGTGCTTGTGTGAAAAGCTTGCGAGGCTGGATCAGAGGGCTTAGCAGAGCAATCTGCAGCTGCAACAAGTTTATACTCATCATATTGGATTCCAGAGCTGAGGTAAAAAGACCAAGGACTATTAAAGGACACCGAAAGAAACAAATCCCTATATACTGGATTAAATGAATATAAGTTAAGTGACTTCTAATAATACCTCTTACGGTCTAGCTTTAGCGGTAGCGCACATACGCTGCTCACTCTGCGAGGCTTTCAGTAGTATGGGAGACCAGCTGCACTCACTCGCCGCCCATATTTTTCATTGGTTTCTGTGTTTGTCCTTCGTAAATTCTGTCTTCTGACTGTTTATGAGGCTTGTTAGTCCCGCCTTATTATGCCATGTCATCAATTGTACCCTCCCATGGCTATTGGCCCCTTTACTTTGAGTGTTACACTGTATGGACGTGTTATTTAGAGCACTATTTTTTTCCCGTCCCCCACCCGCATGCCTGTTGCCCGTGCCTTCTTCCCCCTCTCCCGCACTCCTGTTATCTGTGCCTTCTTGCAACCCCCGCCCCCTTGCACTGCCGCTGTCCATGCCTTCTCGCCCCCTGCCCGCCCGCACTCCTGTTTGCAACTCAATAGGTATTGCGTAAATGCGAGTTCTATTGCATTGCAAATGCTTGTTTAACTGTGTTAATACGGACTTGAAAAAGGGAATGAACAGCACACAGTTCACCGTTCTGAAGAAAATACAGTCTGTAGCACTGATTTTAGTAACCCAATTAATCTGCAGGACAAATGCTTAAATCCTCAAAAAAAATCTCAGCAAGGGTCAGGTGACTTACAGACATATGCAGCATGTGCTCAAGCCACTAAGCTATCTCAAAAGACCTATATTCAGGAAAATGTTGGGTTAGGTTTCCTGGAGGAGCTTGTCTTCATGACAACTCCAATAAAATTATTTTTATAAGCCAGGGAAATTGGCAGATTGTTTCCTGATGAGGGCGAAGAAAACTTAAAACAACATTCACTTTTTCATGCACTAGTTCTCTTATATCCTCACAAAACTGAATTGGCATTGTCAATAGGTCCCGCCTTTGGGACTTCTTGGCTTTGGTAATTGCTTTTGGTGGAACCGTACATTATTGAAACACACACTGGGCAGCATCTTTACTCGGATGAACAGCGCCTAAAGGACATTTGTATTGGAGAGGCACTTAGGAATTTTACTGACAATCTTACTCAATGCAAATGCTATTAAAAAAAATAATTCAAGCATTTAGAAATATTCGGTCAGTTAGAGATCATAAAATTGATCAGTTAGAGATCATGAAGTAATGAACAAGTGTGCGTAGGTTCTGGACCTATATTTACTGCATAAGGTGCAGTGGCATCGAGTATCAGGAGTCTTACCCGGCATCTGAACTCCAGTTATGTTTTTATGTTTTTTAGCCCTCGAGAACAGCAGGTGCCCATTGTGTCTGCCTGCCCCAAGGCGACTGGCTCTCTTCCTTCCCTACCGCACCTGCCTGCAATGAAACACAGCTTATTGAATGCCACTCAAATGGACAATAAGAAAAGTGTCTGCTTTCAAAAAGCACATTAAAAATGATCTACTAAGTTGTATGAGAAATAGTACTTCTTTTTTACAGTGCCTTAAAGTACTGTACTCTGGTGCTCGTGTAAAGCGCTCCAAGGCCCTTGGGCTAAGCTCGCGCTATATAAATTTGCAAAACTAAATGTATCATGGTGCTACGGAGGCCCAAGAGTCACCTGGCATGCAGAAGTCAGTGTTTTTTTTTCTGGATGCCAGGTTCTGGGCAACAGGACAGGAGGGTGGCCCACACTGCAAATTGATAGGAACAATGGTGACAGGTTCAATTTCATTACAAGACCGGAGGCTACCATTATGCAAATACTTTTATTTGCTGCCCAACATGCAGCCCTTTAAAGAATGTTAATACATCCCAATAAGTAGAACTTTAACAGTAAGATAACAGGACTGTGTACACTCTAAACCTCCTCTTTTATTCGCTGCTCCTGACACAGCTAAGTACTCCCTCTTGTTGTGAACAGTTACTTATTTCTTACTGTAAATACGACTATGTTTATCTGATTACTATTTATTGATGTCATGCTTACAGTAGTACCTTACTTGACTTTCTTTCGCCTTGTTAATTAACCATTAACCCCCCTCTCTTTCAGGTAGCCTTCTCCCTGCCCAATTTACGGGCGGGAACGGCTTATTCTTATCTCCCTCCTCGATCGCTATCCGATCGAGTCTTTCCCCGTACGCTCAGATTTTACGCGCTGCCATTATTTTAATTTATGCCACACTTTACCGCCTTTCATTGAGGCTGTTTTCCAAGTAGTAATGCACTTCAGAGAAATAATGCGCGTTTAAAGCCTAAACGCTCCGTATACGGAAGACGCTTCCCAATATACAGGAAGCTTCTTCCCCTAAAATACGCCCCCTGCCACTCTCGCGTCTCCTGGCAACCGCCTGGTAACCGGTCCGGAGACGCGCGAGTGTGGCTTTGTTTACTACGTGGCTTTGGTTACCTACGCGTGTCCCTGACAACGCGTCCTTCCAACTCCGACTCGGCAGGTTTCCATCGTTACAAATTTCAATCGCGTAACGGTGCCTGCCGAGTCGGAGCCTTATCCTTGCTATTTCTTCCACTTTAAGGATATTTGAGACTGCTACACCACCCGGTGGCCCATTTGAGCTCGCAGGCAATAATTCCTTTAAGGAAAGTTCAAATATTATTTGAAATTAACACGGATAACGTGAGTAAAAAATATTTATTCACTTCTGGCCCTTAATATTCTAAACCTTCGTTAAAAAGGTGACCTTATATACTTTAATAAATATATATATATATTCAAGATCCTCATTACTAAATGGATTCCGATCCTTTACTTCCCCAACAGCCAACTAAGGAGCTAATGGGTGAAAGCTTTAAAAAACATTTGGGCCAAGAACTTAAGTCTTCTGTCAAAGAAGCTGTCAATGCCGCGCTATCCAAAAGAAAGAGGAATTCCCCTGTAGAAGAGATTTATTTCTCTCTTTCAGATGGCGATTCACTCTCTAACTCTAGACATAAGAAAGTTTCGCAAAAAAGGAAACATATGAATGAAGCATTAACTCATGCCAATGAATATGGTAGCCCTCACGCTACAATAGATCTGGGTGTTCTTAGCAAGACAAAAGAGAGATCCCATCCTCATGGGACTGAGAGAAGAGTTGCCCATAGCGGCATTACAGATTTGGGTAACCTTTACGGTACAAATGATTCTGACTATCCTCAAGCTTCCCACTATAATTTTCACGATTTCGAAAGTTCAGACTTTGACAAATTTATTTTTGACCCTCATGATAACTTGGAGGATCTTGATGAGGATCTGGAACAACCCTCTACTTCATTTTGTACTGTTAAAGACCCTCTTGGAGGAGAGATGTTCAACCCATCTTCTATTCGCCATACCCGGAGTACTGAATGGTGGCCTATGGACCACGTGGGGAAATACTTATCTCAAAGAGTTAAAAAACCTTTAGACAGGGAAACTCGCAATTTACTACGTAATGAATGCCATCGCCCCTCTTCGGAGGATAAAGTCTGCAATACCCCCAATCTGGATCCAGAATTAATTACCTTCCTGTTTAAATCTGGAAGAGACCCAAGAAAGGGGATCGAAAAATGCCTGAAACAATGCCAGGACAAATTGCTGGATGTTCTTGGACCTCTTTCCAAAATCCTGGACATGACAGAAGAGGCTAGGTCAAACAATACTCCGGTGAATTTGGAACTACTTAGAGGCTGGTCTCAAAGAGCAATCTGCTTCGTAGGCAATGCTAATGCCAACCTTATCGCTGAACGCAAAAAAGCGGTTCTTCTTAAAATGAACCCTAAACTTGCAGAATTATCTTCTAAGGAAGACTTGAGTGATACCAAAGGCCTCCTCTTTGGAGACAATTTCGTAAAATCATTGGGAAATTACGTTTCAACTTTTAACGCCTTTAGCAGAGCTCAATCTAGCATGCGTAGAGTCTTCGGAGGACGTCCACTTTTTGGAAGGGCTGACAGAAGGGGACAATCTGTCAGCCGTGGATATTATCGATCCCAATTCTACCCCCAAGATGACAGAGGCTCCTTTCGTTTAAGAGGTTGCCGCTATAATTCAAACTTTTACCCCCAGAGAACAAGGGTTGCAAGATCTCGTGGCAGATCCAGAAACTCTAACCAAACCCTGCAAGGTAAGTTCAATGCCTTCTCTCCCTTTGAAAGTGGCCAGAAGACTAAAACACTTTGCTCACAATTGGTTGAAGGTTACCCAAGGTCCGTGGGTCTTAGAAACTATAGTTGGGTTCAAAATAGATTTTTGGCAACAACCATTCCAAAAAAGAATTCCAAGAGAATTATCTCTAGACTCGGAAAATACCAAGATGAGAGAGTTAGAGATTTGCCAAATGATAGACAAAGGTGCCATCCTGAAGATTCCCCCTTCCAATATCACAGAAGGTTTCTTAAGCAATATCTTTCTGGTCAAAAAGAAAGAGAAAGGTTGGAGACCCGTGATAAACCTGAAATATTTAAACAACTTTCTAACCTACAGACACTTCAAAATGGAAGGGATACATCTCTTAAGGGACATTTTACAAGCCAAGGATTGGCTTGTAAAATTGGATCTAAAAGATGCCTACTTTACTATCCCTATGCACGTAGAGTCTCAAAAATACCTCCGCTTCACTTGGAAAGGGACTCTCTATCAGTTCCAATGTCTCCCCTTCGGACTGTCCTCAGCTCCTTGGTGTTTCACCAAGGTACTCAAACCAGTGGTCAGTTATTCGAGGGAAAGAGGGGTTCGTCGGATTATATACTTAGACGATATCCTCATTATGTCTCAAGACAAAACAGAGATTTTGAATCATCTCCAAATGACCGTAGACCTCTTGCAGGATCTAGGCTTTATCATAAACTCAGAGAAATCCCTCATGGTCCCCACTCAAGAACTGGAATTCCTGGGCTTTCAGGTAAATACAATCCTTACCAACCTTATCCTGCCTCACAAAAAAAGTTATCAAGATAAAGAAACTTGTCTCTCTTATCTTATCAAAGGACCTTATTCGCTTGAAAGACCTAGCCAGAGTTTTAGGTCTGCTATCTTCTTCTATCCAGGCTATTTCTCCCGGTCCCCTCCACTACAGAGGGCTTCAGAGATTGAAAGCTCATGGGTTGAGAAAAGGTCTCTGGTACGAGGACTCAATTCCCCTATCGAAAGACGCTCGAGAGGATCTTTTTTGGTGGTCGAAGAACCTCCAGGCATGGAACGGGAAAGCTATCTTCGGGAACATCCCAGACTTTACTCTAGAATCGAATGCGAGCAATCGAGGTTGGGGCGCTCGCCTAAACACCTTAGAGACTGGGGGCAGATGGTCCTTAGAAGAACAATCCCTCCACATAAATTCTCTGGAAATGTTGGCAGCTTTGAACGCTCTTATGAGCTTCAGAGATCTTATAAAGAACTCCAATATCTTAATCCGCCTAGACAATTTTCCAAGCGGTTTCATATATAAATCGCCTAGGTGGCGCGAGATCAAAGAATCTCTCGGATATTGCCAAACAGATTTGGTACTTTTGTTGGGATCAAAAGATTACCCTCAGAGCAGAATTCATTCCCGGGATTCAGAATTTAAGGGCGGATTGGAATTTCCGCTTCCTTCACGATTCCAGCGACTGGAAATTGAATCCAACCCTTTTTGCTCTAATACAAGACTTATGGGGTCCGATTCAAATAGATCTTTTCGCAAGCAGATTGACTCATCAGGTTCAGAGATATTTCAGTTGGAGACCGGACCCGCTTGCATCAGGGGTAGATACCTTTCTCCAATCTTGGAAAGGGTTCAGAGCTTATGCCTTCCCCCTTTTCTCGATGATTCAGAGACTCCTCTGGAAAGTGAGACTGGAGCACTACTCCATCATTCTAGTAACCCCCTTCTGGAAATCTCAGGTTTGGTTCCCAGGAATTCTGGAACTAACGATAGACTTTCCGCGCCTGATCCCTTCCTCTCTAGGGCTTCTCCTTGGTCCGGACGGAGAAGAACATCCCCTGGTTCTAGAAGGCAAGATGAACCTTCTTGTCTGGAGGATTTCAGGGGTTCAGGAAGATATTCTGACCTTTCAGGAGAAGCTAAAAGCCTTCTGGAAGACTCATGGGCACCTGGAACCAGAAAAAGATACAAGGGCGCCTGGAAAAAATGGTCTTGTAGGTGCATGGAAAGGAGTCTGGATCCCGTTCATAGCTCTTTAGAACAAATAGATAACTACCTTGCCGAACTTTGCGAATTAGGCCTTTCTTATAGAACCATCAACTCTTACAGGTCAGCAATCTCTTCAGGTCATGCCTTGTTTAATAATCTTGCTATTGGTAGCAACCCATTATTCAAAAGGGTTATGAAAGGTATCAGATTGAAGAGACCTCCCAAGGCTCGCTACGAATCTCTTTGGGACGTTAACTTAATATTCAATCTCTTCACTTCCTGGCCAGTTAATGATTTACTTTCTCTTAAAAGAATTTCTATGAAATTAACAACCCTTTTGTGCTTGATCTCCTTTCGTAGGGTTTCTGATATTAAAGCTCTAGATATTTCTAATAGATTCTACTCCTCAAATGGTGTTCACTTCAATATTTGGAAAAGAACTAAGACTATATCTGAATCTATCTTTTATCCCTCTTTTCATGACTGCGAGAAGCTATGTGTTGTGAACTGTATGAAATGATATGACAGAAAAATGAAAGAGTTTAGACCTCCTGGTTCCAATCAACTTATCCTCTCTTATGTCAGTCCATAAAGACCTGTTTCTTCTGCCACCCTTGCCAGATGGGTGAGACTGATTATGTTTGAGGCTGGTGTTGACCTTTCCAGATTCGGTGCACATTCCTCTAGAGGAGCAATGGGTAGCAAAGTATTTTTGGCTGGGGGTTCCCTACCTGAAATACTTAAAGCCGCAGATTGGTCTAATGCAGACACCTTCTCAAAATTCTATTTGAGACCAATTGAGCATGTTAGCAGTGTAGCTCTACGTGGCTTTAAACATGCATAATGGTAGCCTCCGGTCTTGTAATGAAATGACGATTCTCCAATTTTCATGAAGAGAGAATCTTGATTTCATTAAAGACATACGGAGGCTAACATTATCCCACCCGCCTCTCCCTGAGGTTTGGGTTTGGGAATATTTGGTTATTTAAGTATACTTATCTTTATTGTTATTTGTAACATTGTTCTTGCAAATCTTTAGATTTACCAAGAAGTTATTTCTTTTCACTATACAGTTTTTGTTTCTGATTTTTTCCCAGATAACAACGCCTAAGAAAAATTGGAATTTATCGTTTCATCCCTGTGTCATCGCAGCCTAAGAGGAGGTTTAGAGTGTACACAGTCCTGTTATCTTACTGTTAAAGTTCTACTTATTGTGATGTATTAACATTATTTAAAGTGCTGCATGTTGGGCAGCAAATAAAAATATTTGCATAATGTTAGCCTCCGTATGTCTTTAATGAAATCAAGATTCTCTCTGCATGAAAATTGGAGAATCGTCATTTCCACCCTGAGTCATCATAGGTGAATCACAAGTTCAACTACCCTTAACTAACCAATGCCTGTTCTGCCACCTACAGGGTTCCCTGCAACTAAGCACTGAGCCAAAAAGGGGCACCCTAGATCAGCATTAAACCATTTTTTTATTCAAAGGCATGATGTTAAAGCATGCTGTACCTGACTAACTCACAATTGTAACAGTGTTTTTATGGTGCTGTCCAGGGGGCGTTATGCCGTTTTCAGCAGTAGTCTGGTCACCATCATAAAAATCTAGTCAGCCCTTTCATCTTTGTACGCCTTTGTTGCTCCCATAAAAGCAACTGTGAATGTTTATAAAAGCTGCAGTTTGAGTCCCAGAGACCGGCACCAGAGAAAGAGATACAATTACACATGGTGTACAGGGCACAAGAATGTAGGAGTGGAGCTGAAACGATTCCATCTGTTTACAGTTGCCTTTACAGAAGTTCAAGGAGATAGTAATGTGACCACAACCACAAGGGGCGACCGTGGGTGCCAGCAGGACCTTGGAGTGAAAGTAAAGCTTTCAGACTACTCACATTTGGATTTTAGGGAAACAAAAGGAAATACAGGAATATGCGCCCAAGACCACAGGGTGTCTGTAGCGCTTTCAAGCAACATATCATAGGAGGCGGAGAGTGGTAAGCAGCTAGGACGGCACGGTAAGCAACATCATGTACTCTTATGGAATGCTGTAAAATGCAAATATTAGAAAAGAACTACCAAAAGCATTTAGCCAGTTACAGTTTGAGGTAGCTCTAGGAGGCATGAACACATCTGTTGTCCTCTGGTGTCGGGATATTAGACTCAAAGTGCAGCTTTTCTAAACATTCACAGTTGTTTTACGGAAGTGCATATGGAGGCATATCTACAAGCCCTTAATGCCACTGGAGCATCACTTTTCCTGATGCTCCATTGGTGTTATGTCATTCCCCATATTTACAAGGTGGCGCTAAGCCACATAACGTGGCTTAACGCCACCTTGTAAATATGCACCTTTCCGCCACCATGTGCTGCTGCAAAGGGGAGGGGAAATGGGTGTTGCTGTGAGCTTTCAACCACAAAACCCATTGCTTTTTGATGCTGCCTCAGATTTTCAAGGCTGGGACAGCGCCAAAAATAAAGGCCAGGTTATACCTGGTCTTAGAATGGCTATACAAGGAGAACCTATTAATTTCTCCTGGTTTTTCTGCTCTTTCTCTGTGTGCAGCATTCTGCAACACACATAGAAGACAAGCAACTACAGGCTATACATTTTGATCACGAATATAGCCGTGCACTTAGGAAGCCCAAATGCTCATATAAACTTTTTCATAATTTGAATTAATGTTTTTTCAGTTCAAAACTCGTCTTTTTGTCTGACATGCTTCAAATGACACTTCATGTTGAAGCTGAAAACCACCTCCATAGTTGAGGCTCAGGACTAAATACAACACCATTTCCGTCACCTCTGACAATGCTGTTCGGTTCCCACAAAACACCCATTTCATTTCATAAAGCTTTATTCGGAGCTTAACAAAAAGTCCATAAAAGCACAAACATTACATTGTAAAACATCATTTGAATACAAAGACAAAGATGATGAACCATAAAAACATCCTCTATGCTACTTGAACAGACAAGTGATTAAAAATACAGTTGGATGACAATTAAAAAATGATACTAGGCCTTGCCTTGATGGCTTGGAGAAGAAATGTAGCAGTAAAAAAGCAAACATCGGGTGGGGGGTTAAATAACAATTTCATAGTATCTTTAACAGTCCTAACTCCAAATTTCTTAAAAACAGGTTTTAAAAAAGCAATGCGGAAATTGCTGTAGAGTGGGCAAAACAGTAAAAAGTGCATGGTGCTTTGAGCTGTGGTGCTATCACAGGGGCAAGGACCGATCGGGTGTTTTTTGATATTTGGGAACGCCACCAGATGGTGGACAATCCCAAAGCGCAGTCTAGTTAGAACGAACCTGTGGGAGGGTCTAGTTACAAAGCTCAGATACGGTTGGTAACCTATCAAGTCACAACAACTGCCATAGAGCATACAAGTGGTTAGATTGCTACTGGCCCTCACACGTCGCTCAAACTTTTGGAGCATAAAAACAGATTTCAGCTCACTTTTGGTCAAACTATTAGCAGCATAACTATCCTCAAATAAGTTAAGACCATAAATTTCCATAAAGCTACTCGTGACAAAATTTACCCAGGGGATCTTTAGATGATTGTCAAGGGTGAAACAATCCTTGATGATGGCTCTGTTCAAGGAGGTCCCTTCCTTTGCCCAAATAGCACGCCACAGCAAAAGAGGTCTAAGGGCAACAGAATCCGAGAGATAATGGATTCCGAACTCCCTATGCACCAAATCCGTAGATGCTGAGATGGGCAAACAAAGTAATCTTTTTAGGAACAGATTTTCCTCCACTTGTAGACTCCCAGCCGATACATGCCCCCAGACACCCGCTCCATAGAGGGCAATTGAGAGACACCTCATCTGGTAGATTTTCAGCATATCTCCAAGCCGCCTATCCCCGATTTTGGAAACGAACGCAAACACCCCGTGGGCACATTTCGCCATTCTAGCCCTAACATGGGTGATTTCGCTGGACCAGCTACCTGTCTTGGAGAAAGTGATACCTAGATAGTTAAAAGTGTCTACCGTCTGGAACCTATGCCCTTCCATAAAAAAGGAATGCGATTTTTTACGACCCTTGCCACATTCCATAACAAATGTTTTTGATTTATTAATCATCAGCTTCCTTTCCCCAATGAACAGAGAAAACCTGTCCATTAGGCGTTGTAAGCCGACAGGGGTCCTAGAGAGAAGGACGGCATCGTCCGCGTAAAGTAGGACTGGGACGTGGAAGTCAAGTATTTTTGGTGCGTCTGCCACAACGGTCTTTAGGACAGAGTCAACCTCATTAATAAAGAGTGTGAAAAGTAGGGGGGCGAACACACACCCCTGTCTGATTCCACGCCTGATGGTAAACTTTGGGGTGCACTCCCCCCCTGGGCCATATCGAACGCTTGAGCTAAGATTGGCATAAAGTCTAGCCAGGAAGTAAACAATACCCTCCGGAGCCCCCATTTCAAGTAGTTTCTCCCATAGGATCTTGTGATTAACCATATCGAAGGCACTACTTAAATCTGCAAAGCAGAGGAAAAGGGAACCTTTCTTGGCCATGGTGTATTTCCCTATAAGCAGTTCTAAGTTGAGACACTGTTCTACTGTGCCTCGTCCCTTCCTAAAACCAAATTGGGAATTTGCCAAGATGTTATTTGATTCGGCCCATTCTTCTAATCTAACAAGAAGCACCCGACTCATAATTTTCACGGAGGAATCTAAGAGGGAGATTGGGCGATAGTTCTTGGCATCCCTCTTCTCCCCCTTTTTATAAATAGGAATTATGATAGATTCCTTCCAGGTAGGCGGGGCACCGTAGCAAACAGCTGCGTTAAATACTTTAGTTAGTAACGGGCCCCAAATCTCTGGTTCCTTTTTATAGACGTCAACCGGCACCCCATCGGGCCCCTGGGCCTTCCCTCCTTTACTAGCGGTGATACAATTCTTGACCTCGGTAGAGGAGATGTCTAAGGGAATAGATGGCCAATCCCCTCCACCTATGTCCAAGAGTTTAGCCGAATCAAAGATCAAGGAAAAGTGAGAGACCCAACTTTCCGCACTGACGTTTACCGACAGTACAGGTGTCTCCTCGTTCTTTAGGAAAGGGCAGTTGACTGTTGCCCAAAATAAAGAGGAATCAGAGGTTTCAGCGGCCTGATCTAACTTGTCCCATGCCTCTTGCCTTAGTTCGGCCTTTCTTTTAGAAACTGCGGCCCGGTAGGTAGCCCTAAGCTGCCTAATCAGATTTGTGTCCCTTTGTTTGGCTGCCAGTGCCTCTTTAAGACTCTTAAGGGCGGTGGTACTGGCATGGTCGAACCACCCCCTTTGCCGGCTTAGGTTGCCCTTAAATTGCTTGGTGAGTTTAGCTTCTATGCTAAGATTAATGTTAATAAACTTGGGCAAGATTACGTCTGTCAGCTCACTGCTCTCTAGGATAGCAACAATGTCATTTACACAATTCGTGATAATGGAGTTGGACAAAAGGTCTGCCTTATCCCCCTTCCACCTGATTCTGGTTCCATTGGGTCGATGTGGTTCAATGTTAGCAACTATACATGGTTTTGGGCCTTGATTGGCCTTCCAGAGCACCGTCTCCATGGTCTGGCAGTTGTGATCACTACTTAAGTTATCAACTACCAAAGGGGCTGTACACCATGGGTTAAGACTAGAGGAAATGCAGATGAAGTCAATTACAGTACTAGCATTTCGACCCGTAAAAGTAGGGAGGGTTTCTCCAGAAGCGCCCCTCATATTTCCCAACATCTCCATGTCGTAAGTCATCAGGATTTTGTTTAAAGAATCAAAATATGGATTATGGGGGAAATGAGAGACACCCTCCCCCCGACAATTTACGAAGCCACAGACCCTGTGTGCAGAAAATGGGCAAGCAGAGGTATTAAAATCCCCCAACCAAATAAAATTGAAAACAATATCATTTCTCGTTACAATATTTGCCAAAGCAGACTCCAAGGCAAACACTACCTGTTGCCTAGTATTATCAAATACATTGTTATAAAAATTAATTAAAAGGATATTTCTATCCTGCTCCTGACAAAGCCATAGAATCTGGGAATGGGCCCCAATCAAAACATGTTTCTTTACAGTGAGTGGAACATCTACTGAGATCAATGTCAAAAGGCCACCCTTGGCTCTTCCCGAGTTGGAAGCCACAGCCGGTAATTGGTAAGAAACAAAACCATTGTAATTAATGGGGTCCAGACTCCAGGTTTCCTGAAAACATATTATGTTAAAAAGGTTAATAAAATCAAACCAACCTAGACATTCATCCTTATGTAATAGTCCCGCAACATTCCAACAGGCAATAGAACACGGGCCACTGTTAGCTGGTTGAGTGAGCTTGTTTAATGCAGTCCAATCCCTATCATTAATAACTGGTCTTTCGTGTTCATGATCCACTACGGAGTCGATATGGCTAACACCAGTACCAGTGATATTGATTGACTCCTCACAATCTGGTACCCCAGGGACCGTACTCCTCTTTCCCAAGAGAACGTCCTGGTTCCCTATATCAACTAAGTGGGATTCCAGTCAATCATTACAATCAAGCCCACTCAGGAGCTGGAATCTATTTAACGTGGGGATAGCGGGAGCGGCACACAAGTTCTGGTCTCTGGGCCTGCACCGGTGGCGCTCATCATCAGATTGGGTAACATGATCTCTATAAAAGTACCCAAGGGGGCGCAAAGAAATACCTTGATCACTTTCAGGGAGAGATGCGGCTTTAATTAGTACAGTAGAGGTAAGTTGAGGGTTTCGAAAATTAATGACTATGCAATCACCCTCACAGGTCTTACGTGATTTGCCAACCCAATGAGTTCTCCTAGTACTTAAAATATCCCTTGATAAGGCTACAGGGAACCCACACTGTCGGTGAAGCCAATCCACAGTCTTATTCTTTAATGACGAGTGGGATTCTCCATAGCCACGGTAACCACCGAGCCCCTTAACAGGGGGGACGTTAGTCAAGACGGCTACAAAGGGTGCACAAGTCGGTGGCAAATCCGGCTGAGGGCTGCCAAGGCTGTAAGTGTTTGCGTCATGGCCCATCGGTTTTCCTGGTGCTATGTTGGAGGGTGATTTGATGGAACCCGGCCGCTGGGGGGATGTGTTGGAGACTACAGGTGCAGTTCCACGAACATTCCCAGAAATGGAGTTAGAGTTTCTACTCCCAGCCGTCAATGAAACTGAGTTAGATGTGATTAAAGGTATCTCAACAGGCCCCTGTATGTTATCGTTAGTATTGGCTCCTAGGCTAGCCTTAGAAAATGAGTCCAATAGGCCTCCCAATCTGGCTACTTCATCTGTGATTGTAGCAAGTTTAGTCAGAAGGGGTTTAACTAATAGTTCAAACTTGGCATCTATAGCCTTTATTAGAAAATCAAGTTGCTCATCATCAAGAGTGATCTTAGTACCATCCAATAGCACTGATTGAACTCGTTGATTTTTGGGCGGTAAGGGGTCATTTTTCTTGGTGGAGCGATTCCCCCCTCGCTTGGGCTGGGTGGTTTTGCTGTTATTCCTACATGTGCGTGATAATCTTTGGCGTCTAGAGGCCGTCAAACTGGGGGTTGGTGGATCAGGTGTAGCAACTTGGCCAGATTCCGGTTCATTAGAGGGCCCTGGGGTACCACTGTCCATGCTTATTGTAACCGTTGGAACTCCCTGTGTCATACAATCCGTTAGATCTAAGGAAATACTAACATCTTGATTGGTACTAGGCTGGGGGGCCGAAAATTTTTTCGTTTGTTTGTGGGCGTGGAGGCGGGCCGCGACTCAGGTGCGGGCTGTCAGGCAGGCATGCACGGGCTCCTGGGAACCGTAGTCCGTCCCACGGCCTCGCACTCCTTTGGCAGCGGCGGTGGCTCCAACGAGCAGCTCCTCCCGGAATGACAGGGCTCCGAGCTACAAATGCCCCCAACAGCGAAGCAGGACCCGCGCCAGCGGGTTCCGCGAGCAGTTTTCAGTGTTTGTGGGCGTGGAGGCGGGCCGTGACTCAGGTGCGGGCTGTCAGGCAGGCATGCACGGGCTCCTGGGAACCGTAGTCCGTCCCACGGCCTCTCACTCCTTTGGCAGCGGCGGTGGCTCCAACGAGCAGCTCCTCCCGGAATGACAGGGCTCCGAGCTACAAATGCCCCCAACAGCGATGCGGGACCCGCGCCAGCGGGTTCCGCAAGCAGTTTTCAGTGTTTGTGGGCGTGGAGGCGGGCCGCGACTCAGGTGCGGGCTGTCAGGCAGGCATGCACGGGCTCCTGGGAACCGTAGTCCGTCCCACGGCCTCTCACTCCTTTGGCAGCGGCGGTGGCTCCAACGAGCAGCTCCTCCCGGAATGACAGGGCTCCGAGCTACAAATGCCCCCAACAGCGAAGCGGGACCCATCACGAATATAGCCGTGCACTTAGGAAGCCCAAATGCTCATATAAACTTTTTCATAATTTGAATTAATGTTTTTTCAGTTCAAAACTCGTCTTTTTGTCTGACATGCTTCAAATGACACTTCATGTTGAAGCTGAAAACCACCTCCATAGTTGAGGCTCAGGACTAAATACAACACCATTTCCGTCACCTCTGACAATGCTGTTCGGTTCCCACAAAACACCCATCCACATGGTTACTCGTGCAGTTTTGGTGAGAGGCCCAGAGCCATAGACAAAGAGAGAGGGCTGAGTGTGCGAAGCCTTCTCTATGGGCTGGTGTACAAGTGGTGGCCACATCAGAAGAAAAGACACAGTGGCATAAACAAGTCTAGATTATCACTATGAGCTGGGCACAACATGGCACCTCACTATTTAGCCTGAAATGGGTAACTTGGAAACCACCACGTCACAATGATTATGGATTTATCAGAAAAAAACAGGGACATCTGGGGCTACATCTATCCAGCCATGATCTTAGCAAGACACCCCACTGTCCCGTGCCCCCATGGAGCACGCATGAGAACTGCAGACTGGAGCCCCGAATGCACTGGAGCCCCGAAGGCATCCAGGAAATACAGAGAGACAACACTCACTTTGCACAACATGCATCATGAGAAAAATGATGTTTGTTAATGCAATATCAACACGCAGTCATTTTTCTGAACAGGATTTAAAAAATAATAATAATAATATGCAAACCTACACACACACTATTTTGTTGAAAACAAACAGGTCCCCAAAGCTGAACACAGGCAAACAATTAAACAAGCTGGAAATCAAGGAAATAATAGTCCCCTAAATGACAGAAAACAACCAAAGCGTAAACGTATTGCTATGATTACTTAACGGTAATTCCCATTACTCTTAGACCTACTCGTCCTCGACCCAGTTATTACTAATGAGGTATATTCCACTGACAGGAAACAAAACAGGAAACGCTTTTAGGCTCCACCCACCCTCCTGTCAGGGGCTATATTTACATAGCCAAAAGAAGCACTTCCTGACAAACCAAGCAACAAAGGCCTGAACGTATGACTGGGTTGAGGACGAGTAGGACTTAGAGTAATGGAGATTACGGTAAGTAATCATAGCATTACCTCTACGTCCCTCGTCCTCGACAAAGTCATTACTAATAAGGCATACCAAAGCAACAACACAGGAAGGCCTTTGGCACACCACACACAGAACACAGACCAAACACAAAAGCGGAGTGCAGCATGTGAAAAGGTTGAATAAATACACAGAATCAGGTGGGGGAACACGCTCCACAGCACACAACACACCACAACCAAAATTAAACGGGAGGGGACTCATGCTTTGTGACCCCGACCGTCCTAAAGACTTCCTGCGTTCTTGGTTGATTTTACCAAAATTTGTACAGTCAGACAGAGCATAACTCACATGATAATGCTCCACAAAAGTAGAATCAGAAGCCCAAGTCCCAGCATGACAGATCTCATCAAGGGACATCCCATGAAAAGCAGCCCAGGAAGCAGAGACACCCCTAGTGGGACAGGCTTGTACCCCAGAAGGGCAAGGCAAACCAGAGCCCTGATAAGCCAGAGAAATAATAGACTTGATCCAGCGACCCAGGGTAAGACAAGAAGCAGTCTTCCCACCGACCAGCCAGACCAAAAGTCACAAAGAGAGAGTCAGGAGAACGAAACACCACAGAGCGTTCAACATAGATAGATAAGGCACGCTTCACATCAAGCGTGTGCAACAACAGCTCAGCAGGAGGAGAAAGAGAAGGGCAGAAGGAAGGGAGGATCAACTACTGAGAAGAATGAAACCTAGAACGCATCTTAGGAACAAACCCAGGATCCAAAGAGGGGACCACAGGGTCATCCAAGACATGTAAAAAAGGAGAACAACGCAAGGCAATGTGAGCTCACCCAACCTCCAAGCAGAAGTAATGGCCACCAGGAAGGCCACTTTAAAAGAGAGGAATATAATCTCAACCGACTCCAAAAGCTCAAAGGGAGAGGACTGGAGAGCTCCCAGGACCAAAGAAAGATCCAATGGAGGAACAGGAGAATGAGCAGAAGGAGAGGAGAGAGAGAACTTCAGAACAGCTGAGAAACCAACAACCCACCCGAAGAAGGGAGCGAAACAGGATCTCGGAAAGCCTGAATAGCAGCCCACTGGCCCTCAGGGTAGACGAAGTGTTAGAAATGGGATTTCTGGCTGGATAAGGCTTGCGCCAAAGCCAGGCAGAAACCACCACTCTAGTCAGGGCAAGGAAGTTACACGCCAAAGATAACCCCTGCTCACCCCCTTGGTAGCTAGGCACGAGCAGTCAGGCTTATCCCATAGTCAATGTGTAAAGCGTTTGCGCGCGCACACAGCAACAACACCCTAGGCCCACCACAAAAGGAACTCCACACAAGGATATATATAAAAATAGCCTTTGTATTATAATAAACACATTAGATCATAATCACAGAATTTACACTGTGCCAACTGGCACTGGGCAGAATTTTACAAGGGACTATTTACACAAGACAGGGCCACATGGACCACTGTCAGCATTAGCACAAATCACCAAATGTAAATGTAGAACAAATAATAAATGTCGCGCACAACCAGTAACCACTGGTAAAAGGTAAGTACACCCTACGCAATCCTAAACACCTTAGGCATATATCCCGCAGGGAACCATGAACTCACTAGCATAACCTATACTAGGAAAACAATCTCCTAAGCATAGACACATTTAGAAATAGCAATAAGCATGAAGGCAATGCACATTACACAAAAGTACACAGATAGAAATAACCATGTACCCTAGGTGAGGGAACAACACAGAAAAACTGTCCCCAGGCCAACTTGGCCTCTCAGGGGCTCAAACGCCCTTTGTCCAAAATGTCCGGGCTGGGCTGCGCAGGCAGCCAAGGAAGAATGCGCAAGGATTTTGAGGGCCTAAACGATGCAGCTGCCCACTACTTGCTGGGCAGCTGGAAATCTTAAAAGGAGGCAAGGGCCCTCAATGCGCCCTAAGAACAAATGCCAATGTTGGAGCGGCCCTCTGGCAGGCGGGTTCGCTCAAGGACGGAGCACTGGCACCACTCTGCCCTGAAAACAATTGGGCCCAAACGTTGCAGCTGCCCTCTGTCTGGCGGGGCAGCTGGGTATCCAAAGATGGAGCCTGGCACTACGTGCCCTCTGGCCCCACCGGGACCTTTCTGATAACTTGCCCCCGATAGAGCCATGCACAGGCTCTAAGAATAAACAATTATGCCCCGTGTTGCAGCGGCCCGCAGCTGCGGCGCCGCTGTGAGCCCAAAGTAGGAATGGGCACAACTGTGCTGGTGAGCCGCGCTTGGGGTACTCTGAAGTTTAAGGGCTAAGAATAATGCCTCCCACCGTTGGAGCGGTCCGCTGCCCTGCGGGACCGCACAAGAGATAGGGACCGGCCCTGGGGGGTAACATCCAACTCACCAGGGACTCCCTCGTGGTCTTGTCTCGTTGGCGTCCTCAGCGCTGCCGGTCTCCTCAACATGCAGGGCTCTCTCACCACCCAGAGCCCTGCATGTGTCGCGCTGTTTCCTCCCGCGTGTCCCGGCCCCAGGCAGGCGGGATTCCGTCTTCTGGGCTGCTCTTGGACGTGGAGCCTGCCAAGCTCCAGACCTCTGCTGCAGCACGTCCCTGTGCGGGGTGGGCTCCCACCGGGGTCTTTGAACGCGGCGCTTCCTGCCGCACGGCCCTTCCGCTTCTGTCCGCGATGCCCCGCCCACAACCAGGCGAGCCACGGATCGCGGGTTCTTCTCCATTTGGGCTGTGATGAGGGGTAGGCTCCCTCTTGATTACAAAAGGATATGAAAACGAGGTGGGCTCCCGATAAATAAATACTAAAGCAGGGTGGGCACCCGTCTCCAAGGTACCGATGCGGGTGGGCTCCCGCTCGGGTTTTCTTAGCGCCGAGATGCAGAGTGGGCACCTGCTTGATAATTAAATTCAAGATGTGGCGACAACGCGGGGTGGGCACCCGCTTTAAAGCAGTCCAAAAGCGGGGGAATCCCTACGCCATACAGCTTCGCGCTGCAGGCCCCCAGCAGTCCTCCTGGGGCAGAAACACAGCGCTCCCAAGCCCAGAAGTCAGTCGCTTCTAGAAATGAAAAATAAAGCGCACACAGGCGCTGCAGTCCCAAGTCCAGGAAAGTCTGTTAGGATGCAGGGGGGGGCAAAGGGCTGGGCCCAGGGGCCAGCTCACAGGGCCCTCCAGCAGGGAGGCAGTCCCCAGTGGCGGTATCTCCTGGCGCCCAGCAGCAGCAGGCCCCCCTCGAGTTAGGAACACAGAGAGAGAACCCCAACATGGGGTCACAGCCCCTTTTTTATACACAGGTTTCCTTTGTCACCAAGGTGCAGGGAAGGGGCAAACCAGATGCAACTGGTTCCTGAGCACTTTGTTTTGCTCAGCCCCTCTCCCTATTCATAGGACAGGCCAGGGACATCAGACGCATCACAGGGGGTGGAGACAGCATTGTGGAGGGAAAGCCCAGCCCTATTCAGGTCCCAGGTGTACTCCTCCCTGCCATCAGCATGCAGATCTCTCCATTCACCATCGGGGCAGACCCATCCTGACTCCTGGAGCCAGGCACACCAGCCAATCACAAGCCAGACAGTCACTTTACATTTATTACACAGACATGCCAGCTTATAGAAGTGGCACTTCTGCACTAGACACAGTAACGCCGCACAAATCATCGTGCAGCATTCAATCTCACGAGTTTGCACATACCAAACTCGACCCTGCACTCCTCTCACATCAGGACTTAACACGGTCACTCAGATCCCCCATGCATTCCTATGGGAGGGCAGGTCAGCCTCACTAAATGTAACACAGAGCGCACTCACTTTACACTGGGACACAGTGTTAAAGTGCATAGAGGCCTAAAACAACTAACATCAGGTCACATTAAAAGTAGGGGTGGGCGGAATTTGCGGAATTAACCTTCGCAAATTATCGCGAGAATGTTTAAAATTATCGCAAACAAGCAGAAATATCGCGAAGATGCGGAAGTTTTTTTCCGGCATGTTCGCGCGATTTTCTGCATGGTTGCGGGTCGCCAACTTACCCATGTGGCTGCTTGCGGGCGCGGCCATCTTGTTTTGAGTTGTTCTCGCGGTGCATGATCGCGAGAAGAAAGACGTGATCGCGCGACGCATGACGTCACTGCGGGCGCGAACTGTCGCGAGACAGCGCAAATGGCTAAAAACAATACAACATCTCATGGAGAACGCGACCGGATCAAGAAAACTTGTCGGCGAACGCAGGGATTCAGGTAAGGCGATCGCGCGCGCGCGAGAATGTATCATTTTACAGCGCGAGCAAGAAACAAATTATCGCCAAGCTGCGGAAACCGGAATTTTTGACATTTTCGCGCTCTCCGCGGAACGCAAAAATGTCAAATTATCGCAATTTCCGCGAACGGAACGAAATTTTTGCCCAGGCCTAATTAAAAGGCAAAAAGTTTTAGGGGTGAACCTCCCAGAAGGGCCAAGTCCAACACAAAGCATAGTACTTCTGAAACCCATCCAGAAGAAAATGAAGGATAGAAGCAACAGGGCAAGAGGCAGGAGACAGACCATGCCCAGAACACCAGGAGGAGGAGGAAGTCCAAAGGAAGTCCAATGCTTAGAGTAGGAGGACAAAGTGGACTTCCTACAGGAGGCCTGCATCATCATTATGAGGTGGTCAGGCAAACCCCGGAACCCAAGAGACAGCCGTTTAACCTCCAGACCGCCAAGGTGAGAGGGACCAGCAGGGAGGGAGAAGTCGACCTGAGGGGAGACGGGCAGCGAGGCAGAATCCAAGGAGGAACCACCGCCAGACTCAGCAACAATGGGAACCAGTACCTCTGAGGCCAGTGAGGTAAGACAGGCACCACCTGGACCCCCACACACTGCACCTTTAGCAAGAAAGCAGAATCAGAGGAAAAGGAGAGAAGGCGTACAGCAACCAAGGGGGCCACAGGAGAGACAGGCCCCCACCCCCCAAGTCTCCTACTCCGGTGTCCAGGAACAAAAGAGGGGAAGCAGAGCATTGGTCCTGGAAGCAAATTAGTCTGGCCTCCCGTGGCTCTGCTGGACAAAGAAGTAGATTGTGGGCGGTTATTATACAGGGCTCTTAACTGTAGTTCCCGCTCCAAGTTAGGAGCGTAAGTAATCGCACCCGTGTGTGGCCGGAGGACCTTTAATGCTAGAGCGCTAACCTATGATGAGCACCAGACAAAGTTCCGGTGACGTCAGGAGAGCGCTGTACTGCCGTGTATGGTGATGTCTGTTCATTAGTTGCCGGATGTGATTGTGGAGAACCGGAAGTTGATACATTTTCATGAAATCGAAAACACTAGACTTCCAGAATTCTTAATTCGTTATAAACGGAATCCCGGATGCTATTAAATTAAACAAGTGGGTGGTACAAAACGGCCATACGAATGTGAAATACTGGCACCTTGGTACCCGCATATAAGTTGATGGCATAAAAACGACTGCAAGTGTCAAGAGAGACACTACGGGGGTTCGCATTGAAGCTATGATAGGAACCCTTGCTCGATCCACTATCCTAGAAAGCATTGCTCCGTAAGTTTTCGGTATAGACTCCAGATGTGTAGACTCAGAGTTCATTGTGTAGGTTTACGGTGTAGACTCCAGATGTGTAGACTCAGAGTTCATTGTGTAGGCTCAGCGTATAATAGTTCTATATGATTGTAAGAGTTTTTAGAATGGAAGTTGGTGCCCATGAACACTAATATGGAAGATTCATACATACGTGCATCTACAGGTGCTAGGAACCCAGTAGGGTTCCCAAGAGCGGTTGCAGTATCTGTCAGGGGCCTGTAGGGTAGATAAGTTATACCGGTCCTGTTTAAAAAGAGGATGCAGAAGTCACACCAGGGGACACCATCCATGTAAACTAGTTCCACAGTATTTCATCATTGAGCCCATCCGTGTGTGTCCCGAGACGGTATACCCACCGCTGTTCTTTCGCAAACAAGCCGTTTTCGCTATTCAATTGTTCAATCGCGGTCCACCTCAGTAATCTAATTGAGTTTAATGAACACACCACATAATTAGTGAGTGTAGAAGGGATTTGCTTGGTCCTGAAGAAGAAGCCAGGGAGGCTTCAAAACATATTGACTGACATAGGGGATATAGCTAATTGAGGCAAACAAACCTCCCTCCCTGCACCTTTTTAACACTACCAGCTCAAATGTATATTAAAATGTTCTAAACCAACGAGCCAGGTATCTTTTAAAACCTCACCTTTCCATTCACTCCTGACCCTTCCACTCACACTCCTACACGACACATAGTCGTCTCATAACAACAGTGCACCCGTGTATTTCATAGGTTGTAGCACACCTCGTCCCATAGAGGGGCGTGAAGACCCCTATGATGAAGCATGACACCAAGAGCCCTTTTAGTGTGTGAGGGGTATTTAAACAAACTGTGTTTTTCTCACCACTGTAGGAAACATACTCAATCTGGGAGGACATGGCTTTTGAAACTATCTGAGGGTGGATCTTTTTGGTTAAGTATCTATAGACTGAAGGAGGACATATCCACCTCCACTGCTTGTGACTAGCAGTATCTCTTTACTCCCCCCCTTTGTTTTTTTCAGATACATTCCATGAACACCTTGTGAAGTTTATCCCCAAGAGCATCCCCAAAAAGACAAGTGCCAATAAACAATGCCATTGATCTCTGAGCGGCAGCTGTATTCCACCGCTTAAGCAACAAGTTCCGTCGAGCAGCAACAGATGTACCAGAAGACAAGGCAGAAGAATGCACAGAAAAAAGGCAATATCCAAGAGGAATTTGGCCTGACGTTCCCTAGATTCCAGCAGGTCCGGACAACTGTCACCCTCCTGCATTGTGGAAAATAAAGTATTAAAGTCGGCCAACTAGGACTGAGCAACATAAGCCCCATAAACACCTAAACGGATAGCAAGGTGGGAGCCGCATACGACTTCTTCAAGGCAGAGTGAATTTTCGTATCCACGCCATAACAAAGGACATTATCGTCAGCCATAGAAGGACGACCAACTAAACTGGCCACAATAGAATCCACATGCACAAACTCAGGAATCGTATTCTCCATTTCCTGCAAAGAGTAGAGCTTTGACATAAAGTGAGGTATCATGATGTGATCAGGGTCCTTCCATTCTTTCAAAAGGACGTCCATAACAAAGGGATGGATAGGCAGAGATGTAGTAGCAGCCTTCCGAAATTGCAGCAAGACCGCATCCTGCGAAGTGCTGGCCACAACCTCATACGGAAAACCCATGTTCCCCCTGACATAAGAGAGGATGTCCGGCAACAATTCCTTGGATACATATTTGCCCTTCAGGTCAACCGCACTCAAGGAGGATCCATCGACCCCACCAGAACGACCACCAACAGACTTTTGGAGGACTTCAAATTGGACAAAGTCTCCAAAACCAGGCGCTTCAACCGGCTGCCATCCAACCGGGCCTGCTTCACAGGAGGAGCAGAATCCCCACTGTCCACCATGGAAGAGGAAGAGGAGACAGGAGACACGTGTGTGTGCTTTCTCTGATGTTTTCCCATAATGAGAGCACAACTACCAGGAACAAAATCACACAGCAAGCGCCTGCCCAACAGAAATTAAACATGACCCCCTCCCTATATTTAAAGTTAAATAAACGTAAACCGCACCTCACAAGGTAACCGGCAGGCTGAACAGCTGAAATCAAGGAAGGAAATGAAGTAGGCATGGCCAGCCGGAGGCACAAACCCTGACTAATCCCAGCTGCCGAAGGCCCAAAACCGGAAGATGGGATGAAGTCCCCAACGTGAGCGTAGAATGGAGCACCCAGAGCCCAAATCGGGTGCTCAATGACAGAGGCTCGTTGCGTGCATACAGATGCGGCCCCAACCAACCAACACTCCCCAGGAAGCGGACGAAGCAAAACCAACCCGTGGAGCGTTCCCACCCAGCCCCAGTGCCAATTGCCACAGAGGCTTCCGGGGAGGGCTCCTAACACCGCTGGAGTGTCAACAGGGCCCCAGGAAGCCACACTAAAGAGCAGGTGCCCCATAAATGCATGCTCTTGATGCACGGTGCAAAGTAATGATATCCATAACAATCCGTCACTTCTTTCTTGGATCTATGCTGACAACCCTCTGAGACCCACGTAGAGCAGGAAGAAACCCCTCCCCAAACCCGGTACGTCCAAAGACGGCGGGAGGCGACAGCAAAACCCAGGGAGAAGCCGCACGGAGGAGGGGCAGAAGACTCACCACGACAAAGCCTGCCTGAACCACACAGACCCCAAGAGACTAGTGCAGCCCTACAGCACAGGAAATGGAGGACGGGACAGAATCCAGGAAGCCATGCATCCTGACTCCAGCAGCTCCCACGAAGGCCCTGAAGCACCCCCAGAGCCCAGCAAAGGAGGAAACAACGGAACAAGCACGTAGCAGGTAAGTGCCCAGCACCTACCCTAGCATTGCCCGTCATGTCCACCAACAGGAAACAAAACAGGAAGTGCTTTCTATTGGCTATGTAATTATAGCCCCTGGCAGGAGGGTGGGTGGAGTCTAAAATCGTTTCCTGTTTTGTTTCCTCTCAGTGGAATATACCTCATTAGTAATGACTAGGTCGAGGACGAGGGACGTAGAGGTAATTGGTCCCTGCTTTGTGGGAGGAAAGGAATGATAAAAAGGAGGGACAAAGAGGCAGAACTGATCATTAGTATCAAAGGTCACAAAATGCATAAGAAAGTTAATAGGCTATAAAATATTTTTAGGGAAATTGTGATTGAGCTTCTTGTAGGAGTCGCATATCACTGGGGTGTGTGGAGCTGCACTCCCTTCAGAAGATGCCATGGGGGGACCTGCCCCATAGTTTGAAAACCACTGGACTGTATATTCAACTGTAATTTGTCAAGAAAAAAACATATGTAAACATTTTACATTAATTCACATATAATCCCTCTCTGGCCCAACATGGTCCTGCTTACAATATAAAAATATACAAATTAAATACATTAATAGCTTCATGCAAATTCTAAACCCTGGTACTATCAAAATGTTCTCATTGATGCAGGACCTTTAACTGGACTTGCATATTCTTGTTCCTGTCCTGATATTGCTGCATCGCGGACTGATCTTTGGTCAGCAATGGTAAATTTTCAGCGAATACAAATTTTCACCATCTGCTCACCTACTATATAGTACATGGCATGTCAAACATAATGAGCAATTGAAGATAATGGGTTACAACATTACTAGTGGGTCTAAAATCAGGATAATATTTGGATGGAAATCTGCCATCCGACTCACACACAGAGATTTGCTGCTAAACCTAAAGAGAAATTGATTTAATAATTGAATGTCCAATGTCCTCTTTTTGAAAAAAAATATGGAAGGCTTTCCTTTCGACTTAATAATATATATGGTTTTTGGGGGTTCAGTTTCAGAAAGGAAGATTGACAGATTGCCTGATGTTAACTAAATATGGATAACCCTACCTTTTCCTGAATTTGGCCCCAATCCCCTTCCATTTAGGGCCTGATTCACATAGGGCCTCCGTACTCATGGTGGAGGCCCGCAGTCATTGGGGAGTCTCCACAATCAGGGCAGAATCTCCACAATGAGAATTCTCACTGCGGAGATTCTGCCCTGAGAGTGAGACCACCACAAAGGAAAAGGCCACAATCTTGTCAGGGTAAAACACAGTTTTGATAATATAAACCTGAGTTAAATCTCGTAGTAGTTACAGTGCAGAGTTGGCAACCAATTTCGAAACAAACGTAAGGAGCAAAATGACACAGAAATAACAAAACTTCAACAAGGGAAACCTGAGATACTAATTTTTAAAGATTTAAGGCAAAAAGCTTCAAACAAAAGTAAAGTAAAGTTCCAATCAGTAGTCATTCTTTGCTTTTGACTGGAATCTAAGTGCAATTATAGGCTGCCTGTGATAGAGCGTGGGTCACATACACCATGTGGGCTTGCCCTGGTCAAAGATTTCAATTTCTTACTTAATCTCAAAATACTCTAGACGGTCATGATCATGTCTTCCAAATACTCCTAAAGCCAGATATGTTCTGGATGAGGTTTTGCTGAAGCTTTAGTTTTAGGCTGGAAATGCTCTGATTAGGAGAAATTTAGATTATGCAGCCACAGAAGGGTTGGTTTCCGTGGGATACATTTCATGCCTTTGTTCGGTCAATAATTCAACCTTCAAACTTAGTGTTTTATGGAACTCAAAGTCCTCAGCAGGGCAAGCCATGAGCTATTTCCAAATAAGTCCCCTCAAAATCAGGCATTTTTACTTCAAGTTCCCACTGATGTGTAGGAGCTATTCAAAGTCTTAAAATGTTCTAAGTCTTCACTCTTAAGCACTTAAGGGCAAGACCTTGCTCCAGTAGGTTCCAGTTCAGTTCTAGTTGCTACTGGTCAGCTATGCCCTAAAGAAAAAAGGCCTCTTACAACTTCTTGTGTCCCTGTAGCCATACAGGAGGTCAGCAAAGTATCAGCAGATCCAGCCCTTCAGGTCTACACACAGGTCTCAAACCGTGGGTCCAGGTTCTTTTGTTCTTCTACAGGTCCAGAGAGTGTTTTTATGATCAGAGTTCAAGAAGCCAGATAAATATGTTTCCAGTAGGTAGTGATCACTCCTAGACACTCCCTATGTGGAAATATGGATTTTTCTGGTCAGTTATGTCCCCTATCTTGGACCCCAACGGTTCTATGTGCATATCACAAGTACATGTATGTTCCCTCCAGTTCCAGTTATGAAGACGCAAATACATGTGCGTCCAACGTCAACATGTCCTCTGTCAGATCCGCCATGAATAGGCCGGATATTCCATTCCTAAATATGAAAGGCCACCAGCTTTATATGGTTCACTTATGCCATTTTACAGTCCAGGCAAGCAGGCCCTGATTCTGTCATCAAAACTCTTCTTGCTTTCTGCCTCTGAAAGCTCCAGTCTGAGCCTGCATCTGTGACCATGAACTTTGTCTCATTCTCTGCGCGGCTCACGAAGCCTGACATCAGCCTATTCTCTGCCAAGAACTGTATTTCACCTTCGAATTATCTGCTTCCCCCTCAGCCGATGCATTCCTGCCTAGTAGTTTAAGTAAACATTCTTCCAGTTACCGAGCAAAAGGCCCGGCTTCTCTGCCCTTATGCAAGTAATTCATAGCCCTGTCACCATGGAATATTCCTACCCCCTCGCATTCAGTGTAGACACTTAGACGCTTGTACACGCACGCACAGTCAGTATAGAATAGATTCTGTCCGAGAGTCTTTCTTTCTTGGATAACATAGTTCTTTAAACATAGGATGTTAGATATGATTTGGGATTAGGTTGACTTGACCCCCAGACTTTTTGTCTCCACATGTAGAGCTAAATGTCAAGTCCCCTTCACCCCCTAGTTACACGTCAATTACACATCATACTGCTGCGCGCGCATCTAGGCCAAGTATTATCTTATAGATCCACCTATATATGACATCATAACCAATTATGTTCCTTTTTACGCCTTATTACACCCATTTCTGGTTACGCAGAACAAATCGTCATTTTCCTTATCAATTGTTACGCCTACTGCATTCGCTTCATTGTCATGTATGTACTATAAAAGTCATTTCTTGTCAATAAAGTATGTACTTCACTTCCTGAACCCCCGTGGTGATGGAACTTGGAGCAACCGATTATAATCGATCACTGGAATAAAGCCCATTCCGAAACTCTAATATCACGGATTCTGCCTCTCATTTTACTGAGCTATTTTATAATGTTTCTGTATCAAATTCAGTCCCGGTAAAGGAATTTTATTTACCACATGATGGCGCCCGAACAGGGACACTTTCTCATCTCACGCGCCGGCGGTGAGTTGCAGGCCCGGTCTCCTGCCACAGCTGGACGGACAATAACGCGTACCAGCAGGATTTCCTGTATCTCCCTCCGGTCAAGCGGGGGCGACTGAGACTGCGATCAACACCCAGACGAGGCGGTGAGAAGTGCGAAGTATCCCGACCAGAGCCTAGCTGAGAGAGCAAGATCCGAGGTATACAGAGACCCACCAGTTCGAAGTCAAGCCCAGTGTCCGACGAGTCAAGTCGAGTCCAGTCCGGTTCAAGTTCAAGTTACCGAAGCCTTCCGTTTCCGAAGCTACCCGGTGAGTACCATTACTGGGGAGGCATTTCTGACGTGCACATAGGTTGTGCCGGTCAAGACGGGTTTGGGTACACAAATCCGGTCTGCACTGTTTTAGCAGTGTATCTGTACTGTTTAGCAGTATATCAAGTATTCCGAAGTATCTAGTTAGTGTCAAGAGTTATGCTTGGTGATTAGTTATGCAGACGATCATCATTGTTGTTTATTTTAAAAGTTAAAAAAAATGTTAAATGTTTAATGTTTAATGTGTTAAACGTCCTGCATATTGTGGTATGAATGATTGTTCATTATTGTGCTTTGTATTAAGTGTGTTCAAGATTAAGTGTCAGATCAGTTGTCAATATGCTGCTCTTTTCGAAATTAAGACAGATCACTACTAGAAAAGGGGTACTCGAAGAAGCCGTCCCTATTCCTCCTAGGGATACTCCAGGGCACTTCATGTATCACAAACATGGCTTAGACGCTATATTATTTCTTGATTTATGGGTAGACTATACCAAGGGATTACCAGAAAGTCAGAGGTGGCCCGCAGCGGGGACCTGGGATGCAGAGTGCATCATGAAAGTCGAGGAAGAATTATGGAAAAGGAAAGTCAGACAGTCACAGAAGGACGCCGTTGAGTTATGGCGTAAAGAATCTCATAGACGTACAGAAAAAGCACGTAGACAGGAAGCAAGGAATAAAGAAAGTTCAAATAAAGTTCAAGGAAATCTATTAATTGAGGAAGGTATCCGAGTGAAATCAGAACAAGTAGACAGACAAAGAAATGCCCTTATGAATGGTATGTATCCCCTTCTGGCCGAAGGATTACCTAAGGCTACTCCAGAGATACCGAAAGACTTGCCACCCCCATTATTCCCAATCAAGGTACATCCTAAGGGGCATCCTAGAACCGCAGAAGATGTTTTTCTTTCCTCATATTTAGATGACGCAGCTCCCGAGTATGCTAATTCCGCTCCACATAGACCGCATATCAGGGAGGTCCTACGCCAAGATCCAGTACCCGTATCCCTACAGCAACAAATCGAGTCACAAGTTCCGGCAAGCACATCTGTTTCTGTATCTGTTCCTACAGCTACTTCTATAGCTGTGTCCACACCTATAGTTGCTGTGTCACGTTCAACGAATCCTTTCACACCCGACGCCCCAGATGGGGCCACGGGAGGTGCTACCAATATCTTTTCTACGCCACCTAGAATAAATAAACTTACTTTTCAAGAGTCAGCGCATTCACGTACACCCAAATTCGTAAGTGCTCGTGCACTTAAAGAACTTCTCGTAGATTGTAGATATGACCCGGTGCCCGGTATAGAGGACGAAATGACCCTGGCCTCATTGCGTATCAGACGAGCCGCAGTGTATTTAGCGAAGTTACCAGGAATGACTGCGCATCTAGACGAAATATATCATTTTGTCCAAACAGGACGAGATCCAGAATGTATTAACAGAGCTATGGAATACCAGAAAGTAGAGATACAGGGGGAACTGTTACGTTTCCTCATAAACTGTGTGATCAGAAATGTAGACCGACCGGGGGTAGACCCGGAAGCAATGCAAATTCTTACCAGATGGAGTCAGAATATATCAGAAGGGAGACATGACAAGCAAAATTGTATAATAGCCATGTGCCGAAAGATCCGTAAAGAAATAGAACGCCTACACAAAGAGAGATTAGAGGCAGACGAGTTCGAACAAAGCGAGGAAGAAGGGTCAGGACTGCCCGCAGGACAGTCGGACACCATAGCCTATGTAGGTAGAGGAAGATCTTGTAATAAGAATCAGACTAGATGTCTTACTGACTCGATACGTCCGATATGTCCAGATAATAACAGGAATTTCCAAATACCTATAATTAATATAAGATCTAACGAGCGTTCGTTCCAAACCGCCGACAAACTACTACGAGAACGAAGGGGTTATCATTTTCTCGATTCTATGGACGAACAAGATTTAGCCAGGGCAGCTGTCCATTGGGTGGACAGTCCCAGAAAATATAGTGATGATACAGTAGTACGCACATTTTTGAATCTCACCCCAGATGAACAGAGGTTAGCTGGGATTTATATGATTCAACAACTCATTATACTATATCGGAGTCAGCATTCGGACCCTGGTCCCTTACCTGACATACTGACTGAATTGCTTATGAATAAATGGAGAGGTCCAGGTACTAAATTAATTAAAGAAGTTCTTGAATCAAGAAAGCAGTATATTCTTTTTGTATGCTCAGAGCAGGTCTCAGTGCCCGTCAAGGAAAGAACCACGTATCACATGGATAGACAGAATCCGTTACGAGAAGTGCACCCAATAAAAGGCGAGGACAACGAGTTTAAGCGCGTATTTGTATATACGCCCATATCAAAAATAGAATTGTTACAAATGAAGAAAGTGGTACCCAGTCATGACAAAGATCCAGCGGGTTTTCACCGAGAAATTAAAGACATGTTACTCATGGGAGAGTATACCTATCCCGACATTATGACAATATTAAAGGTATTGATGCCTGCTGGCATTTATGAAAAACTCAAGGAAAAAGAGTGGGAGGTAGGAGACCAAAAGATAGAGTGGTCAGTGTTAGAAGCGGAAGAAAAGGCCCGAACTGCAGGAGCAGGACTTGGGGATAAAACTAAAGCATTACCAGGTTTACTAGTACAGGTACTGCCACGTTTATTAACTACGAAAAAGGAAGATTGGGGAACGATTTCAGCCTGTAAGCAGAAGCAAGATGAAGACACTAGTGATTACTATGCCCGATTTGAAAAATGTTTTGGTATAAATAGTGGCATAAAAGCCAGTAGCGAATCATACCCGCATCTGTTTGTAACAAAATTAGTAGAAAATGCCCTGCCCCCAGTAAGGAATAGAGTATTAAAATTCGAGAGTACCTGGCAAGGTAACACTCCATCACAAATGTTACAAATGCTACAGTACCATCACAATAGAATTAGAGAGGAACAAGAACATGAACACAGACGCATGAAAGACACGAAAATGAAAATGCTAGTTTCCCAGACAGTTCCAGCGGAAGGACATAAAAAGGGTATGACACATTCCGATTCAGCAGGACCTGTAAAAGGGACATGCAATTATTGTAAAAAGCCAGGTCATTACGTACACGATTGTCCAGTTTTAAAACATAATATCGCCATAGGTAAAACACAAGAAAGATCACGGGTAAGGGGTAAATCAACTTCCCTCTCTATCACGGCCGCTCAGACAAGATCAGAATGAACAAGGAGCTATGCAGCATGCCCAGGCCATGCCAGCCGCACAACAGCCAATACAGTTTGTGCCAGCTGCATCACCGTTGCCTGTTACTGCCACACAGACAACAACACGACAAATGTATCAGACCGCACAGTATGAATATCCCGAGTATCAGCGTTACGCATGAACAAGCCTAGAGAGGGAAGTTGATTTACCCCTTATCGAGATTCCTGTAGATCAAGAAGGACCTTATGTACATAGTGAATTGTTAGGCCAAGATAGGAAGTTTTTACTCTATACAGGGGCAAGTCGAACAACTATAAAACGTAGTGAAGTTCTAGGGGCACCCCTCTCAGGCTCTCAGAATATTTCCCTTGGTTTTTCAGGAAAACCTATTGTTAATGAAGTGTCACAACCACTGCCACTTACGATAGGACCTCTGACCCGAACTACAGATTTATTGCTTACTAAATCATGTCCAGAAAATCTGTTAGGAATTAAAACCCTGAAAGCTCTAGGAGCCATAATATGTTGTTCTCCGGAAGGTGTAAGGTTGTTTTTGCGTGATTTTAAAGGTCACTATGTGTCTAGAGACATGGATCCCCGACTGCAGATTTTACCTACACGTCTATGGGCACAAGGCCCTACTGATGTTGGATGCATGAATATTACACCATATAGAGTCACATTAAAGGCAGGAGTGGTGCTACCACGAATGCGACAATACAAGTTACCACCAGATGCTGTAGTGGCTTTACTACAAATCATTGACGAGCTCATTGCCCAAGGAGTAGTCGTGGAAACAGACTCCAATGTATGTAATTCACCGATAATTCCGATTCTTAAACGAACAGATCCAAAGGCCCCGCCAGTATATCGATTGGTTATTGATCTGCGCGAATTAAACAAGTGCATTGTGCCACAATTTCCTGTGGTCCCAGATATCTCGTCATTACTGACAGCCATTGATTCCGAAGCAACATTCTTTACTGTAATTGATCTCAAGAATGCCTTTTTCAGTGTCCCAATAGATCCGGAAAGCCAATATTTGTTCGGATTTAGTTTAAATGGACGTAGCTTTAAATTCTCACGCGCACCTCAAGGATTTACAGAAAGCCCCAGCATCTATAGCCAAGCACTGAAACGAGAACTTGACAGTATCCACATGCCAGTTAACACTGCCTTGCTTCAATATGTCGATGATCTGCTGATCACCGCCCGAAGCGAACCTGAATGTGAGAAAGCATCACTGACAGTTTTACAATTTCTAGCCGAAAAGGGGCACAAGGTGTCCCCTTCTAAGCTGCAATTCTGTGTTCAGCGAGTTGTTTATCTTGGACACTCGCTGTCCAAGGAGGGAAGGCAGCTTACACCCGACCGCATTCAGTTAATAGCTAACATGCCTATACCCAAGACACAAAAGGAGGTACGAGCTTTCATAGGCCTCACTTCATATTGTAGGCAGTGGATCCCTCAGTATGCATTTCTAGCAAAACCACTCATTCAGTTAACCACACAGGAGGCAGCCACATCGACTGTTCTCCCTTGGACTCAAGAACATACACAAGCTTTTGAAAGCCTAAAGAAAGCTTTATGCCAAGCACCTGTTTTAGCAACACCATGTTACAGAAAACAGTTTACACTCTTTGTTACAGAACGCGAAGGTACTGCCTTGTCAGTACTCACACAGGATCAAGCAGGAGCACACAAACCATGTGCTTATTTTTCTAGTACATTAGATCCCGTAGCTCAGGCTTTGCCTGCATGCCTGAAATCAGTGGCAGCGACAGCTTTAGCAATCAGACAAAGCGATGCCATAGTGTTAGGACACCCATTGACAGTTCAAGTACCACACGCAGTAGAGGTTCTTGTAAATAGAACACAAACACAACACTTGACTATAGCGCGACTTACAGGGTACGAACTTACATTGTTTCAGCCACATATAGAAATCAGACGCTGTAACACATTGAATCCTGCCACACTTTTGCCAGTAACCGGAACAGACCCACTAGCTCATGACTGTATTGAAGTTATTACTATAACGACAAAACCCAGACAAGACCTGACAGATGTTCCATTGTCCGATCCAGACCTGACTTTGTATGTAGATGGTTCATGTATGAGAACAAGTACAGGAGAGTTAGTGGCTGCTTACGCAGTCACCACAGATACTGAAGTCATTGAAACTAATCGTATAAATACTTTGTCAGCTCAAGCCGCAGAGCTCATCGCTCTGACACAAGCCTGTATTCAAGCCACAGATAAAAAAGTCAACATATACACTGATTCACGTTATGCATTCGGAGTTGTACATGACTTCGGCGTGCTGTGGCGAGAGAGAGGTTATTTAACTTCCCACGGTGCCCACATTCAGCACGGACCCCTCATTCATGCCTTATTAGATGCGATACATCTACCCACTGCAATATCTATTATGAAATGTAAGGCTCATACAAAGATTACTGATATCATTTCCCAAGGCAATGATCTAGCCGACAGAACAGCTAAACAGACGGCTCAAACTCAAACCCCCGACATGACAAAGACAATAGTCCCGACACCGACACATTGTATGACAGTTAAAGATCCTACTCTTGACGTGATTGACATACAGACACATGCTACACCAGACGAAATAAAGAAATGGACTGACTTAGGAGGGATCCAAACGGACCAAGGATGGATGATGAAGGAAAAGTCTGTATGGTTCCTTCCTGATTCAATGGTCCAAGTTATAATTAACACTGTACATAGTCCAGCACATCTAGGAGAAAAAGCTATGCTAGACAGCATTCAACACATTTGGTTCAATAAACATTTACGAGCAGCAGCCAAACAAAAGGTCCGTACCTGTATGATCTGTTGCCAGTTTAACCCAGGAAAAAGCGTTCCCGTAGAACAGGGTGGATTTCATCCTCCTAATAATCCTTTTGAAGTACTCCAGATGGACTATATCCAGATGGAACGATGTCGAGGATTCAAATATGTTCTCGTAGTTGTCTGCGCTCTGTCCCGTTGGACAGAGGCGTACCCGGTTTCAGATTACACTGCCCCGACTACTGCCAAACAGTTGGTTCGAGAATTCTTCCCACGATACGGTTTACCACGTGTTGTTCACTCAGATAACGGCCAGCCGTTCTCATCCGAATTAATGAAACACGTTTCACTTCTGTTAGGTTATCAGTGGAAATTCCACTGTGTCCGACACCCCGAGGCAGCAGGTCTCGTAGAAAGACATAATCAGATACTGAAAATCAGATTGTCCAAAATATGCAGAGAGAAAGGTGTCGACTGGATAGTAGCGTTACCAGTTGCACTCTTTTACATGAGAATGGTAGCACACTCTCGAACAGGGCTATCCCCGTATGAGGTGATCTTCGGTAGACCACCAAATATGTGGGGGACGCCCGTACCACGCAAAATAACTGATATTGACTGTAATATGCTGACAGATTACTTGGCTTCCTTGATGTCTGCACTACAATCTTGTCGTTCACAGGTAGCTGCAGCCTTTCCCGACAACACCGAGGTGAAACCCCATGACGTGGTTCCGGGGGACCTGGTCTTTGTGAGGAATTTCGACCGAAAGACTCAGCTGGAGCCCAGGTGGAAAGCACCCAAGTTGGTCCTGCTGACCACAAGGACAGCCGTGAAGATCGAGGGCCGCAAGGGCTGGATTCATTCAAGTCATATCAAGAAATTTCATGGACTATCCTCGGATATAGACATTGTGCCCTGCACTCCCTCACAGACTGATTCAAAACTTCCTTTGGTTGAAAAGACTGAAACCGAACTTTACAAACTAAAGCTTAGGCCCAACAAGTCGAGCAATTTGATTGTTTAAGTCCTCTCCAAGGTGAAGCGGTTGAATTGTCTCTGACATGTATCCCTTGGACCTGAGTAGAGAAAATACCCGGAAAATGTTGAAACGACAGGCGTATTGTAAATCACTGCGTAGCCACTGCATAGTGACATTATTAATTCTGTTTTTATTAAGTCTTTTAATAATTGTTACAAGTATGTTGTTGCACATATATTACCCTATTTCTAGACATGTTTATAATATTGCTGCTGAACATTCTTTTAGTGACTTACCTCCACATGAATTGTCTTATAGACTTGCGCTGCGCAATAACACTTTCATTAGTATGTTACATCATTCCCATCAGACTAGTAATGCTACTAATTGTTGGGTGTGTGGTCGGCTCCCTCCCTATCAGAATTATGAAGGAGTCCTGCCATTCTTTCCACACCCATTTACACACAATGGCTCCTGTGGAGCATGGTTTAGTTTAATCAATTCCATAGACTCAGACACAGCAGTTTACCAAGATCATTGGGTATGGGGAAACCTGAACCTAGTTTTACTCAAGGTCTGTTACCGCGACAAGGAGGGTCGCCCCAAAAGAACAGGAACTGATCTAGAAAATGAAGTATATGGATTAGGTAATTTTACACCTAATCTCATGATTCTAAATGTCGTATCCGAAATTTAACTAGTCTTGCCCACCATGTCAGTATTCCCAGCGAAGGGTGAATTATGTGTAAGAAAAGTTGGTTCCATCCATATGGGCCATAGTAAATGCACCACTACAGTAGAATTCAGTGATCAAGGCAAATCTTTATTTAGAGCTTCTCGCCATTCCTACTTTGTATGTGGTCAGACTGCATATATGCGTTTACCTCTAGATTGGGATGGTACCTGCTACATTGCATTCCTTTTGCCACCTGTTTTCCTAGCTCCTCCTGATTATTACAGAAATATTCATTTAGTACACAACAGAGAGCGGAGAGATCTCCCCATTGTCGATTACACTGAGACGGCATGGGACAAGTATGTAGATTTTAATAAAGGCATCTTTCCCTACATAGGTACCGTTACTAATAGTAAGCTGATACGTAGATTAACTAGAACCCTTGAAGCAGTAGTGAATGAGACTATTTCCGCCTTAGGCAATTTAACAGAAGAGCAGTCTGCTATGCGGATTGTTGTGCTTCAAAATGGTCTTGTCCTTGACGTCATCCTGGCTGATAGGGGCGGAGCTTGTAGGGTCATCGGATCAAGCTGCTGCGTATTCATACCAGAAAATTCGCCATCTGTATATAAAGCCATCACTCGCCTTCATAAGATTGTAAGCCAGATACACCAGAACCCAGGGACTTGGACTTGGTCCAGTTGGTTTTGGAATATGATATCAGCCTGGGGATGGAGAGTTTTATCCTTCCTAGGTATTGGCCTTCTCATACTATTCAGTTGCTGTCTATGTCTACAATGTGGACCAGCGATCTGTGGTCTGTGTGCCACATCGTGTATTCCACCACCAAGATTTCATTCGTCACGGAAGAAGAAAGAAGAACAAATGATGCTATATGAACAGATCAATGGATTAATGAAGATTGATATCTCTTGAAGGGCAAGTAGGGGACAAGGAGGGAATGTGGAAATATGGATTTTTCTGGTCAGTTATGTCCCCTATCTTGGACCCCAACGGTTCTATGTGCATATCACAAGTACATGTATGTTCCCTCCAGTTCCAGTTATGAAGACGCAAATACATGTGCGTCCAACGTCAACATGTCCTCTGTCAGATCCGCCATGAATAGGCCGGATATTCCATTCCTAAATATGAAAGGCCACCAGCTTTATATGGTTCACTTATGCCATTTTACAGTCCAGGCAAGCAGGCCCTGATTCTGTCATCAAAACTCTTCTTGCTTTCTGCCTCTGAAAGCTCCAGTCTGAGCCTGCATCTGTGACCATGAACTTTGTCTCATTCTCTGCGCGGCTCACGAAGCCTGACATCAGCCTATTCTCTGCCAAGAACTGTATTTCACCTTCGAATTATCTGCTTCCCCCTCAGCCGATGCATTCCTGCCTAGTAGTTTAAGTAAACATTCTTCCAGTTACCGAGCAAAAGGCCCGGCTTCTCTGCCCTTATGCAAGTAATTCATAGCCCTGTCACCATGGAATATTCCTACCCCCTCGCATTCAGTGTAGACACTTAGACGCTTGTACACGCACGCACAGTCAGTATAGAATAGATTCTGTCCGAGAGTCTTTCTTTCTTGGATAACATAGTTCTTTAAACATAGGATGTTAGATATGATTTGGGATTAGGTTGACTTGACCCCCAGACTTTTTGTCTCCACATGTAGAGCTAAATGTCAAGTCCCCTTCACCCCCTAGTTACACGTCAATTACACATCATACTGCTGCGCGCGCATCTAGGCCAAGTATTATCTTATAGATCCACCTATATATGACATCATAACCAATTATGTTCCTTTTTACGCCTTATTACACCCATTTCTGGTTACGCAGAACAAATCGTCATTTTCCTTATCAATTGTTACGCCTACTGCATTCGCTTCATTGTCATGTATGTACTATAAAAGTCATTTCTTGTCAATAAAGTATGTACTTCACTTCCTGAACCCCCGTGGTGATGGAACTTGGAGCAACCGATTATAATCGATCACTGGAATAAAGCCCATTCCGAAACTCTAATATCACGGATTCTGCCTCTCATTTTACTGAGCTATTTTATAATGTTTCTGTATCAAATTCAGTCCCGGTAAAGGAATTTTATTTACCAATGAGAATACAGTCCCCAGGAGTAGCCCTTGCCACTTGTTCAGGTTACTGCAAACTATCCCACTGTGCACTATTCTGAGACAAATCCATAATTGCAGATTCTTTCTGCCTCTGAAGGGTACTTGTGTGCCAGACAGGGGTGTATGTTGCCAAATTGGAAGTTCCCTCCTTCTCAACGACAAAAACCTGGTTCTGGGGCCAGTTTCCCCCTCCCAGTGGGCTAGTGCCAAACTGGCTACAGAGGGCCTATAAAGCAAAAATCTTCTCTTAACTAGGTTTCCCTTTACACCTAATTGAGAATCAACATACCTTACCCTCCCTTTCAAGTTAATGGACTTCCTGGACCCTCCCCAGCTGTCCTTCCTGAGCTATTACATACCTCACACCCAGATCTTCCTGTGTAAAGGCCTAAGCCAGTGCCCTCATTAAGGAGAAGCACAGACCGGGTGATTTGACAGCAGGCTAATGGATATGGAGGCAGGTAAAGTGCACCTACCTAAAAGTCAATTTTCCTAAATATTTAATAAGAATCTGATGTCACCATTGAACTAGATTTTTAATAAATATCAAATATCGTATTCAAATTATTACGTTAGCTTGTTTCAAACAAGAGCGTTGTACTTTATTTTAAACCAGAGCCATCAGGGTTATGATTTTATTTAGAATTTTTACATCACAGGACTGCTGCAGCAATTTACAGTGAAAATAGCTTTAGGAGCTAGTCATTGTAGGTACATGTTAACATTAAATTCTTGTACATGTCACATTTAAATACTATAGTGAGTGGCCTAGTACTGAAAAGATTACTAGGACTGCAATCTGCACTGCTAATGAGTTATTTCTGTCATTTATTACAGTTCCAAAGCAAAATAATTCTCACAAGTAGTATACATTCTATTCAATATATACTTTCATCTTTATACATTTGTACATGAAACAAAAATGTGTGCAAACTTGCATATATCTTGATCAAAACAATAATAATATCATAAAGCACCCAATGCATTTCGGGACATTTTGTCCCTTCGTCAGGGGTATGCTGTGGAAAAAGGAGAACATTTCAGAATCTGCGCTTTATGGGAACAATCGAACACAGTCAACCTCATGGTGATATGTGCGTATATATTGCTCCCCTCACCAAAGTGGTCAATCTATAGTTTACAATACCGTATAAATTAATTTTCAGTACTCTGAAGTTCTCAAAATCAACCACTGAGGAAAGAAACACTGGGATAAGAACAACTATGTGCCTCTGTTAAGCTATAACAAATCCGTGTTCACATAGATCCTCTAATCGTACCTGGTCTTTTAGTGTGTTATCAGTTGTTGTCTTCCCTGTTCTCGTTGAGACCTAGGGAAACGAGCAAGACTAAATAATGATATTCTGTTGTAAAGGGCAATATTACCCTACTGATTTAGGGTTATGGCTCACCTTACTGTGGAGTACACGACGAATGGAGTTTTGCCAAAACTAGTTTCGAATAGAATCACGAACGGTAATCATAGACGATCTACAAACAGAGAATAAAATAGTAGCGGATTACCTCATGCAAACGGTAATACTCGATGTAAAGCAAATGAGCTTAGTTGTGAGCGTGTTAGCTTACCTGATCGGTATTCCAAGTAAACAGCGTATACTTCCAGGTTTCGCTATCAAACCAAGGATGCGTCTCCCGGTATTTTATGTTTGCGTGACGACATATTCAATCACCAGTGAAGACAGACTCTAGTGTTGTAATCATAGAACCGACACTAAAAGTGGACTACCAAAAAGATTCTAGTAGCGATGCGCTCCAGAGTGGTTAACGTTTAAACATTATACCGTGTGCTCACCGTACTGCTCAGCCTATCATTGTAAATAGATTTGTATAAAGCCAGAAAAAACTGGTCATTCTTTCAATATTAAAAGAATATGATATTAAGATCGACCTTTGGCATACTACCGTATTAGCCATTGTTGGTACGGATTTTGTGTGGTTGAAAAGGAAGATAATGTGGAGAGTTTGTATCCATTGTTTTAAAGTGCAAACATGTACCTTATGTCTCCTTTTACTACATAAAAAATCACATGATCACTGGTCAACCTTATATACAAAAGTTCACAATTTACAAGATTAAGTACATTTAATTCACAAACAGGAGTGTTCAATCATTATCCTATCTGTAATTTGTGTGAAATAGATGTCTATGTTATTAAGCAGGAGAAATGCACTGTATTTAAAGTATAGCTACTCTAATTACGTTACGTAAGTGAAACTCGTTATGTGAATCAGGCACTAGTGTGGATCTAAGTGAGTTGTTGAATTGATTAAAGTCTTTTAAAGTGTGGGGAACCCATAGTGGAAATTCAGATAATCATGTCTTCATATTTATTAGAGAAAACAGGCCATCTCAAGTTTATCGTTGAGCCCGTGAGGGGTCAGGGTTTTCAATCTTTTGATCCAGAACACCTCCCTTTGTAGTAGGTGCTTAGAATTATCACGATCTGGAGATTTAAGAACTTCTTCAATGATTTGGAATTTGAGTTGAGCAATTTAGTGGCGTGCTTCATCTCAATGTACTGCTAAAGTTGAAGTGGTACTTTTGGTGCATATTTTACTTTTGTGCTTAACAGAGGCACATAGTTGTTCTTATCCCAGTGTTTCTTTCCTCAGTGGTTGATTTTGAGAACTTCAGAGTACTGAAAATTAATTTATACGGTATTGTAAACTATAGATTGACCACTTTGGTGAGGGGAGCAATATATACGCACATATCACCATGAGGTTGACTGTGTTCGATTGTTCCCATAAAGCGCAGATTCTGAAATGTCTCCTGTTATTGCGTTATTGCAATGGATGCAATTCCAACATTTGGTGTTTCATTAGTTTTAGTTGAGGATTCCAAAGTTGTTAGTGATTTCTTTTTTCTTGATAGCATCTCTTTCAGGTTTTGTGCTCCTATATATGCAAACAGTGGTTTTTCCAGGAATAATCCTTTGAAATCAGTTTCGGACTCAAGTAGATCCCAGCGTTTCTGTATAATCTTTTTTATCGCCATTGATGCGGTGGAGTATTTAGACACGAAGACTGTACGAGTGCTAGTTTTTTTTGGGGACTTCTTGAGTAGCTCTTCACGAGGTCGGTTTTTAACTGTGTTTAGTTGCTCTCTGAGTAGGTTTCCAGGATACCCTGTGTGTGTGTAATTTTAATCTGCTGTTCCCAAGTTGCTTCACATGCCATGTTCGTTGAAGAAATTCGTTTGGTTCTTACAAATTGAGAAACTGGTAAATTCCGAATTAGAGAAGAAGGGTGAAAACTGCTGAATAATAAAGCATTGTTCTTGTCTGTTGGTTTTTTGTACATGCTGGTATGTATTTCACCGTGTTCAATGTCAATCCAGACATCTAAGAATGAAATTGCCTTTCGACTAGTGGTGTGAGTGAATTGTATTCTGGAATCTATTAAGTTTAATGTCCGTATGTTGTTAATTAATGCTGGTTCTGACTTGTTCCAAATGAGGAAGATGTCATCAATAAATCTTTTGAAAAATATCAAGCCTTTTTTCCATGTGGGGTCTGTCAAAATGTAGTCGTTTTCAAACTTCGCCATGTATGTATTAACAACATACTGATATTAAACTTAATAGATTCCAGAATACATTTCACTCACACCACCAGTCGAAAGGCAATTTCATTCTTAGATGTCTGGATTGACATTGAACACGGTGAAATACATACCAGCATGTACAAAAAACCAACAGACAAGAACAATGGTTTATTATTCAGCAGTTTTCACCCTTCTTCTCTAATTCGGAGTTTACCAGTTTCTCAATTTTTAAGAACCAAACGAATTTCTTCAACGAACATGGCGTGTGAAGCAACTTGGGAACAGCAGGTTAAAAATTACACACACAGAGGGTATCCTGAAAACCTACTCAGAGGGCAACTAAACACAGTTAAAAACCGACCTCGTGATGAGCTACTCAAGAAGTCCCCAAAAAAAACTAGCACTCGTACAGTCTTTGTGTCTAAATACTCCACCGCATCAATGGCGATAAAAAAGATTATACAGAAACGCTGGGATCTACTTGAGACCGAAACTGATTTCAAAGGATTATTCCTGGAAAAACCACTGTTTGCATATACAAGAGCACAAAACCTGAAAGAGATGCTATCAAGAAAAAAGAAATCACCAACAACTTTGGAATCCTCAACTAAAACTAATGGAACACACAAATGTTGGAATTGCATCCATTGCAATAACGCAATAGCAGGAGACATCTTATTGCACCCACAAACGTGTCAAAAAATCAAAATCTTGAGTAGCACAACATGTAACTCAGAAAACGTGATTTACATCATTAAATGTCCATGCGGATTACTGTAGGTCGGAAAAACTGAGAGAAAAATGAAGGTCCGACTGACGGAGCACAAAAGTAAAATACGCACCAAAAGTACCACTTCAAGTTTAGCAGTACATTGGGATGAAGCACGCCACCAAATTGCTCAACTCAAATTCCAAATCATTGAAGAAGTTCTTAAATCTCCAGATCGTGATAATTCTAAGCACCTACTACAAAGGGAGGTGTTCTGGATCAAAAGATTGCAAACCCTGACCCCTCACGGGCTCAACGATAAACTTGAGATGGCCTGTTTTCTCTAATAAATATGAAGACATGATTATCTGAATTTCCACTATGGGATCCCCACACTTTAAAAGACTTTAATCAATTCAACAACTCACTTAGATCCACACTAGTGCCTGATTCACATAACGAGTTTCACTTACGTAACGTAATTAGAGTAGCTATACTTTAAATACAGTGCATTTCTCATGCTTAATAACATAGACATCTATTTCACACAAATTACAGATAGGATAATGATTGAACAGTCCTGTTTGTGAATTAAATGTACTTAATCTTGTAAATTGTGAACTTTTGTATATAAGGTTGACCAGTGATCATGTGATTTTTTATGTAGTAAAAGGAGACATAAGGTACATGTTTGCAATTTAAAACAATGGATACAAACTCTCCACATTATCTTCCTTTTCAACCACACAAAATCTGTACCAACAATGGCTAATACGGTAGTATGCCAAAGGTCGATCTTAATATCATATTCTTTTAATATTGAAAGAATGACCAGTTTTTCTGGCTTTATACAAATCTATTTACAATGATAGGCTGAGCAGTATGATGAGCACACGGTATCATGTTTAAACGTGAACCACTCTGGAGCGCATTCGCTACTAGAATCTTTTCGGTAGTCCACTTTTAGTGTCGGTTCTATGATTACAACACTAGAGTCTGTCTTCACTGATGATTGAATACGTCGTCACGTAAACATAAAATACCAGGAGACGCATCCTTGGTTTGATAGCAAAACCTGGAAGTATACGCTGTTTACTTGGAATACCGATCCGGTAAGCTAACACGCTCACAACTAAGCTCATTTTCTTTACATCGAGTATTACCGTTTGCATGAGGTAATCCGCTACTATTTTATTCTCTGTTTGTAGATCGTCTATGATTACCGTTCGTGATTCTATTCGAAACTAGTTTTGGCAAAACGCCATTCCTCGTGTGCTCCACAGTAAGGTGAGCCATAACCCTAAATCAGTAGGGTAATATTGCCCTTTACAACAGAATATCATTATTTAGTCTTGCTCGTTTCCCTAGGTCTCAACGAGAACAGGGAAGACAACACCTGATAACACACTAAAAGACCAGGTACGATTAGAGGATCTATGTGAAAACGGATTTGTTACAGCTTAACAGAGGCGCATAGTTGTTCTTATCCCAGTGTTTCTTTCCTCAGTGGTTGAATTTGAGAACTTCAGAGTACTGAAAATTAATTTATAAGGTATTGTAAACTATAGATTTACCACTTTGGTGAGGGGAGCACAATATACGCACGTATCACCATGAGGTTGACTGTGTTCGATTGATCCCATAAAGCGCAGATTCTGAAATGTTCTCCTTTTTCCACAGCATACCCCTGACGAAGGGACAAAATGTCCCGAAATGCATTGGGTGCTTTATGATATTATTATTGTTTTGATCAAGATATATGCAAGTTTGCACACATTTTTGTTTCATGTACAAATGTATAAAGATGAAAGTATGTATTGAATAGAATGTATACCACTTGTGAGAATCATTTTGCTTTGGAACTGTAATAAATGACAGAAATAACTCGTTAGCAGTGCAGATTGCAGTCTTGGTAATCTTTTCAGTACTAGGCCACTCACTAAGTTATTTCATATGCCCCGCAAGCACATTGCAACGCTGCATGCATACCTAAAAAACTTTGTTTCACATTCTCATATACCGAGTGCGTTCACCACCCATTCCTACATTTAAATACTAGCCTCCCTACCCTGTAGCCTACAAGGCATACTTATTGGTAATTATTTTTAATGGTTCAAAGTAGCGCTCTTTCCTTGACAGGTAAACATGCTTGATTAAAAGCTGCTGGAGTCAATCTACACAAGTTGGCCTGAAGCCAATATTCTCTTGTTAGCCTAATGGATGACACAACATGCTGCAGTCCACAGATGATTTTTTACATTTCCATGCCAATGGTGTATTTCTTGCACCATATACTATGGGGTTACTGTGATGTTCAGTATGCAAATTAGGAGTTAGTAAATTATACCATGGTTAACGGTCTGAGCACAAACACTGGGGCGAGGCCAGAAGTGCCCTATTGTGCAGAGTTAAAAAACAATCAATTCCAATTATCAGAAAATGGGTTTGAACATGAAAAAAGAGGCCCTTTCTCACCATAGGAAGCAACTTTAAAACTTTCTTCAAATGCAAGTTCTGTGAGAGTAACACAACTTTTTTATCCACTGATGTAGAAGCAGGTTATCAAATGGAAGAATTATTTGCTGATAGACAAACACACAAAAGAAGACTGACATTCCTGTAGGACAAGACCTAGTGTTATTATATTTTATTTATGCTAGTCATTAATGTCTTACCCCAATCCTCTTTCACAACAATGCCTTATATCGTACTTCTGATTTATTGTTCAAAACATTGATTCAAAAGTTCTGTCTTTCACTCTTTGGTGGTGAAATGAGCAAAAGGCCAATGGTGCAGTTATGAGAGTAGATATTGACCAGGATACCAGCATTGCTTCTGAGGAGGCCAGGCATCTGAGACCAAGGATCAGCATGAGCTGGTCATGCTCCAGCCACAACAAGACAAACAGGGAGGGCCAAAGAAGTACATTTTGGTTAAGGGCTCTGTGTAAGAACTGGGAAAGAGTAAATATAACAAAGGTGAGGAATGCAGGTTTGGGTAGGAAAATATAATATACATGAAGCACAGAGCCAATACTATTATTAAACATTTCCCGGTAGAGACATATTTGTAGGGTGATTGAATATTTTGTCCCACCACAGTGGGTAGTGGTCCAGATTTTGCTCTTTCCCTTTCCCAGTCTTTAAAAGCATCAATTCTCTTGCCTCTTGAGGATTACAAAGTCTCAAGGGCATGACTTGATAATCACACTTTTGATTCCTCGATTCTAGAGGAAACAACAGCACATTTGGACTAAAGACTGTCTAGATATGGACATCGGGCCTAACCTGGATTCGCCCATAGTAGCTGCAATTTGATATAAGCCAATACAGAGAGATACAACGAAAAACAGGAACAAAATTACAATCAAGGGATACTTTACGGTGTTCTCACCATATATTTTGAAGGAGCTCCATTCATTTTGACAAATGCCAACATGCCCCGCAAGAACATTTCTGAATCCTTGTGAGTTTCCAAAGACCTCTAATTGAGTCAAAGTTTTTAATTCTTCTAACATACTGGATATACAGAGAGAGCGCTATCAACTCCCCATAGTTTTAAGTTCTGCTGGTTATTCCCTTTACATCTTCATGTGTGGCTCTTCCTGAAGAAGGCATGGGATTCTGCTGAAAAGCGCGTAGTAGAGTATATACAGTGCTAGATGGATTGCAACTATTGAAAAGTAAAGAAACCCATCTTAGAATCAGTATATATCACAATTTTACTTGTATATATATTTCTGTATTTGATATTTATTATATGACACGTAGCATGTTTGTATTTGACTGGTGTTGTATTAAGATGTATTTATGTGTTTAATATTGGGTATTTGTTATTATTGTGGTAAAGTTGATGTCAGTCTTATGATATTGTTCGTGACTGTATTATGTTATTTCATGTGGTGATTTTTATAGTTGATCAAAATGATTAATTGACCATTGAAAAGACTAACCCTTATAAAGGACATACCTTGTAATCAACGCTTTTGTATTATGAGACAATAATCAATGCTATAAATATCTATTTTATATCTATAAAATAAAATTAAAATAATCTAGAACACCACATTCTGTTTATTCATACATGGCCTTTATTTAGTTTTTGTTTTTTTAAAGAAAATAATTTACAGGCCATCAAGGGGATTTTCCATTATATAGTTCTATTGTCCCATGCCCTTGAGACCTTGACCTCCTTTTAGGGGGGTCCCAATTTCCTTACAATCACTTGATAATCAAACAGATGAAGTGAAGAATGCCATATTCTACTCATCAACCTGATTGTTATCAAATGGTAGGCTCCTTCAGATTAAACGTAGTACAAATATTTGAATGTTTGATCTGATCTAAAAGGTCAGATATCAATGGTAATGGATTTCACCTTTTTAAAGTAATTTTTTGATTTCCCTGTAATCTATTCACAGTCTTAGCTCACCTCCCTTCTTTGACACATAAACAGGTGAGAGGAAGCAGGAGACTGTGATTGTGTCATTACTTGACTACAGAGTATAGCTGCTCCAAGTTTTAAAATGCATCTTGCAGTCATAGTCTCTGTTTCGGTAATACATCTGCATTATTTTATAAAATACATTATGGATGCTTTGATAGTAGTTGGGTAAAGTGGTTACACAACCAATGACAGAAAGTGTTAGAATGCCTGTCAATGCCTTAAAACGATTACTCTTACACAATTCATTGTTAAATATACAATAATTGACACAAGAATCAGAATTCACTTGTATTATTCTAGCTGCCCAATCAGGGTTATGATTATGCAGAGTCAACCATGACATATCCAGTAACACTTTAAATTGAGATGAATTGATCAAATTGAAACAAATCTCCTCATGACGCCTTCCAAACCATTCTAATGGATTCATATGCATATGAAAGTGTACAGGTCCTTAAGACAATATAGATTCACATATAAAGAGCCTCCAGCATTGAGAAAGGTGATACACGCTGAAACGCATCTGCGGAGGAGGTTGATGAAAATCAAGAGCTTTTGTGACAATCCCGAGAGTGCTCTAAATTGTGTAGTAGTTGCTGTGTAGCATAAGTGAGGTCCCACCCTCACTCTAAGGAGAAAGCACTCGTCCTGTGTTCGGAGATCGAGGTAGGAGTGGAGAGTGATATATATATATATATATTTCAAACAAAAGCAATTCTATCTCCCAACGCGCTCTCAGCCGGTGCGTTCAGCATTGGGAGGGATTAGGCCCATAGTAATTCTCATTAAACAAAAGGATGCCACACTCCAAGGTATCGTAGTTATAAAGAGTTTATTCACACTACTAACATCAACGCATTTCGACACAAGGTCTTGATCACAGTTGATCAAGACCTTGTGTTGAAACATGTTGGTGTTTGTGGTGTGAATTAACTCCTGACAACTACGATACCTTGGGGTGTATATATATATATATATTCACTGAAAAAACCATAGGTTTCAGGAGCGTTATAGTTAGCTGGACTTTTCACTCATACAAAACCATTGAAATTCCCCCGTTATAGTTAGTTCGGCTAACTATAACTTACACTGCTGATGACGACACATATTACATCACTCAAGACATGGTCATTGACATCACTCATGGCATCACTGATGACATCTCCAATGACATTACTGATGACATCACTTGTGATAGAGTGGCAGACCTCCTCTCACCCTAATATAACCTTTGATACACACATTCACAAATAGAAACTAAAATGTTCAATACAATGGACATACCAATACCAGTTACAACAACCTATTCAGTAATTCTAAGATCCACATACACATCCACTCATTCACCAACAGTCCTATACAGTCACATCAGCAGTGCATTGCAGGCGCGCGAGTTATAGTTAACTGAACTAACTATAACGGGGGAATTTCAATGGTTTTGTATGAGTGAAAAGTCAAGCTAACTATAATGCCCGTGAAGCCTATGGTTTTTTCAGTGAATTAGTAAGGTTTTTTAAATGCTAATTCCTAATTATAACGTGCCTGACACCTATGGTTTTTTCAGTGAATTTCAAAGGATTTTTAAATGCTCATTTCTAACTATGCCTACAGAGATAGGACATGTGAAGAAAGAAGAAAAAACGCACAGAAAGGAAAAAAAAGAAATGCAGAAAGAAGCAACAGAAGTCCTCAAAGACAAAGAAAAGTGCAGGAAGAAGGATAATGTGCAGAAAGAACAAACAAAAGAGCAGAAAGAAGCCTTGTTGCAAAATCATCCTGTACCCTCAACTTTTTCAGACAGATACTGGTGGTAACTGAGTCTGACTAACCAGTCCTAGAGCCAGTGCTATGTTAAAAGACACTTAGAATACAGTGAAAACACCTACATACACTAGGAAACACTATATGTTGGGGTCCCCCTGTGATTAGCATGACCTCCTCTGTAAGCCCCTAGTATATAATAGGGCAGGGGGATTAAAACTACCTCTTAAAACGCGCAACAGGGCGTGTTTGCACACGTCACCTCAGGCCCCATCCCCTCCCCAATGTGTAAACATGCCCTGTGGCCATTTCAAGTTGGGAGATTAAGTCCCCTTGAATCCTGAGGGTCCCTAGAGGCAAAATAGCCCACTAGGAATGTCCAGTAAGCGTCATTTCAGAGAGGTGTAAAAAGGGTCACGGCCTGCACCACCTCTCTGCAACACAGCACAGTGGCGCTTACTGGAAGTGCCTGGTGGGCTAGTTGGCCCCAAGGGTCCCTCAGGATTGAAAGGGAATTATTTCCCCAACTTAAAACGCGCCACAGGGCGTGTTTGCACACGTCACCTCAGGCCCCGTCCCCTCCCTTCACCACTGTGTAAACACGCCCTGTGGCCGTTCTAAGTTGAGAGATTAAGTCCCCTTGAATCCTGAGGGTCTCTAGGGTCCAACTAGCCCACTAGGTAGCTCCAGTAAGCGCAACAGAGCTGCATTTCAGAGAGATGTAAAAAGGGGCACGGCCTAGACCATCTCTCTGCAACGCAACGCAGCGCAGTGGCACTTGCTGGAAGCACCTGGTGGGCTAGTTGGCCCCCAGGGTCCCTCAGGATTGAAGGTGAATTATTTCCCCAACTTAAAATGCGCCACAGGGCGTGTTTGCACATGTCACCTCAGGCCCCAACCCCTCCCTTCACCACTGTGTAAACACGCCCTGTGCCCGTTTTTAGTTGGGAGATTAAGTTCATTTGAATCCTGAGGGTCCCTCGGGTCCAGCTAGCCCACTGGGTACCTCCAGTAAGCGCCACAGTGCTGCGTTGCAGAGAGGTGTAAAAAGGGGCATGGCCTGGACCCTCTCTCTGAAATGCAGCGCAGTGGCGCTTACTGGAAGCACCTGGTGGGCTAGTTAGCCCCCTGGGGCCCTTAGGATTGAAGGGGAATTATTTCCACAACTTAAAACGTGCCATAGGGCGTGTTTGCACAAGTCACCTCAGGCCCCATCCCCTCCCTTCCCCACTGTGTAAACACGAACTGTGGCCGTTTTAGTTGGGAGATTAAGTCCCCTTGAATCCTGAGGGTCCCTAGAGGCAAAATAGCCCACTAGGAATGTCCAGTAAGCGTCATTTCAGAGAGGTGTAAAAAGGGTCACGGCCTGCACCACCTCTCTGCAACACAGCACAGTGGCGCTTACTGGAAGCGCCTGGTGGGCTAGTTGCCCCCCAGGGTCCCTCAGGATTGAAAGGGAATTATTTCCCCAACTTAAAACGCGCCACAGGGCATGTTTGCACACGTCACCTCAGGCCCCGTCCCCTCCCTTCACCACTGTGTAAACACGCCCTGTGGCCGTTCTAAGTTGAGAGATTAAGTCCCCTTGAATCCTGAATTAGGTATAAATGGCCGCACACTGCTCGTCATACCAGCAAGTTGCCCCATGGAACTATGGGCGATGTAGTAGCGACGGCGAGTACGCCTATGCTACGAAGTGTAAGAATAAGTATGTGTCGCATTAGCCATCCCTGGACACGTGTTTCGAGGTAGTTGCCTCTCGTCAGCAGGGAGTAGGTAAATGTAGAGGGGTGCCGTGTAGACTGCCTGCAATTAAAACAAGCATTTGCAATGCAATAGGTCTCGCATTTGGGAGAGTTAGACCTATCGGCCTTGTAAATGGCAATATCTTTTACCCATATGTATTTGTTTGGAGTGGATGGATGCATATGGTGTGGAGTAGAATTATGTGGGTTGAATTGGTTTTGTTAGTTGTGGAATTGTGTGGTGTGGATTTGTGTAGTGCAATTATGTGGCATGGTGTGCAGTGGAATTATGTGGATAGTAATTATGTGGCATTGAGCGTAATGGAATTATATGGATTGGGATTGTGCGTCATGAAGTGGAATTATGTGGAATGGTATTTTGTGTTGTGGATTGGTAAGTGGAGTTTAATTATGTGGTGTGTTGAATTTTGTGGCATGATGTAGAATTCTGTGGTATGGATTGGATATATGTGGTGTGTTGTGTAACTGTGTTGTTGAGTTGAATGATGTGTCTTGGTGTCCAGTTATGTTGTGTGAAATGTAAATGTGTGGAGTTGAATTGTGTGGCGTGATACTGTGTGGTGTTGAGTGGAATTATGTGGCATGGTCTGGAGTATCTATGTGGATTGTTGCTATGTGACAGTGGTTTTATGTGGCATGTATTGATTTGGTATTGAGTAGAGTGTAATTATGTGCAGTTGAATGATGTTGCGTGTAGTGGTATGATGCCTGTTATTTATTTCATGCTATAACCTCACTTTAGGTTAGGTGATTTCACGCTGTTATTGAAGCCCACCTCTGATACATTATTAACTGGTCACAGTCTCTAAGTTGAGGCCACCACGAGAAAGAACACCTCGGACAAAACACTGACAGCTCTGCAGATTAACGTGCTTTTCATGTAACCTACCACTGAGCTTGGCAACGCTGTACACATACCTCTGCTACACAGAGACACAAACCAGAGCAGTAAAAACTTACCCCTCGCGCCTAATAAATACCCTCTACCCGTACTTCAGTCTTCAGACAGTACCATTTAAACGTGAAGCGCTTATTAGGTAACGTTTTTCCTATGTAACATTTAAACTATAAAAAACAAATAAACAAGTCCTTTCCTACAGTCAATTTATATGGCTGTTAAGGAGTGCTTCCAACCCCATCTATTTTTCGCAGGTAGTGAACACGAGGCTCAAGGAAATGTAGAAATTAGTGTCACAGCCCTCCTGGAATTAACAGATTCATTAGTGCTTTATTAATCGAAGTTTAGGCGCAACTTTCAAGCATGCACCAAAAGTTGATGCATGGCTTTCTCTATGTGATGCACTTCTCGCGGTAAGACCACAGGCATCAAAGTGGTCATGAATAGGCCACAGAACCCATTTGATTCACTTCTCCTTGGAATTGCCATCTCTCTATGTGAGAAGGACACGAATACTCCAATTCTGGGGTTTTCTTTTACAGATCAGGAAAATTCTGGGACGTGCAGTGCTTGATTTGATTTCCCTGTATCCAAATCACCACGGCCATCAGTTGCCTCCGTCTTAGAACATGAACAGGAACCGAATAAAATCCCCAAAAATTGTGCCGGTAATTAAAAAACACAAAAACAAATGCCAAGCAGAGAATGTCAAATACGGAGCAGAGCTAGAAACACAAGAATTTCCGCAAAAATAAGGCCCGTGATGAACGAATACATGTAAGTAAGCTTGGGACAAGAGCTGGAAACAAATTCAACAAAAAATGTGCTGGTAATAAAGGAAAACAGGCGGCAAACAGATAAAGTGGCAAATAGGGAGCGAAACAATGTAGGGGCAGATTTACAAGCCCGTTGCGCCACTTTTGCGTCATTTTTCTCATGTTTAAAATGATGCAAAAGTGGCGCAAGGGGCTTGTAAATCTGCCCCTAAATATTTAAATACAAATTGCGCCAATGTTCTTGATTTCACAAACTATTTAAAGCTTATACAAAGGATTTACGATGTCCGTTTGCAAGAATATGAAGCTAGTCGTCGGTGCACGTTTTCAATTAAAACACCTGAATAAAACAACAATAAAAATAATAAGTTAGACAGGAGGGTCCGGGAGTGATGACAGTGGGAAGGAGAGAACCACCGGATGTCGGAGGGAACCATATCGGTCGAGAGTGGGAGTGAGAGATAGATGTGGGAAGCACCACGTTACGATGGCCTAAACTGGATGCCGACCCTAGGAAGTACTACAAGTGATAACCCGGAACAGACACAATAAGAACCCTGATATAACAAACATTGTCAAAATACATCGGTTTGGAAAGGATGTGGCGCAGCGACCAGAGCTGCTGACTCAGATGCTGGGTATCCCGCTTCGAGTCTCGGGGCCTCAACATCGTGTGATTCTGGACAAATCACTCAGTCTCTCCATAAGTTGCAATATTAAATCTATTCAAATCAATACTATATCTACAATGTAGTCCTTTATTTAAAGTCAGGGTCACAGTGTCTACCCTTTGGGAGTAGTAAGTCATCCGGTAACCTTACCAAGGACATGAACAAATTGCCAAGACACACCATGGACCTCAACCGCTCGCAATCAAGCAGGATATTTTAACTCCCGGTTTTCGATAGATCTCAGACATCCATCTGGCTATACGGCGTTTCGGTTTTAATACAATGCGGGAAAACTAATGTTGGCTGCACTGTTTTTACAGCCTGAAACTTGATTACACCCAATGAGCAAGTATTGAAAGTACACAGGTTTACAACACCCTGAACGGCAAATACAAAACAAGCATTTGCAATGCAATAGGTTTTGCATTTGCGAGAGTTTGACCTATTGGCATTGTAAATGACAGTGGCTTTTATTAATTGTCATTTAAAATGCCAATAGCTCAAAGTCTGGCAAACACGAGACCTACTGCATTGCAAAAGCGTGTTACTACAGTGGCAGCCGAGGAAAGCATGCCTACAGGAAGTCAAACATCAATTGCGACACATTCTGACTTGGTGCAGCTGTGTTGCCCTGAAGAGCTCGGCCCCTGTGCCCCGCCCTCTCCCCATAGCATCGGCCAAACAGCCGGCACACAAAATGAAAATGGTGTGCCCTGCAGTTAAACAGATATAACGTTAAACAAGGGGCACCGGAGGAATGGTCCAAATATAAAACAGAAAGTGAAACACTTACTTTCACGTGATGCCTGTCACAGCAGCCCGATTTCGTAGTGGGAGGTGGAGGCTTCTTCACCGGGCTCGTCACTGATGATGTACATAGAGAAGCTGGAGAACAGGGTTCGAGCCTCGGCGTGGACTTCATTATTTAATTATAAAAAAATTAACAGGGATCTCCGACGAGGAGGGTGGGGAGAGATAAATTAAAAAAATAATATACATGGAGGGGGAGACAGATACAATTTAAAAAAAACACGGTTGAGACGGACAAATGTAGCATCTGAAACCAAGTACAGCAAATGGTGCGATGAGGTGGCTCAACAATTAATGCTGCTGACTTTGGAGCAGGAAAACAGGGTTCAAGCCTAGGCTGAGCTGCATCATTTAAATGTAATTCAATTATGATTAAATTAAACGTAATAAAATAAACAGGGTCGGGTAAGTGCCCGTGAAAGTGATCGCGATCGCGTGCAACGGAGGGCGCGCGTGCACGTTCACGTGCACTGTAGCTTTAGGCCACGGCAGCACTTTGAAAAAGCCTGTTTACAAAATGTCTCGGCCAGATCAGCGCAAGCGCTGAATCAGGCGAGACCTAATAGGTAAAGTACCTTTCAAGGCGCGCAGGTGCCGGTCAAAGACTCGTCAGTCCATTAGCTCAGGAGAGCCGTAATGAATTAGGTATAAATGGCCGCACACTGCTCGTCATACCAGCAAGTTGCCCCATGGAACTATGGGCGATGTAGTAGCGACGGCGAGTACGCCTATGCTACGAAGTGTAAGAATAAGTATGTGTCGCATTAGCCATCCCTGGACACGTGTTTCGAGGTAGTTGCCTCTCATCAGCAGGGAGTAGATAAATGTAGAGGGGTGCCGTGTAAACTGCCTGCAATTCAAATTAGGTAAAGTACCTTTCAAGGCGCGCAGGTGCCGGTCAAAGACTCGTCAGTCCAGTAGCTCAGGAGAGCCGTAATGAATTAGGTATAAATGGCCGCACACTGCTCGTCATACCAGCAAGTTGCCCCATGGAACTATGGGCGATGTAGTAGCGACGGCGAGTACGCCTATGCTACGAAGTGTAAGTATAAGTATGTGTCGCATTAGCCATCCCTGGACACGTGTTTCGAGGTAGTTGCCTCTCGTCAGCAGGGAGTAGGTAAATGTAGAGGGGTGAATCCTAAGGGTCCTTAGGGTCAAACTAGCCCACTAGGCACCTCCAGTAAGCCCCACAGAGCTGCGTTGCAGAGAGGTGTAAAAAGGGGCGTGGCCTCAGAACACCTGTCTGCAACGCTTCTCCCTGGCACATACTGGAGATACCTGTTGGGTTAGTTGGCCCTCAGGGACCCTCAGTATTGAAGGGGAATTAATTACCCAACTTACAACTCGCCAGGGGACGCGTTTGTAGAGTGCTGCAAGGAGGGGGCATGGCCTCAGGCGCGGTGCTGGTCTTTTATTTATTTATTTTTTTAAGAAGGGGGCTGTGTGGCCCCCGTTCTTTTTCTAATTTATCAGCCCTGGGTACCCCATCCCCCAGGGACTGCCCCTAATTTAAAAAAAAAAAAATTATTTGGAAGGGGGCGGCGTGGCTCCCCTCCCAAGGCCTTAATCGGCCCCGGGGTCCTCAACCCCCGGGGCATTGCCTTTTTTAAAAAAAAAATATTTTGAAGGGGGGCTGCATTGCCCCCCTCCTCAGGCCACTAATGGCCCCGGGGACCCCATCCCCCGGGGCCGGCCTTTATTTTTTATTAAAAAAATGAATATATATTTAAAGAAACACTTTGAGAGCCGAGACGATTATGTGAAGACGGATGCGTCTATTTACCGGCATATGGTTATCACTGTAAACCTCTGAGTGGATACAACTTAACCGCCCAGAATGTTGTTCTATATCAACTGGCCCTAATACATCGGCATAAGAAAAACGCATTATAACATATACTGTGAGCCCTGAAGAAGTCCGATTGCGGACGAAACGCGTTGGCGGTTGCAAAAACGTTTTTAAAAGATTAAGAAAAATGAATAAAGGATAAAATCAAAAAAGCACAAGATGACATCGATCTTTCTTTGGGAAAACAGTTGTGTCAAAAATTACTGTCTGTGTATTATACATGTTTGACTTTTTATAAGTGTGCAGGGCTGTTCATTTTTATATTTAAAGAAACACCTAGGACATGCTGGACAAACAGTACGTACCTATCACCATGACGATTTGCGTGATATTCATTAAAAGGCGACTATGCATACAATGAATCCACGTGGAATGTATTTACACCGCTAGTGAAGCTCTGACGTGTCTGACGCCCTACCGTGCCTAATCCCGGCGCCCCCACCGGTGTGTACTCTCCAAGTAGGCACCCTTGTCGTTTATTTATACAAACATGGGTAGCTATTGACGGGCACATTTAATACACACTCATAGCAAGCCATTCAAAGGGGATTCGACAAAAATTCGACCAAAACTATGCAAGAAACTCCCCTCATGGTTAATAAAACACACATTCACCGCCGGATGTGTAATACTTTTTATTTTACTCTCTGGAAAGGAGACGAACCTCGCTGGCTGAGCCCAATGCTGTGTTACACCCACCAGTGCCCGCCGAGTGCCACTCACCTCTGTGTTGTATTCCACCAGCTAGTGCATATGCTATGACACTCTCTAGCCCATGTGCACTGTAACACCACCCCGTGAATATGTCATGCCACACTTGCCTTCACACGGGTTATATTGCCCCATCTAACGTGCCTTCCTCGATGCCTATGTTATAACGCACAGCGCTATGCCATACATATTACAATCTGGGATCCATATCTTTGTCACAGTGCATATGCAACTTTACACTCCCCAGCACATATTTTATATTACAACTTTAGAGACTAATTAGGTTACACAACACTGCCCTGAGCATATTACACTCCAAGGTGCATATCGCAGAGCACGCGCTAGTGGCTGTGCTATCTCGCGCTCTTCAATGAATCTGTCTTTGCGCACTATGTATTGCATATTATATTCCATGCCCCGGTTCATCTTATGTCACACTTTTTGGTGCATAGTTTATACCATGCACTATATTTAGTTTTCGGTTTCAATCGTGCTCTCAGGACTATATTCTATATAACACTGCGTTCACCAACACTTTTCACGGGCATTACATTTTGCGATGGGGGTGGATGGTCAGGGGGTGTTTCTGCCAAGTGAGCCCGGTGTCACAGTCACAAACGTCCTCTTCTTCCTGAATAAAAGTGAGAGTATGCTGCGTACTTGTTCATATTTTAAGTAGTTTGCACAGAAACACATTTTAAAAACAATAAAGTTCCTAATACCCGCCTTCTCTGAACAGTTAGCTTGCTGCCCCATCCACCTCCTCCCTATCCTCTGTTGTCTGAATCCATTGACTAGCCTCCTCCCTCCTGCCATGCATGGTCTCATATGCTGCCACTGCCCTCCATTTAGCATGATGTACCAGTCCACTCCTCCTGCCCTCCATTGCCCAATTCTATGCCCCATCATTGACCTCCTGCTTAGCCTCTGTGCTTAACTTGCTGCCCCTATTCTCCTTCCCCCTGCCCTCCGATGTCTTTGTTCATGCCCCTGCTCCATCCTTTTTGCCCACCATGTTCCATGGACCTGCCACTCCTATCTACTCTGAGTGTTCTGTTGAGCTGCCACTCCCCTCCCACCTGCCTAACATTATCAGTTGACTGTAACCTGTCCCTGCCGCCTCCACCCTGCCTGTCCACATTCCATGCCCCTATCCCCTTCCTCCTGTCCTCCGTGGTCCATTTTACTGCCACACCCTTCTGCCCTCCCTGGTCTGTTGTGCTGCAACTGCTCCTCCTGCCTGCCCCGCGTTGTCTGTTGTGAAGACCCTTCCCCTGAACTCTCTTGTCTGTGCCCAGGCCCTGACCCTCCCTTCTATCCTCCATGGTCCTTTGTGCATGCCCCTGCACCCTCCTTCTTGCCCATCATAGCCAATGAGCTGCCACTAACCCTCCCGCTTGCCATGCATGGTCTTCTGTGCTGCCACTGCCCCTCCCACCTTCCCTATGTGGGCAGGTAGCTGCCCCTGACCCCCTCCCACCTTCCCTCCATGGTCTGTGTGTATGCCATCATAGTCTTGATTCTAGTGCCCATCCTGCCTGACCTCCATGGTCATCTTGCTGCTCCTGCCCTTCCCCCTTGCCCCCAGCCCTCTGTTTCCATGTGCAGACCCCTATTCCCTCCCTCCTGGATTGTCTGTTGCATTGTAATGCACCTGATCCGTCACTCCTGCCCTTTATGGTCTGTTATGCTGCAGCTTTCTCTCCTGTCTGTCCATTAGGGTCAGCTAGCTACCATTGCCTCTTTCCCCTCTGTTCTCTGTTGTCTATGTGCATGGTTCTGTCCCCTCCCTATTGCTTTCTATGGATTGTTGTACTGCACTCCCGTCCCGTATGCCCTGTGTGGTGTATTGTGCTGCTGCAAAACCTGATACCTGCCCTGCAGGGTCAGTTTGGTGCACCTCTCCATGTCCCTCCTGTCCTCTGTTATCCGAGTCCATGACCCTCCCCCAATTCCTCCTGCCTTCCATGATCCAATGTACCATAATTTCAAACATTTTGAACTTGGTAAGAGGGAGATTTTGAAAAAGAACTGGGGTATGGATTTTCCTCTTTGAGTTACATTGAAAAAGAGGAGATTGTAGACAGGAGACAGATCAAATAAAGCCCATTTGAGCTTAAAAACATTGGACGTTTCCTGGCTGAATTGGGTCTGTTGGCATGTATGGTTGTACTACCACTGCCTCTTCCTTCTGCCCACAATGGTCTATTATATTGCCACAGCCTCTCTTGCCAGTCCTGTATTATTAGTTTGTTGCCCCTGCCCCCCTTTCCACTGCCCTCCATAGTCTGTTGTGCTGCCACTGCTCTTCCTGCCTGCCCAGTGTGGTCAAATTGTTGCCTCTGCACCCTCCTACCTGCCTTCAATTTTCAGAGTCCGTGCCCCTGGCCTCTGCCTCTCAACAGTATCCTAATGAACAACTAGATTGCTAACTTTCTGTATTTATTACAAAAGTGTGGAACGCCTGACGTCATCTTGATGTAATCAAAACTGTAATACCTAGAGCATTTCCTTTAGAAATTACATATATGAGAGGGTCTTATTTGCATCAGAATTTTGGTTAGTGTTCTAAAAAACTAAAATGAGGACATATTTTCTGAGTTTTCAAATAGCGACAACGCACTTTTAAATTATTTGCTATCTTTAAGTTTTTTTATCCACTTGACCACTTGAATAAATGTTGCACTTTGGGGGGGAGAGGATGTGGTGTTACTTCCAGAGCTGCAGACTTTGCAACTGGGAAACCAGGTTGGAGTTTCTGCTTCAGCTCAACATTCTGTGATTCTGGTCAAATCACTTAATCTCCCCAAGTCTACAACCAAAATGAATTTGTTCTTGTGTGATGTAACCAATGCTCATGTAAAGCACTCCAATAACTGACAAATCTGCACTATATAAAACTGCAAAAACACAAAACATAAAAAGTGTTTTGCACACTTTTGTCATTGGGCTACATGTGGGCTACATCTGGGTGATATTTGTGCTGCATTTGGGCTCTTTTGTCTCTGGTGGCCATCTTGGGAGATTTATTTGTTATGAAGTTTCCTAATTTCCTCATTTACTGCAGTCTCCTCAGTAGGAAATACTTTCAGTTTTTAACTTTGATTCCATCAAGAAGGCATTCAGATGTGTCACACATTTGCCATAAATTCAGAATATTAGCACTCTAGTTGCTCATTAGATCACTGTAGTAAAGCTACTGCTCACCAGGGAAGTCTGCTGCTGGTATTGAAAGTGAATGTTTCAGTCTGCATGTCAGAATATTTTAATGAGATAGAAGAGGATTTGAGAAGTCTCTCAAAATGTGCCCTAATTTTACTTTCTGCAGCACTAATCATAGTTTCCATGGCAAAATGAACCCCCTCATTTTGTTCCTTTTTAAATTTAATGTTTTAAGAGTTACCACTTTATTCCAATCAAGATGGCTTCAGGTGTGCAGTACGTTTGTCATAAGTAGGACTGTTAGCACTCTAGTTGTTCTTTAGAACACTCTGGGAAGCTCCAGTAGAACACAAAGGATTCAGCTGACAGTCTCTGCCCTTGTTGGATGTGCATGTTTTACTGAGAATGTCAGACTTCATTATCACATGACTGAGAAAGATAATGTGAATTTACAGAAAATATGCTCTCAGTTTAGCTTATAGATCACCTTCCAAACCTCTGTGGGAAAAGCATGAGAAAATAGCCTTCCCCCAATACTGCCTTGTGCCAAACGGTCCCGCACGCTGAAACACAGTCCAGCACAGGAACCGCTTTAGTCTGCGGCGGTGCGCCCCTCGACCGAGCCGGCCGAATGTATTCAGTTCCATAAGTTGCCCAAGGTCGAGGGGCGCACCGCCGCAGACTAAAGCGGTTCCTGTGCTGGACTGTGTTTCAGCGTGCGGGACCTTTTGGCACAAGGCAGTATTGGGGGAAGGCTTTGATGACACACCCGTGATTTTTAAATATTTGGTACAATAGACTGCCAGCAGCCCACATGGGTTTTTGTTTATGGACTCCCAGTCCCAGAAAGCAATGGTGCATTTACTCACCTGATTCTAATGTTGGATTGCATTTGAATAAAACAAGGGAGATCGCTGGGAAATCCGCTTGGTGGCTTTCATTGTGCAGCAGATAGCCTTTGAGGAAGGGAGCTTTTCTCGAAATGCGTCAGGACTCTGCTGACGTCGAGTGTGCCTGGTTCTACCCTGACCCTATGGTTTGTCGAGAGGAGAGGGCGCCTTGGGCAACTTGTGGAACTGAATATATATATATATATATATATATATATATATATATATATATATATATATATATATATATATATATATATATATATATATATATATATATATATATATATTTCTTAATCACTGGTAATTGTAAAGATTCAGAAAATGTATTTTCCATATAATTTCCTAAGGATGAAGAGTTTTTAAATAATATTTCACTGGCCATTTGGTAAAGCAATTTTCATAGGTTCTATCAATTAGGAATGTGAAGACTGCATCATATTCTTTACCTGCTATGTATACTTTCATTTTTTACTTTAGACAGCAGAGCTTTAACACTATCAACTTGCATTGGCTCAGAAACTTTAGAATTTCTCTTCACTTGTCTACTGCATAATGCAAAGAACATTGGACCCAATTCTCAAAGGTAGCTTACAATTTTGATTAATTTTCACTTTTGAGTCCGTTTTCTACTTTCTGATATTCTCAAACTACACTTTTGTAGAAACACTTTTGTAGTAAGTCCAGCACCACACATGGCCAACCACTGGTATTGCAACGCCCTCCCATAGAAAATAATGGAGGCTGGGCACTTACTATCAACTAGTAGTAAACATGCTGAAAAGTGTAAGTTACTACACAAGTGCAGTTTGTAAACAACAATTTGTACTAGTTTTGTAGTAGAAGTAGTACTGTAGTACTTTAGTACTACACAACTTACTACAAAGTGAAATTTGTGAATCAGGCCCTTCATACCAGTCTTATTCTTCTCTGAATAGTTCTCAGTCAAATTATACTCTAACAGTACCACTAAATCTATAAGCTCCTCATACTTGCAGGAGGATTGACTACATAAGGGAATACATATTTCAATGTGCTTTGTAATTCTTGCAAAAACAAAGTAGATTTTTTTCCTTCGGGCATGTGCAAGGCAAGAGGTCTAAAGCACTAAACTGTCTTGCAATGGAAAGAACATGAAAGGATTTAAGCGTTTTGTTGGAAGGTTGATAATGTGACCATGTTTTATGAGAAATAAAATACCCTCTACAATATATTGAAAGGATATTGCAAAACACCAAGGAGTTCCATGGTCTTATAAAGGAACTCAGCCTTCGGCGCTGTTCCTCTATATGATCTTGGAACTCCTGGGGGAGAGCAACACATAAAAAAGAAACCAGACTAAATAGAAGGTGAGTTAAAACATTCACAGGATTGTTATGGATGCAAAAACAGTGTTTACTGCATGTAGTAAAATAACAAATATTAATTAAATTGCACATTATTTGACCGAGCCCCTTATGTTGAAGGGCATTCGCTTTAATTGAGTTAAGGGGCACATACCTTGACAGGAGGCGAATTCACCAGGCGCATTTCTAGGGGGCAGACCACTGGACCACCAGGACGCTTGCGGGACGCTGACGCTGTTGTTCCCCTCGCCGCCACTTCCTCGTTGGCCGCAGTGGGGGGGAACTACAGCTCCCGTCATCCTCTGCTCTCTACCCGCCTTCCTTCCGGACAGCAGCGCGCCCGGAGGCGCTACAAATACAGAGGCTCCCTCGGTGGAGCGGGGGGCACATACCTTGACAGGAGGCGAATTCACCAGGCGCATTTCTAGGGGGCAGACCACTGGACCACCAGGACGCTTGCGGGACGCTGACGCTGTTGTTCCCCTCGCTGCCACTTCCTCGTTGGCCGCAGTGGGGGGGAACTACAGCTCCCGTCATCCTCTGCTCTCTACCCGCCTTCCTTCCGGACAGCAGCGCGCCCGGAGGCGCTACAAATACAGAGGCTCCCTCGGTGGAGCGGGGGGCACATACCTTGACAGGAGGCGAATTCACCAGGCGCATTTCTAGGGGGCAGACCACTGGACCACCAGGACGCTTGCGGGACGCTGACGCTGTTGTTCCCCTCGCCGCCACTTCCTCATTGGCCGCAGTGGGGGGGAACTACAGCTCCCGTCATCCTCTGCTCTCTACCCGCCTTCCTTCCGGACAGCAGCGCGCCCGGAGGCGCTACAAATACAGAGGCTCCCTCGGTGGAGCGGGAGGCACATACCTTGACAGGAGGCGAATTCACCAGGCGCATTTCTAGGGGGCAGACCACTGGACCACCAGGACGCTTGTGGGACGCTGACGCTGTTGTTCCCCTCGCCGCCACTTCCTCGTTGGCCGCAGTGGGGGGGAACTACAGCTCCCGTCATCCTCTGCTCTCTACCCGCCTTCCTTCCGGACAGCAGCGCGCCCGGAGGCGCTACAAATACAGAGGCTCCCTCGGTGGAGCGGGGGGCACATACCTTGACAGGAGGCGAATTCACCAGGCGCATTTCTAGGGGGCAGACCACTGGACCACCAGGACGCTTGCGGGACGCTGACGCTGTTGTTCCCCTCGCCGCCACTTCCTCGTTGGCCGCAGTGGGGGGGAACTACAGCTCCCGTCATCCTCTGCTCTCTACCCGCCTTCCTTCCGGACAGCAGCGCGCCCAGAGGCGCTACAAATACAGAGGCTCCCTCGGTGGAGCGGGGGGCACATACCTTGACAGGAGGCGAATTCACCAGGCGCATTTCTAGGGGGCAGACCACTGGACCACCAGGACGCTTGCGGGACGCTGACGCTGTTGTTCCCCTCGCCGCCACTTCCTCGTTGCCCGCAGTGGGGGGGAACTACAGCTCCCGTCATCCTCTGCTCTCTACCTGCCTTCCTTCCGGACAGCAGCGCGCCCGGAGGCGCTACAAATACAGAGGCTCTCTCCGCGTCGCGGGACGCGCGCGGGCGGCGCCGGGCTGAGCCCGGGCAGAGGGCGAGCCGTCTGTGGCCGTCCGGGGCAGGAAGAGGCAGGGCTGGGCCACCCCCCTGACCGGACTACCATCGACCTTACTTGCCTTGCTACGAGCAGTAAGTGACCCTGTGAATTTGGTCCATCTTATATATTTTTGTTATTGCTTCTACTGTTTTCCATGCGATCTCCCATGATGGGCAAGTCCAAATCTGCAACCTCACATAATGCCCAGCAATCTAACAGTACTGTTCATACTTCCATCCCCACTTTGACAGCTATCGATCGGATGCTGCAAAAGACCATTGGGGTGGTTTCATCAGCCATTGAAAGCACTGAAAGGCGCTTGTCGCTCCCTGCTGGTACGCTCCCTCCTTTTTCCACCAATAATGCTTCGCTGTTTACATCTAATCTACAGGAGTCATTACTAATTCCATCCTTTATTGGGCTCCCTGATTCTCGCTCCTTGCAAAGATCGGGGGACATTTTACCATCTCTTTCGTTGGCACAACCTGAGCCCATTCCCATGGAACCTAGACTATCTTTGTCCCCTGCTATGTTTCCTAGCGAACAAATTCCTGATCACCAATTGGAGAACTCTATGGCTGCTGTGGAAGAAGAAGTACTAGCTACTAGTCCTATTATAATTTCTGGCTGTGAACAGACTGTTAATAATGATGTAACTCGTATGACAACTAGGGGGCAAAAAGCGAAACGGAAGCAAAATCATTGCATTAAGGAGGGGAAAACTTTAACTAACATAAAGGTGAAGGGCCCCGCAAAACCATGTAATGCCATTAATAAACCTATAGGGAAAGCCAAGAATGCCATTAATAATACATCAGCTATCCCCCACACTACTAATACTAATAACTCAATAATGGGGGAAGAATTTTGGACAAAAATGGTGAATCTGATAATGTCCTTTGTGGAACCCATCATGGTGAAATTGTCAAATATTGAGGATAGGATTACCCATATTGAGGGACTAAATAGAGTAGAATTAGGTCAAGTGACCTTGTTTCACTTAACCAGCAACCTGTGGTGAGAGGTGATCCTCCTACTACCTCACAGGTGGATGACATTAGTACAAAGCAGAACCTTGTTAGATTGGAACCCTCCAACACGTTAGGACAACAGGCTTTGGGACCCCAATTATCTGCGCAAAATAATCTCCCACCTGTTTGTCGGGCAGATGTTAGGGAGACTCCTCCTTTTATTTCAACTTCTAGGCTCCCTACCATATACTTGCCCCCAGAAGCTCTACCTTATACGGTGGTATTAGTTAATGTCCCCCCCCCTTCCCCCAAATGTTCAAGAGAACTGGTCAAATTTGCGAAATAAAGCCCTATACTTTTTATCAGTTAAATTCGGGTCAAACGCTGCACTATTTTCCAACTTTAAGATGGCCAGAAGAGTAGGCTGGATTGGTTCCTCTACCAAAACTTTAAGAGGGGATTGTGTAATTCTCTCATTTCGGTCACCCCCTCTAGTAAATGATATTTTGGGGAAATGTTATTCTGGACAACTTCTTAGTTATCACGTTAACATTGTCCCACTTGCCTATTTTTATCCTTCGATATGGCAGGAAAGGATGCGTGGTTTTTGCCCTTTATTGCCTAACCAGGGTTATTTTGAGGAAGGGAGATTTGCTGTTCCAACCTTTAATCGATACGATATTCTTAGGGGTCTGGATAACAATGATTGACAGCAAACTAGAGCTTCACCTAATACTGGGATATCCCTATTAACCACTACTCCTGTTCTTGACCATCCGGCTTCTATTAATGAAAAAATTAGTGTAGCTAGTCTGCCTCTTAGAATAGATGGTGAACTGAATAATGAGGACACGTTGGCTGCTCATATTGAGGATATGAGAGGAAATGGTCCTTCCTCTTCAAGGACGGATCTCATCTCAGATCATACCTTAGATCCCGCTATTTGCCCCGCGAGTAATATTATGGTTTGTAATATTTGTTCTTGGAACATTGCTGGTATTAAATCAAAAATTGATAATCCTTTGTGGCAAAATTTTATATACCAGCAGGAACTTATGTGTTTCCAAGAAACGTGGACAGAGGACCCAGTTCATATCAATGGGTTTATAACACTCCACACTTCAGCAGTGAACTCTGCCCACGGCAGAGCTAAAGGAGGCTTGACGACCTATGTATCCAATAATCTGCTTTTATTAAAAATATTGGAGCCAGTTAAAGACCCTTATTTCCAATTTTTGATCTTGGTCTTCACCATTGCTACTCCGATTGTCCTTATCAATTTTTATAATAATTTTGTTTCGGAGGACGCCGCTAAAATATTAAATAAATTGACGATATTGGTAGCTCAACAAGAAAAAGCTTATGGACAAAATGTAATGATCCTCCTGTTGGGTGATTTTAATTGCACCCTGTGTCCTATGGCGATTGATAAGCGATGTACCGTGGGGTGTGAAGATGGAGTGAACTCTCTGCATTTTTCTCACTCTCACTTAGGAGACCTATATAACGAATTTTTGGGTCATTTTGATCTGGGTTTCTTAAATGAAACCTCTAACAACCCTTTCCCTCTCCTACCAACTTTTAACGGCCGCGGTTGTTCCTCGACCATTGATTTTGCCCTCTCCTCTAATAGGCATGCCGAAAGGTTTACTGATTTTAGTATTTCTGATGTGGCCCTAAGTGATCATTTTCCCTTGTGCCTCACTATGTCTATATCTATAACAACAATTGTCAAGGATCATGATCAGGACATATTGTGGGAGAATTTGACTATTGGTAGTATCAACGGGTATTCCCTTCAATGGGAGAACGTCGATCAACCTAAAGTTTTAACTTCCATTGTAAAGAAGTGTGCCCCTGAGTTGTCAATTTGTTTATCAGAAGATGCCGCCCCTGATAATATCCTTGCTTCCTTTTCGTTAATTTGTGACCAAATAAAATCTGCTCTGACGAGGAAATGTAAAAACAATAGAGCACCCAGGGTAGGTTGGTTTAACTCTAGTTGTACTAGAGCATATTCATATTTAAAGAAAACACTTGCTAGCCGCCCTAGGTGTATAGAGGATGTACGCAGAGCAAGGTTAACATATAAACTAGCTTTAAAAGAGAGAAAAAGTGAGCTAAGGAAAGAATCTTGGGAAGCGTTACATCAGGCCTCGATTGGTAATGACTGTGCAAGGTTTTGGAAAATTATCAGAAGTCCCTTCTTTAGTGAAGAAGCCTCCCCTTCTGTTGAGATTGCTATACCAGAGGACAAATGGATTGACTATTTTTCCAAAGTCTATGAGGGAGAGACAACGTTTTACCCTCCATGTAAACCCACGGATTATTCTCCACTGAGTAATATGCAGTTCTCCCTAAAGGAGGTTGAAAAGGCTATACCTATGAGCAAGGGAGGAAAGGCTCCTGGTCCCGACGGTGTACCTATTGACGTGTTCAAATCTTTACCGTCCTTATGGGCTCCTCACCTGGTCCAGGTGCTAAATGCTAGTTGTAGGACGGACCTACTACCTTCTTGGGTGGGGTCAATAATAGTACCAATTTTTAAAAAGGGGGATAGACATGACCCGGGTTGTTACAGACCCATCTCCCTTTTAGACTCCTATACCAAAATAGTAGGTCGGGTTATTTTGGACCGTTTACTTTTATGGGTCAAAAATAATTCTGTCCTATCTGATCTACAATACGGGTTCCGTTCTGGTCTAGGAACAGTGGAGCAGGGCTTAAATTTCTTGATGCTGACTGGGAAGTACACCAGGGCTAAGAGGGAGAATTGATTTGTGGCTTTTGTCGACCTCTCAGCCGCCTTTGATTGTGTGGTTCACTCCAAACTATGGACACTTCTGGAACAAATCGGGGTTGAAGATAACATTATTTATTTTCTTAAATGTTTTTATAATGAGGCATTTGCTCGCGTTCGCTATGGACGTAAGGGACAACTCACAGATAAAATCCCTATTAGGAGTGGTGTCAGGCAGGGTTGTGTATTGGCACCACTCCTTTTTAACCTATATATTAATGGATTGGAGAAGGCCCTGTGCAGTTTAAACCTTGACCCTCCGCACGTAGCGGGTCGTCCAATACCGTTATTAATGTATGCAGATGACGCCGTATTAATGTCTCGCACACAAGTGGGTTTACAGCGCATGATAGAGAGTTTTGCCCTCTTCATGAAGGATTTGGGCCTTCGAATTAACATTTCCAAAACCTTCATCATGCGCTGTGGCAGACGTCCTAAAATTAAAAAACCTGTATATATAGAGGGTCAGCAATTATTGTGTACGAAACAATTTTCCTACCTGGGCATTTTATTTATTGAGAAGGATGTCTGGGGTGAGGCCATTTCGGCTAAAAAACTGGTTATGAACCGTACAATTGCCGCCCTTAGATCCTTCACTAGAAAACTAGGAACGAGACCCCCTACTGAATTAATTAAGATATACAAAGCAAAATGCGTCTCTGGCGCAATGTACGGCAGTGGGATCTGGGGCTACGCTGATACCTCTCAGCTCCAGGTACTTGAAAATTGTTTCCTTAAATTTATACTTGCAGTTCCGAGGAGTTCCTCTAATCATATTTGTCACTCGGAATTAGGACTCCATTTTATATCCGATCTCATCAAGTTGGAACCGATATTGCTCTGGCATAGGGTATGGACAAATGAGGAACCAAAACTCAACAGAGACATACTGGCTGACGCTCTTAAACTTGATGGTTATTTAAGGATACCATGGTTGAATTATGTACGTAATTTCTTAAATGATATTGGCAAATTGGATTATTTCTTGAATCCATACACCATGCTTGCTATATCTCGGAAAGAGCTTAAAAAAGAGGGTATACTATTCCTAGAATCTTTAAGAATTACTACAGAGATTGTAAAACCCACTGTTTTAAAACATCAAATAATTTTAACATCTTTTAATATACAACCCTACTTGATCCATGTTCCGGGTAATTATGATAGATTTTTATTAACCCTTTTAAGGTTGGGACTGTTCCACAGACTGGTTAGCTTCCCATCAGTCAATAATTGGTCTCACATATTACCGCCCTGTCCGTGTGATGGAAGCTCTTCCCAAAGCACAATACACGTCGTCCTATTCTGTAAATTTTATCATCAAGTGAGGTCTGTGCAATTATTGCCCTTTTTAAGAGAACTTGGGCACCGGCAATGTCATCCGGCAATGTATGACATTCAACGTCTGGACAATCATCTCTGTGTTGCCATAATCACAGCGTACTTAAAGAAAGTGATCTTCATCAGGAAAAGAATAACTGTGTAAAAGGTAGTCCCCTTATTAATTAATTGTGATCATGTACTTTTTAATGATTGTAATGATATGATGTATTTTTAATGAATTGCAATGTTTTGTTTTTATACTTTTATGATTGTTTTTACTCTACAATCGAATAAAGTTTCTTTGACTTTGACTTTGAGTTAAATGCTAGCCACATAGATATCTCACCTAATTTGTAATCAATTACGATGAAAAATATAGTGCACTTGGTAGATAGTCAGGATATCAGTCAACATCAACATGAACTGATTGGACTGGACTATGAAGGGAACATTGGTTACTGAAAAGATTTACTTAAGCTTTTAACTTCTATGATAAATTGTAGACTGTAGAAATAAAACAATGAATCTCAAATTCCTGTTTACCCACTTGACCACACTGAGTAATCCTAGTCAGTCAGTCAGTCAACTTTATTTCGGCTCAACAAACCATAAAAGTAAATAGTACAAAGATATGTTAAACATTTAAAAATTCATAGATATACAAAGCATACCAATTAAGGGTGGGTGGAGTTTGTGGATTTCCACTACACAGAATTTTGTGGAGTTAACTAAAGACTCTTTGAAATTCCACAGAGTTCTGTGTGCAGCGGAATGCCGCCCAGGGCTATGCATTTTTAAATCTGTATTTCTAGCCTGACTGTTGTAATTTAATTACAACACAGTCAGGATAGGACTACAGATTAAAAAATGCATCATATTCATAACCCAGCCCTGCATCCCCTCTGTGCCCGCTCACTGAAATTTACAAAGCCCCTCCCACAGCAGCGCAGACATCAGCAGCTTTTGTGACACTGCAGGGCAGTCACAGTCACCCCATACTACACACTGTCCCGCCATCATCCCTAGCGCTTTCTTACCACTTAGAGGGCTATTCTGCACAGTAGGCCCGAGAGCAGCCCTCTCTCTTACAGTCCATACCCAGGGGCTATGCTGCTCCCGGGCCCCCTTGCTTCTCCTAGGGGGAAGCTGCCATATATCCTCCGCTGTCCACAAGACCAGCGATGGATTCAGCGCTTCACAGGCAGCAGGTCCTCCTCACAACTCAGCCTGCCCTCGGATACCAGGCTCAGACGGCATTGGCAAATAAAATAAAATTGTGGCTATGCTGGAGCTGTGCTATTGTGTCTGGTCAGGCAGCTGTCCATGGGGGGTGAGCAAAATGGCGGGTGGGCATGCGCTCTACTGCCGCAGAGTCAGACCTCATGTTGAGAGGCAGTGAGGCTGACCTGAAGGGCTCAGAGTGGAAGCACTAAGCGGGGATCATGTTGGAACGGTTGGTGAGTGTGAGCATGGCAGTAAAGTTTAAAAACTCTACTCCCCCGAAGCGTAGATGGAGTTTTCTGTTAAACTCCCACTGAAAGTGTAGAGCAGAGTAGCAAAATCTATAAAAACTCAGCCGGCAGAATGGAGTTTGCCACCCACACTTAATCCCAATGGCAGTATAATATATATTAAAAGGAACTCTCCAGTCATAATACATCAAATAAGAATATGCTGCCCCAAAAACTTAGATCAGAACCAATGGGACAAAATCCTCAACAAGAGAAACCTTGAAAAGGTGATCCTCGGGGTCCGCTTTATCTCCCGGACAAAATGCCTGATATAACTGTCCCACAAATGTTTTCTTAGCCAGTCGGGTACGTGTGTATTGTGCATGCACAAATACACACAGTGTCCAAGAACACATAGACTTAGATTGTACACTCAAGCACATATGCAGATTGAACAATATGCCCACTGATACCTATGCACAAGCTAAACCATATGTGTGCAAGCAGACAGTGTTGCTGAACACATGCACACGCCCCACACACAGACCAGACAGCACCAATGTACAAAGACCTCCACTAGGAATGAGAGACCATAATCCTAGGAAATAATTGGCCCAAGGCATGAATGAGCAGCAGTGGCCCTAGGCAGTAATGAACTTTAACCCTATAGTTTTTTATGCTTTGCTATGGTGTAGGCTGTTATATCATGCTTTGTTTTGGATTACATTTTAATATTTTATGCACAGTGCATGTAGTTATTTTAGTAATAGAGCAAGTTATGTTATATTATGCTTTGCTATGATGTATGTTATGTATTCAAAATCTGGTAGACAATAACAACAACTAATGGCTTAGGCGGGGCAGACGTTTTGCTCCTGGGAAACAACCTTTACAACGCAGTCATTACATCGCACTACGTTTACATAGCAGTCATTACATCGCAACATCCTTTACATCGCATGTCATTACAACACAGCCATTACATCGCATGTCACTACAACGCATGTCATTACAACGCATGTCACTACAACGCAGGCATTACATCGCAAGTCATTACAATGCATACCATTACAACGCATAGCACCCTTACACTATCCAACACTTACCCTACTGTTGCACTCACTGGAGTTAGAATAGTAATGTTTACCCCTACACTACGCAACACTTACCCTACTGTTGCACTCACTGGAGTTAGAATAGTAATTATTACCCCTGTACTATCCAACACTTACCTTAAAGGTGATGTAATGGTATGAGTTGTAAAGGTATAATGTGATGTTATGGAATGCGTTTTAAAGGTAGTTTCTGAAAATGCAATGTAATGGCATGTGATTTAACCCCTTCCCCGCTCATGACGGAACCGCTCCGTCATGAGCCACGGTTGCCGTGTGCTCATGATGGAACGGTTCCGTCATGACACGACCGTTGGCGGCCGCTCCGCCCACGCGGCGCTGTTTCCCCGCCTGTGCGGGGGGACAACGCAACTGGGCGGAGTCATGACGGAACCGTTCCGTCATGAGCACAGCTCAACTGTGGATCATGACGGAGCGGCTCCGTCATGAGCACCGGGCCACCGCGCTGCCCCCCCGCATCCCCCAGCGCCGCGGGGGAATTCCCGCCGCGGCGAAAGGGTTAAAAGAATGCATTGTAAAGGATGTTGCGATGTAAAAACTGTGTTGTAAAGGCATGCATTGTAAATGTATGCGTTGTAACGTCATACATTCTTTGCTCCTTACCATTTGAAGATAACAAAACTTTGCCAGGAACTTGTGAGCATTATTGAATAAAACCTAAATATAGACAACTTTGATTGCGCTATAAAGTGCATTAAGAACATGAACTGCATATTCAGAAGAAGTGATGAATTGTCAAATATATTGCTGTCTGATCTCCTGCACGTCTCCCCTTTGCAGACATGTATACCTATTTGCTTTTCAAGAGCTTCAGACTGAAACAATAATGCACAGATCAAAACCTTCATTATTGGAAACATTTCTGACTTTGTCTGATGGAAATCTCCCTGGACCCTTTTCGATTTTTCAGCCCACTAATATCCTTTCCTCATTCTGTGAAAGTCTTCATGCCTCTAATCAATGTCAATGCCCGTCTCCAGTGCTCTAAGAGTGCTTTAAAAATCTAAGATATAAAAAATAAATACATACACAAACGCATTAGGTGACAATTAGTCCCTTAACAAATGTTATCTCATAGAATGTTGTAGTCTGTGGTGTGCATGGGGGGTGGAAAATAGGTGTGCATTCTGCAACCAATGTTCCCGTCTCTTTCAGAAAATGTATGCCGAGTGAGGTGACATAAAAAGCAACAAATATGTCAAGTGTTCAGAATCTGTCTTTCCAATTTTCAGGCAGATTGAGCTGGCATGAAGTAATAACAGAATGGCTCTTCAGGGGCACTAAGTGGATTTAGCATGATTGGGGTCTGATTGAAGATCTCTTCTTTCATCCCCGCACCGCGCGCGCCCAATGCATTGATAGGGGTGGAAGAAATGCAGCGCGCGGTTCAGAGAGATTCAGATGTGCTCTTTCTTGGTATTGTAGAACAGCAGCACTACTTTATGCAAATGAGCTGTTTCGTGACAAATGAAGAGTGGCGGAAGAAACACAAGCATCTACTGGCCATCCTAATGGCCGCCTAGGCGGTCGAAAAGAGAAAAAAGTTAATCAGGACAACAAATTTAAGGAAAAATATTCAAATTTTTACACCTGAAAAATAATCTTGCCTACAGTGTCAGTTGCGGGTACGTAGTATAAGACCGCCCCTTAATAAATGTAAAAAATGCTTCCGTAAGGTCAATTATTTTTTAAGTGAATGTCCACCTTTTTAGGTGTTTACAAGGCATGACTGGGAATCTCCTAGAATGTTGATTAATTGCAGATTTGCACTCAAGTGGGTAACCATTTCACCATAGCAAAGTCTTACAAGTATATATTTCTGCATGCAGAAATGCGACACTAAAATGAACATTTCTAAAAATATTTTTAAATGTTTCCCCCTGTACAAGCCTCTTCCATTCTGGCGCTACCGATTGTCAGGGTGCTCTTTTCCTACTTACACCCTGAAAATGCATTTCCCCTGCTCCTTCTCCTCCTCTTGGATTTGTACGTGTTTTCAAGACAGGAAAGGACTTGCAAACTTAGGGGCATATCAACTACAACCGGCGATAATTATCTCTAAGCGCACTTAGCGCTAGGATAATTATCGCCGGCTAGCGTGAATTTTTATCGCTGAGATAGCGTGCTATTAGCAACGCTTATCTCAATAGCGATAAAAATCCTCACGCTAACAGGCTAACGTGAGATTATCACTGGAAACCCAGAGATAATCACACGTTACCTTGTTGATAGGGACAGGCAAATTTAGCCATGATATCCTCCTTCCATAGGATATCATGGCTAAGTCAGAAAAATACCAGACGTAAAAAAGCAGTGTTAACCGCGGTTAGCGCTGCTTTTTTTGTCTCTAACAGGGTTAGCGACATTCTTGATAATAGGAGAAATGTCGCTTAGCGACATTTCTCCTATTATTTTACTCTGGAACGCCCCCTTTGCATCTCATTAGAGATGCAAGGGGAAGCGTAGAGTAAAAGGGTGCTAACATGCAAATTTGCGTGTTAGCACCCTGTTGTTGATAGGGTGCTAGTTTTATCTCTCCTTTTTTGGCTTTTAAAGCCAAAAAAGCAGAGATAAAGCCCTTGTTGATATGCGCCTTAGTAGTTTTCTGTCGTTCACAAACCTTTGCTGCTGACCACTCAAGAAATCCCAACAATCTACAAATGCAACATTCTCACATGGAAAATATACCTTACTGGGGGATTTTCATTATGAGCAGGTTCAATTTGATGAGGAACCCCAAAGCCCTATTACTGACTGTATAAAGCTGCTACCTTTTTCACATCCTTTGCTATCACTGGCATTACCATCACAGCCCCTGCTTTCTGAAATTAGGAAGACAGTAGGAGCAACAGGAACAGAAAATAAGCTGTTATCCAAGAGCCATGTTTTGTCCTACAGGTCTCATCGCTTGACCAAGAAAGACCATCAGCAGTAAACAGGAGGCTGGTGGGACGAGACAATGGGTCAGACCTGTGACATCTTCCTGGGTCAAAGAGTCTATGATGTCACTTCTGCTTCTCCTTACATTTTGGTAAATCAATTTCCAGGACATGATACCACCTGATTAAAAGACCAACTGTTTTATTAGTAAACAAGACAAGGCCTATGCCCTGAACACTACAGAAAAGTTCTAAGAGCAACAGTAAGAGAGGCTGGTATCTGAGCTGCTGCTGAGGCGCTGTCCCCCACATGCAACTACCATCAGGGATGTAACAGCAGTGTCCTGGAAAAGATAATAGTGGATTAATGCAGTAACTTGTTATTGGAGGAGAGAAGAAGGACGGTATAAAACTCAATCATCTGGCTCCCTTTTAAGCAATGATCATCAAACAAATCAGGCTTCCCCTGAGGTGCACTCAAAAATCACATAACCACCACAGCAGGCTTAATCATGAATTCACAAAAAGAGAACTCAGCTATAGAACAAACTAGGTGTGGTTAGCTGGGCTCCTAGAAATAGAAAATGGTGACAAAAGATAAATGTAGAGTCCTGCAACTGACTCGAATAGTGGCACTTGAACCTGTGCTTCACACGCATATGCAAAATAACAGAACATAAGATTGCCAAATGGCGATTCTCACGAAAGAGGGAACAAATTGCACATAGCCAAAGTAAAACCAATGAAAATGCATTTTATGTGTTTAAGATGCCCTTTCATTTAGTTTCTCAGTCATATAAAATGACTGGGTACTCAGTTGGGAGGATTCGGGTGAAAACAGAAGATACTATTTGAATTTTGACAAATCTTCTATGAAAGGATTTTCTCAACTTCATATAATGACTGTTTATCTAACTTTGAGGGAATTTTGTTTAACAAAAAAAAATTTGCCAGAGCAGGTGCTCGCTGTACCGGAAACAAACATCCTGAAACCAGTTTCGGGGTATCACCCCTCAACAGCCAGGCTAGCTTGACTCCAGTGGCATGGAGAGCACGGGACACACATCTGGGCATATCCGTCGCACTTGGGGTGAGAACGATGGATTTCACCGAGATATGTCAAGACTGATTTATATATGGCTGGGTCTAAACTGGGGTGGCATGATGAGCAAAAAAACAATTGATTTAACCCAGATCTCTTGACTGGAGGTGAATGTTTGATTTGTTCTATATTCCATTCATCATCTGTGTGTCTTTTGCTTTCCCGCCCTATGTGCTCTGGGTATGCCCAGAATTAGGTCCTGGGCTCACTGTTCCACTGGATTCAAGCTAGCCTGTCTGCTGAGGTGTGGCACCCCAAAACCGATCCTAGGATGCTTGTTTCTGGTCCATGGAGGACCAGGCTTGGCAGTTCGGGTTGGACTGGTCCCATAAGGAGCAGGGTAAAGGCTGATTTGCAAATGACTGGGTCCAAACTGGGATGACAATGGATTTAATCCAGATCTCTTGACTGGGTGGTGAAAGTTTGTTTTGTTCAACATTCTATCCATCATTTGTGTGTCTTTTGCTTTCTCACCCTAAGTGCACCAGGTGTGCCCTGATGTGGGATCAGGGCTCACTGTTCCACTGGATTTTTAATTTATTTTGCCTGGCTGATGAGGGGTGATACCCCAAAACCGGACCTTGGATGGTTGTTTCTGGTCCAGGGAGGACCTGGTTTGGCAGTTCAGGCTGGACTGTTCCCATGAGAAGCAAAGTAAAGACTGATTTGCATATACCTGGGCCGACTGTGTGGTGGACTGGTGAGCAAAAGAATGATGGATTTAACCCAGATCTCCTGACTTGGGGTGAATGTTTGATTTGTTCTTCATGCTGCCCATCATTTGTGCGTCCTTTGCGAGGAGACATAATGGCACTGGCTGTAGTGTAACTTGGCAAATGAGTCAAAGGCCTTGCATATGAGAGGAACTGAGCCCCAGTAGATGCTTTATGGGCACACAGTGGCAGGGTGACTTATGAAACATGCTATTGACAGTGACTGATGAACAAGCATTTACTAAAAATGAAAAGATGGTTCTTGTTAACAAAATGAAAATTACAAACAAACACAGGCCGATAAATATTGCACTTTTAGAAAATGACGAGGTGATATTTGAAAAGAAATGAGAAAGTTTAATAAAATTGAAAAGCTGGTATTTGGAATCAAAATGTGTTTATTTTTGCGAAACGACCTGTCAATGTTCAGCCACGAAATTAAATTATTTGCTAAAAAAACAAAAGATAATATTTTAGGGGTCAATTACTGCGTGTAATATCACATCATGACATTTGGGGTATAATTCACTTTATATTGGAAATGAATTGCTGGCGTCAAGCAATGCTTTGGAGAGTAGTAAAAATGAACTGTATTTGTATTTTCAGACATTTATACATGACGGCGTTTGATCGTGGAATGACTTTCTGCAGTGTTTCTATGGAAGCTACAGCTGCCAGTAATGTTGTCTTGGAAAATACAAGTCATAATGTAGGACTGGGTTGTGAGTACTAGGTCCCACAAAGTGGCGAGGACATTACCGCCGACACACTTACGGACTACTGTCCATCAAATGTAAACACGAGCCCCAGCCCAGCCTGTCATCTCTGTACATTGAAAGGAACCACCACAATAGGTAAACCAGCAATAAGACATTTCACTGTTCTGACAGAGTAACTGGCATAAAATACTTTATTTTTAACATCTGCATATAGAAGCTGTGACTGTAGATACAACTGCCATGTAGACATTCCGTTATGTAATGAATCGGTGACCGTTGGTTTGTAATTATTTCTATTTTGTTAATTTTATAATGAAATAACAAATGCTTTAATTAGTATTATTCTTAAAGAGATGCTTCATTCACCCCCAATTTTGAAACTGGCTTTGCCACTGACAGAGCTTATGGAAGTTAGGGGCACATGCATCAAAGGTTTTTGCGATCGCAAACGGTGTGATTCGCAAAAATCGGCCGTTTGCGATCGCAAATTAGCCTTTGGAGATGCATGAAAGTGTTTCCTATGCGCAATTTAAGAATTCGCAATCATTTGTGAATTCCTAAATTGCGATTGTATTTAAGAAATCGCAATTTGCAATTCCTTAAATGGAATGCTAGAAGCACTTTCAAATAGCGATTTCAGTATTTGAGACCGCAAATACAGACAAATCAAACTTGTCTCTAATCTGAAAAATCTTTGAAAAATGCACTAAAATGCATTTTTTTAAGTTTTAGGTTACACACACATATGCCCTTGGGGCATGTGTGTGCGCAACATGGGTGCACATCACAATTTCAGGGGGGCAACAGGGTGTCATTTTGACACCTTTGCACCCTTGAAATTGCATGCGCAATTTGCGAGTACCTACTGGTACTCGCAAATTGCGCATGCAATCTCCCATTCATTCCTATGGGCCTGTAGGCCCATAGGAATGAATAGGAAGGCATTCCTTAATTGTGACTCGCAATTTGCGAATCGCAATTAAGGAATGTTTAGGATTCGCTATTTTTTTAGCGATTCCTACATGCATAGGCTTTTGCGATTCCTTAATTGTGATTCCTTAATAATCGCAATTAAGAAATTGCAAAAGCCTTCCTTGATGCATGTGCCAGTTAATGAGGAAGATGCTATTGCATCTCTCTCCATCCTTCTTCTCAATGGAGCATAGCTACAACATCTATCTCCTAGTCTTTTTGTGGTTGTGTATGTGTGCATATGTGCCAACCTCTGGCAACAGAGAGAAGAGAGACTTATCGAAAAAAGGGGGCTGACAATTAATTTTGCAATCAATTTGCATTGAAGTTGAGCCTTTTCTTTACGTGAGAAAGGCTATTATTGCCTTTAAAAATATCTGTAATCATTCACGTTCTTCAGAAGTGATGGGATGTGTGTGCCTGTACTGTGTGTTTTTTGCATAGTGATGTACTCTTAGGGGCCGATTCCGAACCTGGAAAAATTTTCCCCGTACGAATCGTATCCGGATTTTTTTCCGTCCGAATCATACAAGTACCGTACAAACTGGCAAGTACGATTCGCATGGGAAAAAATACATACGAATCGCATTGGGAAAATTCCCCCACACGTCCTCGGGTCGGAAAAAGTGTCTGACACGTCCCCGGACGATTTTACGTACGAATCAGAAAACTGAAGTCGGTGCGCGCAAGTACGATCCATCCCGTCCGTCCGATTGTACAACCGTATGGAAAAAACACCGCACGGAGCGAACTTCAATAGCAACCATGGAGACATGTGCCCGCATACGCGCCGTCCCCCCCAGCCCACCCCGTAAGTACGGTGCATACCCCCACCCCACCCCGTAAGTACGGTGCGTACCCCCACCCCCGTATGTACGGTGCGTACCCCCACCCCCGTATGTACGGTGCGTACCCCCACCCCCGTATGTACAGTGCGTACCCCCACCCCCGTATGTACGGTGCATACCCCGAGCGCTACGCGCAGGGCGTACGCACCGTACATACGGGGGTGGGGGTACGCACCGTACTTACGGGGATCGGGGTACGCACCATACACACGGGGTGGGGTGGGGGGACGGCGCGTATATACGGGGGGCTAGGGGGGGTACGGCGCGTACCGGTCCCCCAATACCGCTCGCATCGCGGCGTACTTCGCTTTTCCGGCACTTTTTGGGTGCCGTAAAAATATTGCCGTCCGGACTGCTGTCGGTTCGAATCGTACTTCCTGGTTCGTGAAACGCAGCCTGAATGCATCCCGACGTCACGTCGGCGCTGTTCCGGATCACATTGGTATGTATTTTTTCGTCGGTCGGTGTTTTTTACTATTCGTACGGAAATGGTGTTTCCGTGCGAATCGTACTTGCATGTTTGTAATGTTTTTTTCCCGGGTACGAGTCGGACGGAGAAAACGCTCCGACCGACGGTTCGTTCCCGGTTTTTCCAGGATCGGAATCGGCACCTTAGTGTGCTTCTTGTTGAGAATATCATATGCCTTGTCTTTCTAGAATGAGTGTGCATTCTATCACAATTGTTTCCACCTAACCTAAACATTCTGGTTGTTTTGAGTAATGAGCATAAAAAACATATTGCTAAGGTGGGCACAAACTCCATTAAACAGTGACGTATTGCAAGTACCTTTTCAAGATGTTGCTTTTGGAAAGTGGATTATTAGTAGTGAAAAGTAATAACTAATCACTAGTAATAAGGCCAAAAACACAATAGGAGACTCATTCAAGGTCTCAATAAATTACTCCCTTTCCCAACCATTGGGCACTGGCAACAAGCAGGCAGACGAAACTTAGGAGATGTGTGTAAAGCATTTAAAAGCAACAATATATTAAATAAGTAAGACACAACATACAATAAAACTCCACTTCCAATTTATAAATATAGCTTATATTGCTACGAACAATTAGACACCTAAACAACAAAAATCCAATGTAGGGAACTAGAGATATGATTTTTTAAAGAATAGACACTTTCTAGTACTTAAAAAACTGTAATGCCGCCTTAGGACATCTGGTCAAGCTTGACCGGGACAAAGTCAAAGATTGAGGCTGACCACAATATGGCCCTGGTTAGATACATGGTCAAAATTTTACTTTTGGACTTGGAAACTTTTCTGGAGGATTTTTCTTTTGGTGTCGAGTGGCCCCTCCAGCAGGCCAATTTCAATGCAACGTCATGACATTCCTTGTCTGCGAAAACTCGGTCAAATCCTGAAAGTCTGGATTTCCAGATCTTTCAATAGGATGAACCTGAAATCAGGCTGGTTTGTGGTTGAAGGTAGCTGGCTCGACTCTAAATGTCGAGTTGGTGACTTTATGAAGCTTTTTGACACAAAGTTTTCAAAGTTCTCAAACCTGTGGATCTTCTTCCAGAAGGTCTCATTGAGGGTTAAAGTGTCCAAAACATACATACAAGGGTCTGGAATCTCCTAGTGGTCGTTTGGGATGTCTGGACCACAATTCCCACAATGCTCTTGGCCAAGTCTTTAAACGTCCACTGGGAACACTCTAGGATGGGGACTCTTGGTTGAGATGATGTAGTACCAGATTGTGCAACAGGTGTGATGGAGCAAGAACTCGCAGAAAAGAGACTTGCTTGTACGCAATCTGCTCCTTTAATTTACTAACCAGTTATTACGTTTGTTTTGTATAAAACTACTGTGCACCACATAAACACGCGGGTTAGTAAAGTTGCCCATGTGTTTAGTAACATTAACAGAATGAATGAAGGACTAAAATGCTCTAAATGGGGTATCTTTACTGCGCATGCATCAACTGCATCTATATAGTATGACGTTCAAATGCTTGGTGGAAATTCTTGCGCATGAGCAGAAGGCACTAATATGGCAGCTTGAAGGCTCGCATGCATGGCATCTGCTTTGCAGAAAAGAAAACAAGCTATTATACTATCGCTAATGCAGGAAAAATAATAATAGGTAAAAGGGAATAGAGTAGAGGTGGGTGGTATGCAGTGTGTCCACTTTATTTTTTAAACTAATATGTGTCTTTTGATTTTATCATTAGTGTGCATTTGGGCCTCTAGTGTGTGGCTGAAATAAGATGAACAACGTAAAAGTTGCACATGCCTATTGAGAGCGGACCCAGAAGGATGACACAAAGGTTGGAAGCAGGACAAGGTAGCAGAATGTCCTGGTCTGAGAAGCCCACAATGAAGAGTTCACCATATTGAATATACACGTCTGAGTTATTACAAATTTTGCAAATATAATGTGAATGCGGGTGGGAAATTAAGCTTCAATAAAGAATTAAGGGGATGGGTTTGCGAACAATAAATTAATAGAAATTTATGTTGTGTAAGCATGATGTGATGATCATCCTCCCCTTGCCTGACCAATTAGATTTAGAATTTTCACGATATTGAAACATTAATGGGTGGAACAATCCTGAACGAAATGTATAATTGAGGTAACTTTAGTTAGTCAGGGAGATGAAGATTTGCTGAATGCTGCAGAGGGGAGATGCTGTCGGTGTAAAGGGTGATGATGATGCTGGGGGGTTTGCTGTGAGATGCTGATGAAGAATCAAAGACAGAAGATTGCAAAAGAATCTCGAGGAGGAAGAGAGTGTCAGAGAGGGGTGAAGCGCAATCGTCGCTGTTAGAGAGGTAATTATCTTGTCCTGAAATCTGTCCTGAAGTCTTTGTCGCCCGAACTATCCCGGGGTACCCTTACCAGCCCTTTGACCAGGGGGTTGGTCTTCACACCATTCTTGGTAATGTTATTTTCATGATATTTGCAGATTATCTTTTCTCTCTGTCCTCTCCCTTCTCTGAGCATAAGTCATTGCAAGTGTTCGAAGTATGTGTTGATGATTGATTGATTTTTTCTCTCCTAAATGAGTGACGGCGATTGTATTGTATTTTTGAAGTGGTTCACATGCTCAAAGTTTTAGATACACTTTTAAAACGCTAAAGGAGTCTGTGATTGTTTCAATTTAAAGTTTAAGTAAGTTAGCTTTATGTCATTATCACCATCAATTAGTTTAACTAATGTTCCATTGACCAGAGGAAAGAACTTTTTGATCTGTGAAGGGTTAGTGAAGGTGTTCTAGACTAATCCTGAATATTTGTCAAAATATATAAACTTGACAGCCAGCGGTTCTACTCAATTGTCTGTTTCATGGGCCCAGGTGAGTATATAGTAGTAGAGTATCTGTTGTTGGTAAACCGCTGGATCAGTTTTCTGGTAGCGGAGCTATGGTTATTATTGACTAATTTGGTGATACTGATTATTGATTAATGATTTATGTTTAACAAAAGAGTTGGCGTCTTGTTTTGTGTTGTCCAGAATTCCCGGGAAATTGAATAGCGGGTGGCGACAGAAACCACACTGCAGTGAGGTTACTTGTCTGTTGGAATAACACTGAGCAGTTTGGTAGGGCTGGCAGTGTTAAACTAGGGACTATATTGTGTAAATGTAGAGTGCTATTGATAGCAGAGAGTTTGCTGGGGAAACTTTGGTCTTATATTTCCTAGTAAGGGTAACACTGAAGGAGTAACAGGTTATTCTGAGCCTGGATGAAGGGTAAACAGAGGTTTTTACTTTCAGTAACAGAGGAGTAATTCTGAGACTCCAGAATAGGTTGAAATCTACTTCTTTTGTTAAGTGGAACAGGCAGAGTACGGAATGTTTTTATGTTGTTATTAACATATTACCTTGTGAAGGGAGGGTCAGTCGCTGGAGTTGTTCTGATGTCACAGAGAGCCGTGCTGGGATAGGTTGAAACAGCGGGCGTGAGACAGAAGCAGCTTTGTAAAAGAGAGGTCAGTAGTGAGGGGTAATACTGACGCACAAAAGGTTGCGCTTGTATTGGTTAAACGACCAGTGTGAGTCCGAGTCTGATCGGTTGGAAGGATAGAAGCAAAGCTAGGATTGGTCAAAAGAGAAATTGTATGTTGGATTCTGATTTGACTGCGGGTGTGAGACGCGCAGATTGAAGATTTTCAGGGTTTGCAGAATACAACTTTATATATCGTTCATCCAGAATGTATGGAGAAAAGCGAAACATTCTGTTAATAAAGAGAATTAAGAATTTCTTTAAGAAAGATAAGTAGTGTTGACTAGAGAGGGAATTCCTATTCCGCCACCGAAAACACCTGCTTCCTTTATGATGATGGAAAGAGGATATCATACTTGTGTATGGTTGGAGAATTGGATAGAATATACGAAAGATGATGGAGTGCCAGCTTTTCCTGAACATGGTACATTTAATGAGAGAATTCTTCATAATTTGAGAATGAAAATGAATGATTTGGAACCGAGACCTAGATTAACTCAGTATGAGGCTTTAGAAGAATGGGAGACTGAGTCATATGAACGAGAGAAGTGCAGAGGTGGGAGCTATAAAGGATTTTTCCCAAGATATTTGCATGAGTCACGTGAAGGTCAGATGAAAGAATGGAGAAGAGCTATGGTATCAGAGGAGTTATATCCATTGCTAATGGCTAAGGAATCGTCTGGAAGTGAGTGTAAGGAGAAAACAAAAAACCTGAATTTGACAGGATATGGTGAGTCAGAAGATGAATTGACAGAGGATATGTTAACAAAAAATCCTCCCCAGTACCAAGAAGGACCCAGTAGAGTCAACCCAAGTGCACCAGTATTAGGAATTGCCTTATTTCCTCAAATTGTACATGATACATCAGTCAATAGGGTACTTCATGAGAAAAAAAGAGAGGCATTGAATAAATATAGAGATGAATTAATACAGAAAATAAATCAGTTGAATTTGGGTGCTGAAGCTTTGACAGTACCAGTGACAATAGGTCTGGTCATTCCATTATATGGAAATAAAATAAGTTGCCCAAAACTACAAACTGTAACTAATCCTTTAAGTAATCCCAGAAAAGAGACAGTAATATCTGAAGACCGAGCTAGTGAGTGTGATTCAGTCATTTCATTAATAGACCTTCCTATAAGGGAGCCTATAATTGAAACTCCAAAAGAGTCACAACTGGCATTCTGAGAGAAAAGAAGTCAATGGTACCTATGAGGACTAGAAGCTCAACTGTGGTCGCTCCAGAAGATTTGGAAAGGTGGGCACAGGGAATAGAAAGGCGAAGTTCAGTACCAAAGATTTTAGACATTTACAAATTGAAAGTAGAGTTGGAAGAGATGATAGCTGGAAATGTGGGAATACACAGGTTGAAACATTACAGTGAGGAAGAAATGTTGATCATATGTAGGAGTATAACCAGAAATGCAGAATTGTATCATGAGAGATTGAAAGAGATGGCTTCAGAGATTGGAGTGGAAATAGGGAGATATAAATTATTGCAGAAACCATACAGAGTAGAATTTACTGATAGGAGTTTGGAGAATATGAATGTGTCTGGTAGAAAACTACAAATAAAAGAGTTAATGACCATTTTGCAAAAATGGGAAGACACCAACAGATGGAAAATTGGGTGGATAAGGAAAAAGGAGGAAGCACAAGCAAAGGAAAACTCATCTGGGTTTTTACTAAAAGAATCAGAAAAGGCAGAAAGAATGTGTCCAATGAGAGAAGTTCCAGGAGGTGGATATGTTCATGCACCATGGAGCAGACAGGATATTTTGTAATTTAGGAATGATTTCCCTAGGTTAAGAGAGAAACCAGTTGAATGGTATAAACAGGTTGAAATATTTGTGAAAGTTTCAAAGGTTCTGTTGCAGGATCAAGAGGGTCTATTTGATATTGTGGTACCTGCTGATTTATGGACAGAAGGTAATATTACCATTGATTGGCCAAGTGAGGAGTACCCCAGAGTTTCTAAAAAAGGGGCACCTTCAGATGACGTGATGAAGAAATATCACTAAGTGATTACTTTCCTGAAAGGGAAAATTCCTCCTAAAGAAACAGATTGGGTGAAGATAGATCGAATAACTCAAGAGCTAAATGAGTCTGTACATGCATACTATGAGCAGTTATTACAGGTGTTTAAGCAGTATAGTGGTTTTGAGAACATTGGTGATAAGAATGTGGGACATTTTGTGTATCGGTTTGTGTATGTTTTGAAACCAGAGATTAGTCAGATGATTCAACAACACATGTTGTGCTGGCAGAGCAGGTCGATCGATGACATTTTGAAGTACGCAAAGTATTGCGGAGATGACATTGAGGCAAGGCGTAGAAAGTTAAAAGAGAAAATGATGTGGGCACAAGTAAAATTGGCAGAACAACAGGAAAATAAATTGAATACCCAGACTGATAGTCAGGTAAAAGAGCGGAATCAGAATGATCATGTGGCAAATGGTGGTAAATTAAGAGGACGAATGAATAGAGAGGATGCGAAGAAGAAGTTTCCTTATCATGCGTGCAGAAAGCTTGGACATTGGAAGAACGAGTGTAAGAGTATTCAGAATATTAATGGGTCAAATCAAAATTTAAATCCACAGATGCAGAACGAGGTGACTTTGAATCAGCCGCAGCAGGTAGTTACTCCACAGTATCAGGTGCCACCAGCTCCTATGACAAATTTTGTGAACCCTCAAAGGTGCAATACGGATGCCGGCTTTCACGAGGAAGTGGTTAGAAAAATTCTGTGATTTCACAGTATTTTTTACAGAATAATAACGATGAATCAGAATAGGAGTGCCTGAGGGAGGAGGAAGGGGAGTGCATGCTTGGCGCATCCATGCCGGTAGATCAGTCAGGTCCATTTATTGACGGGAAAGTGGAAAGTATGATATCACTTTCCAATTGGATACTGGTGCTACCTGGTCTACTGTGAGAACAGCAGACATCCCAAACCTACCTCTCTCAGGAGAAAGCATCCAAGTAGTCGGAGTGTCAAATCAACAGATTAGAACATCAATAACAGAGTCAATGGAAGTACATATTGGGAATTTTAAAGACATGAATCGATTTGTAGTGTGTTATTCTAGTCCAGTAAATTTGTTAAGGTTAGACCTGCTGTGCAATATGAACTGCACAATTTATTGTACACCGGATTGTGTCGCTTTCCAAACCCCTGATGAGGATATTGTGTGGAACAACATTTACAACGCAACTTTTCCAACACACTACACTTACAACGCATTTTTTACAACGCAACATCCATTACAACGCATTCCATTACATAGCATGACACTACAATGCATTTTTAAAAACTACCTTTACAACGCATTCCATTACATCGCATACTACCTTTACAACCCATACCATTACAACGCATAATATTACACTACACTATCCAACACTTACCCTACTGTTGCACCCCCTGGAGTTAGAATATTAATTTTTACCCCTATACTATCCAACACTTTCCCTACTGTTGCACCACCTGGAGTTAGAATAGTAATTTTTACCCCTATACTATCCAACACTTACCCTACTGTTGCACCCCCTGGAGTTAGAATAGTAATTTTTACCCCTATACTATCCAACACTTACCCTACTGTTGCACCCCCTGGAGTTAGAATAGTAATTTTTACCCCTATACTATCCAACACTTTCCCTACTGTTGCACCCCCTGGAGTTAGAATAGTAATTTTTACCCCTATACTATCCAACACTTACCCTACTGTTGCACCCCCTGGAGTTAGAATAGCAATTTTTACCCCTATACTATCCAACACTTACCCTACTGTTGCACCCCCTGGAGTTAGAATAGTAATTTTTACCCCTATACTATCCAACACTTACCCTACTGTTGCACCCCCTGGAGTTAGAATAGTAATTTTTACCCCTATACTATCCAACACTTTCCCTACTGTTACACCCCCTGGAGTTAGAATAGTAATTTTTACCCCTATACTATCCAACACTTACCCTACTGTTGCACCCCCTGGAGTTAGAAAAGTAGTTTTTACCCCTATACTATCTAATACTTACCTTAAATGCAATTTAATATTATGCGTTGTAATGGTATGCGTTGTAAAGGTAGTATGCGATGTAATGGAATGCGTTGTAAAGGTAGTTTTTAAAAATGCGTTGTAGTGTCATGCTATGTAATGGAATGCGTTGTAATGGATGTTGCGTTGTAAAAAATGCGTTGTAAGTGCATGCGTTGTAAAAGTGTGCGTTGTAACGACATACATCCGGATATTGTATATAAAATGCTATTACCCAAACAAGGTACAGAAGTAGATGGAATGTTTTCATTAATGACTGAAAGTGAATTGCCAGAAGAACTGAGAGACACAGTGAATCCCGGAGTATGGGATTTTACAGGGAAAGATATTGGGCTCATGGCCAATATAGACCCAGTAAAGGTAACAGTGAAAGAAGGAGCAGTTTCTCTAAATACACGACCGTACAAAATGAGTCCAGAAGTGAAAGCAGGAGTTGCTCCAGAAATTGATCGAATGATTAAACAAGGCATTTTGAAAGAAAGTAGTCCTTGTAATTCTCCAATCATGGGACTTAAAAAGCCTAGTGGGAAGTACAGAATAGTGCAGGATCTGCGAAATATAAATAAAATTGTAGTGCCTTGTTGTCCAGTAGTGCCAAATCCAGCAGTGATCCTTTATCAAATACAGGCTGGTTTACAGTAATTGATTTGTGACAAGCCTTTGTCTCTATTCCTTTAAATCCAGACACTCAGTATTTGAGTACATTTAGGTTTTAAGAACGTGTCTTGGCATAGTGCCAAGTTCCTCAAGGGTATACAGAAAGTCCCTCAATCTTTAATCAAATCTTGAAAAAGTGCCTAGGAACGTTGGTCATGCCCGAGAATTCGGTTCTGGTTCAGTACATTAATGACCTATTAGTGGCATCAAAATCGCGAGAGGATTGTGTCACTGACACAATTGCATTACTGAACCATTTGGCTGAAGGAGGACACAAGGTGTCTCCAGAAAAATTGCAATTTTGTCAGCAAGAAGCCACAAAATAGAGAGGGTAGTAAGAAAAGTCACCCCAGAAAGAATAAAGATAATAAAGCAAATGCAGATACCAAAGACACAAAGAGAGATGAGAATGTTCTTTGGAGTAGTTGGGTACTGTAGGCAGTGGATTTTAGGATTTTCCCTGCTGGTAAAAACCATTAATTCAGCTGACTTTGAAGAAGGCAAAGGATCCAATTGTTTGGAATGATCAGTGTGTGGAAGCATTTGTGAAGTTGCGAAATAGTATGTGTGAGGCCCCTTCTTTAGGCCTGACTCACTATATGAAAGAATTTGCACTGCTTTGTTGTGAGAGAGAGAGTTGTGCACTTTCAGTTTTGACTCAAAGACATGAACTAAGCTGACAACCAGTAGCATATTTTTCAGATACTTTGGATCCTGTGGCTTCAGCTTTACCTGGCTCCTTAAAAGCAGTTGCTGCTACTTATGTGAGTCTGGAGCAAAGTGAGTCAATTGTGATGGGACATTCGGTTAAATTCTATGTTCCATATTCAGTTGAGATTCTTTTAACAAGAACTCGAACACAGCACCTTACCCCTAGTTGGATGACTAAGTATGAAAGAGCTGTTCTGGGAGCAGAAAATGTGACAGTAATCAGATGTACAACAATGAACCCCACTACCTTATTACCAGACCCATGTTGTGAAGAAGTGAAGGATGAGGTGGATCATATTTGTTAGGACGTGACTGAAATGTGTACCAAACCCCGACCTGATATAAAGGAAGAGCCCCTGAAAAAGCCAGATCATGAACTATTTGAAGATGGCTCTTGCATGAGAACAGAGGAAGGAGGACTTAGTGCATCCTATGCTGTATGTAAGGTTTTGGGAGTCATTAAAGCATGCTGTTTACTGTGAGTCAAGTCTCCACAAGTAGCCGAATTGGTGGCCTTAACAAAGGCATGCATAATTGGGAAAAATTGGAGAATAACCATATTTACGGATAGTCTATATGATTTTGGGGTTGTGAACGACTTTGGCCAGCTCTGGATGCAGAGGGGATTTCTAACTTCTTCAGGATCTCCCATACGTAATGGCAAACATGTAAAATAATTATTGGAAGCAAAACAATTGGCAAAAGAAATTGCAGTGGTTAAGTGTGCTGTTCACCAGTCAGGAAATGGCTATGTGGTGGCAGGTAACAGATAGGCTGACAAAATTGCTCAGTATTGTGCAAAGAATAAAATGGCACTTAACCGAAAGATTGAAACACGTGTAATCAGCTGCCAACTTATGCTTTTCTTACCTCTAGGGTCATGGGATGAGGTTAGACAGTTGCAAGATGAAGTTGAGGCAAAGGAAAGTGAAATCTGGATAAAGTCAGGTTGTAAAAGAAGGACAGAAGATGATGTATGGGTGTACATTGATGGCCAAAGTCATGCCAGATTGCTTACTCTCTCAAATGGCAAGAATGTATCATGGAGACACACATGTTGGTAGGGACGCCATGATTAGACTATTCAGACAAAATTGGTATAATCCAAAATTTACGGTAGTCGCAGAGAGCCCATGCCAGAGATGCTTAATTTGTCAGCGGCTATACCCAGGCAGAAAAACAGTGGTCAGTTGGGGAAAAATAGGAAAGGCTGAAGGACCATTCACAAGGTTGCAATTGGACTTTATTGAGTTGCCTCCGAGCAATGGAATGAAGTATGTCCTTGTCCTAGTGTGCCTGTTCTCGAGATGGGTAGAGGCATATCCCACTAAAAGAAATGACGGTCTCACAGTTGCTAAACTACTGTTGAGGGAACTGATACCATGCTTAGGTTTCCCAGTGACTTTGAAATCAGATAGAGGACCTCATTTCAATAATGAAATAATCTGATTAATCTGTGAAGCATTCAAAATCGAACAGAAGCTGCACTGTTCATACCACCCAGAGGCTTCTGGAGTGGTTGAGCAATTAAATGGCACAATCAAATCAAGGTTGGCAAAGGTGTGTGCATCCACATCACTGAAATGGACAGATGTATTGCCTCTTGTGTTGATGGGACTACGAAGTATTCCTGACAGAAAAACAGGATTGAGTCCCCATGAAATACTCATGGGAAGGGCAATAAGACAAGCATTCACACCTGGACACACGTTGATAAATATAACTGATGAATTGGTATTGGACTATTGCAAAGGGTTGGCTGACCTAGTGTGTTCTGTCTCTCACCAGGTTGAAGAAGACGCAGTTTCCCGGCAGTCAACGCAGGCGCATGATTTGAATCCTGGAGACTGGGTTGTAGTAAAGAAACACGCCAGAAAGTCATGCTTAGCACCCAGGTGGGATGAACCACATCAAGTCATACTGGTCACTACAACAGCAGTGAAGTCTGCAGGGTCACCAATTGGATCCATGCAAGCCAACCCAAAAGAGGTCCAGACCGTACTGAAAAAAGACAACAACTGATTGAACCAGTTGTAACTGCTGAAGGTTGTGAAGTCAGGGAATCTAGAGTGATAGATTCTGAAGTGATAGATGAAGAACAACCGAGCACAAGTCAGGGGGGTTGGATACCAGTGATTGGCACACCAGAAGTTGTTATTCAAACAAGAAGAAGAACAAGATTAGAGAGACAGGAAAGTAGTGAGGACCAGATGGGAGTGGGAGAACACGCTCAGGAAGAAGAGAATAAAAATACTGTAAATATTGAGCAGGACCAGATAAGGAGAGAAGAACATACTCAGGTAGAGGTAAACAGAAACATTCACAGACCTGAGGAGGGACAGACAGGTGAAGAAGAACACATTCAGGCAGAAGAAGAACAAATTATATTAAAACCTGCTTCTGAACAAGAAAGGATTGTGCCTAAAAACACTGAAAATAAAAGAACCCTAAAAAGACGAAGAGGGTGAAAATGCAGTTCAGATTAAGAGGGTCAGGAAAGGTGACAACTGGCCAGGTGGAGTGAAAAGATTGAGGAAAGACCAGAGCAAGTGAATGAAGTTACGAGTCAAACTCAGTCTAAAAATTCAATCGTGAGAAACACACGTAAAAGTCCAAGACTGAGAAATTTGAACAATAAATACAAAGGTCCTGAGTGGACCTATGTGATTTTGGAAGAGTTTGAAAATTTGGAACTGAGAGAAGAATCGGAGGAAGAAAATACTTCACAGATTGATGAAGGAATAGTGAGGCCTCCTTGAAAAATAAAGCTTGAGATTCCAAGCAAAGAAACAAAAAGAAGAGAAATCTTCTTAAGTAAAAATGTTGAGAAATGAAGTCGCTGAGCGACGAAACGAAGTTTAAAGCAAAGATGCTGTAGAGCTTGCATATGTAGTATGAATTTAGTGCTCTCAATATGGCTATTACTAACAGTAGCGGTGCATTATTTTATGATAACAAGCAAGAAGAATGAGACAATTACTAATGGAAAAGCAGATACAGTAAAAGGAGACAGAGTAGAACTAGTAGCATCATATGGGGTAGATTTTCATCACACAGTATTAGATAAGGATACGTCTTCACAAAATAGTTATTTCAATATGTAGACACAATGGAGATTAGTGATTGTTATGTTGTGTGAGATTAGCAGCGTCAGTGTCAGAGGGAGTCACATATCACCATTTAGCTTTAATATATGGTATATCATGTAGTGTTCTAACAAGTCTGTTTTATAAAACAGGAAAACTTCAGAATTATTATTCAAACATAGATGTAGTATTTTCAGAACTTCCTATTCAAAAGAATATGAATCAAGTACTTGGTGCTCCAGATGCACAGTTTATGGATGAATTATTCTTAACAATGAAATCAATATATATAGGAAAAGCACACAAAGATAATCTAACATGTACATTACGTGAAGAAGAGAAAGTGTTTTTGAATTTAGTTGAGGAAAGGAGACGGGATTTCCAAAAGAAAGCTGCTGAACATAAGACTGATGTACCACCCTGGACAGAGAAAGAGGGAATTTATACAGCTGGCAAAGCTGATGCCGCGATGTCCCTAGACTTTGTGAAGAAAAGGAAAACCTGACTCCATAGATTAAAGACAGATTATAATAATGTATTTATTGGTTCCAGTGAATGTGAACATAACTTCCTGATATTGAGAGGTTGGGGACTAAAAGGGGAAACTTATCCAGTGTTTCCTGGAGTTTACTATGTGCGTGTTAATAATGCTTACTATAAGCTGCCTACACGGTGGTAAGGAAGCTGCTATTTCGGTATTGTATTTCCTAAGATATATCATATAAAAAGAATCACTGGAAGCAATAAAAGCACGAATGGACTAACACGCAGAAAGAGAGCGAGTTTTTCAGAAATAGTAGGTGATATATTTGGTGCATTGATACCTTCAGTGGAAGTCATCCTGAATTCACACAGAATTTGTAAATTCTCGATAGCAGGGGATCGTCTTTCGATGGAAACTGCTTGGGGTTTCTTGATGATTAATACAGAAATGGTTGTGATTCGATCTAAGGTTTTGCAAAATCGACTTGCGCTTGATATCTTATTAGCAAAAGAGGGTGGAGTCTGTAGAATGTTGAAAGTGCAACATTGTTGTATTTACATTCCTGATAAGAGTAAAGAAATTAGAGGGTTATTAAGAATATTACAAGATTACACGAAAAATTGACACCACTGGAGTTTGACAATGTATGGTGTAGACTAACAAAAAGTATTTCTTCGATAGGTACTTGGTTTTCTGATTTAGGGAAAAGTATTTTAGGTCAAATAATTCTTCCAGTAGTAGGAATAATAATAATAGTTTTAACAATAATGATTTGGTGCAATTGTTACAGAAACAAGGGAAGAGGATGGAAATATGAAATCAATGGAAAAGGAAGGAAAAGGAAGAGACAATATGATGAAATTCAATGGAGGAAATGAAAGGAAGCATCTATAAGAAAATGAGAGATTTTGAAAATAAAGATAAAAACGAGAAAGCAAAGGAGGAGAATGAGAATGAGAATTGCTAAACTTGGCATCTGGTTTGGGATGGGTAATTTTGTGATGGCTTTGAAATGCCATCAGAGAGGGGATTGATGGAGCAAGGACTTGTAGAAAAGAGACTTGCTTGTACACAATTTGCTCCTTTAACTTACTAACCAGTTATTAAGTTTGTTTTGTGTAAAACGAATGCACACCACATAAACACGCGGGTTAGTGAAGCTTGCCTGTGTTTACTAACGTTAACAGGATGAACGAAGGTCTAAAATGCTCTAAATGGGGAATCTTTACTGCACATCCGTCAACTGCATCTACGTAGTATGACGTCCTAATGCTTGGAGGGAAATTCTTGCGCATGAGCAGAAGGCACTAATATGGCAGCTTGAAGGCTCGCGTGCATGGCATCTGCTTTGCTGAAAAGAAAACAAGCTATTATACTAACGCTAATGCAGGAAAAATAATAATAATTAAAAGGAAATAGAGTAGAGGTGGGTGGTTTACAGTGTGACCACTTTATTTTTTAAATTAATATTTGTCTTTTGACTTTATCACTAGTGTGCATTTGGGCCTCTCGTGTGTGGCTGAAATAAGATGAACCACACAAAAGTTGCGCATCCCTCTTGAGGGTGGACCCGGAAAGATGATGCAAAGGTTGGAAGAAGTACACAGTCGCAGAATGTCCTGGTCTGAGAACCCCGCAGTGAAGAGTTCACCATATTGAATATACACATCTGAGTTATTACAAATGTTGCAAATATATTGTGAATGCAGGTGGGAAATAAAGTTTGAACTAAGTATTAAGGGGATGGGTTAGCGAACAAAAAGTTAATAGAAATTGATGTCATGTAAGCATGGTGTGATGATCATCCTCCCCGTGCCTGACCAATTAGATTTCAAATTTTTACGTTGTTGAAACATTAATGGGTGGTACAATCATGAACGAAAGGTATAATTGAGGTAACTACAGTTAGTCAGGGAGATGAAGATTTGCTGAATGCTGCAGAGGGGAGATGCTGTTGGTGTAGCGGGTGATGCTGATGCTGGGAGGGATGCTGGAAGATGCTGATGAAGAATTGAATGCAAAATCTGAAACATGATTACTTTTCTAATTTAATTGGGTTAGAAGAAGACTTGCAGAAGAACCTCGAGGAGGAAGAAAGTGTCAGAGAGGGGTGCGGCGCAATCGTCGGTGTTAGAGAGGTAATTATCCTGTCCTGAAATCTGACCTGAAGTTTTTGTCGCCTCAACTATCCCGGGGGACCCTTACCAGCCCTTTGGCCAGGGGGTTGGTCTTCACACCATTCTTGGTAATTTTATTTTCATAATATTTGCAGATGATCTTTTCTCTCTGGCCTCTCCTTTTTCTGACCATGTCATTGCAAGTGTTCGAAGTATGTGTTGATGATTAATTGAATTGTTCTCTCCGAAATGAGTGAAGGCAACTCTATTGTATTTTTGAAGTGGTTCACATGCTCAAAGTTTAAATAACATTTTAAAACGCTAAAGGAGTCTGTGGTTATTTCAATTTAAAGTATAAGTAAGTTAGCTTTATGTCATTATCACCATCAATTAGTTCAACTAATGGTCCATTGACCAGAGGAAAGAACTTTTTGATCTGTGAAGGGTTAGTAAAGGTGTTCGAGACTAACCTGAATATTTGTAAAAACATAAACTTGACACCTAGCGGTTCTACTCTCATTTGTGTGTTTGATGGGCCCAGGTGAGTATATGGTAGTAGTGGATTTGTAGTTCGAAAACAGCTGGATCAGGTGCAGTCCTTCAGATTGTAGACCTTTGGGTGCAGATCCAGATTCCATGAGGGTAGTCGTTCTTCTCCTTGTAGTTTCAGGCAGCAGATCTGAGGAGCTATGCAGCTTTCCCATATTTATTCTAAGCCTGGGTGGGATTCGCAAAAAAGAAAACTCCTCCATGCTACACAAGTGGTGATTTTCAGTGCCAGGTGCTTGTCTGCACTGTGAAATAATCGCAAGTGGCACCATGCACAGCGCAAGCCAGCGCTGCTTCCTTTCTGCTGCTCGAGTAGATTTTTACTCGAGCAGCAGCTTTCTCAATGCTAACGGAAGGTTTCTCAACTCGAGCTGTCGTGTGCATATGCGACCACTCGCAATGAGAAATCTGAACGCCCGCATTGAGAAATCTCGCCTGGATGTGGATTTTCCTAGCTCGCACTCACCAACTTGATGTTGATGAATGCGAGCAAGGGAAAAAACGCCGTAACGCGGAGTGCGGAAAACTCCGCAAACTCCATGAGCCAAGCAGAGCTCACCACCCAGACTTGATTTATTCACAGTTTCTGGACGTCAAGCAGGGGGCACCCCTCACCAATAGGATGCAGGGTGCCACCCAGGTGTATGCCCACTCCCTTCAAAGTATGGCATATTCTTGTAACAGAAAGCACCATTCTATGAAAATCAAACATGGAGAAAGTCTCTCCTTTGGGGTGAGATCTGGCTAGGCCACCACTGGTGTGGCTGAATTTCACTAACACACCCTTTTCAACCCTGTGACTCAACTAATTACTGAGGCTCTTGTGTGGCTGGGGGTGCAGGATGTGGGGGTCAGCTTGGTCTGGTCTCAAATTGTCATTCTACCTTTGAAGACCAGTTTGGCTGCCCAACCCTCTTTCTGCCTTTTGGTTTCTGCAGATAAAGTTTTCCACTTACAGGAAATCCATTGTCTTGTCTTACAGGACACTTCATACCTCATCAAGCAGCTGTGGCTCAGCCTGTAAAAGGCTAGCCAATCAGGAGAGGGTAGCTGGAAAGCTGGATTTTGGCTAACAGAAAAGAAAGATAAATTCTTTATTTTATGTAATAGTTATTATAAATTTAACAATGTGAGTTGTTGGGTTTATCTTAACTATTAATTAGCTAGCTTGAACTATATTTTTAGGTGGTGCCTGTCAATATTTATTCTTGATTAAACTATCTCAATGTTAGCCAATGGAGCCATTTACTACAAGGGGGAAAAAGGAATTGGCAGTTTTCCCTCATCATGGCTTATATAACATATTTTATAATGTCCCTTACAAGGCACCCTACACCTGGGGCACCTAGAGAAGACCTTATGGGTGACTTATATGTACAAATAAGGTAGTTTGAGACTTTGGAAGTACCTTTAAATCCCAAATCAAATTTGCATATCAATCTATTTTAAAGGCAGCCTGAAAGGTAGTGCCACCTTTAAAATAACAGCAGGCACCATAGTAGTGCACACTTAAGTGCATTAATTCTACTGGGCCTATAAAGCTACATGCCCTATTATATACTAGGGACTTACGGCTAGGCTGCCAGTACCAATTACAATTGCACCTAATCTGTATATCCTTCCAATCGGAGCACTGATGAGCAGATCCAGTGTCAAGCAAAATATTGGGGTGATCAGGGCAACTAGAATGACTCACTGAGCCCCCCCAGACGAAAGGTGATGGCAACTAATCTACACCGATAGTCATCATCAGCTAATTTGAAAAACCTAGAAAGTGTACCCACATTGGCATGGGCTGTCTTAGGTATGTGTTCCACTATGAAGTCCATCCCTGTAGGGAAATGGACTCCCTCAGCAGTTTTCCTCCCGTATCTGCAGGAGCCATTTGAGAGATCTGTAGTTAGTTTGAACATGAAAGTTGGTGCCGAACAGGTATGGCGCCAACATCTTAAGGAACCAAACCTCTGCAAAGGCTCCCCTCTCAATGGAACTTCACCTATGTTCTCTAAGGAGATGTTGCCAACTGATGAAGGCAAATGGCTGATCAAAGCTCTTTTAATTTACTTATGACAATACTGCCCCAATCCCTTGTTCTGAAGCATCTGTCTGAACCACAAATCTCTTTGTGTAATCAAGGGCAAGTAGCACTTGTGCTGCACATAATGCCTCTTTCAGAGAGTCAAAGGCATTCTGACACTCTAACACCCAAATGACTTTCTTGTACATCCTATTGGAGGTGAGTTCTGGCAGGGGACTCACAATGGTCCCATAGGCTTGAACAAATCATCTGTAGTACCCAGTCATGCCAAGGAATGCCCTAACCTCAGTCTGGATTGTAGGAGCTACCCAATCAACAATAGTTGAAATCTTGGGCTAGAGAGGTTGTACAGGGCCTCCATCTACAAGGGGGCCCAGGTACACCACTGAACACTGCCCTATTTGGCAATTACTTGCCTTACAAACCAGGCTTGCCAGCAGAGGGTCTGAATCACTATCTTTAGGTGGGACCAATGATCCACCCAGATGAAGGTGTACACAGCTATTTTGGCCAGATAAGCTACCCTGAACTGTTCCAGCCTCAACAGAAACCCCATTGTCAATCTTTGGAATGTGACAGAGGCTTTCTTTAACCCCTTCAGTGCCCATGACGAGATAGTCTCGTCATGGAGCGCGGTTGCGCTGTGCCCATGACAAGACTATCTCGTCATGAACCCCGCCCGCTAATGAAACGCCCGGCACAGGGCGTGGAAAGAGCGGGGCACAGAAGGGGTTAAGCCAAATGGAATTACTTTGAATTGGCAATGTCCCTCTGTTGTGGAGAATGCTGACCTCATGTTTACTCCTTCAGTGAGGGCAATCTGCCAGTAGCCTGAGGTCAAATCAAATGTACTCGGGTACTTAGCAGCCCTTAACCTATCAATTAACTCATCAGCATAGGTATAGGGTGAGCATCGGTCTTAGTGACTGCATTGAGCCATCTATGGTCCACACAAATATTAACTCCTTATTTCCCCCCTGTGGATTAGGGTTGGGCACCAGCACCACCGGGCTAGCCCATGGAAAGTCAAAGAGCTCAATTTCCCCCAATTCCAGCATTTTAGCTACCTCAGACTTGATGCTGTCTCTTTCATGGTCAGACAACCTGGACAGTTTATTGTTGACAGGTAGACTGTCACCAGTGTTGGGGATACTTGGGGATCAAAGAGAACATATAAGCAAACTGCTCTAGCACCTGCTTGCAGTTTAGGTGCTGCTGGTATGTTAACTTAGGAGAGAATACAACTCCCTCCACTAACCGATCTCACACATTGTTGGAGATGAAGTCTGCCAATGGCTCACTCTCCTCTTCTCCTCCCTCATCTGTGATCATCAGCATGGTCATGTCTGCCCTGTCATGGTCGGGTTTTAATATTTCGACATGCAGGACCCTGTGAGGGTTCCTGGGGTTGTTAAGGTCTACCAGGTAGGTAACCTTACCCTTCTTTTCAAGGATTGGATAGGGTCCAGCCCACTTGTCCTGGGAGGCACTAGGAGCTACTGGTTCCAACACCCACACCAATTGGCCTTTTGATTATACCAGTACTTCATGACTTCCTGGTTGACTCCAGTTTCCTCCTTACCTTCTTCATGTACTCTGCCCTGCATGAGCGTAGCCTAGTACATAATCCATCACATTGTCCTTGGTTCTCACCAGACACAAGGGCCCTCTGACAGAGTTCTCAAACAACAACTCACACGGGCTAAAGCCACCTCCTTTTTGTGGCACCTCCCTGTAGGCAAACAGTAGGCATGGGAGGAGAACATCCCTTCTCCTTCTCAGTTTGTCAGACAAACCATTGATCATGCACTCCAGGGTCTTACTGCACCTCTCTACCAGACGATTAGTCTGGGGATGATATGGAATGGTGAACTTGCAGGTAACACTACATTCAACCCTCATTGCCTTTAGATATATGGACTCAAAGTATGTGCCTCTATCTGAAACCAAATACTTTGGGAAACCTTCTCTGGTGAACACACCAAGGTGCCGATTCCGATCCTGGAAAAACCGGGTATGAACCGTCGGTCGGAGGGTTTTCTCCGTCCGACTCGTACCCGGTTAAAAAACATTACAAACATGGAAGTACGATTCGCACGGAAACACCATTTCCGTACGAATCGTAAAAAACACCGACCGACGAAAATATACATACAAATGTGATCCGGGAAAGCGCCGACGTGACGTCGGGACGCAGTCAGGCTCCGTATCACGAACAAGGAAGTATGATTCGAACCGACACCAGTCCGGACGGCAATATTTTTACGGCACCCAAAAAGTGCCGGAAAAGCGAAGTGCGGCGCGATGCGAGCGGAATTGGGGGCCCGGTACGCGCCGAATCCCCCCCAGACCCTGCGGATGTACGTGCCGTACCCCCACCCATGTATGTACACCTGTGTGTGTACGAGTCGAACCCCCACCCGTGTATGTACACCCGTGTACATACACAGGTGGGGGTACGACTCGTACATACACGGGTGTACATACACAGGTGGGGGTTCGACTCGTACATACACGGGTGGGGGTTCGACTCGTACATACACGGGTGTACATACACGGGTGGGGGTTCGACTCGTACATACACAGGTGTACATACACGGGTGGGGGTTCGACTCGTACATACACGGGTGGGGGTTCGACTCGTACATACACAGGTGTACATACACGGGTGGGGGTTCGCCTCGTACATACATGGGTGTACATACACGGGTGGGGGTACGGCACGTACATCCGCGGGGTTTGGGGGGGGGTCGGCGCGTATGCGGGCACATGTCTCCATGGTTGCTATTGCAGTTCGGTCCGTACGGTGTATTTTCCATACGGTTGTAAAATTGGAAGGACGGGACGGATCATACTTGTGCGGTCGGACTTCATTTTTCCGATTCGTAGGGTAAATCGTCCGAGGATGTGTCGGTCACATTTTCCGACCCGAGGACGTGTGGGGATATTTTCCCAATGCGATTCTTATGGACTGTTTCCCATACGAATCGTACTTGGCAGTTTGTACGCTACTTGTACGATTCGTACGGTAAAAATCCCAGATACGATTCGTATGGGGAAATTTTTTCCAGGATCCAAATCGGCACCCAAGTAGGGCCCTAGACACTGTAGGAGCAGTGATTGTCCTGAGGGGTATTGCTTCAGGGTATCTTGTGGTATGGTCCACTACCCCCAAGATATACTTGTTCCCTTATGCAGTTGGTGGTTCTAGGGGGGCAACAATGTCAAACCCCATACTTTCAAAGGGAGTCCCAACAAATGGCAGTGGTATCAAGGGAGCCTTTGGTGTGCCTCTTGTCTTGCCACTGGCCTGCTAGATGATGCAGGAGCTACAGAACTCTTTTATCTTTTCAGCCATATCGGGCCAGTAGAAATGGTTCACCAAATGTTTCCAAGTCTTGTTCTGCCCCACATAGCCTGCCAAAGGAGATCATGACTTAAGTTCAGGAGGAATTACATGTACTTCTGGGGAACCACGAACCTCCTGGTGGTTCCTTCCTTGAGGGTTCTAGATTTAGGGGCCGATTCTGATCCTGGACTTTTTTTTTCCATACAAATCGGATCCGTATTTTTTTGCCATACAAATCGTACAAGTCCCTTCCAACCCGTGTAGTACGATTCGTACGGGGAAAAATACATACAGATCGGCCCGATCCTTACAAATCGTATCGGGAAAAGCTGTACGACACGGACTTGTAAAAAAGACCATCCAATTTGTAAAAAGGCTGTACAAACCGTCAAGTACGATTCGTACCGGGTTGTCAGCATGCGATTTGTATGAAAAATGGCCTGTATACGCGGCACGACTCGTACCGGGCTACGAAGTGAACTCCTTTACGCCTCGTTCCCTGGTATGACTCGTTCTGGGGGTACTACTCGTACCGGGGTATGGGTCGTATAGGGGTATGAGGCGTACAGGGGTCCCCCCACATGCGAGGCGTGTGTATGGAGCGTACCCCAACATCGCACATGTACGCACCGTACATACGCGATTTTGGGGTCCGCACCGTACATACACACTTTTGGGGTACGGTGCGTACACAAGCGATTTTGGGGTACGGTGCTTGTACGGTGCGTACATGACCAGTACCCCTTCAGCACGTATATACGCACCATACCCCTGTATTCACGGGGTGTACGACGCGTACATGGGGGGTCCGTCTCGTACTGTTTTCGGGGCGTACAATGTTTTCCCGGCACTTTTTGGCTCCTGTAAAAAAAGAGCCGTACGGAGTGCCGTTTGTACGAATCGTACTTGACGGGTTGTAAACTGCTGCCGGGAATACATGTGAACGTCGCGTACAGGGCAATCCGAATCGGAATCGCTTGTATATACGAGTTGTATGGTCTTTTTTACAATTTGTATGGAGAGCGTCTATTTGTACGGATCGTACTTCCTAGGTTGTAGGGGAATCCTTACAAGTACGAGTTGTATGGGGAAAACGCTCCATACCACGATTTGTACAGCGTATTTCCAGGATCGGAATCGGCCCCTTAGTGTAGAGAACCCCATCATCCTGATAACTCAATGGAATTCACTGTTCTCCCCCCTCCTTTTGCTTTGAGGAGGTTTGCCTCAAACTCTTAAGGGTGGGACTGTCTCTCTGTCCCTGACAAAACTCCCCTCTGGAGGGTGCACCAGCTCCTGCCAATTTTGCCAAATCTGGCAGATCTACCAGGGATGGAATCCCTCCCTCAGTGGTCAGATCTCAGTGTTAGATTCCTGCTGCACCTCTGAAGTTCCTGGGACTATCTCCACCCCCACTCCTACACTGGCATTCCCCTGGGAATGCCCACCAGTGGGGGGCCTTTTTTGTGCAGATAGCATATCCTCTGTTGTCCCCTGAATGATTACAGTCAATGCACTTCCCCACCTTTGAGGGACCATAGAACCTACTAGGCATTCCCTGAAACCCCCTCCATTTATAGTCGGATTTGCTCGGGTCCCACCTCCTTGTGCAGGGTTTTGTGGATCTTGAGAGGACTCCTTCTTTTTCTGACCCTGTTTCCCCTTGGCTTTCCTCGGGGGTAGTGGGAGCTGTCATTCTTTCTTTTGAATATGCTTATTAGAAAACCTGGTTCTTACCCACTTATCAGCTGCTTCTCCCAGCTCTCTGGGGTCTGACACTTTAGAATCCACTAGGTAGTGATGTAACTTCTCCTGTACACAATGTTATGATGTGCTCTTTAAGAAATCATACAGCCCCTCATAAGTACCCACTTTGTTACTTTCAAGACAGCCCTCTGTGCCTTCACTGCGATGTCAACAAAGTCCACCCAGAACTCTGTACTCACTTTCTGGGTGCCTCTGAACATCAATCTGGACTGGTCTGGGGTCAGACCAAATTTCTTGACTAGGGATCTCTTCATGTGTGGGTAGGATTTCCCTTCCTCCCTCCTCAGGAGCCTCTCCCTTCCAACTACTCGGAACAATTCCCACAGAAGGGGACCCCAATCATTGGAGTGTACTCCTCTCATATAAAGGGCCCTCTTAAAAGTAGTCAGCCATTTGTCGATGTCACCCCCCTCTACATACCTAAGGACTATCCCCATGGGAGCTTGGGATAAAACCTACCACCCCGGGACATGTCAATCTCTTCTGCACTTTCACTGCCACCATTTCTTCTCTCCACCTCCCTCTCCCATTTCTTCTTTTCCAGGGCTAGCTCCTTCTCTCATGGGACATCCGTGTTTTCTATATTGGAGAACCTCCCCTCCTATCACCAGTTGGAATGACAAACCTACTAGTGAAAGCAAGGGAAGAACTATCATCATCTTCCTGGGTGATGTTAGAGGGGTTACCATCGCCTCCTTCATTCTCTAGAGCTGATCTTGCCCATGCCTTAACTCTGCCTTTCAAATATTGTGAGTAGCAGGTAGCCCCTAGACACTGTGAGATTAGTCAGGTTAGCCAGATCTTGCTCCATGGTATCCCTAGTTTTGGGTCACACAAACTTTACAAAGCAGAATTTGTTTTGTTCAAATTTCAAAAATTAAAAATCAAAAGGTTTCTTCTATGTCAATTTGGAGGATTTTTAAAGATCTTAACTTAATTTACTGTATGGTGTAATTTAAACACAAGTATGTATCCTCCCTGCTAAAGACTATGGGGCCGATTCCGATCCTGTATTTTTTTTTCCCGTACGACTCGTATCCGTATTTTTTTACGTATGAATCGTACAAGTACCGTACAAACGGTGAAGTATGATTCGTACGGGAAAAATACATACGAATCACCTCGGGAAAAGTCTACGAGACGTCCCCGGACAGTTTTACGTACGAGTCGTAAAACTGAAGTCCAAGCGCACAAGTCCGATCCGTACCGGTGTTCCGAATGCACAAGCGCATGGAAAACGCCCCGTATGGAGCGAACTGTGTACGACCCCTACCCCAGGTACACTTGTACACCCCACCCCAGCCCCGTATGTAAACGCCGTACCCCCACCCCAGCCCCGTATGTACGTGCCGTACCCCCACCCCAGCCCCATATGTGCGTGCCGTGCCCCCACCCCGGCCCCGTATGTACGCGCCATACACCCACCCCAGCCCCGTATGTACGTGCCGTACCCCCAGCCCCGTATGTATGTGCCGTACCCCCACCCCAGCGCCGTATGTATGTGCCGTACCCCCACCACAGCCCCATATGTACGCGCCGTACCCCCACCCCAGCCCCATATGTACGTGCCGTACCCCCACCCCAGCCCCGTATGTACGCGCCGAACCCCCAGTGCTAAGCGTTGCGGCGCGTACAGACGGGGCTGGGGTGGGGGTACGGCGCGTACATACGGGGTTGGGGGTATGGCACGTACATACGGGGCTGGGGTGGGGGTACGGCACGTACATACGGGGCTGGGGTGGGGGTTCAGCACGTACATACGGGGCTGGGGTGGGGGTACGGCGCGTACATACGGGGCTGGGGTGGTGGTACGGCGCGTACATATGGGGCTGGGGTGGAGGTACGGCACGTACATACGGGGCTGGGGAGGAGGGGCCTGTACGACTCATACCCCTGGGGAATCAGCTTTTACGGCAGTGTTTGGCTCCTGTAAAAAAAGAGCCCTACGGAGTGCCGTAGGGACGGATCGTACTTGCTGGTCCATAAAACGCTGCTTACATTCGTACGGACGTCGCGCACAGGCTGTTCCGGAGATGATTCGTAAGGTAATTTCCCCTGTACGGTCTTTTCTACGATTCGTACGGAAATCGCCTTTCTGTACGAATCGTTATTTCCTGGGTTATAATGACAGTTTACCGGGTACGCGTCGTACGGAGAAAACGCTCCGTACGATTCGTAGGGCCTTTTTACCGGATCGGAATCTGTACCCAAATATTGGAAAGTGGATTATTAATAGAAATCAACAGTGACTTACCAATAGTAATACAGCCACAAACACAATAAGGGGGCCAGTCAGGTTCTCAATAAATGATTCCTTTGCACAACCTTTGGTAGCAGCCAATGGACAGGCAGGCGTAACTTAGGAGGCAGGTGTGTAAAGCATTTAAAAACGCCATTACATTCAATCAGTAAGACACAACACACACCAATACATTAAATAAGTAAGACACAACACACAATAAAAATCCAACTCCTATTTATAAAAATAGATTATATCTTTATGAACAAATAGGCACTAAAATTACAAAAATCTAATGTAGGAAACCTGAGAAATGACATTTTAAAGAATAAATACTTTCTAGTGCTTAAAAACCTATGGCACCACTTTGGAACATCTGGTCGTGCTTGACTGGGACAAAGTCAAAGCTTGAGACCAACTGCAATGGAGCCCTGGTCGGATACACTTAGCAGGAGGACTGGGTCGAAATTTTAATTTCGGACTTAGAAACTTTAGAGGATTTTACTCTCGATGTTGAGCGCTTCCCTCCAGCGTGCTGATTTTTGTGTGATGTAAGTGGATTGCTTCTCTGCAAAGTCTCTGGCAAATCCTGGAAGCCTGGAACTCCGATGCCTTTTAGCACGAAGAACCTGAAATCCAGGCTGGGTCACGGTTGTAGATAGCCGGCTTGACTGTCGACCTCAAGTCGGTCACCTAATGGAGATTTTTGACAAAATGTTCACAAACTTTATCAAACTTCTTGATCTTTTTACAGAAGGTCTCCTTGAAGGTTCAAAGAGTCCACAACACAAATCCAAGGGGCTGGCCAAATCCTTAAAAGTCCACTGGACACACTCCAGGATGGGGACTCTTGGTGGAGATTATACAAGTGGGCTCTGTTAACCTGTAGCTTGTAGGGTGTCTACTCCTTAATCCTTCTTGAAGCAAGTCTTTAGGGCTTTAGTAGCAGATTTTGCAGCAGTCCTTCAGAGTGCAGTCATTGTTGGTGCAGATCCAGATTCAAACAAGGCAGTCCTTCTCCTCCTTGTAGTTTCAAGCAGCTGATCTGAGGAGCTATGCAGCTCTCCCATATTTAATTCACAGTTTCTGGACGTCAAGCAGGGAGGCTAGTATGACCACTACCTCCAAAGTGTGGCATATTCTTATCCCAGAAAGCAGTATTCTCTACTTGCTGGGTTCAATAAACTCCACAAATCCCTCAACGTCCACCCGGTAGTCCAGTTGCGCAGGGCCTCTGCTTGCTTTGTGGAACCTACACCATTTAGGGAAGGGTGGGACCTATCGAGCGTCGTATCCATCACTGCATTAAAATCTCCACCCAATATCCACAGGTACATGTCCCATCCTGCCAAGACTGCACTCAGTTTACTGAAGAATTTGTTCGGATCAAAGTTCTGGGCATAAATGCTACCCAGCACCACAGGCGAGCCCTCTAGTGATCCAAGCAGGAGCATAAATATCTACCTTGGTCATCCGTGCGCTGTTCAATTTCAATAAATGGGACACCATGCCTATTCCATATGGATGCCCCCCTTGCAAAAGCCGAGTAGTTAGTGGAGAATATCTGTCCCCTCCATTTCTTACGTACTTTCCCAGCTTCTGACTCAGTGAGGTGCGACTCCTGCAGGAATACTATCAGGCCTTGCGCCGAAGTAGCTGTGCATGAACTCTGTGCCGCTTATGTACAGAACCGAGCCCCCGTACATTCCAGGTGACTAAATTATAAGACGCTAGAGTGTTGAATTTATGATGCGTGTAGCAGTGAAGAGTGTACTGCTCTCCCTAACTTGGAGCCTTACGTGGGCCAGAACCCTAAAAATTCCCCATGAACTTATAATATACGGCGCAACCAGGAAACTATGCTGAGCCAAAAAAAAAACTGAACCATACAAGTGGTATTGTATCCACATAGTGCGTATGCTTTGCAAGGGTGAGAGCTAACGACCGTCATAACAGGTACACACAAATAATAACATGAGGGCTCAACAGAGCCCCGGGGAATAGCACATTACATTCATAATGTTAACCATTAATAGTGCTTCATAAAAGAACAAGAAATAGTGTCATTCTATATAGACATATCTTTGGCTTTTGCTGCTGCTGGACCTAAGACATTTAAAGGCATAATTTGGAAGGATACATTTATCGACAAGGAGCGTTCCATGATCATCTTCTGCCTTGATGGTCTGGTTATGGAGACCACAAATGATGCCCCGTGGGTCATCCCAATAAATCGTCTGCCGTTTGTGGTGTCACTGAGGGCAACAGGTTTATACTGTGCTCTGAGTCCGACTGTAGAGTGCTGTCCCCAGATGAGTCAGTTGCTATCTGGAGGCTGTCTTCCCTGAAAGAGTTCGCTGCGCCAATGCCTCCATCTTGCTAGCCTGGGCCTGTTCATATGTGGGGCTAGTGGCGGGCAGCTTTTGAGTCCCCTTGTCAGGGCGTTGCGATCTGCGACCTTGGAGCCATTTAGGGCAGTTAGGCTGGTCATGGGATGAAGCACCAGAGCTTGAAACTGGATCCATCACTTTGATCCACTCCTCTGCATCCTCCGGACTGTGGAAAAAGTATGTTTTTTGTTTGTGGATTATGTTTAGGTGGCGGGGAATAGCAGCGCATATTTGAGGTTCAGGGCACATCATTTCTTCTTTACCGGCTGGAAGGAGGACCTCTGGCGCCGCACCAGTATCGTGTAATCAGGATATAGTGAGATTCGATGGTTTTCAAATTCAAGCTGCGCGCATTCCCGAGCCTTCTACAGCAGTAGGTCCCGATCTCTGTAGTTTAGTATCTTAACTATTAAGGGTCCTGGTGGCATTCCAGCTTTTGGTTTACCAGTGGGGATCATATGGGCTCTTTCCACGCAGAAAAAGGAAGATAGGCCCTCTGGGGCCAGGTTGTCGCGGAACCATTGATCCATGAAGCTAGCGGCATTGGGTCCCACGCTGCGCTCTGGAAGTCCGATGACACGCACATTGTTTCTGCGGTTCCTACCTTCCGCATCTCCAATCCTGTCCTGTACGCCGTTCACTTGCTGTTGTAATTGTCGGAGTTGCGTCGAATGATCTTAAACTTGGGGCTCGGTCTCAGTTAGGGTTATCCCTTGCGATTTCACTATTTCAGCCAATTTGGCGTGGTCAGCCTTAAGCAACGTGAAGCCAGTTGTGATCGATCTGATCTGTTGTGCAATAGCTTTCCGGGATTCCCTAACTTTCTGCAGGATCAGATGGTCTGGGGGCGCCTCTGCTCCAGTGGGTGAAATTGAGCTTGGCGATGTCGGCCTTGTCAGGATGTCCGGGTCCTCCACAGGATGGCTTATAGTAGGGGTTGTGTCCACATTTTTCCCCTTGATCCGCCCCACCTCTCTTGTTTGCTCACCCTCTGATTTAGAATGGCCTCAAGGGGTGCGTATCCAGGATGCACGCAGATTCTTTGCCATGTATGGGCCAGTTGTAGGTTTCAGGAAATGTGTGCCTGAGTCAGTAGGGAGGTGATCCGGGGATGCGGATGCAACCGCAAGTTATGGGTCTAACTATTAGTGGTGCCGGGGCCTAAGCAGTGTCGCAAGCAAGCGTGCGGGTGTTTGCATTGCCATCAGTTCTCCCTCAGCCTCACCGGGAGTCAGGCAGGACCCAATGGGAGCACCAATTTGGCTTGCACGTCTTCCTGGGTCTCGGCCCTGCGTATGCCCCAGTCAAGTACAGCAACAAGCAGGGTGGCAAAGAAGGGGAGAGGAGCAGCACTGCAGGTCAGCCAGTACATACAACCAAGGAGCTAGGTGCCCCGTCCCCCAGCACTCCTCAACACCGTAGGTGCAGGCACACAGTCCCTCCTGTCTGCTCTACGTCTGCACACGCTAGGGGTAGTGCAGGGCGATGTGGGAAGGAGACAGCACCAAGTAAACAATATGCTCTTCACACTTTGTCCAATGTTCTTCAGACTTCAATGGTCCCAGCTCTTTGCAGCCTCTATGCAGCCCCCCGTCAGGGAGTGCCTCTTCCCAGCCACACACTTATGGCGCACACTGTGTCTGGAAGGGCCCCTCCTCCATCAGTCCTCAGTCCTCGTTTTCCCTTTAGTTTGGCGCAACACCAGGGCCCAGGCAGTCTCAGGCAGAGGGTCGGAGTGTGCGTCGGGATACTGCGATGACAGTTCCAGTGGGACCACTGGGCAGGTGTCTCAGGGCAGCGTTACACTCCATGGCCGCTTCACACAGCACTTACAGCTGGGCCGATAGGCCGGGCTCAGTCCGGGCATATCCACAGACAAACGCTCCGTGGCCCCCCACCAGCACGCAGGCCCCACACGCCACGGGGCCGCCCACTGTTTCTCGCACTGGTTGCACCGGGATCAATTCACTCGCAGCCAGTAACGTTGCTTTTCGCCGTCACACCAGGGGACAGTGTGCAGGAGCCAGCAGCAGACAAGCAGAACGAACACTCACCGGAGGAGAACCGCTGCAATACTGCCACAGGCCGGGGATAACCGGCCCGGGGAACGAGTACGCCCGTCCTCCACAGCACCGCCACTCCGGGCCAGCGACAGAAGCAATTCGGGCGTCGACCACTACCCGGGTCACAGGTTACAGGTATGGGGTCCCGTAGGGCCCATCGGCGAGCGCACCGCGCCCGTAGTTATCGCTCTTGATCAGGTGGGCCCCGATGGCAGGCAGGCCCAATTTCGGAAATGCGTCTCAGCAATCTGACTTTTTGGCGGAAATGTCAGTTAAATCTTCCTCTCGGGGCGTGGCTTGGACGGCAGATCTAATGGCTGCCTGATCCTGCCGATGCGCCGTAACGGAGCGAGCGAGGGGAGAATACTCTGGTAATAGCGAGACACGCAAGAAAAAGAATACACCCTGGGTCGTCGGAACACCTATGCCGAAGTTTGATACCATTGTGGAGAGGCATAAAGGCTCAGAAAGAAAAGCAAAGATAAGAATGCGGAACCTCCTTGCGTAAGGCTGAGACGACCAAGATGGCGCCCATGGGAAGCAACGAAGGAAACTGATCCTAGCAGCGCACTCAACGCGACAACGAGGAGCAGAACCTGCCAAAAACACCTCAGGAGAAGACGCCACCTCCAGCAGACAGAGACAAGTCTGCTCGCAAATATCGGAGGTGAGCAGGGGTAAGCGGGGGGAGCATTCCCACTTTAAGACCTTTCTTTTCTTCATAAGAATATAGCCAGCAATGGGGGACCCGACCAAAAGGTACTTTTATACTAATCTCTATACCTTGTAGCCCAAAGGCGGCGAACCTGATAGACAAATGTTTGTATGTATATAAAAAAAACTATAAAAATAAAATTAAAAAATTAAAATCTTCCTCTCAGGAGTGCGGCAGCAATAGCGTCAAGCAGAAAGCACAATGTATCACTGCAACCGATGGTTCAGCAGGATTCTGATCCCCGGGGTCCGGAGCCTCATCAATCCGTGTCCGCCATCCTAGGCGGTCAGTCATGCCCCCCGGGTTTAGGGCCTTTAACAACCTGTAGAGCAGTGGACTATAAGTATACAGTACATTCAGGCTTGGTGCCATAATTTAACATTGTAGCCTGCTTTTGAGGCTTCCAATGTTCTAATATCAACTGATTATTTTCATCAAGTACTCACAGACTTCTAACGGCCATGCATACATTTGTTGTAGTATGTCCATGTATCATCATATTCTGAGAGGAATAACCATCATATGTCATTAATCATTGTCACTGTTCTCGGACCAGCATAATACTAGGGTTGATCACCAACCATTAGGGCACTGATCCCCACAATATGCCTAGAATTACCAGCCCTAAGTTATGGCCATCTTAACACAGGAGGTGGCCACCATCTTGCTATTGATTCTCACAATAAATCCAGAATCATTAACATTATGAAACAACAAACTTTATGCCGGGGATAATTCCTAGATTTTACAGTATTATGCCAAGTTGTTTTATGGATGTGAACAATATGGCAATAATTGCTACCACAAGGCCAGGGTCATTTTTGTACCAGGGAGCGGGTATATTATAACTAAGGCTCCCTGTTTTCCGTTTTTACTGATTTTTACAGATAAATACAGACAGAAAACATTCATTTTCTTGCCTGTATTTATTTTTAAATGTGGATAAAAACGGAAATTGGGTTGCTTTTGGAGTAATTCTAAATACTGTTTGCCAGGCCAATAGATGTGTGGATTGATAGATAAGCGGGTTAAAAAAGAAAATCATTTTAGTAATGAGGCTTTAACAGCAGTAGATATGCACAAGGGTGATAGGGAAATTTGCATTTTTTCACATAAGTGCACTGATTTATCTTCTGCGGGTGCTCACAGCACTGAAACCTGGCAGACCTTCAAGCATGAGTGCATATTTATCGGTTAAATAAATGTGGAAATATGCACATTTTAGCTTATATTTTCCACAAAACCCAAAATAAATATGGATAAATACAGACAAAAGTAGCAAAAAATAAATATGGATAAATACAGACGGAAATGGCAGAAAAATAAATACCATAAAACCGGGAGCCCTAATTATAACATCACACATACGCATACCCTCGCAAGAGTAAGAAACATCATCCACATCCAAGCCAGCATAGACACGCACGCGCACACACACGCACACACACACACACACACACACACACACACACACACTCACTATTAAAGCTTTGTTGCACCTACTCTGAGGTTACATGACCAAATCTTACTCTTGTTTTCATGTCTCCTCCCGTCAGCTCCTAACTAGTTTCTGGTGACTACTAGGCTCACATCAGACACTGCTCATATCCTATTTTTAGAGCTTGTTATTAGAGCAAACTACTACTTGAATGTGGAGGCCTGTTGTACAGCACCATGCTGGAAAACTGCTGACCTCGACTTCAGGTGCCACCATCCTATTACAGCCCTATTGTATCCGAGCTCGAAAGTTCACACACTGTGCGGCGGGCTTAGCATGGGGCACCTGCCCCTCATACATGTGCAGATTGTTTTTCATTTTGTATCCCCCCAATGGTGTGGAGGTGTGCGGTGCTGCCTGTGTGATGTGCCTCTGCACCGAACTGGAATTATTGCAATAAAACGGATGTGCCAGCACCCGTATTCCTGCATTTATACATAAATTACATATTTAATGGCTATAAAACATAAAAGTATCTGTCTTTGAAAATGATTTCTCTACAGAAATCTATTTTCCTTTCGCCAGGTCATAGCCAGTGCTGTCCTTTATTGAAACCTTGTTCAGACTTCTAAATGTAGTCAAACAAGTAAGGGCTATTGTGATGCTGTGAGCTCTGGCCGGGCAGTACCAAGTGTGAAGCGTCACAGAGCGCGTGACATTCTGTTTAAAAGAGCGCTTTGCTTTGATGGTGCCGTGCAATGACCGAGCATCAAATATCGCCGGTCAAAGGCCACGCGGACAGGACTCGTGATGGACTACAGAGAGCAGAAGTCATCACTCAATCTAGACTGTTTCTATGCATTCTGCATCGCTCCTTTTCACCTGCCTATTATCTGTCGAATCTGTGGGTGTTCCATAACAAAATGACTCCGCTTTGTTGGAGCAGACCTCCAGACATGCTTTGTTGGAGCAGACCTCCACACAATGTGGTTGATGTGTCGCACCCGAATGTCACAACCCTCGACGTGAGGTGCTGCAGGTAACATGAAACTGGAGGATGTACTAGGCCTTGTTGTCTGCCTGGTAGCCTCAGATTCATGATACAAGTCATATATTTCTCGCACACCAGACTTCAACTCATATTCGTATCCGATTAGTCTTAAATATAAAGAAGTAAGACAGATGTATGTGAAATTGTCGTGCTTCAATTTATCAAACTAATTTCCATAAATAGCTTATATCGCTGCCTAATTGGGCTCAGCCTGACGCACCCATGCTAATATTTTATTGTTCTCCTTATAAAAAAGCATGAGCAGTTCACGTAATATTATTTGGCATAATTTAGTGAAATTCTGTAAAAATGGGTGGAATTATGTGAAATCCAAATCCAGCTTTTAGGTCGATCTTTTAGAAAGAAGTGTTTCCTCAGTTTGGACGAGAGGACGCATTATGCACAAAAATAGCACAATGACACAACATGGACATCAATTCACCAACATACCAGGGGTAGCAGAAGTGACTTCACATGCCCTTTGACCTTCACTTTCACTCACACAAACACATGCTTACACATACACACGCTTACACATACACATGTATTCACACATACACGCACACTCACACATGCACACACACTGCCTACACACACTGGAGTAACAAAAATTGAGGGGACCCCCTGCACGGGACGTAGAGGGGCCCCCTCCGGGCTCAATCAGGATCTCTCAGGCCACAGTGCAGTGCCGAGAGGGCCCCCTGGAACTTGGGCCCCCCCCCGCACTGCTTGGGCTGCGGGGGCCTGTGTTACGCCCCTGCCTACACATGCCCACACATTGGCAAATACACACACTCTCTTTTACATAAACTCATTCAAAATTGCAAGAAAGCACACAACATACAATACATTAAAAAAAATGTGTTTTACGTACCTCAGCTGTCAGGGAAAGTCATATTCCAGTTATTTCTACTCCATGTTTTATTAAACTAATAATGAATAATGTAATATTATTCACTATCAGTATAATTAAAAAATGGAAAAAAAACAAGGAGAGTGAAGCCCCCAGTGACGTCCATAAGGACGAGCTGGTTCTGTTCCTGGCACTGATTTTGCCACTGCTGGCACTAGGGGTTGATGGAGCAAGGGCTCGTATAAAAGAGACTGCTCGGATGCAATGCTCTCATGTAACTCATAACACTGTATTAATATAGTATTGTGTAAAATAACATGCACCTCATTAAATTTTTAGCAAGATGAAGCTTGCATATGTGTTTTACTAGCAAGTAACCCGAGTGAGACTTAAAATGGCTGCTAACGCGGGAAACTGTACTGCGCATGCGTCAACTGCATCTACGCAGTATGACGGTCTTTTGCTTGGAGGGAATTTTCTGCAGCTGCGCATAAGCATCTAATATGGCAGCTTGAAAGCTCACATGCTAAGCATCTGCTTTTCTGAAACTAAAACATGCTATGTACTAAATGCTAATGCGGGAGAGCTATTATAAGTAAATGGGGTTAGAGTAGAGATATGTGGTATACAGTGAAATCATTTTATTTTGAATTTAATATGTTTTCTTTTGACCTCTACTAGTTTGTATTTGGGCCTCCGAGAGATGCTAATGGTTGTACAGCACTTGACTCCTAATGCATGCGCAGTAACATCAAGCCGGGAAACCATGATGGTGTACTTGAATCTCGTCCAAGGCCACATTCGCAACATGTCCTGGGAACCTGATGGACATCCGGAAATTTGAACAAGAATAAAGCCACATGTATACAAATTGTTGATAAAGATGTGAATGCGGTTGGGAAATAAAGCTTGGGAAAATAAATTAATGGGCAGGAACATTGAACAAAGAACTAAAGAAAATTGTTAAACTTAACATGGTGTGATGATCATCCCCCCTTGCCTGTCCAATCAGAATTAGAGCTTTCATGAAACTCAAACATTAAGGGGTGGTACATGCCATTAGAAAGTTATAATTGAGGTAGTTTAGTTAGTTAGTTATGCTCGTGTTGCCGAGGTGCTGAGAGACCGGGATGCTGTCCGAGAACTGAATAAATGCAGAAGAAGAAGAATCGATTTACAGACTTAGAATTTGAGCCAATTAAATAGAAGAAGATCGTGGAAGAATCGAGGAGGCACATAATAGAAGAAGATCGCGGAAGAATCGAGGAGGAAGATAGTGTCAGAGAGGGGTAGGCGTCGTATCTAGAAGAGGTCATCCATCCTATCCTGAATCCTGTCCTAAAGACCTGTCCTGAAGTCTTTGTCACCTGATCTTTCACAGGGGACCCTCCCAGATCCTTGGCCAAGTGGTTGGTTTACACACCATCCAAGGTAACTATAATACTGTGTAGTATGTCATTGTGCTGCTGCTCTCTCTATCTTCTCTTTTCTGAAGTACCACCATTGTAAAATATCAATTTAATATAGGTGACAGAGTAAATAATTAATTGACTTTTCTTCCCTGGAGAAACAAAGTTTGTACTGTATTCTTGTTCGGCTAATATGAACTAACTAGATAAACATTTCAAAATTCTCCAGAGTCTATGGTTATTTCAGAATGGCAAGGAATATAAATAACCCTGATGTAATTTCACCATCAATTAGTTCCAACTATTAGGTCCATTCACCAGAGGAAAGAACATTTTGATCAGTGAAGATTAGTTAAATTTTGACAGGTAACTAATCTCATAAATATTATAAAATTGACCCCAGCGGTATCTACTAGCCTATGTGATAGGGTGTGTGTTTATGGGCCCAGGTGAGTATATGGTGTTGGAGTACTGTAGGTTGGTAACCCGCTGGATCAGTTTTCTGGTAGCAGAGCTATGGTTTATATTGACAATTATGGTGATTAGTGGCTATAAGTTTATGTTTTAACAAACCCATTTGTGTTATGTTTTATGTTGTCTGGAAATTCCCGGGAAGTTAATAGCGGATGGCGAATGGAAGCCGCACTGCAATGAGGTTACTCGTCTGTTGGAAGAGCACTGAGAAGCTATGCAGGGCTGGCAGTGTTAAATTAGGGACTATCTTTCTGTGTAAGAGTGAGAGTAATTGATAGTACAGAGAGTTCACTGGTGAAACTTTGGTCTTATCACCTAGAAAGGGTAACACTGAAGGAGTAACAGGTTCGTCTGAGCTTGAGTGAAGGGTAAATGGAAGCTTTTACTCACAGTGTGTGAAGAGTGAGTGGAAGGTCTTACTCGTAGCAAAAGAAACCAACTGTTCTTTGGTTATGGTGGAACAAACAGAGTAGCAAATGTTTTTCCGTTGTTATTAATAACATTTTGATGCAAAGTTGGAAGAAAATAAGTGTTCGTGTTACCTTGTGAAGGGAGGGTCAGTTGCCGGAGTTGCACTGACGTCACAGAGAGCCGCGCTGGGATTGGCTGAAACAGCGGGTATGTGACTGACGCAAATTTGTAAAGGAGGAGTCAGTAGTGAGGAGTGATACTGATGTCACAGAAAGGCTACGCTCGTATTGGTTAGACAAATAGTGTGAGTGTGAAATGTAAGAAACGGGTTCCAAGCAGTGAAGATTTTGATTGAAGTTTATTTCATCAGGAGGAAGATCCCATCCAACCAGTATCTCAGCACAACTGTTTCTCTCTGCTCGAAACCCACCACACTATGACATAGTATGGTTCTAACAGTGATGCATGAGAACCATAGAGAATACCACGAAGAAAGGATACTACAATTTACAATCATAGAGATTAGGATATCACACATCTCCCTTCTTCAGAAAACATAAATGTCTATACAATACTCAGAAAATATGACTAAACAATAAAAAGTAAAATAAACTTTTTAAAGTCTTTAACAAGAGGTTAAACATATTCTTTTAGATAAGTAAGACTTTTAGTTGCTCTTGATGATCAACGAAGATTTAAAATGGCTGAGGAAGGTAAGTTCTTATCCTTTGAAAGCTCAATATCTTTAGCACGATGATCTAGAGGAGTATTGTGACCTCCTTTCAATATAACAACTCTATTGAGACTCCAAACACGATGATCTTGTGTTTTTATGTCATTCTTGAAGACCTTGATGACTACCATGGGTTCAAAATATTTCGAACAAGTGTTTCCAATTAAACCAGGACGTTTAATAGCAACTAGATTACCAACATTGACATTCAGAGATTTAACTGATTTTCTTTTGTCAAAATATTTTTTTCTCTGCAGAGCCTTCTGGCTCTCCTTAGCTTGAACATCTTCATCATTACACTCACATTCTCTACCCATAAATGAACAATAGTTGTTGACCCTAAACGGTTCAAGATGTGTGTTAGGTATTCTACCTCAAAAAAGAAAAAATTGAGTTTTTCCTGTAGTGGAATGAGGTGTTAATCTGTAATCATCAACTTTTTTAAGCACTTCTCTTTTCCAATCTAATGTTAGAGATTTATCCAGAGTAATGTTTTCTTTCAAAACTCTGTTAAACCTCTCCACCATCTCATTAGCTTTGGGGTGATAGAGAGAACATTTTTTATGCAGTATGCCACAATATGACAAAAATTCTTCCATTTCTTTAGAGATTAGTTGAACCCCATTGTCCGATAATACAGATTTTGGCATTCCTTCCCTAGAGAACACATTTTTTAAGCATTTAATTGTACAACCCGAATCAACATTACATAAAAAAAAAACTTCAGGCCACCGAGAGTACATGTCCATTACAACTAAAAGAAAAACTTGAGAACCTGAGCTATTAATAGGTCCTAAAATGTCCAAAGTAATGTCATCCCATGGACGTTTAGGCCGACTCCTCACAATCATAGGTTGCACCCTAGTTGATTTGGATTTATCACTAATGCTACAAGGAACACAATTACGAATCTCTCTTTCAATCATTTTATCCATCCCTGGCCACCAGTAAGACAAGCGTAGCCTTTCTTTGGTTTTAGTGATTCCAGGACGACTAACATTTGCTAAGTTTATTAATTCTTTCCTAAGATTCACAGGAGGAACTAATCTAGCACCATGAAAAAATATGTTTCTATCAACCGACAATCATCCCCCCGACAATCATCCCCCTCTGCTGGGTTTAACTAGCCGCTGATTCACGAGCGCGTTAGGTTACCTTTAGTCCTCCTGAGGCTCAGCCGGGAGTTAGTCTTGCGCTATTTTGCACATGTATACTTTTTAAAACTTTAAAACTTACCTGCAATTGTTGCTGTTGTTTTAACTGCCCTTCAGCTGCCTCCTGCTCCCTGCCTGATAGCGCCCCCAGCAGCGGTCCTAACGCTGCAAGGGAGAGCCTACGGGAGTCTTGGCAGGCGCCATCGGCCACGCAGTAGCGAAGGACACGCCCCCCTCGAGGACACGCCCCCTCTGCTGGGTATAACTAGCCGCTGATTCACGAGCGCGTTAGGTTACCTTTAGTCCTCCTGAGGCTCAGCCGGGAGTTAGTCTTGCGCTATTTTGCACATGTATACTTTTTAAAACTTTAAAACTTACCTGCAATTGTTGCTGTTGTTTTAACTGCCCTTCAGCTGCCTCCTGCTCCCTGCCTGATAGCGCCCCCAGCAGCGGTCCTAACGCTGCGAGGGAGAGCCTACGGGAGTCTTGGCAGGCGCCATCGGCCACGCCGTAGCGAAGGACACGCCCCAGTCGAGGCCACGCCCCCTCTGCTGGGTATAACTAGCCGCTGATTCACGAGCGCGTTAGGTTACCTTTAGTCCTCCTGAGGCTCAGCCGGGAGTTAGTCTTGCGCTATTTTGCACATGTATACTTTTTAAAACTTTAAAACTTACCTGTAATTGTTGCTGTTGTTTTAACTGCCCTTCAGCTGCCTCCTGCTCCCTGCCTGATAGCGCCCCCAGCAGCGGTCCTAACGCTGCGAGGGAGAGCCTACGGGAGTCTTGGCAGGCGCCATCGGCCATGCCGTAGCGAAGGACACGCCCCCCTCGAGGCCACGCCCCCTCTGCTGGGTATAACTAGCCGCTGATTCACAAGCGCGTTAGGTTACCTTTAGTCCTCCTGAGGCTCAGCCGGGAGTTAGTCTTGCGCTATTTTGCACATGTATACTTTTTAAAACTTTAAAACTTACCTGCAATTGTTGCTGTTGTTTTAACTGCCCTTAAGCTGCCTCCTGCTCCCTGCCTGATAGCGCCCCCAGCAGCGGTCCTAACGCTGCGAGGGAGAGCCTACGGGAGTCTTGGCAGGCGCCATCGGCCACGCCGTAGCGAAGGACACGCCCCCCTCGAGGCCACACCCCCTCCCCGCCCTATAACAATGTGTATGCACCGTAAGCGCAGCGGACGAGCGCAGAGGGCACGACGAATGCGTGCCGAAGGCGCGCATAAGGCAAGCTCGTCTGCGCTTGTCCGCGCCGAGTCCGGGCCTAGGGCCAGTCCCTTTACCTCTCAGCCCCCAGGACCCATCACCTACAATGCTGACACTCTCCACAGTCTCAGGACACCCAACAGGAACTGCAGTCGAAACAGCTACCAAGCTGACACCTTGCCGCCCATATGCCCTGATTGCCACTACTCCTTCAGACCCAAATGTAATTTGGATCCACTACACGACTTTCGTATGTTATTGCTGAACTGCCGCTCCCTGCCAAAACATACGACCGAAATTGCACTGCTAATAGAGGAACACTCACCAGACATACTCTTTCTTACAGAAACCTGGCTATCCCCTGAGGCCGATCCCGCGGTCATAGCAGCCATTCCACCAGGCTTTCGAATCTCCCGCCAAGACCGCCCCAAAGGGAGAGGAGGAGGTGTGGCGTTAATCTATAAAGAACAACTTCACTGCCGAGTAGTTCCGGAAATCACTTCAGACTGTGAGAGTCTTACCTTCAACATCAAATTAACACCCAATAGTTGCCTTTCCGGCACTCTTATCTATCGCCCTCCCGGCCCCTCGAAGCAGTTCCATGTCAGCCTACCATCTAGCGTGGCTGAACGTCTTACTACCACCTCTAACTATATCCTGTTGGGTGACTTCAATTTTCATTTTGAGTCATCCTCAGACCACGTAGCACTGACTTTAGCAAAGGACCTAGCAGCTCTGCAACTCTCCCAACGGTTCCCCTCTGCCACCCACATGAAGGGCCACCTGCTGGATCCAGTCTTCAGTAATTGCCCTGGCCTTTTAACCAGTCCACCAATTCCCCTGCCTTGGACGGATCATTTTTTGATCCCCATCAATTGGACTGTATTCAAAAACCCTGACCCACCACCTACCACGAGATTTACAAGAGCCTGGTCCCGCTTAGCAGCTGACAAGTGGTCCAGCAAACTTGCTGAGAATCCACCTAGGACATATGCCAATCCCGACCTTGCCCAACAGGCTTACAGCAACTGGATCACTCAATCCCTTGACGTTGTTCTACCTAAAAAGAAAATCACGCTTAAACGCTCTCACAAATCCGCCCCGTGGTACTCAGAGGACCTTAGAGACAAGAAACGACTCTGCAGGCAATCGGAGAGACGTTGGCGCTCTGATTACTCCACAGACAATAAAACTCGTTATCGAGAAACCATCAGCGAATATAAAACGATGATAAAAGCAGCACAAGCCTCATACTTCTCCGTGAAAATTTTACTTGCCAAATCTAAGCCCAAGGAAATCTTCCAGATCATCAATACCCTCACTAAACAGTCCCCTTGCACGCAGGCGGATTTGTCCACTACCCGTTGTGACGATATTGCAGAGTTTTTCCACCAGAAAATAAGCTCTATCTACTCCTCCTTTCCCCCGAGAAACCCTAACCACTCTACCCCCTTCCCTGATCCCGCTACCCCATCATCCACTTATCAGTCACCTTCGCTCACTCACTTCCCCCCTCTGGATCTAGTCACTCTTGATTCCCTGGCACGGAAAGTACAATCCGGATCCCCAGAGGACCCAGCTCCACCAGACATAATAATGGCAGCCTCGCAGGTCACCCTACCCATTATTAAGGAGGTCTTAAATGCCTCCATCTCTTCCGGTACGGTTCCTACCGTATGGAAACAGGCGATGGTTAGAGCCTTATTGAAAAAGCCTACCTTGGACTCCACTAATCTGAGCAACTACCGTCCCATCTCCCTGCTCCCATGGGCAGGTAAGATCCTGGAGAAATATATGAATTCACAATTAATACATTTCCTGGAAGATAACCACCTACTGGACCCAACCCAGACGGGCTTCAGACCAAAACATGGGACCGAGACCGCCCTTCTCATGGTTACAGAGGAAGCCAGAAAAATCCTCGATCAAGGAGGATCAGTGGCAGTGATCCTCCTTGATCTCAGCGCGTCCTTTGATACGGTCAGCCATGTCACTCTGCTGGAACGCTTATCCCAAGCCGGGATTAAGGATAAAGCCTGGTCGTGGTTCCAATCCTTCCTAGAGAATAGGTCCTTTCGCGTGTTTGAAGGCGATTCGGTGTCCACCAGGAGACCTTTGAATTGCGGAGTCCCCCAGGGCTCTTCTCTGAGTCCTGCCCTCTTTAATCTGTACATGAGGCCACTGGCTGATGTCGTCCGCCCATTTGGAATAAAGATCATTTCCTATGCGGACGATACGCAGCTGGTGGTCTCCATGTCGCAGGCTGCTAATCCATCTGCTCGTGGCGGGCTAAGAGAGTGTTTGGAGGCAGTAAAGACATGGATGTCCCTGTCTTGCTTAAAACTGAATGGGGACAAAACCGAGCTCATGCTCCTAGGTCCCTCAGATCTCAGCCTCCCCACCTCCCTGTGGCCGCCTAGTCTGGGATCTCCTCCAACTCCCAAAAATAGCATCAAGAGTCTGGGAGTTTGGCTGGATAGATCGCTGTCTTTTAATATACAATCCACAAAACTCTCAGCTACCTGTTTTGGCATCATGAGGATGTTAAAGAAAATTCTCCCTCTCCTCCCTCTGGATGCCAAACAAGTGGCCGTACAAGGTCTTATCCAGTCACGCCTTGATTTCAATAACGTATTATATCTTGGCGCCCCTGAAGCCACTCTGAGAAGACTGCAGACAGTCCAGAACTGTGCAGCACGCATTCTACTAGACCTTCCCCGCAGACAGTCAGCGAGGTCGGGACTGGTATCCCTCCACTGGTTACCGGTGCGCCAGAGAGTAATGTTTAAAGCTATGTGTATAGCTCATCAGGCCTTCTGGAACGCCGGCCCCAGGATCACTCGGGACCTAATCACCCACTATATGCCCAGAAGAAATCTACGTTCTAGTCAGACCTTCCTTGCAATGGCCCCCAGAATTAAAAGAACCAGATCCGGAGGCAGAACATTCTCCTACAACGCCGCAAGGGCCTGGAACGCCCTGCCGCTGTCTCTCAGAGCCAACCCCAAGCTAACGGCCTTCCGCAAACAACTGAAAACCTTATTATTTCACTCAGTCTAACCTTCTCTTCCCTCCCTCTCCTGGGCCCACTGGTCGGATTATTGGTACTCTTAGCGCTTGGACGCCTCCGGGCAGCAATTCGCGCTCTACAAATGCACTTCCAATTCCAATTCCAATTCCAATCCCTCACATACCAAAACGGTTTAGACAAATCAGATCCAACTTTGATGTTTGACCAATAATCTCTAATCAAATACATGACTTCATTAAGAGTTGCATCTTGAGCTGCCTCTTTTAACCATCTCTTTTCTGAAATATGACTGACTTCCAATGCACAGACCCAATCACCACTTTCTTCAACTTCTTCATCCTCTCAGCATTTATCTTGGACTAAACGTGAAAATACATCAGCAATTCTATTGTCAGCACCTGGAATGTATCTGATGGAAAAAGGGTATTCTTGGAGAGCAATTATCCATTTAGTTATCCGACTTGAAATCATATCTAAGCCTTTGCTTTCAAAAATTTCCACCAAAGGTTTGTGATCGGATCTTATTTCAAAATCAACACCCCACAAGAATCTTTTAAGTTTTTTCACAGCCCAGAAAATAGCAAGAGATTCACGCTCTACTACCGAATACCTTGTTTCGGGATCCCTCAAACTTCGTGAAATAAACAAGATGGTTTTCATACCATGTGGACCAACCTGTTGTAAGACAGCGCCCAGTCCCTTTTCACTTGCATCTGTAATTAAGATAGATTTGATCATGGTATCAAAGCTCTGTAAGAAAGGGGGCTGTACCTAAACTTTCTTTAATAATCATAAATTCTTTTTGACACGTCAGACCACTTAAAACTAACACCTTTTTTTAAAAGCGATCTCATGTTAGAAGTCAATTCTGCAAACCCCTTGATAAATTTTGAATAGTACTCAATCATTCTGAGAAAACTCATAAGTTCTTCCTTAGAGGATGGAGAAGATACATTACTGATGGTTTTTACTAAATCATCTTTAGGTCTGACTCCACATCCAGATATGTTATGACCCAAATAGTTCAAAGAGTCAGTTCTAAACTTGCATTTTTCCATCTTAATAGTTAAGTTACTCACACTCAATCTCTCCAGTACCAACTTAAGACGAGAATCCTGTTGTTCAAAATCATCTCCATAAATAAGTATATCATCTTGATAAATGCAAACGCCTCCTAGGCCTTTCAGAACATTTTCCATAGCACGCTGGAAGACAAATGAGGCAGAAACAAGGCCAAAAGGCATCCTTATAAAGCAAAACGTACCAAATGGTGTAATAAATGCCGTGAGGTCTCTACAAGATTTTTCCAATTCAATCTGATGGTATGCAGAAGTCAAGTCAATAGTACTTAAAACCTTCGCTCCTCCAACAAAACCAGTAATTCACTAATATTAGGAAGTGGATATTTATCTACTACTACATTCTTATTCAATTGGCGTAAATCAATACATAAACGCAAATCACCATTAGGTTTGCGGGCTGCAACTACCGGAGCTAACCATTCTGTTCCTTCCACTTCTTCAATAATTCCACTAACCTTTAATTTATTAATTTCCTTCTCCATATCATCTTTAATAGACAATGGTACACCTCGAACTTTGTAAGAAACAGGAACAGAATTATTTTTTAATTTTATCTTATGTTGGTATCCTTTTAAACAACGAAGACTTGCTTTGAACACATAAGGATATTCCTTCTTTAACACATCTGTAAACTCATCATCAGAGCATACAGTATCTTTCAGCAAAACTGGTGGATAACAATTAGGGTCTAAAAACACACCAAGATCACCCTGATGTATCCAGCTAATTAAGCTGTCACCTTTTTTAGAGATCTAAATTTTCCCAGAAATCAATCTCCCTTTATATTCTATCAGACCCATAAAATATCCATGTAATTTTATTGGTTCGCCTCCATAAGCCAAGGGAGTGATATCCGGTTTCAGTAATTTGATCTTGTGCTTAAGCTTATTGACATAAAAATCATTTGAAACAATAGTAATTTTAGCACCAGAATCAAATAAAACACGTGTACATTCTCCATCGACCAATATCTCGTTGAATGGACACGTTTTCTTCACAGTTGTACTTTTAATTTCAGAAACAATCTGACCACACTCAAAATCATAAGAACTTGTGTTGGCTCCATCATTTTCATAAATTTCTACTCTCTTAACTCTAGGAACAAGCTTACTCTTACATGCAGATTGAAAATGTCCCTTTTTTTTGCATTTATTACAGATATTTACCCAGAGCAGGACATCTTTTATCATTATCTAGATGTCCAGTTTTGTCACACCTATAACATTTAAGCGCTACAAATGTGCTGTTAGGTTTACTTTTGCTGGTAACATACTTCTCTTTTATGTTGACCTTAAAATTGGAACTTTTCTCATTAGCATTCTGCAATTTAACATCCTTTGTATTACTCTCTTTAATGATTGACACACACTTCAATGAATGCTCCATTCTTTTTGCCACAGAAACAAGCTCATCAGGTGTGGGCTCCTCTCTTAGCCATATTTCTTCTCTAACCTTCCATGTTACAACCCAACATAAATTGGTCACGAATATGCTCATCTACTAAATTCTCGAATTTACACGATGAGGCAAGCTTTCTCAAATCAGTTAAATAACTTTCCACCGTTTCTTCTTCTCTCTGCATTCTTTTACCAAAATGGTATCTTTCTAGGATTGTGTTAATTTTAGGTAGATAATGTTTATCCAGCTTACAGATACATATTTCAAAATCATTTAAACCTTCAAATTCTACAGCAAATGATAAAACACATCCTGCCCTTCTGAGCCTAAACAGTGGAGTAACAAAGAAGTTTTTCTTTCTGCACTCAATGATGCACCACATACTCTCGCATACCTCTCAAATACTTTCTTCAATTTTTTCCACTTAATTGGAGGCTCACCAGAGGAAGCAAGAAAAAATGGGGCAGCGGTGACATTCTGCATGGCTCCAAGCGTATTTTAAATGTAAAGTAAAATTATTAAACCAGCATGTATAAAGATAAAATGAGCTGAAAGTAAAGAGATCAATAAATACTCAATTCAACCATGAACATTTAAAACATTAACACCACCGTACAAAGAATGGTCATAAATGTGTCACAGAATGAACCCACTGAACAATAGTTTTGCAAGAATATATAAGTTAGGTAAATATATATGCGAAATATATATGTGTGAGGCTAAGGCAGTAGTGCAAACCAAAAAATATTTAAAAAAACTTAAAACAATGTGTAAATGCACAACACAATGTATAATTGTTTCAAGGTACAAGCGTGCATATCGCTGAAATTTCAACTTGAATGTGAAAGCGTGCGTATCGCTGTACCATTAAAAAAAAATTCAATACAAACGCAAAAAGACCCAAAGTATAAGTGTGCGCATAGCTGAAACCAACAAAACAAAATAATTTAAAGCGAGCACACAAATTCTTAAAATACAAGCGTGGATATTGCTGAATCTTTAATTTGAATATCAAAGCGTGCGCATCGCTGTATCAAATAAAAATCCACGGCGAACGCACAATGTTTAACAAGTAAGCGTGCGCATCGCTGATGTTTTAACTCCAATTGTAAAAGCGTGCGTATCCATGTGGTAAATGAAGACTGCAATGCGTACGCTCATAAGTGTCACTGTGTTGCTAAGGAACCGTCAACAATGAACACGATGACGTTTACGCGTTCACTCTGTTGCTAAGTAACGCTAATAAACAAGCGTGATGACAATTCATCAACAATGAACACGATGACGTTTACGCGCTCACACTGTTGCTAAGTAATGCCAAGAAACTAACGTGATGATGATTTGGAACGTGTTGGCGATAAATCACGTTGGCTTCTGTAGTTGCCAGGAAACAGCAAATATCAGCTTAATGACGATGAGCGTGTTATGCACAACAGGACGTCGAACAGCAGTGACGATAATGAGACATGGAATGAGACAACCCTGAAGAAAACGGTGAGTCAAAGTCCTATGAAATCACGATGTGTTTAAATTTGAAAGTTAGCTTGAGCGGGAATAACACGATCGCTCAATACAGTCAAATTACACTTTTTCGTGAAAACTTCCATCCATAATCATAACCATTGAAAAGAATGAGCCACATTGATAACCTCCCAGCCTTATGTTTTTTTTTTTTTAATTTTTATTAAGGCATAATTGAAGTTGATACAACATAAACCAACAACCAACAACAAAAGCCAGCTCCATTACAGTTTCAGTACATTGGCGATACTTGCTCATGCGGTCTCTCATGCACATCCATCTCTCGTGGTATTTCTAACATCTTGGTCTACCAACAATGGAAAAAGACACCCTCACAGAACAGAGCCAGGCCTGCTAGTGCACCCGCCCAGTAATATACAGTATCAGGCCCAAATCTGCTTATCCTCAGTGGGGCGAACATGGACCAAGGGACCAACCAAAGTCTCTCCCCTCCCACCCAGTCACTCCTCCCTCCTCCCTCCCCGGGACACACGCCGGACCATCCACAGTCAGTCATCCAGTGAAGTCTCTGTCGCACGCTGCTCCTGAGTCCATCGCACAAAGGGTTCCCAAATATCCCGAGGACGGGAGGCGGACGGCATCAAGTCCCAGAACACACTCAGCTGCTCATGACCATACGCCACATCCGACAGCCAACCCTTCACCGAAGGCACCCGACTCCTACCCCAGTGTATTGCCACCTGTCGTTTGGCAAACAAGAAAAGCATAGCATGCAGTTTGCGCGTCGCCGGGGGCGTGCTCTTGACATATCCCAGTATCCCCAGCTCCGGCGCGGGTGTATCAACGCGGTCCAGCATCTGGTTGGTGATCTCAAATACCCGGGACCAAAACTCCGTGAGCTTGGGGCATGACCACGCCATGTGTAAAAACGAGGCGGGTTCGCCCCCGCACCTCCAACAGCCGGCGCTCTCTCACAATCCCATTTTGTGCAGTGCAATCGGAGTTCTGTAGAACCTATGCAGGTACTTGAAATGTATGAGCCGCAGCTTGTAGTTGGGGGAGAGCTCAGTCAGCTGCCCACAACAGAAGGCCCACTGCTCCACCGACAGGGGAGAGTCGAGCTCCTCATTCCAGTGCTGAAGAGACTGACTCCCAGCCTTATGTTTAATTAAAATGCGAGTATGTTTTTCCCCATTCCACAAACAGATGTTGGAGGGGTTGTGGCCTGTTCGGCGACTTTAAACATATCTGGTGGGACTGCCCACATATCCAGCCTTTCTGGAAGGAGATCCTCTCTCAAATCAAGCTTATTTTGGGATACCCAATCCCTCGGATCCTAGAACACACCCTGTTAGGGCTACGAGACCCCCTTTTAAAGCGTCGAACACAAAGTGATCGCTCGGTTTTGTGGCTGTGCCTGGGGGCCGTTAAAATGGCCTTAGCAGCTGCATGGAAGCAACCAGAGGCACCCTCACTGACTCAGTGGCACGCAAGATTGTGGAGGGCATTGGCCCTCGAGCGTATGGCGGACATTATAGATGACACCAGGAAGGAAGTTAAATATACCTGGTCCCCGCTGGTGGGCTACCTTTCTGAAGGCCTTCCACTTAAGGCCTGCTCGCCAAGGCTTAGAGACCTCAATTTGTTACTTATCTAGGGGCCTAGCTTCTCAGCTGCTTGTGCGCGTCGCCCAAAATCAACAAGGAGAACACAGACACATAACCCCCCCAATACACGTATTTTGTTTCTGGCACCATGGCACCCTTGTTTTTGTTGTCCTACTGTTTTTTTATATCTGTCAAAATTCCCTGCAACGCCCCCCATAGGGTGGGGCGCGTGATATGCTGTTAAAGACTTGCACTTAACAATACTTGTTGTATATGCTTGGAATGGGGACCTTCTCGAGCCATAGAACTTGGAACGAAGATGACACTCCTACTAGCTCTCTGTATCTCCTGGCTCTCCATGCCGACTACGCCAGTGTGAAATTTAAGAAACGGGTTCCAAGCAATGAAGATTTTGATTGAAGTTTATTTCATCAGGAGGAAGATCCCATCCAACCAGTATCTCAGCACAACTGTTTCTCTCTGCTCTAATCCCACCACACTATGACATAGTATGGTTCTAACAGTGATGCATGAGAACCATAGAGAATACCATGAAGAAAGGATACTACAATTTACAATCATAGAGATTAGGATATCACAGTGAGCCTGAGTTGGATTGGCCAAAAAGAATAAAAGCCACGCTGGGATTGGTCGAAACTTGGAGTGTAAGTAAGAATCTATTTGGTTGTCAACAAAAAGAAGCCGTAATAATATTGGACAGAGGAGTTTGTATGTGGAAATACGATCCGACATTAACAGGGAATCGCCCAGATAGGAGATATTTAGGATTTGGAAGAGACGAATATATAAAAAGATCATCACATAAAATGTACCGGGAAAAAGAGAAAAATTACGTTTATGCAGAAAATTAAAAATTATTTCAAAAAAGATAAATCCATTAAGACTAGAGAGGGAATTCTTATCCCTTCACCGAAGACACCTGCCTCATTTATGATGATGGAGAGAGGCTACCATACCTGTGTGTGGTTAGAAAATTGGATAGAATACACTAAAACTGATGGAGTTTTAGATTTCCCAGAAAATGGTACGTTCAATGGGAGAATTCTTCATAATTTAAGATTGCGGATGAATGAATTAGAGCCCCGAGTTAGATTAACACAATATGAGGCATTAGAAGAATGGGAAACTGAGGCATTTGAGCGCGACACATCCAGAAGGAGTAGGAGTTATAGGGGATTTTTCCCTAGACAAATGTGTGATTCACGAGAGAGCCAGATGAAACAATGGAGACAAGCAATGATTACGGAAGGACGGTATCCTGTATTAATGGCTGGAGAACAGTTAGTGAGCAAGTGTACAGAGAAAACTAGGCATTTGACAAAGACAGGTAATGTAGAATCAGAAGATGAATTTATGGAGGACATCCTAACGAAAAATCCTCCACCAGATCAGGAAAGACCAAGTATAACTACCCCGAGTGCCCCTGTTTTAGGAACACCTTTAGTTTCAAAAGTGATACATGATTCAATGAATGGAAGGGTACTTCAGGAAAAGGAAAGAGAAGCAATAAATAAAAATAGAGAAGAATTAATACAGAAAATAACCCAATTGCATACACACTCTGAAGCATTGACTATTCCAGTGAATATGGGTCCAGTTGTTCCATTGTATGGGGATAAAGCGAACAGTCCCAAACCACCAGTCATGACAACTCCTACCATTGAACCTAGAAAGAAAAATATAATAATCGATGATCAAGTCAGTGAGTGTGATTCGGTAATTTTACTAATGGATTTACCGATAAGAGGACAAATAAATGACACCCCGAGAAGAGTTACACCTAGTTGTTCAAAAGAGATACGTTTAGAAACATCTACAGGAACCAAAAGTGCCACAAAAGTGTCCCCGGAAGAATTAGAGAGATGGGCACAGGGAATGGATAAACCAAAACAACCAATGAAGATTTTAGATATTTACAAACTGAAAGTAGAATTGGAAGAAATTATAGCTGGTAATGTTGGATTAGATAGATTAAATGCTTACAGTGAGGAAGAATTACTGTTCATTTGTAGAAGTATCACTAGAAACACAAAGATATTTCATGAAAAATTGACAGATCTTGCCTCTGAAATGAGGATTGAAAGTACTACGGAAGCCATATAGAGCAGAATTTACTGATAAAGATGTCGAGAATATGAATGTGTCTGGAAGAAAATTACAGATTAAGAAATTAATGACCATATTACGAAAATGGGGAGAGTTAGACAAATGGAAAGCTAGGTGGATGAGGAAAAAAGAAGCAGCACAGGCAAATCGAACAACATCTGAATTCTTATTGAAAGAATCTGGAAAGGTAGAAAGATTGTGTCCAATGAGGGAAGTTCCAGGAGGAGGATATGTACATGTTCCTTGGACTCGACAAGATATTTTGTCATTTACTAATGATTTCCCAAAATTAAGAGAAAAAAACGTTGAATGGTACCGGCAGGTTGAAAGGTTTCGAAGGTTTTGTTGAAGGATTTGGATGGTCTATCTGTCATAGTGGTGCCGGTTGATTTATGGACAGAATGCAAGATCACAGTTGATTGGCCTAGGGAAGAGCACCTGAGAGATGAGAAAACAGGAGCCCCTTCAGAGGAGGTAATGAAGAAATATCACCAGGTGATCACTTTCTTGAAAGGGAAAATCCCACCAAAAGAAACAGATTGGGTAAAAATAGATAGATCAACACAAGAAATAAATGAGACTGTACATGCCTATTATGAACGTCTATTACAGGTGTTTAAGCAGTATAGCGGATTTGAGAATATAGGAGACAAGGGCATGGGACATTTTGTATATCATTTTGTGTCTGGTTTAAGACCAGAAATCTCCCAGATGATTCAGCAGCACATATTTTGCTGGCAGGCAAAAGCTATGGATGAAATTTTAAAATATGCCAAGTATTGCGGAGATGATATTGATAATTGATGTAAAAAGTTGGAAGAAAAGGTGATGAGGGTACAAGTAAAATTGGCAGAACATCAAGAACAAAAATTAAATAGTCAGAATGATGATCAAATGAAAGGACAGAATCAGAATGATAACAATGGGGGAAAACCTGGGGATGGATGAGTAGAGAGGAAGCAAAGAAGAAGTTTCCTTGTCACAGGTGCGTAAAATTGGGGCATTGGAAGAACAAGTGTAAAAATATTCTGAATAATAATGGCCCAAATCAAAATTTAAATCCACAGACGCAGAATGAGGTTATAATGAGTCAACCGCAGCAGGTTTTAAATCCACAGAGTCAGTTGCCACCTGCCCCTATGCCAAATTTTGTGAGCAGAGCAAAGTAAAGTGCGGACACTGGATTTCCTGGAGAAAGTGGTAAGAAACTTTTTGTAACTTCACAGTTTCTTTTGTAGGACAGTCACTTTTTTGGAGAAGATCAATGACGGTGTCTGAGAGGAAGGAAGAGGTGTATGTACTTGGCGCATCCGTACCGGTAGATCAGTCAGGTCCATATATTGATGGGAAGGTAGAAGGAAAAGATATTACTTTCTTGTTGGACACTGGTGCTACCCGGTCGACTGTGAGAATAGCAGACATCCAAACCTACCCCTCTCGGGAAAAGCCATCCAAGTAGTAGGCATTACAAATAAACAGATTAGAACCCCAATCACAGAACCCATGGAGGTACGCATTGGCAATTTCAGAGAGATGCACAAAATTGCAGTGTGTGATTCTAGTCCAGTAAATTTGCTAGGGAGAGACTTATTGTGCAAAATGAATTGCACAATTCTTTGCACACCGGATGGTGTTGCAATTCAGACCTCTGATGAAGACGGTGTCTATAAAATAATGCTGACAAAACAAGGTACAGACGTGGACGAGATGTGTAAAATGATGACAAAAGATGATTTACCAGATGAACTGAAAACCAAGGTGAATCCAGAAGTGTGGGATTTCACTGGAAAGGAAGTAGGGTTAATGACAAATGTAGACCCAGTGAAGGTGACTATAAAGAAAGGTGCAGTTTACTCAAGTACTAAGCAATACAAAATGAGCCCTAGAGTTAAAGCAGGTGTTGCCGCTGAAATTGATCGAATGGTTAAACAAGGTATTTTAAAAGAAATAATGAGCAGTCCTTGTAATTCACCTATAATTGACATTAAGAAACCTAGTGGAAAATACAGAATAGTTCGAGATTTACGAAAAATCAATAAAATTGTTGGGCCTTGTTATCCCGTAGTGCGAAATCGGCAGTGATTCTGTATCAAATACCATGGAATTCAGGATTATTTACTGTAATTGATTTATTTCAACAATTATTTTCTATTCATTTACACCCAGACAGCCAATACCTTTTTTCGTTTAAGTTTGAGGACCGTATTTTAGTCTGGAATCGAGTTCCTCAAGGGTACACAGAAAGTCCATCAATATTCAATCAAATTTTGAAGAAGTGTTTAGAAACTCTAGTCATGACCAGAAAATCAGTTCTAGTCCAGTACATCGATGACATGTTAATAGCTTCAAAGTCACGAGATGATTGTGTTACTGATTCAATTGCCTTGCTAAACTATTTGGCAGATGGGGGACACAGAGTATCTCCAGAAAAATTACAGTTTTGTCGAACTGGAGTCAAATATTTAGGACACCAAATAGAAAGAGGAGTGAGAAAAGTGACCCCTGAAAGAATACAAATATTAAATCAAATGCAGTTACCACAAACTCAGAGAGAAATAAGGATGTTTCTTAGCATAGTGGGATATTGTAGCCAGTGGATTGTAGGTTTCTCTTTGTTAGCCAAACCCCTAATACAAATGACACGTAAGGAGGTGTTAGACCTGGTACCATTGGTGTGAGTCTCCCTTCCATTTTTTCTGATTTCCTCCTCTGTTTTTTATATGTTTTGCTGGTTTAGATGTTTTGGGTACTGTGCCACTGCTATTCAGTGCACAGTGCAAGTGCTCCCTATGTTAAATTGATGTAGTGATTAGTGACTCCATGATTGGGTTATTTGATTTGCTTGTCAGACCCTAGTACAGTGCACCATGTGTGCCCAAGGTTTGTAAAGCAAATGCTGCTAGTGGGCTTGCAACACTGGTTGTGCCACCCACAGAAGAAGCTTGTAAAGTGTGTCTCAGGTCTGCCATTGCAGAGCCTATGTGCAGTCTGGTACTGCCATGCTGACTGGCCAAGTGCACCCACTTACCAGTCCCTAAACCTTCCCTTATCTTCATATCAGACACCCTTATGGTAGGCCCAAGGGCAGGGTGCATTGAAAGTATAAGGTAGGACATGCCCTGGTGTGTGTGGCATGTCCTAATAGTGAATTACAGCCATTTACGTTTTTCGCTATTGCAAGGCTACATGTTCTTCATAGGCCAGAATGGGCAGTTTCATTATTACATCTTATAATCCTAACTGACTCAGGGAACATGGTAGAAATTCAAATTTAGTATGCCTGAACTCAGAATGATAAAATACATCTTTTAGTAAGGTTGGTTTTAACATTCTGTGTTTGAAAATACCACTTTTAGAAAGTAGGTATTTTCTAGCTTAACTGTCCAAGCCTGCCTCTGCTAGGTTGTGTATTGTGTGTCTGGTTCTGTGAGTGACAGGGGCTGGGGATTCCAGAGGAGAGGGTGAGTCAGCACAGGGCTGAATAGGAAGATCTGCATGTAGATGGGTGGGAGGAGTTGCACCTAGGACCTGAATAGGGCTGTGCCTTTCCTCCACAATGCTAGCTCCACCTCCTGTGGTGTGTCTGATGTCCATGCCCTGCACTCTGAAAGGAAAGAAGGAGTCAGGTAAACAAAGTGCTCCAGGACTGAACAGAACTGGTTTGGACTAGGCAAAGGCCTCTCTGCCTTCAGAGAACAAAGAGAACAGTAGTATAAATATAGGGACCCAAACCCCAAGACTTTAGATCACTTCTGGAACAACAAGAAGAAACCTCTGCCAAGGGGAAGAACCCAAGGAAGCTGTAGGAGTTGGACTGCCCCCCTGCCTGTGTGCAGTGTTGTTGGGTTGGCCTGCAGTGGTGTCTTTATTGCCAAGGAGAGGAGAAGGAACTTTTGCAGAACTTTCATCGTCTTGCAGAATATTTCTCCAAGGGCATGAACTTGTGCTTGCCTCCTGCTGAAGTATCAGGGTCAACAGACTTCACCACCAGCTCCCCCCAGAATTTCCTTGCTGGGAATTCTATCTGCAGAAGCCTGCATGTCGCTGGGAGCTGGAAGCGCGACTCAACAAGAAGAAGTGTGTCGCCGCCATAGCTGTAGTCACCGCATCACTGGAGAAGCGAGCGTCACATCATCAGAGAAGCGTGTCGCAGGGCCTGTCATGGCTCCAAAGAATAGAGTCGCTGCAAGGCTGCCAGGGCGTGTCGCATCGTTTTAACGTCGTCGCATCAAGGGTGCCATCTTACCGAACCGGATTGTCGCATCACATCGAGGCGCCATCTTACCGCATCGCAACCGGGCTGCAGCATGAGAACCTACAAATCACCTCCTCTCCGGTAAGGATCAAGACGCATCCCCTACTCTGCGCAAGCATTGAGGCGCGACCCATCATCTCCCCCGAAGCAAGGAACCAACACATCTCCAACGCTGTGAGCCTTTTGTTTATTTTGCGTTACGCATCCAGGTACTTTTGTGAGAACTGTGTTGCATTTACCAACAACTTGAACCAAGGTAATTCTACCATCTTTAAGTCAATTTTGAGTACAGCATTGTGGATTTTTGTCGTTTGTGGTCTTGTGTTAAGTCTATATAAAGAATACTTCTTTTTATAAAACCTGTGTGGTGTCCATCTGTAGTGTCTTCACTGTATTACTCTATGTGTTCACAAATGCTTAACACACTGCCTCTGAGATAAGCCTGTCTGCTTGTGCCAAGCTACCAAGGGCGTGAGCAGGGGTTATCCAGTAGTGTAATCCCCTTTCCCTGACTTAGAAGCAAGTCAAAGGTACCTACCTCTGCCAACTAGAGACCCCCAGTTCTAACAGCGGGCAAAGGACCCAGTAGTTTCGGATGATAAAAGCATGGAAGCTTTTGTGAAATTAAGAAATTGTTTGTGTGAAGCTCCAGCTCTAGGTATGCCAGATTATACAAAATAATTAGCACTATTTTGTTGTGAAAGAGAAAATTGTGCCCTTTCAGTTTTTACCCAACGATATGGTTTGATGAGACGTCCAGTAGCATATTTTTCTGCTACCTTGAACCCTGTAGCGTCAGCATTACCTGGTTGTTTATAAGCAGTAGCTGCTACTTGCACGAGTCTAGAACAAAGTGAGTCCATTGTAATGGGACATCCAGTAAAAGTTTATGTTTCACATTCAGTCGAGATTCTTCTAAAAAGAACTCGAGCGCAGTACCTTACCCCTTGTCGAATGACTAAGTACGAAAGAATCATTTTAGGAGCAGAAAACGTGACTGTGGTCAGGTGTACTATTCTTAACCCAGCTACTTTATTACCAGATGTACGTGGGGAGGAAGTGATAGATGAAGTCGAGCATGACTGTTTGGGCGTTACTTAATTATGCAGCATGCCCCGTCCAGACATACAAGAACAGCCCCTGAAAGAAACTGAGCATGAGCTATTTGTAGATGGCTCGTGCATGAGACATGAGGAAGGAGGATTAAGTGCTGCTTATGCTGTATGCACATTGGCTGGAATAATCAAAGCATCCTATTTACCAGGAGTCAAGTCAGCAAAAGTAGCCAAATTGATAGCTTTAATTAAAACATGTAAAATTGGGAAAAATTGGAAAGTAACCATTTACCCTGATAGCCAGTATGGTTATGGGGTTGTGCATGACTTTGGCCAGCTGTGGATGCAGAGGTATTTCATGACTTCTTTAGGATCCCCAATTAAAAATGGAAAATCCATGAAAGAACTGTTGGAAGCAATACAATTGCCAAAAGAAGTGGTGGTGGTCTATTGTGCTGCTCATCAGTCAGGAGATGACTATGTAGTAGCTGGTAATAGATATGCTGACCAAGTTGCCCAGTAGTGTGCCAGGAATAAAATGGCACTAAACAGTAAAATTGAAACAAGTGGAATCAAATGCCAACTTATGCTACTCTCAGGAATAGAAACATGGGAGGAAGTAAGCCAACTGCAGGATAAAAGTAGGATGCCAGAGGAGAACAGAGGATGATGTATGGATGTATCTAGATGGTAGGCCAGTAATGCCAGATTGTTTACTTTCACAAATGGACAGAATGTATCATGGAGACACACATGTAGGCAGGGATGCCATGATCAGGCTCTTTAGACAAGATTGGTATAATCCAAAGTTTAGGGCTGTCGCAGAGAGCCTTTGCCAGTGATGTTTAACTTGTCAACAAATAAATCCAGGCAGGAAAACAGTGGTCAGTTGGGAAAGAATTGGAAAAGCAGAAGGACCATTTGTAAGGTTGCAGGTGGATTTCATACAAGTACCACCCTGCAGAGGATTGAAGTATGTCCTTGTTATTGTTAGTTTGTTTTCCCGGTGGATGGAGGCATACCCAACTAGGAGGAATGACAGCATAACAGTTGCCAAACTGCTGTTAAGGGATTGGTTTCCTAGTAACTTTGGAATCAGATAGACGATCTCATTTTATCAATGACATAATTTGATTAATCTGTGAAGCATTTAAAATTGGACAAAACTGCACTGTGCTTATCGCCTAGAGGCTTCTGGAGTTGTAGAACAAATGAATGGCACAATCAAAACAAGGCTGTCAAAGGTGTGTGCATCCACTTCACTGGAATGGCCAGATGCATTACCTCTTGTTCTGATGGAACTCAGAAGTATTCCTGACAGAAACACAGGATTGAGTCCCCATGAAATTCTCATGGGAAGAACAATGAGACAAGCATTTATACCTGGACACAAACTGTTGAATATAACTGATGATCTGGTATTAGACTATTGTAAAGGATTGGCTGACCTAGTGCGTTCTGTCTCTCATCAGGTCGGAGAAGACGCAGTTGCCAGGCAGCCGAATCAAGCACATGATCTGAATCCCGGAGACTGGGTGGTGGTGAAGAATCACACCTGTGAGTCGTGCCTAACACCCATGTGGGATAAGCCGCATCAGGTTATACTGGTCACAACAACAGCAGTGAAATGTGCCCGGTATACCTAACTGGATCCATGCCAGTCATACCAAAAGAGTTCCAGCTCCTGGTGAAGAGGGACCTCAACTAACTCCTGCAGTTGAGGCCGCTGAAGGTTGTGCAGCTGAAGGATCTAGAATAACAGATCCCGAAGTAGCTGATCAGGAACAACCGAGCACAAGTCAGGAAGACTGGATACCAGTGGTTGACATACCTGAAGTGATTATTAAAACAAGAAGTAGAACACAACTAGAAAGGCAGGAACCTAGTGAGGATCAGAGAGGGGTAGAAGAAGAAGCTCTGGAAAGGGTGAAACTGTTGCAGACCCTGAGCAGGACCAGCCAAGGAGAGAAAAATATACTCAGACAGAGGTTAATTAAAACATTCATGAATCTGAGGAGGGACAGTCAGGATTAGAAGAACACATTCAGCCTGCAGAAACACAAAGTGCAGTAAGACCTGAGCAGGACCAGTTTGGATCAGAAGAACAAATTCAGGAAGAAGAACAAGTCGAAATTAGACCTGAACAGGATCAGGCAGAGGAAAAAGAACACGTTCAGGCAGATGAGGTCACAAAAGTAAGCCCTGAACAAGGACAGATGGAGAGGGACTCTGAAGACGAAGATAATCAAATTGTGCCACAACATAATGAAAATAATAGAATACTTGAAAGAGACGAGGAAAGTGAAAGTGCAGTCCAAGCCAAAATGGTCAGAAAAGGTGATAATTGGCCAGGTGGTGTTAAAAGATTAAAATATCACTTTAAGACAATAACAAGTAAATGAAATCTCTACTCAGTCTGGGGAATTGATCGCAAAACCCCGGCGAAGGAGCCAAAGACTGCGAATTTTGAACAATAAGTTCAAAGGTCCTGAATGGACCTATGTAATTCTTGAAGACTTTGAAAATCTAGATTTGAATGAAGAAAGTGAAGAAGAATTAATTGTTGAACAGATTGATGAATGAAAGGAATAATGAGACCTCCTTGAAGATCAAATAAACAAAAGGCATAAAATAGAGCAAAAAAAGAAGAGAAATCTTCTTAAACTAAAATGGCTGATGATAGGGTTACTGGAACACCAAAATGAAATTGTATAAAGAAATGTTGTAGAATATGTATATGTAGCATAATTTTAGTACTCATATTTTGGTTAATGTTAACAATAGCCATCCCCTATTTGATGGTAACAGAAAAGAAAAATAACACAGACACTAATGGAAAGGTAGCTAACATAAAAATAAATAGAATAGAATCAGACGCACCAAATGAGGTAGACTTACATCACACTGTGACAAATAATGACACTGCTTTAAATGTATTCACAAGTTATTAATTCAGTATGTAGACACTATGGAGGTTAGTGATTGTTATGTATGTATGAAATTACCAGCATCAGTAGCAGAAGGTGTCACATATCACCATTTACCGTTAACATATGGTATTTCATGTAGTATTTTATCAAGCTTATTTTATAGGACAGGAAATTTACAGTATTACTATTCTAACGTAGATGTGATATTTCTAGAGGTTCCTATTCGTAAGAGTATGAATCCAGCTCTTAGCACTAAAGATGCACAGTTTATGAATATTTCTTAACTATGAAGACAATATATAGCAGAAGCACATAAAAACAACCTAACATGTTCATTACACGAAGAAGAAAGATATTTTTGAATTTAGTGGAGGAAAGGAGACAGGACTTCCAAAGAAAGGCTTCTGAAAATAAACCTCAGATTCCTCAATGAGCTGAGAAAGAGGGAATTTATACGGCTTGCAAGACTCATGCTGCGATGTCCCTAGATTTTGAGAAGAAAGGGAAGATCTGCTTCCATAGATTAAAGACTGACTATAACAATATATTTATTGGTTCCAGTGAATGTTAACATAACCTTTTGGTAATTGAAAGATGGGGACTAAAAGGGGGAACAGATCCAGTATTTCCTGGAGTCTATTATATGTGTGGGAATAAAGCTTATTTTAGGCTGCCTGCACGTTGGTATGGGAGTTGCAATTTTGGAATAGTATTCCCTAAAGTCTATCATGTAAAAAGAATCACTGGAAGCAATGAAAACACAAACAAACTAATACGTAAGAAAAGAGCTAGTTTTTCAGAAATAGTAGGTGACATATTTAGTGCATTGATACCTTCAGTGGGAGTCATTCTAAATTCACATAAGATTTGTCAGTTATCTACAGTGGTTGATCGTCTATCGACTGATACTGCTGGAGGATTCTTGATGATGAGTACGGAAATGGTTGCAATTAGATCAATGGTTTTGCAAAATCAACTTGCTCTTGATATATTAATGTCAAAAGAGGGTGGAGTCTGTAAAATACTGAAAGCGCAACATTGTTGCACTTACATTCCTGATAAAAGTGTTGAAATCGGAGGGTACATTAAAAATATTTCAAAACTGGAAGAAGATTTGAAACCACTGGAAGTTGATAGTGTATGGAAGAAATTCACAAATAGTCTTACTTCAATGGGGACTTGGTTTACTAATATAAGCAAAGTTCTTATAAGTCAAATAATATTACCTATACTTGGAATAATAATAATAGTCTTAGCAATAATGACATGGCACACATGTTGCAGGAAAAAAAAGAGATATGAAGTCAGTGAAAAAGGAAAGAAAAGAAAGTATGAAGAAATTAAATTAGAAGAAATGAAAGGCAAGCGATGCAAAAAGATGAAAAACTTAAAAGATAAAAATGAAGAAGTAACTAAAAAGGATGGCAAGGGAATTGACATATGCTAAAGTTGGCATCTGGTTTGGTGATGGGTAAATTTGTGATGGCACAAATGCCATCAGAGAGGGAATTGATGGAGCAAGGGCTCGTATAAAAGAGACTTGCTTGGATACAATCCTCTCATGTAACTCATAACACTGTATTATTAAAGTATTGTGCAAATTAACACGCACTTCATTACATTTTTAGCAAGATGAAGCTTGCATATATGTTTTACTAACAAGTAACCCGAGTGAGACTTAAAATGGCTGCTAACGCGGGAAACTGTACTGCGCATGCGTCAACTGCATCTACGCAGTATGGCGGTCTTTTGCTTGGAGGGAATTTTCTGCAGCTGCGCATAAGCATCTAATAAGGCCGGTTGAAAGCTCACATGCTAAGCATCTGCTTTGCTGAAACTAAAAAATGCTATGTACTAAATGGTAATGCGGGAGAGCTATTATAAGTAAATGGGGTTAGATACAGATAGGTGGTATACAGTGAAATCATTTTATTTTGAATGTAATATGTTTTCTTTTGACCTATCTACTAGTTCGTATTTGGGCTTTCAAGAGATGCTAATGGTTGTACAGCACTTGACTCCTCATGCATGCGCTGTAACAAGAAGCCGGGAAACCATGATGGTGTACTTGAATCTCATCCAAGGCCACATTCGCAACATGTCCTGGGAACCTGATGGACATCCTGAAATTTGAACAAGAATAAAACCACATGCATACAAATTGTTGATAAAGATGTGAATGCGGGTCGGAATTAAAGCTTGGGAAAATATATTAATAGGCGGGAATATTGAACAAAAAACTAAAGAAAATTATTAAACTTAGCATGGTGTGATGATCATCCCCCCTTGCCTGTCCAATCAGAATTAGGGCTACCATGAAACTGAAATATTAAGGGGTGGTACATGCCATTAGAAAGGTATAATTGAGGTAGTTTAGTTAGTTAGTTATGCTCGTGTTGCCGAGATGCTGAGAGACCGGCATGCTGTCCGAGAACTGAATAAATGCTGAAGAAGAATCGATTTCCAGACTTAGAATTTGAGCCAATAAAATAGAAGAAGATTGCGGAAGAATCGAGGAGGCAAATAATAGAAGAAGATCGCGGAAGAATCGAGGAGGAAGATAGTGTCAGAGAGGGGTGCGACGCAGGTGTCGTATCTAGAAGAGGTCATCTATCCTGTCCTGAATCCTGTCCTGAAAACCAGTCCTGATGTTTTGTCACCTGATCTTTCCCAGGGGACCCTCCCAGATCCTCGGCCAAGAGGTTGGTTTCCACACCATCCTAGGTAACTATAATTCTGTGTAGTAAGTAATTTTGCTGCTCTCTCTATCTTCTCCTTTCTGAAGTACCGTCATTATGAAATATCAATTTAATATAGGTGACAGAGTAAATAATTAATTGACTTTTCTTCCCTGGAGAAACTGAGTTTGTACTGTATTCTTGTTTCGTTCACATGAATTAACTAGATAAACATTTCAAACTTCTCCTTAGTCCATGGTTATTTCAGACTGGCAAGGAATATAAATAACCCTGATGTAATTTCACCATCAACTAGTTCCAACTATTAGGTCTATTGACCAGAGGAAAGAACTTTTTGGTCAGTGAAGATTAGTTACATTTTGACAGGTAACTAATCTCATAAATATTATAAAATTAACCCCAGTGGTATCTACTAGCCTATGTGATGGTGTGTGTGTTTATGGGCCGAGGTGAGTATATGGTGTTGGAGTACCTGAGGTTGGTAACCCACTGGATCAGGGTCGCAAATGCAGTGGCAGGGGTCGCAAGAGCCCGCGCCGGCTTTAGCACTGGTGTCGCCCAGTGCGACAATGTTTTTGTTGCCCCCCACAAATGACCATCTTCACCACGGATTCCCTCCCTATCACCCTTTAACAGTCTCCATAACCACTCCCTCTCAGATGCATTTAATACATTTTATAGCGTCACTCATAAAAGTGAAGGGTGTCAGAGCACTGTACATAATGCACACATTACACAGAGACTATTAATCATAGGTGTGTAAATCAGTGTATAGGACATGTTGCATAAGACAAAGGACAACAAGGGAATTCACATGTCATCCATATTGGTAGGCAGTATAGTTGAAGCGTACTTGGTCTGGAGAAGCACAAACTCTGAATTTAAAATGTAACACAATTGATTGGGGTTCTAGTTAATAGCTCACTGTAACCTGCAACTAACAAAAGGAAGTCTCTGACAAACGCAGTAACCCACAGACCTGTTTACATTACATTCACTTTGTTATATGCATGGTACATGTTCTTTGCAGCAAGCATATTAAGCCTTTGCGCTACCTCACCATGAATCAAAACTTCCACGAGCAGGGCCGGACTGTGAACCAAAAATCGGCCCGGGCAAACTGCTCGGCCAGCCCCCCGGGGGGTTGGGGGTGCGGCCGAGTAGTTTGCCAGGGCCAGTTTCAGCCGATTTTGTGACAGCGGCTGTTATTGCAAAAACGGCCCTGTGACAAATTCGGCCCCCCAGGGGCCCAAAACCGGCTCCTGCCCTGGCGGCCCAATGGGGGAATGCCCAGTGCCCACTGCGGCCAGTCCGGCCCTGTCCACGAGTCAAAACGTCTACTAGACAAACCTCCGATACGCCTCAAAGATGATTAATCACCGGAGTTTTCCTGACATTTTTACTGCTGCCTGAACATTGCTAGAGGCCAGGAACGCGGCAACAGGTGCTTTTAAGCACAATATAAACTAGCAAACACCAAACAGGTGCCCCTGTGCGAAGTCTGCACCCAGTGCAGTGGCACCGGTCGCACCGCCCTAGAGCCGGCCCTGCGCAAGGAGCATGCCAAGGTTCGAAGCAGTGGCTCCCACTCAAACATTATGCCACACATCCTAATGGCATAATTTCAGGAAGTTCACCTAACAAGCTCAACACATACTGTACAAGATTATGCCAGTTTAACAGAAATTTCGCCCGGTCCTAATATTTAATCGACAAGAGGGAAGCACGCAGGTCATTTAGGGATAAACAGTGTACCAGCTGCTACTCCAGGCTTTCCTTAGACTACCCATGGTTCAGGGATCCTGGCAAAAGATTCAAATAGATGGCTATTGAGTGGCCGAGAGTGGGATGTTGGCCTTCTATGTAGTGCATCAATGATCAGCGGGTGGGTGGTATCAAACAACAACAGAAAAAACTCTACCCTTGCAATTTAATGATGTACAGTGTATCATATATAAGATAAAAAGGAGAATGACACCCAGGTCAGATTGAAGTATTATGGCATACAAATACTTGAGAACACCCAACTAAATAATTCAGCTCTTTTATTTGTTTCATTTGTTAGTGTCACTTTTTATAGTACATAAATAGAATTTGTTGATTTTTTATACAAAAAATGGTCACAAGGAACAACACACAAGGTACATTGTAACAAAATATGAATGAATAAAGGTGTTGAACATACACAGTTAATATCAAAATTTTATACAAAAAGAAATATACCACAGGGGGTAATACAAAACAACAGGTTCCCAGACGGGGGAGAAAGGTAAAGGAATATTTTTTGATCAGAACTGCATGCATTCAAATTCAAACAGCTCACATTCATACAAAGTTATAAAATTCATCCAAACAACAGACCAAAAGACTCTTGTGGGCCCAACTCAGAGCAATAACATTAGTGATCCCACGATAATCCGATTGTTTTTCTGGATAAATGTCGAAACACTTATCTAGGGTACATAATCAATGGGGATGGAGAGGGCCCAGCTAAACAACGCCGACGCGCGTTTCGGTGAGACAACTCCAGCTCTGGAGTACCACCTTCTTCAGGGCATAAGAGAAACAAAACCCACACAGAGAGGGACCTGTAGAAAAATAAGAATAAGTATAAACATAGAAATATAATGAAACTGAACAAAAAGATGAATCAGGGATGTATACAAAGACACATAAATGTATGCCATATAGCGACCAAAAAATGATGAGCTCCAAACTGGGTGTCAGATCCTTGAGGATAAATACATAAACTAATTTATTTAATACTATTCAAATTAGAAAGTGATAAACAGGCACCAGAGCGGTAATTGAACGAGTGGAGAACAGTTGAGTAAATAAATGGAAGAAGGAATGAAGGAAAAGATAAAGGGAGAAAAAAACGCTAAAAAGGACAAATCCAGAAGCATCTATCTAAATTTTATATAAACAAACTATACAGACTGATGAATAGACATAAATTGGCGCAGAGATACGAATACACATAGGGGCTTACCTGCGTAAGAATAGAAAAAAGAGCTAAATGTTCTAGGAGTGGCTCAATCAGGCAGAGATAGGCATATAAGCTGGAAGTCCTTAAATGACTGTCGATGAAATAGAGTTGATTCTACATCAGGGCAAGTCTACACAGAATGAAAAGGAAAAAAAGGAATTCACTAGAGAGAGATTCGTGTGATTTGTAATTGGACACAGGCCTGATACATACAAGGAGTTTGTAACTTAAAACCAAAAACCGGTTTGCCTAATGGACGAAAAGAGCAGCTCACCTGAACCCAGATGGCTGTTCCGCGAGCCCGCTTAAAGGTGTAAACAATGACAAGTTTCAAACGGCGTTTTCAAGATAGCAGGGTCATAACGGTACAGGACATTTCATTTAAAAAATTGAGGGTCTTGACTATAACCATGAACGGGAGATTCTAGTAACTCTTGATGTTGAATCCTTGTACTCCAATATTCCCCAGACGGAGGCATGCAGAGTAGTTAGCAACATCATCCACTCTGATTTATCTCTATCCAATAAGACTTTTATGATAAAAAGTTTAGAAATTGTCTTGGAAGAGAACTTCTTTGAATTTGACGGGCAAATATATCAGCAAGTGCAAGGTGTTAGCATGGGGGCAGCCTGCGCACCGAGCATTGCTTGCCTATACATGGGCGACTATGAGAAATCTAACATCTTCAATGAGGTTGCACCATTTTTTGAGAATGTACGTCATTGGACGCGATACATTGACGATGTTTTCTTCATTTGGACGGGAGACCAGGACTCTTTAAGGGAGTACATTGAATGGCTAAATGCGGCTGACTGTAACATCAGGTTCACTGCCCATTTCAGCACCTCAAAGCTTGAGTTCCTTGATGTCTGGGTGGGTCACCATGAATTCAAGCTTTCAAGGTCCCTCTACACTAAACCGACTGCCAGAAATACCCTTCTTCACTTCGAAAGTTTCCATCCCAGAAGTCAGAAGGATGGTATCCCTTTCAGTCAGTTTCTGAGTTTACGCAGAAACTGCACTTCCATCAAGGATTACCTCCACAATGCAGAGACCATGAAACAAAAATTCATCGACAGAGGGTATCCTACCAGGCTGGTAAGAAACGCGATGAAAAGAGCACGTTTCTACAATCGAGATTCCATGCTTCAGAGCAAATGTCATAAATCGGAGGATAAACTTGTCTGTGTCACCAGACATTCTCCCTTTAATAATAAGATCAGACAGATTGTAAACTCTGAGTGGCACCTTTTGAATCTGGGCGAACAATCATTGGCCCTGCCCAAACTAGTTTTTGCCTTCCGCAGAAACAAGAACCTCAGAAATTTACTGGTTAAAGCGAAGATATCTGACCAGAAAACATGGCTGCAAAAGTCGATTGAAGGAACATCACCGGTGAGGGGCAACCATAAATGTGGCACATGCCATGCCTGTGCCAATGCCATAACTGGTATTTCACTCTGCGTGAATGGTTTCACTGCGGTCCTCAAAGAGATGACCAACTGCAGGACGTCTAACTGTATCTATGCGATCCAATGTCCCTGCCCGCTCACCTATGTCGGTTAGAATTCGGATTGGTGAGCACAAATCTAACATCAGACGGCTCAAGCATGCGGCTCCCCTGGTGGGCCATTGGGCAGAGAAGGATCACAAGGAGGGAGATTTAAAATGGACTATTTTGGAAAAAATTCATATCCAAAAAGGCACCGACTCGGACAACTTACGTAGAAAACGCAAAGTTTTCTGGATTTTTGTCCTTGATTCTAAGAACAGAGGCCTCAACGAATCTCTTCCATGGGAAAATGCTATTCTATAAGAACTTTCATGATTTTTGACTTCATATTTTGTATATGACTTCAGTTTATAATTTTATATTTATTATTTTTCTGCCTTTTTCTCTTATCATACTCCTTTTTCATAATTTTTCTTTTGATTTCCCTGATCTTGATTATTTGCTCTATTTTGACGTTGTCTTTTTCATCCAGTATTTCTTTATTTTATGTTTTTGTTTTTCCCTTAGATTTTTCTGTTTTATTTGCAGATTAGTCATATATTTTTTTTAATTTTGTGATTTGGACCCTTTTGGTACATGACGATCGAGTTAAACCACGTAGGCCTGTCTATACTTATTGATTTCTTCTTACTCTTCTCCGTTATTAGTCTGCTTATTTACGTTATCATTGGTATATTTTTTCTCTTTACCCACGGGTCCTATCTGTTACGCCCTCCACCTTGATTATCTAACGATGTGGGAGGGCCATATCGGGAGAACTCGAGTTCGGCCTGTGTGATAGAGATTCTCTTGCTACCTTTTGTGCGGGATTCGTGCTACCTGTAAGGCCTTCGTCCTTGATTCGCTAACGATGTGGGTGGGGCTCACCTGGAGAATTTAAATGCGACTTCGGCGATGGACTCTCCCTCGCAACCATCCTTTTTGGAGGTCGCACTATTTGGTGCACAGCGGATCGAGCTCCGACTCTGAACTCTATTATCAAGTTATTTTCTGTGTAAATACACCGACAGGGTTTTTCCTTTGCCTGACTGCTCCTGTTGCGTTTTAATCTGGTATCCTTTTCTGGCCTTGTCTTATTTCTGTTTTTTTCGCTTTTCCTCTGTTTGAATTTTTCAGTTAAAAGATACTTATGGTCTTGGTATTTTGAAGACACCACTTGCATCCCGCTACTATTCGCCCTTCGAAACGGGCCCTTGGACCGTTATGACCCTGCTATCTTGAAAACGCCGTTTGAAACTTGTCATTGTTTACATCTTTAAGCAGGCTCGCGGAACAGCCATCTGGGTTCAGGTGAGCTGCTCTTTTCGTCCATTAGGCAAACCGGTTTTTGGTTTTAAGTTACAAACTCCTTGTATGTATCAGGCCTGTGTCCAATTACAAATCACACGAATCTCTCTCTAGTGAATTCCTTTTTTTCCTTTTCATTCTGTGTAGACTTGCCCTGATGTAGAATCAACTCTATTTCATCGACAGTCATTTAAGGACTTCCAGCTTATGTGCCTATCTCTGCCTGATTGAGCCACTCCTAGAACATTTAGCTCTTTTTTCTATTCTTACGCAGGTAAGCCCCTATGTGTATTCGTATCTCTGCGCCAATTTATGTCTATTCATCAGTCTGTATAGTTTGTTTATATAAAATTTAGATAGATGCTTCTGGATTTGTCCTTTTTAGCGTTTTTTTCTCCCTTTATCTTTTCCTTCATTCCTTCTTCCATTTATTTACTCAACTGTTCTCCACTCGTTCAATTACCGCTCTGGTGCCTGTTTATCACTTTCTAATTTGAATAGTATTAAATAAATTAGTTTATGTATTTATCCTCAAGGATCTGACACCCAGTTTGGAGCTCATCATTTTTTGGTCGCTATATAGCATACATATATGTGTCTTTGTATACATCCCTGATTCATCTTTTTGTTCAGTTTCATTATATTTCTATGTTTATACTTATTCTTATTTTTCTACAGGTCCCTCTCTGTGTGGGTTTTGTTTCTCTTATGCCCTGAAGAAGGTGGTACTCCAGAGCTGGAGTTGTCTCACCGAAACGCGCGTCGGCATTGTTTAGCTGGGCCCTCTCCATCCCCATTGATTATGTACCCTAGATAAGTGTTTCGACATTTATCCAGAAAAACAATCGGATTATCGTGGGATCACTAATGTTATTGCTCTGAGTTGGGCCCACAAGAGTCTTTTGGTCTGTTGTTTGGATGAATTTTATAACTTTGTATGAATGTGAGCTGTTTGAATTTGAATGCATGCAGTTCTGATCAAAGAATATTCCTTTACCTTTCTCCCCCGTCTGGGAACCTGTTGTTTTGTATTACCCCCTGTGGTATATTTCTTTTTGTATAACATTTTGATATTAACTGTGTATGTTCAACACCTTTATTCATTCATATTTTGTTACAATGCACCTTGTGTTTTGTTCATTGTGACCATTTTTGTATAAAAAATCAACAAATTCTATTTATGTACTATAAAAAGTGACACTAACAAATGAAACAAATAAAAGAGCTGAATTATTTAGTTTGGTGTTCTCAAGTATTTGTATGCCATAATACTTCAATCTGACCTGGGTGTCATTCTCCTTTTTATCTTATATATGATACACTGTACATCATTAAATTGCAAGGGTAGAGTTTTTTCTGTTGTTGTTTGATTCCATTGTTCCCCTTTATCTCTACCCATATTACGCTATTAGCGGTTGCCCTTCGTTCTTTGACTACAGCGGGTGAGTGGTGCCATTTCTGCTGCCCCTACCTGAGTGCATTATCATCCCTCTGAAGTATCTGGCACTGCAGTATCTGGATTCTGTTCATCTATTTAAAAGCTTTTGGAATATTATTTTTTGGGTGCTGGGTTTTAAAAGACCTGTCATTTTAAGCTACATTTTTTGACTGGAGTTACATTTGTGGATTTTTTTTACTATTGAAAAGTTTATTAAATGATAGTAAACATATTTCAATATACAAGAAGCAGGTCTGTCAGTCCACTGTACTTTGTTTTAAGGTTTGACGATAAGGTGTTACAAATTCTGCCCCCAATTTTAAGAACAGACATATACATTTAATTTAAATATTTTGTCTGAGAAGAACATATATAAAATACAAAAATTTAATTTAGCATGTTTTCGCATTTTTGTCTGACTTCCTTTCGTAGGTAAAAGAAGTCCAAATGTAGCCAGGTAGTAAGTTCCAAGAATGTAGTTTATTAATCCAGTTACAGAAGATGTAGAAGGTAGATGAGATGGTAAGTAAGATGGTAAACAGCCCCACCAGAAGCAGCCTCACTGCTGCTCAAAATGCATTCATCAACTGACACTCAATCATAACCCAGGCATCCAAGCATTCCGTGACATAAGAACACATTCCAACACTCATCCTGGCTGAGCAGTAGGGAAGAAATGTGCAAGAGAAAGGAGAGACGATAATCAATTTACAACATATCCCCTTTCTTTACACCAACAAAATACAGAAATGCGAAGATGTAAATTCAGCAAATAGAAAGTACAGCAAAATTAAAAGGTAGCAAAAATTACTAAAATATTAACATCTTCAAGCATAGACATAACATTAAAATGTCCTAAATGCAATAAAACATAGATTAACAGGTAGAACAAACCTGAAGTAATAAAAGCATTAAAATTATGAAAATGCATCAAATACTTTGAACACACTATCACCCATCCCCTTTTCTCACAAAGGAAAGGAAGCAAGTATACTGCACACAGTGCTGTATGTATGCCATGAAATACCACTGCGGGCAACACACATAAGCACTCCTGTAAACCTAAGGAATACATTTTCAAGTAAAGTGCACAACCCAGTAAACTGTAGGGTGGGCAAAGCTATAACGTATACACTGTACTGTAAAGCAAACTAACACAACAAATGTATACTATACACCTGAAGTGACCTCCTGTCTCAGGCAATGCATAAACTACATCAAGAACAGTAAAGTAATCAACGCTATAGCGCAACAAGAATTTACACTGTACACCTGACAAGGCAAAATGTCTAGGCAAACAACAGTACGTACTATGCACCTGAAGTGACCTCCTGTCTCAGGCAATGCATAAACTACATCAAGAACAGTAAAGTAATCAAAGCTATAGCACAACAAGAATTTACACTGTACACCTGACAAGGCTAAATGTCTAGGCAAACAACAGTACGTACTATGCACCTGAAGTGACATCCTATCTCAGGCAATGCATAAACTACATCATGAACAGTAAAGTGATCAGCCCTATAGTGCAACAGGAATTTATGCTACACACCTGACAAGGCAAATGTCTAGGCAAACAACAGTACGTAAAGAAATCAACCGTATATCGCAGAAACTGCGTTGTACACCTGACAAGACAAGGAAAGTCTCAGGCAAAACAATAAAAAGGCGGTAAACCATATGATGAATAAACTGCGCAGTACACCTGACAAGGCAAAATATTTCAAGAAAACCACAGCAGAAAGAAAACTCTAAAACAATCAGCCGAATAATGCAAAAACTGCGCAGTACACCTGACAAGACATATGTGTCAGGTAAAACCAGACTTAGAGAAAACAACCCTTAGCGCAGCAAAAGAGTAAACAACCCTAAAACTCAATATAAATCACCCATTACCATGCAGTACCAAGGGAACAAAACCCTAAACAGAACGAACTACTGTGCATAATGCAATACCTTACAAGTAAGATCAAAGTAAACCATTTCTTCAATAAGTTTCAAAATAGACATAGGTCTAACTAAAATAAATAGCAGTACTCTCGAAAATCAAACAATAGACGATAATCTGTGCATGTTAATATAAAGTTCCAGTGAAATGACTCCGGTGAGGGTATCTCACCCGATCCATTAGTAATTGCCGAATGCCCAACATTTGAATCCTTTGGGATGAACAAAAGTACACTGCAGTACCGAAAATGGTGACAAAATGATGCTGTAGACACATAAAATGTACTCAAAACTGAGGCTGTAGGCACATAAAATGTACTCATGTTATTTGCCTCAGCAAGGTTAGAGCAGTTGGAGTGTAAAAATACGACAAAGTCCATGTTTGCTTGTGCAAATATCAACGCTGAGAAATAGTGCACTCCAGCATCGCAGAACGATGAAGGTAACAACTCACACAGCAACCAGGGTGAAAGTAAATACAAAACCAAATGGTGTTGCAGATCTGACTTACAGCGGCAAGAAGCAGAAAATGAAGCATCCAAAATGGCGGCACGCAGGGATGGGAAGCGCCAGGAGGCTCACGGCGGGTGCATCCTCCCATAACAAACACCACATAGCTCGTGTAACAAAGAGAGAAAGACATCGCAACATTGCGGGACAGCTCACGCTTGAATAAGCAAAGGGCCACTGCTGAAGGGTGTGATGTTGGGCCTCAGGCCTTCATTACAGTAACGTCAGACACAGACACCAGGAGATGTATGGTAGTAACTGGCCACGAGCACATGCACCCGGGCTCTTTTATTGACGGGGCCATGTCACTCGTGGCACCGGTGATGGATGGGTGTGGGGGTGCAGTGTGTCCAGCCCTCGAGGGAGTGACTGGATTTACAGCTTCCTGTGGAACACTAGAATGTGTCCCGCAGGACATTACATTCCTCCCCAACTTTAATGTGGAACAAACAAAATGTTAGTCCAACCTGTGGGGACAAAACAAACAGTTATCTGAATACCACAGGGTCCATCAGTCTTCTGAGTCAAGTGGCAGGATGATGTCAGACAGGAGCTGGTAACTTGACTTGCAGGAGGACCTTCTCGGCGGGCACCCGTAGTTTAACCTGAGGAGTTCAGGACACGACCACTGGCTTGGAGACATCCGCTGCATACAGTCAGTTCGCTGATGATGACATGTCTTGCTGTCTTTCATGGCTTCCACTTTGCTGATGTCAGTGATGGTCCGTGGTGAGTACTAAACAGTTCCTTTTAGTGGGCTGCATCGTGAACATGGATGGAGTCCCAAGTGAGAATTCACAGAGGTGTTGCTGGACCGACTGTCCCTGTTGAACTGCTTGGCTGTGACTGGTAACCTGTCGGTGGGGCAATGTCTCTTCTCGCTCTCCCGCCTGGGGAGGCCCATCTTTGGGGTTGCTGCGGGACTGTAGGATGCTGTGCTGGGGGGGCTGCTTGTGTGCCATCTGGGTCAGCTGCAGGACCGCCAAGGAGCCATTACTTGGTCGCACGCACAACCCTTACAGGTGGATGAGTGTTGGTCAAGACTTGCACTCGCTGCCACGGTCCTGGTATAGGCCAGGTTCACAGGTAGCCTCTGGTTCTCTTGTCGGCTGGTGTGGCGACGGTGCAGGACTCCGGTCCACCGATGTTCTGGGAGTGCTGTTGTTTGACGCAGGTGCTGATGGCTGGCATGATGGCGGTTGCCAGCCATGTGGTGACTCGGCATGATAGGTGGTGGTGACTTTCTGGGAGAGTTGGATGTCAGGAGGGACTTGGTAGCCATGTGCCTCCGCCTTGCTGAGGTGGAGTGTCTGTGGCGGCTTGACACGTAGAGTGTGGGGATCCTCTCTTGCCTGGCTTGGGGCCACTGCCGACTTCATCTTGAGGCGGTGTGAGGACAGACATTCAGTGCTGATCTTCACCCGTGGCATCTGCGGACAGGAGCAGGGATGCCACTTGACTTAGACTGCCAATGCTTGGGGATGGACGGTCGCCTGGGGAAGCTTAGGGATGAGACGCAGTTTGCGCTTGATGCGGCTTATGTTCGGTTCACCCGTGGAGCTGTATCCAGGTACATTGATCCTCCTTGGTGGCTGTCTGGTGTGTCAGGGTGTGCTCTTGGCTTGCTGGGCGAATCCTCGGTCATCTCCCTTTTGTTGGTCTATTCAGCCCACCTGCGTTCCTCTGATTTTCAGGGTGACAGGGCTGTCACTCTTTTTTTCTTCTAGGGCGTTGCGCTTGGACCTCGAGGCGGCACTGTCATGGTGCCGGCTTCTGCATTTGCTACGGCGCGCTCCTTGCTTGCTGGGCGACGTCACCTCCGGTCGCGTGTCGTCGGTTGTTGGAGCGCATGTAGCTGTGGGTGAGCGACTCCTCTCTTGCCTGTCTTGGGTCGCGGCCGACTCTGTCTTGAGGCAGTGTGAGGGAGGACACCGTGTGTGGTCTTCGGCCCACTTCGGGGCTTCGCAGGTGCAGCGGAGATGTGGTCGATCTCAGTGCTGCATTCAGTCGTGCTTCATTGTTGAGATGTCTCCATCTCCCTGGTGCCTGCCTGTACTGTCAGATTCGCTGGCACGGCCTTCTGCGTGTCTCTGACTTCATGCACTCCGCCTTCTTGGGTGTTCTCTTCTGGCACCTGGTGCACCTATGGTGTGGCTTGTGGTAGTGCCTGTTCACCAGTAAGAGTGGGTGAGTGACGCGATCTCCCCTATGGTGGTGGCGTTGGGCAGTGTAGAGCGGTAGATGTCCCTGTTTTCACTTGTTAGTTGAGGTGGGGTTGGATGCTCTCTTCCGTTGACGCGCTTCCTTTCCTCTCCCTGGGCGTTGCGTGCTCAGGCTGTGCTGCTGTGGGCTTTTGGTCACGCCGTTCTGACTGGGCTTTATTTGGCGGCGCGGATTTGGGCTTCTTGCAGGCTCTCTGCGGGGTTAACAGTCTCTCCTTGGTGCTCCTTGTGGCCACAGGGCTCGTGTGGCTGACTTTATTACGCAGTTTCTGCTGAGGCTCGTGGGAGGCACTGTGGTAGGGTCCACCAGGTGGCGCTTTGGTCACTGACACTGCAGGACTCTGTATATGCCAGTGTGGAGTTGTAGTGTATGGACTTCTCAGTGTGCTCAACTGTTCCAGTTTGGTTTCCCTACTCAGTGTGAAGTAGCCCCTCACCGGCCAGCAGATGCCAGTGGTTGTTTTCCATTCAGGCTACTGTACCAGCAGACGGCCTGGAGACAAACAGGACTCTTCGGGACCAGCACTATGAAGAGGAAAGTCCACTTGCCCAGATGGAGGCACGAGGTGCTGTCTGACTCCTCCTTCACATGGCAGGGTGTGACCTCAGACAGGAGGGTCCTGATCACGGCGGTTTTGTCTCTATGCTGTGAGGGCATGTGCTTTGGCTGCAGGGACATCTCGTGCATGGGGCGGTGCACAGTCTGCACTGTGGGGTGAGGGTGCAAGGGCTATGCGATACGCTGGTGGGTGGCGGCAGTGTCTTATGGATGGTCCATTGTGTGAGGCATGGCCTGATGCTAGTCCCCGATGCCATGCTGTGCCAGGGTGCATCCGTTGCACGCGCCGCTTTCTCTGTGCGTTGCTCTGCGCTTCCCTTCGTCTGCGAGCAATTGGCTGTGTGATGCAGGAACGGTTTCGGTGTCAGCAGTTCTGGAGATGCAGATACAGTGTCACCTGAGCCTTGGCATGGGGGCAGGTTACAGGAGCGCTGTCACTCCTTCAATGCTGTGACTACCTTCACCTGAAACGCTGTACTGTGTAGTGTGGCGAAACGGCTGCTAGATGGTGCCCTCATGCGCTGACCTGCAATTCCTATGGCAGCAGTGTTACTGAGATTGCCGCATGTGCTCCAGCACGGCCTACAGCAGGCGACTCAGGCACTGGGTGTTGCTGTACTTGGGGTAGTGTCTGTCAAGTACCTTAGCTGAAAGTTGAGTTTCCATGGGAGCAGATGCTGGATCTCCACTCCCCTAATCCACTACCGCGAGCACTAAGGCTCACGAGCAGCAGCGAGGGGGAAAGGGGAATTGGACAGACAAGAGAGACTGCACCGTGTCTTCTTCCTGGACTAGTCTCGGACTTCTTCTTCAAGACTCCTGTAACAAGAGTTACTCAGCAACTGCTCTACAATATACGATTCTAAAGATACATAGGTGACATTGTTCCACACTATTACCTGTCCTGACACGGTGGGTAGCCGCTCTCAGTACTCATTCAGTTAGATACCCTTTGGGTGGAAGAGGGGCTGTACAGTTTACAAGCAGCAACTCCTGCAAAAAGAATCACATGTAAACCTTGTTGACCTGAGACCCCTCCCTAGCTTGCAAGAACTGCTAGTACCTGTCTTCCACCTGGGAAGAGGTTCCTTGTTTTCTTAGAATGTGAAAATGTTCTTGTAGTCTTCAGATGTAGTCTATATTTCAGTTCCAAAAATACTCTGCAGAAGATGCTGGGTACAAAGAACTCTTATATATACATGTATATACAATTGCTCACTCCTACTCCACACTGTGTACGTCCTTTCTTCTCAGTGTACTGTTGAATTCGATTCTTGTTGGCTGACACCTTTCCTGCTGACTGCTACAGAACTGTGACTCAATCTAATACTGGAAACCAACTTGCTTGCTGCCTGACTGACTTGACTTTTCCAACTACTAGTCTCGAGAATTCTCCATGGACAGAGATCGATACGAAGAGTTTATTGATGGCAGCACTTACTTGACAGAGGACCAATTGCAGATTTTGCCTCTATCCCTACTTCTTCTGGAGAGCAGAGATTTCTCGTTGACTGAGCATTGGGTGACTGACTCACAAGAGCGAGCCTTCTTGTGACGACCTCAGGAAACCCCCTCTGAACTGAGGGACGGGGAACTAACTCTGGCGGGAAACTAACGCTGACTGGAAACTACGCAGGCTGGAAGCGGGCTCTCAGAACACCTCCTCACTATCAAAATTCGACGGTTGAAGTGCGCCGCGTACTGAGCGCGCGTGCGCTACATCAACACCGCAACACTGCACCACTACCTAAGCAGAAACTAAGGAAACTAGAAGGACCAGCCGGCGGCCATCTTGGAAAGGGGGGGGGGGAAAGAAAAGAGCCTACACCAACAATGAGCGGAGGATGGCGGAAAGCGATCTCATAGAAACACTTCTGCGCCTCCCTAGCACCAGACCTACTTGACTACGGGGTCTAGACCTAACCACACCTGCCCTGACAGTGTCTCTCTGTTTCGCCGCTTGGTGCCCTGAAGCATCGCTGTAGCCGTGCCTTCACCTTGAAGCGAGTAATTCCATTCCGCGGCAGCCAGTCGCTAGGTGGCGTTGTGTGCACGTTCTTTCTGTTAGCAGCTGCCACGGCCTCCTTCTTGAGTGCAGGCGGTGGAGCGTGCCGTCAGCAACCAGCACTGGGCCTCTCGCCACGTTAATGCCTCTTCCTTCTGTGGCGCTTCTACGCTGGGCAGCTGTCAGTGTGCAGGGGGTTCCTTGGTGCCTCGGCTGTGTGGTAAGAGGGAGCGGGCGGGCACCCAAATGTTTTTCTATCGCTGCCCGTTGGGGTCACAGGACCTTTTGCCCGTGGAGGCTGCCCCTGGGCACGGGGGCAGGCACATGGTGGGCATTGCGAGGTGTTGGCACTCTCCCGGGGCTCAAGTGATTGCTGGGAGCGGTGTCCTCCTGTCTTACTTGAGGCACAGCAAAATGAGGTATCGCAGCCAGCGGAGCTCCGGGTAGTAGGGTCACTAACGGCCGCTGCGTGATGACAGTCGCTGGGCTCCCTAGTTGTGGTGGTATGAGCCTGAACGCGGCGGTGGTTATGTCCCATGCATGGTGGGGAGACTCACAGTTCCGATGGCATGCAGGCAGCAGCTGTTGACGGGGGTGCTTGTCCACTCCTTGAGTCGTCGGACCCGGGGTTGTCGAGGAACAGCCAGTCTCCGTGCCTACTTCCCTAAAGGCGGAGGGCTGTGTTGCGAATGTGGAGCTTGATCAGCGGATGGCAGCTCATATCTCCCCACGAGGGAGGAGTGAGCGCTGAGTGGCGGGCACGCGGGGCTGGCTACCCGCCTCGTCGCCAATGCGGTGTTGGGCCCTCAGGCCCTCATTACAGTAACGTCAGACACAGACACCAGGAGATGTATGGTAGTAACTGGCCACGAGCACGTGCACCCGGGATCTTTTATTGACGGGGCCACGTCACTCGTGGCACCCGTGATGGATGGGTTTGGGGGTGCAGTGTGTCCAGCCCTCGAGGGATTGGCTGGATTTACAGCTTCCTGTGGAACACTAGAATGTGTCCCACAGGACATTACAAAGGGCTTCATGAAACACCAGCAAAAACGGGAAGAAATGCACAAGAGAAAGGAGAGACGATAACCAAGTTACAAGACTTCCCTTCTGATCCTCAGGATCAGCCAGGTGCTCAACTGGGCCACACATCGAAATTTGATTTGAAAGAGTGAGGATGTTTGATGCTCGGTGTTCATAAATACATGAATTGTATGTGTTTTAACTGTAGTCTAAGGCGCTCTTCTGAAAATGTTTATGCGCTATGCCATTTGGCTTGCACATTGCACAACAGGTTTATATTGAATACAATTGCTGAAAGTGTACTGTGAGGCTGAGCTCTGATATTCATAACCAGTCATACTTTGAGTGTGTTGAGTGGGTGTTATGAGTTTTGTTTAGACCTTTTCCCCTCCTTTGGGCTGACCACTTTGCAGTTCTGTTTTGTCTTGCTCTTTTTATAATATGCATAAAAATAAACCCCACCCCCTACGCTGAATGAATGATGCAAATGGGAAAAAAGTGACCGTTGAGTGTTGGGCTCAGTACTTACCAAAGGTTTCTACCTCTCATGTTTTTGATCTTGAGGTCCTAAATCATGATTTCAATAATGTATTGAAACAGCTATTGATGTATTAGCCGTCAAAAAAAGGTACTGTGCTGTGGTGCCCACCCTCAGTGTGCTTTTTCAAGAGAGCTGGCTGCTCTCAAACGCACTTCACGCTCTGCGAAATGAGGTGGTTATGATTCCAACCCTACCCTCAACCATGGATGGGGCAAGGTGAATCATGCTTAGGAGCTTATATCAAAAAAGATAATGCCTCTTTTTAATCAAAAGTTTTTACCCAACTACACTGCACAAATTACAATTGCTATTTCTGCTACTGATGCACTGAAGAATCCACATAAGAGACTAGACATGGCTTTACCAATGACCAATGCAATGCTTTTGTGGATTTTTTTTATCCATAACATTGTCAATATGACTTTATACCAGCAGGACTGGTTGAGGAAGGAGTCATCCTCCAGCTCAGTCTCTTCTGGTTGTTCATACTTCGAGTCTTTGTCCTCCTGACAGTTTTGAGTGAATTATTTTCTACAGTGAACATACTGATTCTCCTTCTGACCTTCTCCCTTCAAATCTTCATGAGAACCTCCTAAATGGCAGAAGCTACTTGCTCAAGAGCTATTCTAAATGCCTCTCTTTATTTGGGTGCTGTTCACAGATGTTTCAAACATGCTTCTGTGAGTCCAACTTAAAAAATGCCCACTCAAGATTTTGTCCATCTACTGACACATATCAAGACCCTGCTTCTTGTCCAAATTACTGGAACATGTGGTGTTTCTTCAGCTTTAGGACTTCATGATCAAACATCTGGTTCACAAATTGGATTTTACCCTCATCATAGCACGGAGCTTGCCCTGGTATCAGCATTGGGAGAGTTTCAATGCTGTCCCAATTGTTATCTACCTTCATCCTAGATTTTTTTTATATCTCTCTGTGGTTTTCAACACAGCAAACCATGACATCCTGATAAATAGGCCTTCTAAAATAGAAATTGATGACACAGCACCTAAATAGTTTTCCAGCTGGTAGAACATTTCAGATCTCTGCCTCTTCGTTTACTTCTGCTATTGGAACCTTGGGCTGAGTTGACCTCAGGGTTCTATTCTTTCTCCTTAGTTGTTCCACTTATATGTGGTCCCATTAGCCCATCTATCCAATCTTTTGATCATTTTCTCTACACCAAAGACTCTCAGATTGTGCTGAAGATTGAAAGAGATGTCAATTTTGCATCTATACTGCTGTCTCTCCGAAGGTGAAGTTTGAATGAGCTCCAACTAATGGAAACTGAACGTCAATAAGACTGAAACATTATGTCACTGTTCTGAGATCAACCACTTTGGCCTATTTTGTTAGGTCCTAATTTGGCTTTGACAGACTGTATAAAAAAGTTCAGAGCAAAAGTAGAAAATAGATTCTGCTTTAACTATGAGTAGCCAGATCAGTGCTGAGATTAGCACTAGTTATTTCCGAATTCTCACTGTAAAACATATTATGCATGTGTTCACATTTTCTCATAAGGTGCTGATTGTCAAACTTATCATATAAGCACAATTTGACTATTGTAATGTAGTCTATCTTGATCTACCCACCTAAAACGTAATTCAATTCAGAACTATGTAGCCAGAATGGTGCTTTGATTTAAGCTTAAAGAACACATTTTCCTGACTTTTGGTTTTCTTCAATGTCTTCTCATAAAGGATAAGTTTGTTTTTAAATCTGTGTCTTGAACATCGAACTCTCTTTGCTGCTTGGAAATCTGCCCTTGGTACTTGTGTTTATTTGTACCGACCTGCATGTAACCTGAGATCTAACAACAAACTTTTGCTGACTGTAAACAATCCTATATGTACTCCAGCTCAGAGCGGGAGTAAATTAAGCACCACATATGTCCACTAACAGATAGTGCAATCGCCTGACATTGAACATAATAGAGGCAGGGACGTAAAATAAAACCCCATAAGAAATAATGTTAAAATAACTTACATTATTTAAACTGTTTAAAAATAGAATTACATGTAATTTAATGCACTTACATGTAATGTAATGCAATACAACTTATTAATTATTTGTTTTAAAATATTGTATCAACTTTAAAAAAAAAATGAACAGTAAGGTACTTTAAAATGTAATAAACATAATTAATATAATTTTCATGAATTATATACATCACTTTCTTTAATTAAAATAAAAAAAGGAATATAGTATATTCAATACAATTACATTTGTTATTTTTAGTTTAAAATTATTTTAAAAATGGTGTAACTTTCTACATTAAAAATAAATATGTAAACCGGCAATTAACATTCATTCTGAACTGTTTTTTTCCAATTTTTTTTAGAAGTTTAATACATTTTTTAATAAACTTTTAGCTATCCTTTAAAATATGGGAATCTCTGCCTCAGTAGAAAGTAGAAACTTTAAACTTGAAATTAGGCTCTAGCCCCTTAATTCAGAGGGTGGGCACATGTAGGACTGCACTGTCCCTTATATTTTTAATCAAGCACAACCAAACCCTACAGCGAAGAAGTACTCTATAAGCGTGTAAGGTAATAAACCCCCCTCTAACGTGCCATACCTCTGACAGCAGGGACTTTCCTCTCTGGTTTCATGAATCTTTGTATAGTGCAGCTAAGCAAAGTGTCCAGTATCGTAGGACAACATCCAAGCTGTGGTGCCATTGTGCCAAGGCTCTGAGTATAGTTTCTGTCACGTATTTGGGTATAGTATCTGTTGGAAATCCGTTCTCTAGTTGGCAATGGTTTGCATCATTTTCCAAATAGGGACCCTTCTTCCTAGTCAGGGTAAGGGGGATAAACTTCTAAAATAATCCCTGCTCACCCCTTTGGTAGCTTGGCACAAGCAGACAGGCTTATCTCAGAGGCAGTGTGTAAAGCATTTGTGTTCAAATATAGTAATACATTGAAAACACTACAAATGGAGACCACACCAGTTTAGAAAAATAAGTCATCTTTATCTATAAGTCCACAATACAGTCATGAAAATGTAATCCTTAGAGGGAAAAAACAGTTCTGTCCATAGCAAACTATGGATGCAACACTTTCAACATAAAGTACCTTGTGTACGTCACAGTCACAAACAAAAACAGCAACAAGGAATGTGATGCGTCGGTTCCTTAGTGCTATGCAGGGGACAAGATGCATTGGTTCCTTACTGTGCGGGGAGGTGATGTGCCAGTTTCTTACAGTGCGGGGAGGTGATGCATCGGTTTCTTACTGCGGCCCTGGTGTTCTTGTAGACTTGGTGCCCAAGTGCGATGTGTTATGCACCAGAAGTGAGGCGTTGCTTTATGAGGCTTCGTGTTGTCTGGTGTCAGTGCTGGGGGCTGCGTAGTAAGGTTTCGCATTGCGTCACCCGGCGGGACTAGGCGCGGCTTCGCGTCGCACAATGTCGGTGCTGGTAGCTGCACGGTAACTCTTCGTGTCACCCGGCGGGACTCGGCGCAGCTTCGCGTCACCTGGCGTCACTTTCAAGAGGCTTTTCACAGTTTTGCGATGCTTCACGACAGTTCTTGCACAGAGCAGCTGCTAAACCCACTTCTGAGGCCATTTGACTGCAGAAAGCACCTCAGGCAAAGGTAGGACTCACAGATGGCAGAGTCCAGCAGCACTAGCAAAGTTGCAGGAAGTCTTTTGTGTCCCTGAGACTTCCTAACAGGAGGCAAGCTCTATTTCAAGCCCTTTGGAGATCTCCCTCAAACAGGGAACACAGCACACAGCAAAGTTATTGTCCTTTCCTTGGCAGAAACAGCCACTGCAGGCCAACCCCAGACAGCAAAAAGCAAAGGGGCAGTACTCCTCCTCAGTTTCTCCTGCTCTTCTCCTTGCCAAAGGTTCCTCTTGATTCCCAGAAGTGATCTTTGAAGTCTTTTCTATCCCTGAGACTTCCAACAGGAGGCATGTTCTACTTTAAGCCCTTGGAGAAAACTCTAAACAGCAGGATGATGAAAGCACAGTCCAGTCCTTTCCCTGCCCATAACAGAAGCAACCACTGCAGGCCAAACTCAACAGCACACAGCAAAAGGGCCATAATCCTCCTCCAACTTTACCTGGCAGGTTCCTTTGTTCAGCAGTAATCTAAAGTTCAGGGGTCTGAGTCCACTTTTTATAGCACAAATTCCTTTGTTTTCTGGTGGCAGAGAAGCTCTTTGCCCAAACCAAAACCAGTTCTGTCCTCTCTGGTTCAGTTGCCCGGCAGGAAGTGGAGACAGCATTGTCCAATGTAGACCAGGTCCATTCAGGTGTGAAAGAAATCTCCTCCCCCTACTCCAAATGCAGCCCAGGTCTATTCAGCCCAGCCCTAACTCACCCAGGAAAGGCAGGACACACATCAACCCCCTGCGGTAGCAGTCTGAGAGAATGCACTTTTCCAGCCCCTGTCATTCAAAAGCCCGACAGTCAATCCACAAACCAGCAGAGGCATACAGGATGACTAAACAAGAAAATACCCACTTTCCAAAAGTGGTATTTTCAAACACACAATATGATAATCATCTTCACTACAATATAAATTGTTATATTCTGAGTTCAGGCATACCAAACTCCTTCTTCCCATCTTGTCCCATTGGAAAGTTATAATTATAAGATGTTATAAATAAACTCCCATTCTGTCCTATGGGACAGGTAGCCTTTCAATTGTGAAAAATAAAATTGGCAGTATTTCACTATCAGGGCGTGTCCCACCTTTCACATACACTACACCCTGCCCACAGGGGTACCTTGGTCTACCTAATGGGTGACTCACTTGTCAGAAAAGGGAAGGTTAGGGCCTGGCAAGTGGGTGCACTTGCCAATTCGACATGGCAGTACTAAACTGCGCACAGACACTGCAGTGGCAGGTCTGAGTTACATTTACAGGCTGCTCATGTGGGCGGTACAATCAGTGCTGCAGGCCCACTAGCAGCATTTGATTACAGGCCCTTGGCACACACAATACACTGTACTGGGGACTTACCAGTAAATCAGATATGCCAATCATGGAATCACCAATCCACAAACACAATTCACAGGGAGAAAATATGCACTTTAGCACTGATCAGCCATGGTAAATTGCCAAGAGTCATAAAACTAACAAAAAAAGGGTCCAAAACAGGAGGTCAAAAAGCAAAAAGTCTGGGGATAAACCCGCTGGAAAAGCCAGGTCTAACAGTATCCCTCCTCTGAGGTGTCATGTGTTAGGTGGCAGGGACTCTCCTGTAAGGAGCAATATTTCTAGGAATAGAGTCCTTTCTCAAGTGCCATCTAGAAAATCAGCACCATGGAGAGTTCTGAATAATTAATTTCAAATAACAGTTGTGTTTAAAGGTTTTGTAAGCTTTAGAAAACCTTAAAAGAAGATATAGGTAGGTTGCTCCTTCACTATTCATCAATAGACAAACTGCATGTCTAAATGACATTGCAGTTCATTCTCAAATGTATTTACGCATCTCAGTTGAAAAAAGCTTCACATATGCCTTATATGTGTGTGTAAACTAGAGTCTTGTATTCACAGAACTGAAAATTACACACAAATACTTCCTGAAAAATAATATTACACTGAGATGGTGTAAAATCACATTTGAGTAAACTTGCTTTTTAGTGGAAATTTCAGGGGTGGCTGACTGAGCAGGTAAACACTCACAAAACGTTGTTGCGGGTGCTGGGAAAGAGGTTTCATCACAGAGAGTTTTGTTGTAAATTGTAACATAAATCAGCTTTTCCTGCATGGCAGTGCTTCATTTGAGCCGTTGCTTTCCGGTGCTCGGCACCGGCACTTAAATGGCTTCCGGTGCTCGGCACCGGCATCCACTTGTCAACACCATACTTAGAACAGTCTACCACATGGTGGTGCTGCTCATCTAATTTAGAGATGGACAGAACAACTGTTGTTTAGGAATACAATATACATTAAAAGTGCTAATACCTGCCTCCCCAGTCATTCCTTTAGCTTTGGGGACCTGGAATAAAGTGAACTATCACATTTACATGTGAGAGATGGTTAGTAGTTGTTTTGGCAGCAATGACAAGGGGGATGGGTGGTGCAAACTGCATTAGCCTCCTGGTCAGAGCCCTGGCACTTAATATTTTACAAATTAAGCACTGCTGCATGGGCATCCCAGATTTATTGCCTTTTTCTGGACCATAGTTTTGCTAGACCTAGAAATCTGTGCCCTTACGTCTCCTAATCAAAAGGAAAGTAAATGTGATTCCGCTTTTAAACATGCTGAAACTGGCTTAACACTAATTTGTATATTTAATTTTCCTATGAAGCTATAGTATATGGTAAGAAATATACCCATGGCATGGAGAGTTAAACGTTATGTATGCACTGCGAGAAACAAATACAGGCAACCCAATAACCCCTTGCGAGCTTGGGTAAGGTTTTAGAAAGGCCAATGGGCTAACAATGGAGTTTTTAACCAAACAATATTATAAAAAGATTTCTTTACAACTCAATTGTATAAATGATTTGTAATAGAGTACATAATAGTTTTGTTCTAATCAATGTCCCAAGAAGAGATCATACGAATAACACATGAAAAATGAAAAAAAGGTAGGTGCATATTATAATGTGGTTAAAAACCCAATGAATTGTGAAGATAAACATAGAAAATAAAGTTACACAGAAAGCAGTTTCCAAGAATACAACAACACTGTACCGTCACAGTCAGAAACAGTTAAAAATAACAGGTGAACATGTGCTGATATATACAACGTCCACTCTCACAGATAAATAGTATTGATCTTCATTGAAGCATGAAAATTCCATACGTAAAGTGAAAAGTTTTTTCCTGATTTAGCATCCCCCATGCTGATAGTGCTGATGGAGCAAGGACTCATAAAAAGGAGACTTGCTTGAAAACAATCCTCTCGTAATAACACATAACTCATATTAACTGTGTATTGTGTAATATTATGAACTACATTCAAATTATTAGAAAAAGAAGAAACTTGCTTACATGTCTTATTAACAAGTAACTCAAGTGAAATCTAAAATGGCTGCTAAACGCGGGAAACTGTAATGAGCATGCATCTACGCGGTATGACGAGCTGTCGCTTGGAGGGAATTTTCTGCACTTGCGCAGACGCTTCTAAAATGACCGCTAAAAGCTCACATGCTAATCATCTGCTTTGCTGAAACTAAACCAAGATATTTACTAATTGCTAATGCGGAGAGAGCATTTATAAGCAAATGGGATTGGAATAGAAATAGGGGGTACACAGTGAAATCATTTTATTTTGAAATTAATATACTTCTTTTTTTACTTTTTCTATTAGTTCTTATTCGGGCCTTTGTAAGAAACCGAAGGCTATATCCCACGTGACCTTTACACATGCTCAGTCTAAGTAAAAGAAAATTAAGGGGCAGGATCATTTAACAATAAACTGAAAGACTATATTGAAAATCTAGCATGGTGTGATAATCATCCCTTTTGCCTGTAAAATCAGGGTTAGTAAATTTATAAAATTGAAACATAAATGGGTGGTGCATGGCAGTAGAAAGATATAATTGAAGTGGTTCAGTTAGTTAGTTAGCACATTCGGACAGAGATGCTGTCGGAGTTATGAGCGAATGCTAAAGAAGAACCAAATTACAGAATTACTGAACTTAGCCAAATAATTAGAAGAAGATCGCGGAAGAATCTCGAGGAGGAAGATAGTGTCAGAGAGGGTGCGACGCAGGTGTCGGATCTAGAAGAGGTCACCTTATACTGTCCTGAATCCTGTCCTGAATCCTGTCCTGAATCCTGAAGCCTTTGTCTCCTGAATTTTCCCAGGAGACCCTTTCCTAACTACTTGGCTAAGGGGTTGGGTTTTCACACCATCCTAGGTAATTATAATTTCTGTAGATTTTGAAATTGTGCTGCTCTCTCTATCCTCTCCTTTCTGAGTATCGTCATTATTAAGTCTCGCTATTTTGACATTTTCTTCTATGGGATACGGAGACTGTACTGTACTTTGAGTTTGGCTCACTTGAATTTGATTTAGATAAAGCATTTAAAATTTCCCCGAGTCTGTGGCCATTTCCATTGCAGAGAAATCTATTTAATATATGTTATTTCACCATCAACTAGTTCAACTAATGGTCCATTGACCAGAGGAAATAACTTTTTGATCAGTGAAAGATTAGTTAGGAATGACAAATAACTAATCTCAGGAAAAGGAAATATAAAAATTGACCCCAGCAGGTATTAACTGGCCTGAGTGAGTGTGAGTGTGTTTATGGGCCCAGGTGAGTATATGGTATTAGAGTATTTGAGGCTGGTTTACCACTGGACCCGTTTCTCTGGTAGCAGAGCTATGGTTATTATTGACTAGTTTGGTGATAAGTATTGATTATTTATTTATGTTTTAACAAAACCGTTAATGTCTTGTTTCATGTTGTCTGGAAATTCCCGGGAAATGAATAGCGGGTGGAAAAAGAAGCCACACTGCAGTTAGGTTACTCGTCTGTTAGAAAAGTGCTGCGAAGCTATGCAGAGCAACCAGTGCTAAATTAGGGACTATTTTCTGTGTGAAAGTGAGAATGATTGAAGTTCGCTGGTGAAACTTTAGTGTTATATCACTTAGAAACGGTAATATCGAAGGAGCAGCAGATTTGTCTGAACTTGGATGAAGAGTAAGCGGAAGGGTTTACTCGCAGTATATGAAGAGTAAGCGGAAGGTTTTATTCTTAGCAAAAGAAATATTCTATCCTTTGGTTTTAGTGGAACAGACAGGGTAGAAAATGTTTTTATGTTGTTATTAATGAGAATTTAAATGCAAATTTAAGGAAGAATATGTTTTAGTATTACCTTGTGAAGGGAGGGCTAAACGGCAGAGTTGTACTGACGTCACAGGGAGCCGCGCTGGGATTGGTTAAAACAGCGGGCGTGTGACAGAAAGAGAATTGTAAAGGAGGGGTCAGCAGTGAGGAGAAAACATTTACGTCACTAAGTGCTGTGGTGGGACTGGTGGACATTGTAGGTGTGTATAACGAATGCAAATTGTAAGGGAGTGGTCAGTTGTAAGGATTGATACAAATGTCACAAAAAGCCGCACTGGAATTGGTCAAACTACTGGTGTGAGCCTAATTCTAATTGGTTGACAAAATAGAAGCTGTAATATTATTGGACAAAGGAGATTGCATGCAGAAGTCTGATTCGACTTTCATAGGGAATCAACCAGACAGAAGATATTTAGGATTCGCAAGAGAGAATTTTATTTACAGACCCTCACGATAGATGTACGGAGAAAAGAGAAAAATTACCTTGATGCAGAAAATTAAAAACTAGATAAGCTCATCATGACTAGAGAAGTAATTCTGATTCCACCCCCGAAAACACCTGCTTCATTTATGATGTTGGAGAGGGGTTATCACACCTGTGTGTGGTTGGAAAATTGAATAGAATATACAAAGGTTGACGGAGTGTTAGCATTCCCAGAGCACGGTACGTTTAATGGGAGAATTCTTCAGAATTTGAGAATGAGAATGAATGATTTAGAATCCAGACCTAGATTAACACAATATGAAGCATTAGAAGAGTGGGAAACTGAGTCCTATGAGCGCGATAGATCTTGAAGTTATAGGAGTTATAGAGGATGTTTCCCAAGACAAGTGCGTGAGACAAGAGAAGATCAAATGAAGCAATGGAGCATAGCAATGATTACAGAAGGATTATATCGAGTATTGATGGCTGAGGAACAGTCAGAGGGCAAATGTAAGGAGAAAGCTAAACAACTGACAATGACAGGTTTTGGAGAATCAGAAGATGAGTTAATGGTGGATATTTTAACTAAAAACTCTCCACCTTATCAGGAAGAAACTAGTAGAGTTACACCAAGTGCACCAGACTTTGGAACACCTTTGGTTCCACAGATTTTACATGATACAACAGTTAAAAGGGTACTTTGAATAAAAACAGGGATGAATTAATACAGAAAATAACACAACTAAACGTATACCCTGATGCATTAACTATACCAGTAACTATAGGTCCAGTTGTTCCATTGTATGGAGATAAAGTAAATTGCCCAAAACTGACAGTTGTAACAGCTCCTCTGAATAAACCTAGAAAAGAAATTGTTATAACCGGCAATCAAATCAGTGAATGTGATTCAGTAATGTCCTTAATGGATTTGCCAATAAGGGAACAAACAAATGAAACCCCAAGAAGAGTTATGCCTAGTTGTTCAAAAGAAGGAAGGTCAATGGTATCCTCAGGAGTTAGAAGTGCAACACCAGTAACTCCAGAGGATCTGGAGAGATGGACACAGGGAATAGAAAACAAAGTTCACCCACAAATATTTTAGACATTTAAAAATTAAAAGTGGGATTGAAATGTGGGAATAGATAGACTAAATTCTTACAGTGAAGAAGAGTTGTTGTTCATATGTAGAAACATAACTAGAAATGCAAAGATATTTCATGAAAAATTGACAGAACTTGCCTCTGAAATGGGAATTGAAATAGGGAGATCAAAGGTATTGCAGAAACCCTATAGAGCAGAATTTACTGACAAAGATCTGGAACATATGAATGTGTCTGGAAGAAAACTACAAATTAAAGAGTTAATGACTATTTTACAAAAGTGGGGAGACTTAGATAGGTGGAAAACTAGGTGTACAAAGAAAAAAGAGGAAGCGCAGACAAGTCGGACAGCATCTGAATATCTATTAAAAGAATCAGAAAAAGGAAGAAAGATTGTGCCCGATGAGAGAAGTTCCCGGAGGGGGATACGTACATGTTCCATGGAGCAGACAAGATATTTTGTCATTTACTAATGATTTTCCCAAGCTGAGAGAAAGACCAGTTGAATGGTATAAGCAGGTTGAAAGGTTTGTGAAGGTTTCAAAGGTTTTGCTGAAAGATTTGGATGGTGTGTTTGACATAGTGATACCTGCCGATTTATGGACAGAATGTAAAATCACAGTCGATTGGCCTAGTGATGAGTACCCAAGTGATTCAAAAACAGGAGCCCCATCAGATGAAGTAATGAAGAAATATCACCAAGTGATTACTTTATTGAAAGGGAAAATTCCTCCGAAAGAAACAGATTGGGTAAAAATAGATAGAACAACCCAAGAACCGAATGAATCTGCACATGCTTATTATGAACGCCTGTTACAGTATAGCAGATTTGAAATCATTGGTGATATAGATATGGGTCATTTTGTGTATCGGTTTGTCTACGGTCTGAAACCAGAAATTATTCAGATGATTCAACAGCACATGTTGTGCTGGCAGGGAAAGCTTATAGACTACATATTACAATATGCCAAATATTGCGGAGATTACATTGAGGCCAGGCATAAAAAGTTAAAAAAGAAAATGATGTGGGCACAAGTTAAATTGGCAGAACAACAGGAACTTAAATTAAACAGTCAGACTGATGGACAATCAAAAGAACAGGGTCAGAGTGGCAATGCAGTTAGTGGGGGAAAACCAAGAGGACGATTGAGTAGAGAGGATGCAAAGAAGAAATTTCCTTGTCATGGGTGCGGAAACTAGGACATTGGAAAAACGAGTGTAAAAATATTCTGAATAATAATGGCCCAAATCCAAATTTAAATCCACAGATGCAGAATGAGGTGCTAATGAATCAACCGCAGCAGGCTGTTAATCAGCAGTGTTAGGTGCCATCTGCCCCTATGCTAAATTTTGTGAACAAGCCAAAGTACAGTGCGGACGCCGGATTTCCAGGAGGAAGCGGTAAAAAAAAACTCTGTAACTTCTCAATTTCTTTTACAAAATAGCAGCGACAGCAACAATGAACAATGACGGTGCCTGAGGGGGGAGGAAGAGGAGTGAGTACTTGGTGCATCCTTGCCGGTACAATCAGTCAGGCCGATTTATTGATGGGAAAGTAGAAGGAAAAGATAATACTTTTCTGTTGGACACTGGTGCTACCTGTTCTACTGTGAGAAAAGCAGACATCCCAAACCTACCCCTCTCGGAAGAAGCCATCTAAGTAGTAGGTGTGTCTAATAAGCAGATTAGAACCCCAATTACTGAACCAATGGAAGCGTGCATTGGTGATTTTAAAGACATGCACAAATTTGTGGTGTGTGACTCCAGTCCAGTAAACTTGCTAGGAAGGGACTTATTGTGTAAAATGAATTGCACAAATTATTGCGCACCGGATAGTGTTGCTATTCAGACCCCTGATGAAGACAGTGTCTATAAAATAATGTTGGCAAAATAAGGCACAGAAGTAGAGGAGGTGTATTCATTAATGACAAAAGAATACATACCAGAAGAATTAAAAACAACTGTGAATCCAGAAGTGTGGGATTTCACTGGAAAAGAAGTGGGATTAATGGTAAATGTAGACCCAGTAAAGGTGACTGTGAAGGAAGGTGCAGTTTACCCTAACACCAGACAATACAAGATGAGTCCTGAAGTCAAAGCAGGTGTTGCTTCTGAAATTGATCGAATGATTAAACAAGGCATTTTGAAAGAAATAATGAGCAGTCCTTGTAATTCACCTATTATTGATCTTAAAAAGCCTAGCGGAAAATGCCAGATAGTACAAGATTTAAGTAAGATTAATAAGATTGTGCTACCTTGTTGCCGTGTAGTACCAAATCCAGCTGTGATTCTGTATCAGATGCCATGGAATGCGGGATGGTTTACAGTAATTGATTTATGTCATGCATTCTTTTCCATTCCTTTACATCCTGACAGCCAGTACCTTTTTTCCTTTAAATTTGAAGATCGTATTTTAGTATGGAATCGAGTTCATCAAGGGTATACAGAAAGTGCTTCAATTTTCAAATTTTGAAAAGATATCTAGAAAAACTAGTTATGCCTAGAAATTCAGTTCTAGTTCAGTATATCGATGATCTACTCATAGCATCAAAGTCTCGAGATGACTGTGTTACTGATTCAATTGCATTATTAAATCATTTGGATGATGGTGGACACAAAGTATGCCCAGAAAAGTTACAATTTTGTTGAACTGGAGTCAAATATTTGGGACACCAAATAGAAAGGGAAATGAGGAAAGTGACACCTGAAAGAATAAAAATAATAAAACAGATGCAGTTGCCACAAACCCAGAGAGAGATCAGAATGTTTCTTGGTGTAGTGTGGTACTGTAGGCAGTGGATTGTGGGTTTTTTCCCTGTTAGAAAAGCCATCAATTCAGATGACACAGAAAAAAGCAAAGGACCCAATAGTTTGGGATGACGAAAGTGTGGAAGCATTTTTAAAACTAAGAAATTGTTTGTGTGAGGCTCCTGCCCTAGGTATGCCTGACTATACGAAAGAATTTGCATTATTCTGTTGTGAGAGAGAGATTTGTGCACTCTCAGTTTTAACCAAAAGAAATGGTTTAAGTCGACGTTCTGTAGCATATTTTTCTGCTACTTTGGATCCTGTGGCTTCAGCTTTACCTGGTTGCCTAAAAGCAGTAGCTGCTACTTGAATGAGTCTAGAACAAAGTGAGTCAATTGTGATGGGACATCCAGTAAAAGTATATGTTCCACATTCAGTTAACAAGAACTCGAACACAATATCTTACACCTAGTCGAATGACTACGTATGAATGAATCATTTTGGGAGCTGAAAATGTGAAAATGGTTAGGTGTACCATGTTAAACCCTGCTACTCTATTGCCAGATTTGCATGGAGAATAAGTGAGAGAGGAAGTTGAGCTTAGATGCAACAGAGTTATGCACTAAGCCCCGTCCTGACATACAAGAAGAACCCCTAAAAGAATCTGACCATGAGCTTTTTGTAGATGGCTCATGTTTGAGGCATGAGGAAGGAGGATTAAGTGCAGCTTATGCTGTATGCAAAACTACTGGAGTAATTGTAGCATCCTGTTTACCGGAGTCAAGTCTGCACAAGTAGCCAAATTGATAGCTTTAATTAAAGCCTGCAAAATTGGAAAAAATTGGAAAGTAACCATATTTACTGATAGCAAATATGGTGACGGGGTTGTGCATGACTTTGGCCAACTCTGGATGCACAGGGATTTCATGACTTCTTCAGGATCCCCCATAAAAAATGGGAAATTTGTAAAAGAATTGTTGGAAGTAATACAATTGCCAAAAGAATTAGCAGCGGTCAAGTCTGCTGCTCACCAGTCAGGAAATTACTATGTGGTAGCTGGTAATCGATGCGCTGACCAGGTTGCTCAATATTGTGCGAGAAATAAAATGGCCATAAACAAGAAAATTGATACAAGTGGAATCAGCTGCCAATTTATGCTATTCTCAGCACTAGAAACGTGGGATGAGGTGAGACAACTGCAGGATGAGGTGGAAGTGAGTGAAAAGGAAGGTTGGATAAAGACAGGATGTACGAGGAGGGCAGAAGATGATGTGTGGATTTATCAAGATGGCAGAAAGTCATGCCAGACTGTTTGCTCTCACAAATGGCCAGAATGTATCATGGAGACACACACATACAGGGCCGGTTTTAGGGCGGTATGACCAGTGCCACCGCACCGGGTGCTGACTTCCTGGGGGTGCCGTGTTTGAAAGTTTATTATGCTTTTGAAGCACCTGCTGCAGCGTTTCTTTCCCCCAGCAATTACCAGGCCTCACATAAATGTCAAGATAACTAGTGTGATTAATTATCTTCCTGGAGAGAGATCAGCATTTTGTATCATTGAGGTTTTGACTTTCAGGTGAAGTTAGTGCAGAGCGTTAATATGCCTGCTGCAAAGAACGTGTACCAAGTAGATTACGGAGTGCGTATGATGTAAACAGATCAGCAGGTTACTGCTTTCAAAAGAAACATCCTTGTGTTACTTGCAATTTATAACTTAAAGTCCTAATATAGGATAGTGAGCTATTAACTTTCATCCTAGAATGGCATACACACTGCAAAGTATACATCATAAGAGCATTGATTAATGTTGCAAAAAGGGTTAATTTGGCTAGAAATTGATTCTTATTTTTAAAGAAAACTCCCAACTAAGCTGTTTCTTTTTCGACTCTGAGTTTGTGCTTCTCCACACCAAGCACTCTTAAACTATACTGCCTACCAGTATAGATGACATGTTACTCCTACACTTTTAGTCCTTTGGCTTATGTAACATTTCCTATACACTGATTTACACACGTATGATTGATTATCCCTCTGTAATGTGTGTGTGATGCAAAGTGCTAGGACACCCTACACTAGTATGAGTGGTGCTGTATAACTAATTCAATGTATCTGAGAGGGTGTGGTTATGGAGACTTGGTCACTGTTAAAGGGTGCTAGTGAGAGAATCCGTGGTGGAGGTGGTCATTGGGGGGGTGCCAACAAACATTGTCGCACAGTGCGCCACCAGCACTAAAGCCGGCCCTGCACACGTAGGCAGGGATGCCATGATCAGACTTTTCAGACAAGATTGGTATAATCCATAATTTAGGGTAGTCGCAGAGAGTCTTTGCCAGCGATGTTTAACTTGTCAACAAATAAATCCAGGCAGGAAGACAGTGGTCAGTTGGGGAAAAATTGGAAAGGCAGAAGGACCATTTGTAAGGTTGCAGTTAGATTTCATACAATTGCTACCATGCAGGGGATTGAAGTGCGTCCTTATCATAGTAGGTTTATTTTCACGGTGGGTGGAGGCATATTCTACTAGGAGAAATGACAGCATAACAGTAGCCAGATTATTGTTGAGAGAGTTAATTTCGTGGTTTGGTTTTCCAGTAATTTTGGAATCAGATAGAGGATCTCACTTTAATAATGAAATAATTTGATTCATCTGTGAAGCATTTAAGGTTGAACAGAAATTGCACTGTGCATACCACCCATAAGCTTCTGGAGTAGTGGAACAAATGAATGTCACAATCAAGTCAAGACTGGCAAAGGTGTATGCATCCACATCACTGTGTTAGCCAGATGAATTAACCTCTTGTTCTGATGGGAATCAGAAGTATGCCTGACAGAAACCCAGGACTGAGCCCCCATGAAATTCTCATGGGAAGAGCATTGAGACAAGAATTTATACCAGGACATAAATTGCTGTATATAACTGAGGATCTGGTATTGGACTAAAGTTAAGGATTGGCTGAACTAGTGAGTTTGGTCTCTCACCAGGTTGGAGAAGACGCAGTAGCCAGGCAACCAGATCAAGCACATGATCTGAATCCCGGAAACTGGGTGGAAGTGAAGAATCACACCTGAGAGTAGTGACTAGCACCCAGGTGGGATGATCTGCAACAGGTCATACTGGTTACAACACAGCAGTGAAATGTGCAGGGTTGCCCAACTGGATACATGCCAGTTATACCAAAAGAGTTCCAGCTCCTGAGGAAGAGGGACTGCAACTGACACAAGCAGTTGAGGCTGCTGAAGGTTGTGCAGCTGAAGAATCTAGGGTAACAGATTCTGAAGAAGCTGACAAAGAACAACCGAGCACAAGTCCGGAAGACTGGATACCAGTGGTAGTTATACCTGAGGTGATTATTAAAACAAGAAACAGAACAAGATTAGAAAGACAGGAAATTATAAAGCACCGAACAGATGTAAAAGAACATGTTCAGGAAAAGGTGAATAAAACTGCTGGAGACCCTGAGGAGGATCAGACAGGAAAAGAAAACTATACTTGGACAAACAACAAAATAAATTAGCTTGAGCAGGGACAGACCGGCATAGAAGAACATGTTCAGGCTGCAGAAGAACAAGGTGCACTAAGACCTGAGCATGATCATTTAGGAGAAGAAGAACAGGTTCAGGAGAAAGAAGAAGAACAAATCGAAATAAGATCTGAGCAGGATCAGATAGAGGAAGAAGAACGTGTTCAGGCAGATGAAACAACAATAACAAGACCTGAACAAGGACAGATAGAGAGAAATTCTGAAGACGAGGAAAATCAAATTGTGCCACAACATAACGAAAATAAAAGAGTTCTCGAAAGAGATGAGGAAAGTGAAAGTGCAGTGCAAGCCAAGAAGGTCAGGAAAGGTGATAACTGGCCAGATAGTGTCAAAAGGTTAAAATATCACTTAAAGACAATAAGTGAGGAACCTGAACAAGTAAATGAAGTCACTAGTCAGTCTGGATAGTTGACTGAGAAAATTAGATGAAGAAGTAAAAGACTGAGAATCTTGAACAATAAGTTCAAGGGTCCTGAATGGACCTTTGTGATTCTTCGAGAATCTAGATTTATATGAAGATAGTGATGAAGAAATAATTGCAGAACAGATAGACGAAGGAGAAGTGAGACCCCCTTGAAGTATCGAAAGAAATACATAAAGCAAAGTAAGGAAAAGAAGAGAAATCTTCTTAGACTAAAATGGCTGAGTATAGGGTTGCTGGAAGATCAAAACGAAATTGTGTAACGAAGTGCTGTAGAATCTGTATGTGTAGTATTCTATTAGTGGTCATAGTTTGGCTATTTTTAACAATAGCAATTCCTTACCTTATGATAACAGATAAGAAAAATACCACAGACTCTAATGGAAAGTTAGCTAACATAAAGGGAGATAGAGTAGAATTAGATGCACTAGATGAGTTAGACTTACATCACACTGTGACAGATAACGACACTACCTTAAATGTATTCACAAAGTTATTATTTCAGTATGTAGACACTATGGAGATTAGTGATTGTTATGTATGTATGAAACTACCAACATCGGTTGCAGAGGACGTTACATACCATCATTTACCATTGACATATGATATTTCAGGTAGTATTCTAACCAGTTTATTTTATAGAACAGGAAAGTTAAAGTATTATTATTCAAACTTAGACGTGATATTTCCAGAGATTCGTATTTGAAAGAGTTTGAATCCAGTGCTTAGTATAGTAGTCAAGATGCACAGTTTATGGGTGAATTTGTCTTAACTATTAAGTCAATAGATATAGCAGAGGCACACAAGAATAATTTAACGTGCACATTACATGCAGAAGAAAAGGTATTTTTGAACTTAGTTGAAGAAAGGAGACAGGAGTTTCAAAGAAAGTCTTCTCAAAAGAAAACTCATGTTCCACCATGGACTGAAAAGAGGGAATTTATACAACTGGCAATACTCATGCTGCGATGTCACTAGATTTTGTTAAGAAAGGCCTCCATAGATTAAAGACTGACTATAACAATGTATTTATTGGTTCCAGTGATTGTGAACATAACTTTTTGATTCTTGGAGGTTGGGGACTAAAAGGGGGAACAGATCCAGTTTTTCCTGGTGTTTACTAGATGTGTGGGAATGAAGCTTTTTATAAACTCCCTGCACGGTGGTACGGGAGTTGCTATTTTGGAATAGTATTCCCTAATGATTACCATGTAAAAAGAATCACTGGAAGCAATGAAAGCACTAAAGAACTAACACGTAGAAAGAGATCTAGTTTTTCAGAAATAGTAGGTGTTGGACTTGGCCCTTTTTGCGGGGTCATCCCTGAACCTTTTGCCTTCCTTCTATATTTTTTCTGACCTGTTGTTGGCTGTTTTATGACTCTGGGCACTTTACCACTGCTGATCAGTGCTAAAGTGCATATGCTCTCCCTATATTAAATTAATGTATGATTTGTGATTCCATGATTGGTTGATTTGGTTTACCTGTCAGACCCTAGTACAGTGCACCAGGAGTGTCCAGGACTTGTAAATCCAAATGCTGCTGGTGGGCTTGCAGCACTGGTATGCCACCCACAGAATCAGCTTGTAAAAATGTGTCTAAGGTCTGCCATTGCAGAGCCTGCGTGCAGTCTGGTACTGTCATGCTGACTGGGCAAGTGCACCCACTTGCCAGTCCCTAAACCTTCCCTTTTCTTCATATCACACACCCCTATGGTAGGCCCAAGGGCAGGGTGCATTGTAAGGATAAGGTAGGACATGCCCTGGTGTGTGTGCCATGTTCTAATAGTGAATTACAGCCATTTTCGTTTTTCACTATTGCAGGGCTACCTGTTCTCCATAGGCCAGAATGAACAGTTGGGTTATTACATTTTATAATCCTAACTGACTCAGGGAACATGGTGGAAATCCGAATTTAGTATGCCTGAACTCAGAATGATAAAATACATCTTTTAGTGAGGTTGGTTTTAACATTCTGTGTTTAAAAATACCACTTTTAGAAAGTAGGTATTTTCTTGTCTAACCATTCAAACCTGCCTCTGCTAGGGTGTGTATTCCTTGGTATGGAGTTTGAGTGACAGGGATGGGGGATTCCAGGAGACAGGGTGAGTCCACCCAGTGGTGAATAGAGAGATCTCCATGTAGATGGGAGGGAGGAGTTGCACCTGGGACCTGAATAGGACAGTGCCTGCCCCCCAATGTGTTGGCTCCACCCCCTGTGGTGTGTCTGATGTCTCTGCCCTGCACTGTGAAAGGAGAGAAGGAATCATGTCAACAAAGTGCTCCAGGGCTGTGCTTTCCCTCCACAATGCTGGCTCCACCTCCTGTGGGGCGTCTGATGTTTCTGCCCTACACTGTGAAAGGAAAGGAGAAGTCTGGTAAACAGAGTGCTCACGAACTGGTTTGGACTGGGCAAAGGCCCCTCTGCCTTCAGAGGACAAAGGATTTTGGGGTATAAGTATTGGGACCCTGATCCCAAGAATTTAGATCACTTTGGGAAAACAAGAAGAACCTCTGCTGAGGGAGGAACCAGAAGAAGCTAAGGAGGAAACTATCCCTGAACCTGGGGGATTGGCCTGCAGTGGTTGCCTTACTGCCAAAGAGAGGAGAAAGGAACTTTGTGTGTACTTTTGCTCCTCAACTTGTGAAGGATCTCCAAGGTCTTGGAAAAGAGCTTGCCTCCTGCTGAAGTCTCAGGAACAACAGACTTCACCCCCCAGCTCCCCAGAGTTCTTTGGAAGTGCCTGCTGCTGTTGTTGGGCCTTCTGAGGGACTGCATGTCACAAGGAGCTGGAAGCGCGACTCAAGAAGGAGAAGCGTGCCGTCATCGCATCTCGTAAAGTGTGTCGCCGCTGCAGCATTGCATTGAGCGGAAGCGTCTCGCATCATCCAGGAAGTGTCTCGCAACGCCGAAGAAGCGTGTCGCCATCGCAGCCATCGTAGCTGACGCATTTCACTGCATCAAGAGAAGAGTATCGCATCGAGGAAGAAGCGTGTCGCCATCGCAGCTATCGTAGTTGTCGCATTGTACCACATCAAGAAAAGCACCTCGCATCCATGGAGAAGCGTGCCGCCGTCAGAGCTGCTGTCGACGCATCGCGTACAGGGGTGTCGCCGCTGCAACATCGCATCGAGCGGAAGCGTCTCGCAAACGTCGGAGAAGAATGTCGCTGCCAAGGCCGCTGTCGTCGTATCACGTAAAGTGTGTCGCCCCTGCAGCTGAAGCGTCGAGTCGTCTCGCAAACATCGGAGAAGCGTAACGCATCTGGAAGATCTTCACGTCTTTATTTCTTTGCACCAAAACCTTCATCGCATCAACATCGTTGCAACCCTTTCGTTGCCCTGCGTGTCACATCTAAAAGGTACATTGACTTAAAGTGTCGCATTTAAGAACTTAAGAGAACTAAGCAAAATTCTACCATCTAAAGTAACAGTATTGTGTATTTTTGTTGTTTAAAGGTCTTGTGGTAAATCTATATAAAGAATACTTATTTTTGATATAAAACCTGTGTGGTGTCCATTTGTAGTGTTGTCACTTGGTTTCTGTATGTGTTCACTAATGCTTTACACACTGCCTCTGAGATAAGCCTGTCTGCTCGTGCCAAGCTACCAAGGGGGTGAGCAGGGGTTATTTTAGGAGTGTACCCCCTTACCCTGACTAGAGGAGAGGGTCCCTATTTGTCACAAGTGCATACCTGTGCCAACTAGAGACCCCCAAGTTTAACAGTAGGTGATATATTTAATGCATTGAGAGTCATTCTGAACTCACATAGAATTTGTCAATTGTCCACAGTAGTTGATCGTCTATCAACTGAGACTGCTGGAGGTTTCTTAATGATCAATACAGAATAGTTGCTATTAGGTCTATGGTTTTACAAAATCGACCTGCACTTGATATATGATTAGCAAAAGAGGGAGGAGTCTGTAAAATGTTGAAAGAGCAACATTGTTGCACTTATATCCCGGAAAAGAGTATAGAAATTGGAGGATATATTAAAAATATTACAAAAATTTAAGAAGAATTGAAACCACTGTTGGTTGATAGTGTATGGGAGAAATTAACAAAGAGTTTTTCCTCAATAGGGACTTGGTTTACTAATATAGGTAAGAGTTTTAAAGGCCAAATATTACTACCAATAAGTGGAATAACCATAATAGTCTTAGCAATAATGTTATGGTGCAGATTCTGTACAAAAAGATATGAAATAAATGAAAAGGGAAAGAAAAGAATGTATGAAGAAATACAGTTAGAAGAAATGAAAGGTGAATTATACGAATTATACGAAAAGATGAAAAGCCTAAAAGAAACAGTTAAGAGTGGGAACGAAAAGTCTGGAAAGGGAATAGAGATGTGATAAAGTTGGCATCTGGTTTGTGCTGGGTAATTTTGTGATGGCTCAAAAATGCCATCAGAGAGGGGATTGATGGAGCAAGGACTTGTAAAAAGAAGACTTGCTTGAAAACAATCCTCTTGTAATAATACATAACTCGTATTAACTGTGTATTGTGTAATAATATGCACTACATTCAAATTATTAGAAAAAGAAGAAGCTTGCTTACCTGTCTTATTAACAAGTAACTCGAGTGAAATCTAAAATGGCTGCTAAACGCGGGAAACTGTAATGCGCATGCTTGAACTGTATCTACGCGGTATGACGATCTGTCGCTTGGAGGGAATTTTCTGCACTTGCACAGACGGTTCTAAAATGGCCGCTAAAAGCTCAAATGCTAAGCATCTGCTTTGCGGAAACTAAACTAAGATATTTACTAATTGCTACTGCAGGGAGATCATTTATAAGTAAATGGGATTGGAATAGAAATAGCAGGTATACAGTGAAATCATTTTATTTTGAAATTAATATACTTCTTTTTGACTTTTTCTATTAGTTCTTATTCAGGCCTTTGTAAGAAACCGAAGTCTATATCCCACGTGACCTTTACACATGCGCAGTCTAAGTGAGCCAGAAGCCTCTATGTAATCCTTGAACGCCATCCAAGGACGAAACAGTAACATACCCTGGGAATCAGTACAATGTCCTGTGAAAAGGAAGAAACTATATGAAGTGTATACTTTGTGTTTGATAAAGATGTGAATGCGGCTGGGAATAAAGATTTATGAATAAAAAGTTAATGGACGGGATCATTTAACAATAAACTAAAAGACTAAATTGAAAATCTAGCATTGTGTGATGATCATCCCCTTTGTCTGTCCAATCAGGGTTAGTAAATTTATGAAATTGAAATATTAATGGGTGGTGCATGGCATTAGAAAGATATAATTGAAGTGGTTTAGTTAGTTAGTTAGCACCTTGAGATGGAGATGCTGCAGAGCTCGGGATGCTGTTGGAGTGATGAGCGAATGCTGAAGAAGAACTGAATTACAGAAATTACTAAACTTATCCAAATAATTAGAAGAAGATCACCGAAGAATCTCAAGGAGGAAGATAGTGTCAAAGAGGGTGTGACGCAGGCGTCTGATCTAGAAGAGATCACCTTATTCTGTCCTGAATCCTGTCCTGAATCCTGAAGCCTTTGTCTCCTGGCTTTTCCCAGGAGACCCTTTCCTAACTCCTTGGCTAAGGGGTTGGGTTTTCACACCATCCTAGGTAATTATAATTTCTGTAGATTTTGAAATTGTGCTGCTCTCTCTATCCTCTCCTTTCTGAGTATCATCATTATTAAGTCTCGCTATTTTGAAATTTTCTTCTATGGGAGACCGAGACTGTACTGTACTTTGAGTTTGGCTCACTTGAATTTGATTTAGATAAAGCATTTAAAATTTCCCAGAGTCTGTGGTCATTTCCATTGCAGAAAATACTATTTAATATATGTTATTTCCCCATCAACTAGTTCAACTAATGGTCCATTGACCAGAGGAAAGAACTGTTTGATCAGTGAAAGATTAGTTAGGAATGACAAATAACTAATTTCAGAAAGAAAGTATAAAAATTGACCCCAGCAGGTATTAATTGGCCTGAGTGAATGTGAGTGTGTTAATGGGCCCAGGTGAGTATATGGTATTAGAATATTTGAGGCTGGTTTACCGCTGGATCTGTGCTGCATGACAAATTACAGCACTGTGCTGCATGACTGACAAAAAACAGTGCAGCACCACCTTTGGCAAGAGTTGCCCACGATGGCACCTGCACTATTAGTACAGCTTGAAGTTCAAGCTTGAACTATGGTACCAAAGGGATCCTGCCGTGTCTAGCAAAGTATTAGTACTGGGAATAAGCCCTCCAGTACAAATTCTTATGTGTAAACCAGTAAACAGGGGTCTGTCTTGTAAAATGTGGACTTTAGCATGCATCACGTTTTTGTTACACATAGGTATATCGGGCAAGATACTGCTTCTCCATTTGCTTGCACCTGGTCTTTTTGGCATTCGTACTTAATGCAAAGCCAGATCATGCAACATTAGTGGGTATGACTACCAGCAAATCTATGTTATTTGTGTACCTAAATATGTTTCCCTTTGCATAAATAAAAAGACTTTTCGGCACATAACCCTTTTGGCTCTGGGTGAGTCTAAATTTCTTTGCGTGTGAAAATTGATTTCTGTTGCTGTGTGTGCTGCTTTGCAACACTTTGTGTTTCCCTGTGTCTCACGAGCACAAGTACAAATCTTTAACAAATGTAGGCCTTTGTGTATATATGATGTTTTACAATGCTGAATTGTAAATGAATGGTAAATAAATTATGAGTCAGTTTTGAACTAGTCAGAATGGAGACAAACACCTTACGCACCCTAGTAGGGCTGGTGTTCTGGAAATAGCCATCAATACCTGCAGTGTTTTGTCCCACTGTGAATCTATATAGCAAATACCACACACACATATCTTTCTGCAAATTATGGCTAGTGGGTGAATATCTAATTTGGTGTGTTTCAAGCCAATAGGAAGACACCAGAACAGACAGAAGATGAGGAAATGGTAGGCCTTCCAAATTGTCTCAAAAATGAACCCACTTGTGTCTGTCATTGAAAAGAAAACAAGGTGTATGCCCACAAAAAATGGTAAGAGTAAGATAGCAAAGTTTCTTGAGGGATTCTCCCTCTTCAGTTAATAGAATTTTCAATCTGTAATGCAATAAATTTGAAGATTATCTCCATTATTAGATCTTTCAACATGAATAGGAGAAAGCTCTGAAGGCCCCGGATCATTAGCTACTAATGAAACATGTGGAGCCTGTTTTGTACAAGGAAGCAGAGTTGGGGGTTTTAATGAACTGTCTCTCTGTGGGAATCAATAAAAACAAATTTGTGACACAAATGTGAACTTGAAAAGCAGAGCACCAACTGTTGACCTGCAAGGGGAATTACGAGAATTAGACATCCATAGACTTACATTAGAGGTGACTTATACATCTTTAGTACTGATTTAAAGTTTTGTGGGCGGAGTTATGTCTGTAGGTATGGCAGACTACTTTACTCCAGCCATACCGAGGGCCTGTCGCTTTATTTAGAATTGTCTCTAGCCCTGCAGGAGTTCTCAACATTTGCAGGAACCACCATCATGGAGGTTGCAGTCAATGTAATAAAAGTCTGATGGACAGCTATATCAAACATGACGGCCAACAAACTTTTACAATATTTTAATTTTACAAAAAATCCTCCCAAAGTGAGAGTTTGTTTTGGGAAAAAAGTAAGATTAATGGACCCAAACCATAAGAGTTTTTTGTGGATGAACAGCAAAATAAAAACATATAGCACAGCCCACTCTAAATTAGGCAGGCTATGTTATTCTGACAGCTCGTACTCCAACCCACTGTTGGAGGAGTATGTCAGTGATGGAACCAGAGTAGACTTCATCGCTGACATAATTAAGGTCTACCCAACTGTAAATCAGGTAACCTTCAGTTTGCTAAGAGGGTATTCGGAAACCGTTGCAATGCAGTACCCTCGCTATCTAACTCTTAAGCAGCCCCTTTGACTTTATGCAAGCATTTATTGTCAAGTGAAATTCCAGAAGCACATTGTAAGGCCCTAACGGATATTCGTAGTTCACAAAGTAATATTGACTATCCCTTATTAAGATTTTCAGTTTATTGTTGTCTAGTGATTTTCCTTGGATGTAATACATCAGGGAAACACTCACAAGGGCGAGTCCTCAGAACCTCTGGGAAGAACCTGAACACTTGACTAAGCAGCTTTGACCATTTTGAAATGGCATATTGTTCATTGTTTATCAACAACAAAACATGACATTACTGGTTGCAACCATTGCTAATTAACAATGGTGGCTTGCATTTGTGGCACGGCTATCACTTTGTAATTCAACTGTATGTCTATCACTAGGCATAGTGGTACATAGGAAACTCTTTAAAGAAGAAATGTAGACACTTAGCACAAGACAAAACATTGCTTATGGGGCTGCTATAACTCAAAATATAGAAATGAAGGTTCAGATTTAACATCAAATTTACAGATTACTCCCAGCCCAGCAGTGATCTCTGTACATTGAAAGGAACTGCGGTCATGAAGGTTCCTTTTATCGTACAAAAAGTTTAGTGGACGGCTGCCAATGGTTTTGATGGCTGATCATCAAACTTCTCATAAGAGTCTGTTTCCCCCATGGTTTGGGGGATTGTTTATTTCTGTCCCTAATTGCAAGTATTCTTCTGCCAGTGATGGACAGAGAAAAAAGACACCGCCCACCCTAACTAGGGTACATGGTGTAATGGTATTCCTCTGACAGCCCCTACTCCATTGAGCTGTCAGAGAAGTTTTAATTGATGGAGCCAATGGGGGCTTGATCAATGGAAAACTTAAGGTCTGCCCATCTTTAAATGAGGTGGGTGGTCCAAGGGTTTGGTGGACAGGATATTCGGTTGCATTTATGACAGAATACCCTGTCTGGAAAATTCTAACTTGGGGCCCAAGTGGTGGATGGGAAAGAATTATCAAGCTGAAAGGGGCACTGCTTGAGATCCTTCCATTGACAGTGGTGGCAGGCAAGTTGTAATACAAATCTATATGACAGAAACTGAATCCCTAGTTATGAATGCCCATCAGGTAAAGTAATCAAGAGCATTCATAAGAAAACTGCACTAACTCCATAAATTCAGCAACAAACCATGGAGGTATGTCAGGAGCCTAAGATGGTGGATAAGAACTAACTAAGCTCCATGATATGCCACAGCTATCCTGCTGCATCTGACGAAGTAGGATGTGGACCCAGCTTCGGGTCGGTGTAAACTGAGCTGGGGGTGCCATGCAGGGTCGACTAAAGGAAGTCTGAACCTTAGTGGTAGCCAAGAGGTTGAATCCTACAGTATAGCCCAAAATGTGTGCAAGTGGGCTCAGACACAGGAGGCCCGCAGGAAAGAAGGCTAGTCCCAGTCTTTGTGAAATGAGTGAGGTATCACTGATGGGAGGTTGAAAGGGTGGCACGGCCATGTAGTTAAAGGCCGGGGTTAGTTTCCAGTTTTGGACCACCTTTATTCAACCCCTTAAACAAGGAGAAAGGCTGCTTTGTGGCAGAGCAAAGTATAAGGCAGTGTGTGACCTCACTGGAGGTGGTACAGGTTCTTAATTGTGAGCACCCTTAAACAATTGCCTCTGTTTCTACAGGGAGGAGGCCAGGGGGTGTGTTCCTCCTCTTTTTTGACATTGGGGAACCTTGCGATGTCAGGGGTGGCCGGTGCCCTCTTTCTTACCTGCTCATTGCCCTATTTCCCCATGACAAACACAGCAGTTGAGGGGTACCAAAGATTGGTATTTGCCATCAAGTTACTTCTTGGCTGCTTATGTCTGCCCTACCGAAAAGGAAACCTTAGATCAAATCCCACAGGTAAGTGCAGCGACATTTCAATGGTCAAGGGAGATTTGCCGCAAAAAAGCACACTTGGCCAGAGGGAGTACGTGCGCTCCTAAAACACCATTCATTTAGATGCCAATCAGGACGCAGCACATGCAGTGATCATGCGCTCCCCATGACAGACATCTGGACATGTTACTCACTGGCTACATTGTGTCCATGCAAAGTCAAGGCCCAGTTGTATTTACCATTAGACAATTAATTTATGACTGCAGAGGCAACAACCTACATTCCTCACCATGTATGGGTCACAGGAAACATTTATTACCTACAATGAACTGTATAAAAGAAGGTCACAGGCCAATTGTATATTGAGACAGTCCTCAGACCCTGTGCCTGTAACTGTTCTCCTGGCTGCTATGTATAATTAAACAAACTGTTCCTGTTTTACCAAATGCCTCTTGTCTCTTGTATTTTGGAGGTATTTCATGCTCAGGTAACAATGTATTACCTAGACAGAACACTAGGATGTATGGAGGGCCGATAGTGCTTCATTCCCCTGTTTCAGCAGTGCTTTCCCACTGAGAGCACTTACCCTAAACACCTTGCATGGGAGCCTAGTGAACGGAACAGGCTCTTATTCTCCTACAGGCCAACGTTTTCATAGGCCACAAATGTTAGTATCTCACGACTGACACCTATCTCAAAACATCTAATTTATCTGCTTCTTCTTCAAACTGCTGCCAAGGAGTTCTCCGATCTGCTTGCCCTTGTATCTTCAGCTCCCTGCGGCCTATATGGGTAGATTTAAGGGTACAACCTAGGCAGCCTATGAGGCAAAACCAAAAATTCAGAAACCCTTTATGATATCCTGTGTGATGGAGGATCAGGCCTTGGTAATGTTGGCCTAAGCTGCACAGTCTGTCTTTTTAAAGATGTCAGGCACCTATGCAAGACAAGTGTTAGACATGTCAGCCATTGGGTACTCCTCCCCCAAACCTTTGTGCCTTCACCCCTCTTATTTATGCTGATCTTGTTTTGTTGGTATTAGGACTGTGCACACTTTTCCATTGCTAACCAGTATTAAAGTGCATGTGCTCACTCCTTAAAATGTGGTAACATTGGTTTATCCCGAATAGGCATACTTAATTTACTTGTAAGCCCCTAGTAAAGTGGTACTACATGTGCCTAGGAACTGTAAATTAAATGATCCAGTGAGACTCCAGCATTAAGTGTGCCACACACTTAAGTAGTCCTTTAAATAAGCCTCAAGTCTGCCATTGCAGCCTGTTTGAGCAGTTTTAAACTGCCATTTCGAACTAGCAAAATAAACTGTTAGCTGAAAGTCTCCTATAGGGTAGGCTCTGGATAGCCCAGGGGGCAGTGTAGAGTGTATTTAAAATGTTGGACATGTGCTTTTTAGTTTTACATGTCCTGGTAGTGAAAAACACTTAGATTAATTTTTCACTACTGCAAGGTTTACCTCTCTCGTAGGATAACATTGGAGTTACCTTATTACATTTAATAAGCTCTGACTTCCAAATGGGAACAGGTAACCAGATCATGTTTGGCGTCTTTGGAATTATAATGAAAAATCCTGACTCATGGTGAAATCGTATTTTAAGCTACAATTTTGAAAATGCCAGTTTTACAAAGTTGGCATTTTCCTGCTTAGCTACTTAATGCCTACAGCCTGTCTCTGCGTCACATGACTGGGTGTATCTGACAGCTGGATTTTATGTATTCCTCCCAAACTGCCACCCACAATAGAGAGCTTAGGTGTGCCTGGACAGGCCATCACTGGCAGAATGGGAGAGTGGAGCTGGACACAGCCCTACTTACTTACACTTGAATTTTTGCTTATCTTTTATAAAATAATTTACTGAAATCCAACCTTGTACAGGAATTTCCTCTATAGCTCTCCTAACTCACTAGATATAGAGAATGTATTAGACAGGTTTCAAGATACCCTTCCATTAATGCCATTTGGATGTGCCACCTAATCCTCGTCAATATGCCATGGATATGTAGTCTCAGGGTTACCATCAATAATAAGAGATAAGATACTGTGGTCACTCCAAGTATTATTAATCAAAATCAATTGCTTTAAGAGGGAAAAGACTGAATAGTAACCTATAATAGAATCAATTATCAAGTAACCGGGAGACTGTGCATGTGATAAATACTGGTATACCCTAAAAGGAATGCTGTGTGTGCCTACATCAAAAGTACACTCAATACTCTGAAGTGTTGTTATATTTTATGCCTGAAAATAATTTTACACAATAGTTAAATCACAAATGTAAACATATTATGCACACACCTACTAATTTTACACATACGGCAGTTGATAAGTGCATTGCAGCAATCATCATTAGGAAATTTTGGGGCATATTATCAAGAAACGGCGTTAAAATTATCGCCGCTTTAACGGCAGAAAACTGCTGCTAAAGCGGCGATAATGGGCTTGATAATATGCCCTCGAGAATTCCCATAGAAGCCCATGTTCTGGTGTGAACATGGGCTTCTATGGGAATTCTCTGCACATATTATCAAGCCCATTATCGCCGCTTTAGCGGCAGTTTTCTGCCGCTAAAGCGGCGATAATTTTAACGCCGTTTCTTGATAATATGCCCCTCAGTCAGTTGTTTATCTGACCAATTCATTACCTGGTTCAGGAGTGCATAGGGAGGTGTGATTCCCTATCCACCATCCAGCCCCAGAGAACAGACGGCCCTCAAAATGGATGTGTCTGTGGTCACCATGACGCTCCAACATCCACCATGCCTCGTAGTGGAGCACCCACATCTGAGTTTGACCCCTCTACAGGGGAGATGCCTGGACTGCCCTGCGGCCTTTTCAGTCACGTCAGTTGTTGGCCCTTCATGGTGCTGATACTCTAAGCCAGTGATACTCAAAGAACGGCCCGGGAGCCGCATGCGGCCCACCTGACCTTTACATGTGGCCCCCTGAGCAGCTGCAGCCTGGGCTGCTGTTTACTTGAATCAGCACTACCTTTTAAAAACATATATACATACAGTAAGCACTTATTTAAAGGTTAATTGCAGTGAAACAAAAGGCAGTAACTAGGCCATTAGTTTTAGGAACACCTTTATTTTTAAAGACAACAAAAATGTAAAACTACCATATTCTTTTCAAAATTCAAAAAGTGTATTTCATTGATCTGTAGAACCATTTCACCTTAGTAATTCAAATTGTAAATCAAATTATGGCAGTGCATTCAGAAGTATTTTTTTAAGTGATGGTTTTCAAACATGAATTTAGAAACGTTCATGCTCACCTCCCACCCCCACCCTGACAAGAATGCCATTAGTGATTACATCAAAGCACAGGAGGTGGTTTTGTACAGCATCATCTTGAAGTCATGTACTTCGAGGTTCTTTTATATATGATAATGAAGTAAATGGAGGGAAATTGAAATAAAACAAATTTCCAGGGTCACACACTTTGGTCATGTAGAGAAACATTACATTGCGCAATTGAGTTCAGCCAGTAGATATACATTCTTCGCTTCCCCTAAGCCCACTTTACACCACCCCCTCCCATGCTGGCATCAGTGCAGCCCACACCAAAGACCAAACTTTGTGGCCCCCGAGAAAATGTTTGTGAGTAGTCATGCCCTAAGCCGTAGATTGCCACACACCCTACTTGGAACAACAAAGGAGGTACACAAACTTTGCAGTATAACTCATCTTCCTTTTCATAAAAGTGTTTTTTTGCAACTCTATCTTTCCCTGCAGCCCAGTAGTACTTTAGGTGTTAAGAAGTATTTGAGTCTCAAAAGTGGGACTGAATTGTTTCCAACACACAGCATGAGCCACAGGGCCCCAGACAATGTTCTCTTTGGTCACTTCGGGAGGATACAGGTGGCTACTGGGAAAAGTCCCTGTTAGACTTGGAGGTCTCTACTTGGCACAGGTATGCATTTGTGACAAATAGGGACCCTCGTCTCTAGTCAGGGTAAGGGGGTAGACTCCTAAAATAACCCCTGCTCACCCCCTTGGCAGCTTGGCACGAGCAGACAGGCTTATCCCAGAGGCAGTGTGTAAAGCATTTGTGAACACATACAGTAATCAAGTGACAACACTACAGATAGACACCACAGAGGTTTTATATCAAAAATAAGTATTCTTTATATAGATTTATCACAAGATCATTAAACAACAAAAATCCACAATACGGTTACTTTAAGATGTAGAATGTAGCTTAGTTCTCTTTAGTTCTTAAATGCAACACTTTAAGTCAATGTACCTTTAGATGCACCACGCAGGGCTACAAAAGTGTTGCAATGATGTTGAAGCGAGGAAGATTTTGGTGCAAAGAAATAAAGACATGAAGATCTTCCAGATGCTTCACGCTTCTCCGAGGTTGCGAGAAGACTCGACTCGATGCGTCAGCTACAGTGGCGACACTCCTTTACGCGATGTGACGACAGCGGCCTTGGTGGTGACACTCTTCTCTGACGTTGCAAGACGCTTCCGCTCGATGCGACAACTGCAGCGGTGACACCCTTTACGCGATGCGACGACAACAGCTCCGATGGCGGCATGCTTCTCCGTGGATGCGAGGCACTTTGGTGGTGCAATGTGACAGCTACAGTGGCGTCATCCAAGATGTGACGGCAGCGGCTGTGACGGCGACACGCTACTTCCTCGATGCGAGACTCTACTCTTGATGTGGTGCAATGCGTCAGCTACGATGGCTGCTATGGCGACACGCTTCTTCGCCGTTGCGAGACCCTTCTTCAAAGATGCGAGACACTTCTGCTCGATGTGACAACTGCAGCGGCGTCACCCCTTTACGCGATGCAATGACAACAGCTCCGACGGCGGCACGCTTCTCCTTCTTGAGTAGCGCTTCCAGCTCCTTGCGACACGCAGTCCCTCAAAAGGCCCCAAAACAGCAGCAGGCATTTCTAAAGAACTCTGGGGAGCTGGTGGTTTGAAGTCTGTTGTCCCTGAGACTTCAGCAGGAGGCAAGCTCTTTTCCAAGCCCTTGGAGATCCTTCACAAGTTGAGCAAAAGTACACACAAAGTTTCTTTCTCCTCTCTTTGGCAGTAGGCAACCCCTGCAGGCCAATCCCCCAGTTTCATGGATAGTCTCTTCTCAGTTTCTTCTTGGTTCCTCTCCTCAGCAGAGGTTTCTTCTTGTTTTCCCAAAGTGATATTTATACAAAGTTTTCCTTTGTTCTCTGAAGGCAGAGAGGCCTTTGCCTAGTCCAAACCAGTTCTGGTCAGTCCTGGAGCACTTTGTTTACATGACTCCTTCTTTCCTTTCAGAGTGCAGGGCAGAGACATCAGATGCACCACAGGAGGTGGAGCCAGCATTGTGGAGGGAAAGCACAGCCCTATTCAGGTCCCAGGTGCAACTCCTCCCACCCATTCACATGGAGATCTCTCTATTCAGCCCTGTGCTGACTCACCCTGTCTCCGGAAATTCACCAGCCCCCTGGAATTCCCCAGCCCCTGTCACTCAAACTCCAGACAAGGAATACACAGCCTAGCAGAGGCAGGTTTGAATGGTTAGACAAGAAAATACCTACTTTCTAAAAGTGGTATTTTCAAACACAGAATGTTAAAACCAACGTCACTAAAAGATGTATTTTATCATTCTGAGTTCAGGCATACTAAATTCGAATTTCTACCATGTTCCCTGAGTCAGTTAGGATTATAAGATGTAATAATCAAACTGCCCATTCTGGCCTATGGAGAACAGGTAGCCTTGCAATAGTGAAAAACGAAAATGGCTGTAATTCACTATAAGAACATGCCACACACACCAGGGCATGTCCTACCTTATCCTCACAATGCACGCTGCCCTTGGGCCTACCATAGGGGTGTCTGATATGAAGAAAAGGGAAGGTTTAGGGACTGGCAAGTGGGTGTACTTGCCCAGTCAGCATGACAGTACCAGCCTAGAGTCTGACAGGTAAACCAAACCAAACAATCATGGAATCACAAATTCATGCATTAATTTACGATACGGAGCACTTGCACTGTGGCACTGGGCAGCAGTGGCACAGTGCCCTGAGCAACTAACACCAGCAAAAACACATGAGGCAACAGCAAAAATGGAAGGGAGACCCACGTGAAGGTGCCAGGTCTAACAGTCACCAATCAAGTAAAACATTCTTTTTTCTTTTTCGTTTTTTCTCGTTTTGCAATGATAGTAGAAAAAATTAAAAAACAAAGCTCACTCTCACCCTGACGCCGTTTCCGACGTGTCCCACAGGAGCTGTTTCTTGTGTGGTGAGTGATTCTCCCCCCCGCCACCCCTCCCAACCTCCAATGAGGACAGGGGAGGGCCTTGGCACTGCCCGTAGCAGCAGCCCGACAGTGGGGGGGTGAGAGGTCAGCTCCCGGGGGGCTAGGGCCAGGGAAGGGGCCTTTAGGGGATGCAGAGAGTACCCCCGGCATGGCGGGCCAGGCTGCCTGGGTCCTGGGTGTCTTGCGGGGTTTCGTGCCCACCGGCACGATGCCTGGGGGTTGGGGGGACCAGTGAGCTTTGTGGGCCCCCTCCCCCTTTATCCTCTGGGTCTGGCCGTGGGTTCGGCCGGCTCGGGGGAGTAGAGAGAGCAGGCTGTGTTCTTTCTCTGACCAGCCTGTGGGTTGCTGTGGTTTACCCAGGGAATTGGCGCCTTTGTTTTCACTGCTGCATCTCCAGGTGGGGGCAGGAAGTGCGGTGGGTCGGACAGGCTCTCACTGAGGGGAGTTGAGCTGCAGGGTCCCTACATGTCCTGTGCAGGGCCAGTCGCGAAGGCGATAGGTGAGTTACCCCAGCCGGGGACGGACGAGTGGCTAGTCCGTGGTGCCCCAGCTGCCCGGGCCTGCGGATGACTGCCGCAAAGAGGGGCTGTGTTTGGGCTCCTCCCCCCTTGCCCGGTGTTGCCTGCGGGGGGCCATTCCTTCTGGTACTGACCATGGCCCACTTGGGCCAGCTGTGTGGGCAGGGCTCAGGCCCCACCCGCATGCACCTGGTGCCGCTGGCCCCCCGCTGCTGGGAAGGACAGCTCCTGGTCTCTGCGACTCACTCAGATTGGGGGCCAGCTTAGCAGCAGTTGGCACTGTGGTTTAGTTGGTTTATGCTCCTGTACATCTAACGGGAGATCGTAATTCGAATCACAACTGTTGGAATCCTCCACCACCCGGGAATGAGGTCGTGTTGGAGGGCGAGTAAATGCGGGGGGGGCGGCGAGCGAGGCCCTCCCGGTGTGGCAACCCTGCCGTGCACCGCAAGCCCATTTGGATCCGATCATGGATCATGACTCGAACGAGGTTCCGATTGTTCCACAAGTGCGCTCTGGGGGCCGAAGGTGTCAGTCGCAGTTAGCTTAGAGGATGGGAGGGCCCATCGTGCCATACCTTGCCCCGGCCCTTGCGGCATGTGGGTCTGCTGTCCTCCTAGTGGGGTGGAGAGCAGGGTAGACTGGGCGTTTGTTCCGAGCTGTCATGGCTCCCGGGACGTAGTGGGCTTGTGGTCCGGCATGCGGGGTGTCCTACGTCAGCGTGCTGGGGCTTGGGGGTCCCTGCGGCAGGGGGCCTCGACTTGTCGATCGGGACACACGGCGCAGGGGTACCGATTGGCAATGAGAGCACAGTAGTAGCCCCTGCATTGCCGTTGTGGGATCGCATTGGGATGCTACGTGTGTGCACTCGGAACACAACTGGCTTTGGTGCATAGCTGTAATTCTTTATTTAGACTGTCCAATTTAAAGGCTAAATCCATACCTTGTTTGCATGAGAATGCCACGGGTGGGTGCTCCAGGGGGGACCTCTTCCGCTCTGCGCGATTGCCACGTGGGGGACTGGCTGCCACATGTGGGGATAGCACGGTGTGAAGGGCCTGGTTTGTCCTTGTATGAGGTACCAAGGGACCATGACAGGATGCCGCTGGGCAGCAGTTCAACTCAAATCATGGTTGTCAGTGGCCAGCACCCCACCCTACATTTGTCCCGACACAACTACTATGAATGCCTTTGTCAAGAGTCAACGCCAGAGCTATTGTTGCCGATGCTGAGTGGAGTCACTGACTCTCTGAGCAGCCTTCCCTGAGCGTTTAGTTCTTGCGTGGATGACTATAACATGGTTTTCTGGTGTAGGGAATCAGTGGTTGCCGTCCGGAGGTAGTAGACGCCTCCTAATGGGTACTAAGAGGCAGACTGCAATAACATGCCGAATGCTGCCTCTATTCCACCTCTGCACTGACCTCCTCTGCAGTAAGCCTGGGCATTGAACTACGCTCCGTTCGCGGAACTTGCGAAGTTTAGGCAACTTCGCGATTCGCGTAGAGCGCGAAGTTGCAGATTGCTACTCAATCTAGCGCGTAGCGTAGTGTTTTTGCTTCCTTGCGCGCTCAATATTCATTCTCGGGCGCGCGAAAACGTCTTACCGTGATTCTGCATTCGCCAACTTGCTTTTCTGCCCGTTCGCGTGCGCCACGAGATTTGTAATATGGCTGCCCAAGCCCGCGAGATTGTGCAAACGCGAACACGTCATTCAGGCGCGCGAGCTGACTTCCGGCGGCTGTCTTGGTAAGATCGCGATCCCAAACATGCAAAAACTACAATCTGGCGAAGAATATCTCTCGAGCTTCATAAAACCTTCTCTAAAATGATCATTTTGCTTTAGAAAAACTCCTCAGATTGTGATTTTGCTGTAGTCCTTTGTGTAAGTCCTATAATTTGTTTTACTCTTTTTTTCAAGAGGAAGGAAGTGCCCCTGAGTCTCCAACTTCCTGTTCCTGTCCAGCAGGCTCTTCCCAGTGCTTTGTCCATGTGCTGTTCACTTTCATTTGGATTTGGAGCTGGAAAGATCACTTTTTGTGTCTGTCTGCTGCATCATATACCATTGGATTGGATTTATTTGAGGACTTTCTGATTTGGGATTTAACTTACTACAAGTAAGTTGGAGAATTGGTGTGTTTGTTTCATTGGGGCTTGTTTGTAATGTACCTACATTTTTCTGGGATTTTCATTTAAAAAAAATATATTGTTGTGGGTGGGCTGTACTTTCAATAGGGGCCTAGTTGTTTTTCTCTGCAATTTCAGCCAGTAGGGTACCCATGGGTCCATGTTTCGTGGTGTCTGTTGAATTTCAATATCATGTAGGGCATGGATGGCATAGGATTGAAATGCTAAATGTGGCTGTGGTGTATTTCACGGTTTGTGTGTGTGTGTGAAATACCTTTGTTGGATATGTGTGCTTGATGTATAACTTCTTTCCAATCCTTTCGTAGCCCTGTTGATTTTCATTTTTGTATTAAAGCTGTGTTGTTTAGCAGGCCTCCTTTGTCCATTCATAGCCTGCTTCAGTTCATTGTTTTCCATGGCCTGTTGTGACTGTGAGTGGGCATGTGGCTTGTGGCAATTTTGTGGTGGTAGTTTAGTAGTGTGTGCTTCTTTTTCCTTAAAGGCCTGCATTTATTTCTTTGTTCCCCTTGGCTTATGCTTGTTGTTGTTGTGCCCTGGCCATGTGTGTGGCGGCCATTTTGTGAAGGCAGGCATTGTGCTTTTGCCATAGGCTTACATTGTCTGTCTTCCATTTCTTGTTGTTGTGGGTGTGTAGCGGCCATTTTGTGGAGCCATCCAAGCAGTGTGCTTGCTTTTGCCATTCTGTTCCAAGCTTGTGGCCTAGTCTGCCAGTAGGCCCAGAGGTAGTCATCCTCAAATCTTTGGTACAGTTTGTGTTGTCTGTTGAATTTTTTTTTTTACACCATGGATGGCTTTGGATTGAATTGCAAAAGGTCTTTTTTGGGGTGGAATAGCAGTTTTTGGGTGTGTGTTAAATAAATAGGGCTTTTCAGCCAGTAGGTAACCCTAGGGATTCAGCTTGCGAACTTTCGGTAACTCTGCACAGCGCGACAACGCGGACTTACAGTTTTTGTCATTTTCGCGCTCCCAATATGCGTGTTCGCGCACGCGATAAAGCCTTTTTGAACAGTTCGCGATCTCGAACACGCAGATTTGCAATCTGGCAAACAATATCTCGCGAGCAACATAAATCCTTCTCGAAAACGCTGATTTTGTGCATTTTGCTAAAAAAACTCCTCAGGAGAGGAAGTAAGCCCCACAGAGACTACAACTTCCTATTCATGTCCTTTGTAATCACTTTTTTTTATTATTGTGGTGGGTGGCCTGAGCATGTGTGACGGCCAGTTTGTGGAGGCAGGCATTGTGCTTTTGCAATAGGCCTGCATTGTTTGTCTTGTATTCCTGACCTTTTCTTGTTTTTGTGAGTGGCCTTGCCATGTGGTGGCGGCCATTTAGTGGTACCATAGGCCTCCAAGCTTGTGGCCTAGTCGTACAGTAGGCCCAGGGGTACTACTCATCAATCATCACAGGTGCATGGAATTTAAACAACTGTTTTTGTGTTGTGCGTGAAATTTCAACATCATGTATGGCTTTGGATTGAATTGTAAAATGTGGGCTTTACTTTTTTTCGGGGTACATTTCACTTTTTGGATGTTGTAAATAAATGCCTTTAGTTTGTATGTGTATATGTTCGTTGTTGTTGCTCCCTGGTGCTGCATCCATCCCATAAGATGCACACATTTTTATTTAGGGCAAACAGGCTACACTACATTTATGTTTTTGTTCTTTGCTATTATTCTTCCTGAGTGTACACAGTACAAGTACACCAGGAGCCCTGGCCTTGTCAGTCTTATAAATGGCTATACTGTTGTTGTTCACTGACTTCATAAAATTTAATAATTGTGACCACTCACCAGACACTAAGAAGTTATACTGTATTATTGATCTTTTGACTGGTGTTCTTCTGGCTTTTTTGCTTTTAGGTGCACAAAAGACGGAGGAGGTGTGTCATCATCATCATCGACCGTTGTGGTGCCAGACCGACGTCCTGCTGCTGTACACGACGTGACGTGTGAGTGACCTGACCAGGCATCTCTGCAACTTGTGCAACTGAGTGCTGTTTTGACATCTGAAGAAGATGCCCCCAAAGAAAGCAGGTAGCAGGTCCTCCGGTACCAAGAAAGTTGCCATGGAGAAGAAGGAACAGAAGAAGAAGGAAGTGTCACTTAAGTCTGGTGTGCCTCCTAAAACCTTTTTTGGGACACCAAAAATGACGCCTGCAGCAGCGGTGTCGGGGGGCCAAGCTGGGGGCAGCACCTCAACATCAGTGGGCCCAACCCACCAACCCAGGCCCAAGCAGATGAGTGTGGAAGAGGTAGCCAGCCTTATGGTGGAAAGCAGTGATGCTGAGCCTGAACTAAACTTATCGCTATCCCAAAGTAGTACACAATCAACGCAGGAGGGAACACAGCAGATAAGTGGTCAACATCCGCAACCACCGCCCGCAATAGTAGCTGTAGTTCCTCCCGAAGTAGGGGCAGTTCAGGAAATTGAGCCTCATGCAGAGGAAGAAGAGGAAGCCACTCCTTTAGAAGTTGCATTGGCTTCCAAATCCCCAGCAAGGAAAAGGAGGGTTAGTACATCAAGTTTTTCACCAAGCCCCCCTTCTGATGATCTAGATACCACTTGGAAGCCACAAACTGAGTCTGAGAGGGAAACACATCACAAGAGCAGGCATGGGAAAAGGAAGGTTCCAGAAAGCCTTACACTTATGGAGGTTGATGTAGAAGAGCAGGATGATGATGATGAAGATGAGCCAGTCATCACGAACATCACTCACGGGCCTGAGGAGATGGAGACCAACATTTTTACACTATCCAAAATGGCTGCGAGGGATGTAGCACGCATACCTCCAACACAGGTAACACCAACACGACCTCCAGCTTCCATATTTAGATTAGCAAAGGGCCGCCAGCGTTCTACATCCAGCACAAGCACTACCTCAGCAGAAGTAGGTAGTGGTAATGCACAGAGTCAAATTCAACACACACCCTCCAGTTCATCCGGCATTGGAAGAGGCACCTCCAGCAGGAGACACTAGTTAAGCTCCCCAGTGTGGGACTTCTTTACGGTTAGCAGAAAGGAGGAGAACATTGCTATATGCTCCGTTTGTCATACCTCTGTTAGTCGTGGTAAGCTTGGTACAAACTATGGTACCAGAGGCCAAATGACCCATCTGAAAAAACACCACGCAATCCAGTGGGAGGAGCACCCTAGTTGCATAAAAACTGGAACCATTGCTGTTGGGCATAAACGAGTAGAAATTCCGCTCACGGTGGAACAGGAAGAAGAGGGAGACATTCTCTGTGTTAGTGGTACACAAAGTAGCCCTGTCCCCAGCACTGCAGTGGTAACGCCCACATCCTCAGCCACATCTCATTGGCACAAGAGTAAGAGTCAGCCTGAGACACCGAGCAGTACTGTTTGCCAAAAAAGTGCGACGTTGAGCACAGGAAGGAATACCATGCAGCCTACCATTCTTAGCATGTTTACTAGGCCGGAGGGGCAGTACAAACGCAACCACCCAATAGCACGTTTGTACAATGCGAAGCTGGCTAAAATGTTAGCACTGGACCTTCTCCCTTTTTCTTTTGTTGAAGGGGTGGGTTTTCTTGAATTTGTGACCACCATCTGCCCAAAATGGAAAGTTCCCAGCCGCTACTATTTCGCAAGAGTTGCTGTTCCAGCACTACATCACGACGTGCTGGGATTGCATGGAAAAGCCTTAAAACAGAGTGCTGTTCAGAGTATACACCTGACAACAGAAATGTGGACCAGTTGCCAAGCCACTGATTACATGTGCATCACTGAACACTGGGTCCCTTTTTTGGGTGTTAAAGATAAGATATCTGACGGAGTTGTTGACACCGCTGAGATTTTTAAAGACACTTGCAAACATGCAACTGTAGCCATGTTTGCTATGGAGAAATCTCATACTGCTGCAAACATTTTGGATGAGTTTAACAGCAAGGTGTTTGAGTGGCTGCGACCAAGAGGGCTTACCATTGGTTTTGTTGCCACGGACAATGGCAGTAATGTAGTTAGGGCCAGGAAAGATGGTGGCTATTTCAGGGTCCCATGTTTGGCACACTGCATTAACATTGTGGTTCAAGACTTTCTGAAAAATGAAAGCAAAGTCAGCAGCTTACTGACCACCTGCAGAAGAATATGCACACATTTCAACCATTCTTTTAAAGCCCGGAAGCAGCTGAGGGTCATTCAACGTGAGCATAAAATGCCAGTCAAAGCACTCATCCAGGAGGTGCCAACACGTTGGAACTCAACGTATTACATGCTTGAGCGTCTGTTTGAGCAGTACATACCACTTAATGCTTATGTCATGAAAAGGTCAGGAGATCCTACTGTGAAAGGCATGACCATTGAGATGGCCCAATGGGACCTCGTCAAATGCCTGACAGAGATGCTACTTCCTTTTGAGGTCTTCACACGTGAACTGAGCAGGGAGGACTGTACTATGGGCCAAGCTATCCCATTGTTGTACATGCTAGAGCAAGAGCTGAAGGAGGTATCAGAAATGTACGCAGGCGTGGATGACAAAGTAGACGCATATTATTTGGCAGACACCTTAGTCGCTCGCTTATCTGACAATACAAGGATTCAAAATAACATTGTGTCACATCCACATTACATTACTGCCTCAATTTTGGATCCACGTTACAAATTATTGCTGCGCAGTTATGAAGTATTTCCTTTTTCAGAAGTGGATGTTGCCAAGTACAAAACTTTGATAGCTGAGGAAGCCACTGACTTTGAAAATGAACGGATCTTAATTAGAGGCCCGCCACCCAAGGGCAGAAATGTACTGCAGGGCACCCAGAGTCAAGTTCTACTTCAGAGGCCGAGAGCAGTACGTTTGCCTCCCAGCAGTCAACAACACTGCCAGCAATAACATCAACAGCACCAACAGGATCATCAGCCACATTTAAAAAAACGGCAGGTGATTGGTTTCTACGGAAAGGGTTTTGTACATCCATGACTGATGCAAAGGCAAAGAAGGCCAAGCAAATCAGAGAACCCCTGAACATTGAGCGGATGGTTCAGGCCTATCTAGATGACACAACAGAGGTCTTCATGGAGCAAAGCCCATTGGTGTATTGGTGTGGGAAAAGAAGCCAATGGCCAGTGCTCAGCAGGCTGGCGATAAAGTATGTGGCTTGCCCTGTTGCAAGTGTCTCTTCAGAGCGTGTTTTCAGTGCTGCTGGTGCCATTGTTACTGTGAAAAGGACCAGTCTCTCGCCCAAAAGCGTGGAGAGGTTAACCATGATCAAAATGAATCAACACTTTATACCACCGGAGTACAAAATACGTGAATCACAGCAGGAAGAGGAGAGCGACTTCGATGACATAATTAGTGGGTTGTTAGACGTACTTCTGTCTGAACCACCAGAGTTTGAGGACGAGCTTCTCTTGCCTGACAACTAGGCTTTCAAATTGTTCTCCCTTCCTTTATTTGTGTGTGACTGTGTATCTGTTTTTCTGGTTCAAAATCTAATCACAACAAATCCATCAACAGTCTCCTCTTTTTATCTCCCTATTGGAGTTGCACGTCTGTGCATAACTGTCCACTCCACTCCTCAGGGTCCTGCTCCATCTTCCTTACTCTCCCTAAATACATTTCAAGCAAGCCAGCCATTGGATGGAGATGGAGAATAGTACAATACATGTTGCCTCTAACAGTCCCTCCATAAGAAGTGAAACATGACTCCAGCTATATTCCGTTTTGTTTCCAACCCGAAAGAAACTCATCACTGACTGTCAGAAGGCTAGGCAGGCATCAGATCTGACAGCCAAAGAGAACAGCAAGACAGGTAATGAGTGATTATAGTGAAAGATCGCATGCATTGCATTGGATGCATGCTGACTACGACTGAATGTGCATGAAGTAGAACTATACTAGTTTATCGACAAAGTAAAAGTGACTCAGGTCAAGTGACAGTTAATGTTTCATTGTTGTTTAATAACCACATTGTACTCCTACCACTGCAGGTGCCGGCCAATATTCATTGCAATTTTGTAATATGGAATATATTATAAACTTAATCAGTTACTACAGACTGAGTTGGTGTTGGAGAACACATACCACACGGTCATCATCATGATGCTGCTGAGCATACTATCTTTGCACACAGTCAGTGAGTTGGATCGGAGATAATTGATGGAATAACTGCGTTTCATGGGCTGACTTAAAAGGTAAACAGTTTGAACAAGAACCACAGCAGACCTAGGCTAGATGTCCGTGTAGTGGTGTGGACTGGAGTAGAGTGTACTGGTATGAGGGACAGTGGCGCATTGATTTAGTCACTTCATTTGGAAAATGCTAGGTTGCTGCAGTGCATATGACATTTGTCTGGCTCGGTCAAAATGTAAGTAAGGGGTAGGGTGCCTGGACTGTGCCGCGGTTCTCCTGTTCTGTGGCTGTGCTGGCTCCTGAGTCATGTCCCGTTGTTGTTGTAGCTTAAGGCTGTAGAGTAGACACTATGTATCCTATCCAAGCTGCCTCAGTCTGAAAGTGTTCTCTCCAGAGTCTTGTATTCTCTTCTTGCACTCCACTGTAATTGAGTTTATTGTTTTAAATGAAGTAATTTTTCAATACCCCTTTTGTTTTTCCATCTACACTTACAGGCCGGCCTTTAACCTATGCTATAGTGGGAGAAACAACTCACACTTACTAATCCGCATCAGGCAGGCAGTGGTACCCAAGATTGATGTGCGGAGTGTCCATGAAGGGAGGACCAAGAGGAATGACGAGAATGATGCAACTCCACATTTGGACCAGGATAATACAGTAACTTTAGTATCATTCATCATTCATCTTTAAATTTATTTGATTCCTTTTTTCTCTTCAATCATTACGACTGTGTTGTGGTTTTTTGGTAATTGATCCCTACAACTATTTTTTCATTTCCTTTGCTAGCTTGAAAAATAAAAGTAAGCCCGGTACAGCATGCAATTTGGTTCGGTCTGAGCTCTGAGGGTGGCAGACAGGCAAGGCAAATTTCATATTAATAATTTCTTACCTGTACTGTCTCATTGGGTAGTGGTAGTTAGTAAGTACAACTCATTATCATTAACCATCAAGTTCTCTTCCTCAGCATGCATGCATTTCCTTTTTCTCACTTTATACTTTGATTTTCTTTGATAATGGATCTTGGTCGTCTTACAAGATTGTGTTTTACTTTTGTTGTGTCCATGCATACTGTCTGTTTTTCTTTCTCAAACCTTTCCCAAAACCCCACTTCCCATCCATTCATCAATCCCTAACCCTCTTCCCTCGGGCTGTGTGATTTATATTGAGGTGTGATGTGACTACATTAAATGTACACCAACAATTGATCACACGCTTGCTGGGGCAGATGTGGTGAAAGCAACACTAATTGAATTTCAACTAAGGCAGGGCAAGGATCTTCTTCTGCTTGCCCACCCATGCTGTAGTTTACTTTGTTCTACTACTCCTCCCACAGTCTCTCAGTCAAGTGACTTTCTCTTTTTCAAATGCTATTACCAGTGTCTACTACTACCACCACAATAATGGCATCTTCTCCGTTCATTTGGGAAACCAACCATGCAGCCATCAGTGTGCCGAACTTCATCATCAATCACAGGTAAGTTTGGTGGGAGGTATGGACTAGGAGGAGATACTGACAGTACTATTATGACAATTAAAAATAACTCAGTGAGGGGTACTGCATCTATCGGTTTGTGTGTTACAAAATCGGCAGATCTTTTAAATCAAACACTGGCTGTGGGCATGCAGCAGCACGGAAACAAAGTAACAAACCATGTAACTTAGATTGAATTCGGAAAACAGTAACCCAACACAAAACATTAACATCGTATAAGTAAATAGTATAAAATGTAATATCCCCTAACAAAAATAAACTATCCCACTCTGACCTAACCCACCCCCCTCCCTAACCCCAACCAATGTCCACAATGAAACGAAAGTCCAAGTCCCAATGTTTGAATGAATCCCCAATGCCCAAAAACCCACCCACCAACAAAAGGAATTAAAAAAGGGGCAAATGACAAGGTCCTCTATAGTCGGCGGGCCTTCAGGTGTTTGTCCACCAGTATTTTTACCCGCTCCTCTAGGTTCTCCTCTAAGCGGGCCATCCGGCGGAGCAGCTGGTGGCGAAATGCCCTGCAGTTACATGCAGGGTGGGGGGCAGCAGTGGTTGAGATGGAGGCGCGGTGGTGGGCGGCTGCTGGACCACGGCGCCGCGAAACTGGAGGCACGGCCTGACTGGGGCCCGGGGCATTGGAGGAGGCTGCAGCTGCCTCCTCCTCCTCCTCCGCCTGAGCCACCAGCCGGCGATATTCTTCGCAAATGGCCTCTAGTTTACGGCGCCGGGCCCTGGCGGCCAACTCCTTCCGAGATGGTTTTGGTGTGGATGTGGAAAGAGTATATATATCAAGAAAGAAAAAGAACATGTTGTAGCCAATACTCTTAGCAAAACAGAAACACTAAAATCATTCAACACATAGTGTCACAGTATCACTAGCAAGCACAGTTCATAACATGTGTGATTTGGAGGTAAGTATCTCTACTCCTACTTGGACACTAACATTTGTGGGAGTTTCCGACATTATAATCATACTATGTAAACCGGTACACCAGTCGTGTTGTTCTTATCTCTAGTTTAGCGCAATTACATAACCTTGTTGTAGCCGGCATGCCAGCTCAGTCAGCTAAGCTTGCACCCAAGAGAAACAGATATGAGCCACATGATGCAGACTCACGTTAGTTTTATTTACTACTACTGTCTGCAGGTGGGGAAGCTCATATTTTTGTATGACGCCTTACGGCCGGTGGCACTGGCCACACTCTGTCTGTTACATGAGGGCAAATGAACAATTTCACTTATACACTGCCCTTGGTACTACAAAAAGACTGATTATTTATCTGATCCAATGATCATTGCATATATTCATAATATAGATGGTAATACGACATCAGGTCAGTACTGGTCGGTGGTGGGAGTGCTGCCAGGCGGTGACGTGGGAAGGTGCAGGGTGGGGATAGTAAACTATGGATTAAGGACAATCACAGGTAATTAAACAATACATTAAAAAAAAATTGTTGCACGCACTGCATCGCATTCGGCGGTGCAGTGCGCACAATGAAAATAATGTTATTTATTTTTATGTTGATTACCTGTATTTGGCCGTAATACATAGTTTAACTTCCCAGTGCCACCCACCCTGCCCCTCCCCATGTCACCGCCCACCAGCACTCCCACCACCAATCGCTACTGCAGAGGGTACTTTGCTTTCATTGATTGTGTAACCATAAACAACAGATAGGCCACCCTTTGCAGGCTGGCTGACCCAATTGAAAATACATTAATAGGTAGGGAGTGGTCCCCTGAGTCGGAAGCCGCTTGATAATATATATATATATATATATATATATATATATATATATATATATATATATATATATATGTATATATGATGAGCTTGCAAACTACTGCGAGTCAACTGTATTCTGATAATACTACCTATATTCCCCTACGCTTTGCTACTGTGGCGCAGTTTCTTTTACATTTTCTTCAAAGTAAGACTCTCCAGTGACACTTTCCACCTATACTGTCTATTGATGCTAGTACATCCAGCCATACATCCATTAAAGTAAACGTTTATCCTTCTTTTTTATATATCTCATACTTAGTTGGTTTCACCAACAACCACCCATGCTTCCGCTCCTTCCTTGCTTGCCTTGGCTTTGAGTTTGAAGCAAACACCGCTGATTCTTGCTATCTAGCACTATCCACCCATACTGTGTCACCCACCCAGGCAGGCATTCTCTTTCACCTTCCACCCATCCATCAACAACCCATGCATCTGATCTGATTACAATCAGCCCCCTATGCATACTCCCAACAACATATCCTTCTCTGCCAGTCAGTCATATTATTTATCTCGCCCGTCCTTCCACCCTTCTTTCCCTCTTTGTTCAACACATCCATCAAGGTCATCTGATCTGAGTTTGTCTTCTCCATAAAACCTTCACAGCTGATTTTGGAGTCAAATAGAAGAGGCCATTGGTTACTCAACTCACGCTGCTAATGCTAAGTAAAGGGTGTCTTCTTCAACCATTGTATAATGTTCACTACAACTTAATAAGTCGCACAGTACAGTGAAATAGTGAACACACTTCCATCTAGTAGTAATGTCAAGAAGTAATGAATATAACTTACCGCCGCCGGCCACTGCTGCTGGCTCCCCCCCGTCTCTCCTGCAGGTGCCGCCAGTTCTACTGCCCCCTCCGGAATGGCCACATCGCCGCTGGCCCCGCCAGCACTGGTGGATGGTAGTGTGCCTAGAAAAAAAATCACACATTTTTAGATGCCTGGAAAACTCTCCCTATTTTATTAGTGTTCACTTGGAACATTGAAAAAAGTTAATACAACATACATCAGCACTAGACAGTAAGTACAGTCAGTAGACAGACACTAGTACTGATATGGTTCCTAGGGTCATCTAGTCCTACTCTACTCTTTTGAAAGTTAGCCTGAGCCATGTGTAACCCTTTTAGATTCATCATGTCGACTACTACTCTTTTGGCGCATATTTAATTATACCTGCCAGCTTATTGACATGTGCAGTAGTAGACGCCTTTGAGGCCACTTGACTGTTGCGTACAAGTGAAGAGGTCGAAAAACAACCCACTTATTGAGTTTGGCTAGTCTGTATTGCTTAGCCATCACATACATGTTACACTTTTTTGCCATGACTGCAAAATGCTTGCATTCACCAATATACTATCTAACGGCTAACGCGCAGCATTTTTCTCATATAATAGGCGGAAGATTCCCTTCTACAAACCAGAGATTTACAGAGCTTATGAAGTTATGATACATGATGTAACCAGTATTTCTACGTTCTACGGTGAGGGGTCTTCCAGAATTTAAAAGATCTTGTCTCTTGTTCTTGTTGTCATGCACTTGTAAATGTTTACTGTTTTAATCTTAGGCTTTTTGCTGGCTTATTGACGATGGCTGTAGTAAATTAAATTTCATATTAACGATGTACAGAGTTTGTTACTTGTTTCAAATAAACCTTTCGAACTTACACATAGACTCTGTGATATTTGGTGTTGTGGGGTGGACTTACATAAGTGAGTGAGCAAAATGGTGTTATTATGTTCTGGGTTGACTGTCTCAGTCATCACCAACATTGTGTATCTTCTTCGTGGGGGGGGCGGGAGTGGGACCCTAATGTGAGACACTATAGCTAGTCGGTAAGGGGATCGTGGGTTCTTCGGACTGAGGTGTGATCAGTAAGGTCCAACCTCCCATCACCAACATCCTATTTTGTTGTGCATAGTTCTGTATGTGGCTCTGCAAAATCACTAAAACAATAGTAGTATCATGTACTATTCAATCCAAAATACTAGTCAAATATCTGGTTTGCCATTTTGTTTGTGGTAATTGTCAAAGCCTCAACACTGAGAAGACTAGAAGAGGATAACCCAAAGGACAGGACACAGTGGCTTTGAGCTATTGGTCAATCAGAGTTTTATTATTCCAAAGAAAACCTTCAATAAAGACTGGGCAACTGTGCAAGCTTCGCTACAGACAGAGAAATAGTAATAGTAGTAGTACAGAGAGTCATAGCAGAGGCAGTTAGAAGGAACTTAGTTAGAGGCAGGGATAAACAGAATTTGGAAACAGATAGTCAAGGTCAAAGAAGCTTTTGTAAAAAATAGAATTAGAAAGTGGAACCATAATTTATAGTTCGGAAAAAAAAGATGCAGTAAAAGTTAGGGAAATATAAATGTCAATATAACCACTGGAGGACTTACTGGGGCCAGCAGCAGGAGCCTCGGTAGAGGAGCGGTCCTGTGGTTCCCCCGCCGACTCCGACCCCGTCTTCCCGTCTTCTTGCCCCTGGGTGGTGCTGATGATCATGTAAAATATAATAAAGAAAGAGACAAACATTAAGGAGTGCTATGAAACAAATAATAATAAATCATTTGGAAAAATAAGTCAAACAACATTTTAGGAAACAACAATTGCAATAAATTTGACCTACCTAATCAGATGGATTGACTACTGGCTTCTTCCTGCATTCACGTATCGTCTACTTATTTATGAACACTCCAGTGTTCCATAATCATTTTGATTACAAATACTAACAAAGCCTAGTAAGTACCACCTGACCTACACCACCTATTCCAGACGGGCCAATTGTTCACTAAGTCTGCATTTCCATTTTTTTCAGCCATCAAATGCACAGATGAGATGGAGGAAACATGCATACATTTGTGCATAAATACATACAACAAATTGTGGGTTGGTTGCATGATTCTGATCTAGTTCTGCTACTGACTGACCATGCTAAGCCTACCACTCACTAAACAAAGTACAAAAGGTTCTACGGAGGACTGGGGTAAGCAGCACTCAGTGATAGAGGAGGCGTCACGCAGACCGCATAAAACAATTATTAACTAATACTAACAAACTAAACCTAGTATCCAATATCCATCCACCACTATTTCACAGTAGGACAATGGAAGGACTAGAGTCTCTCTAGCACATCGCATTACCTAACTTCAGTTCTCTAAAAAAAACTTATATAATCGGCACAAGCTAGCGCAAACTAAGTTGCAAACAAGTAAGAGTACCACCGAGCACCTGGGTCCTTAAATCAAAGAATATTTTGCTTTTTGGAACGTAATTTACCAGCAACGCGTAGCACACAGCAGTAATCTTGTTGTTCGTCAAATTTAATTTATACACAATAAGTTACTCACCAAGCCCGACGACCTCAACACCTACCAGGTCCAACAGGTCCTGCTCCCGGTCCAGGATGTCGGACCACCGGTGAGCCAGCTGATTATGGGTGCGCCGGACCCCAGAGCACTGGAACACTGCCCGGCGTACCTTCGCCCACCGATGGTGCCGCTCCTGGGTAGCGTACCCAGAACCGGGCCTGCCGCCTGCTGCCAAGGTCAAGGGGAGGTGGCGCTGAATGAAAAACACAAGGGCGGCCACCTCCTCCTCCCCAAACAGTTGCCGGGCCTGCACCCCTGCAGGACGCATTCTGCTGCAAGGCTGGGGGCCCTTGTCTGCTCCTGCAGGTCCCTTGCCCTTGGCACTAGCTGTGCCCTTGGCCATGGTTCTGGGATGGGTGGGAGGCGGAAAAGAAAAGTTAGAAGGGGAAAAAAAAGTTAGGGGTAAGAAGAAAGAAAGAACTTTATAAAAGTAAAAAAAACACAGTAAAAGTAGAAATAAAATGCAAAATATAAACTTAGGCAAAGAGAGAGATAGATGATAATTAAAAAAAGTCAGAAAAAATGCTTTAAATACAAAGGGTTATAAAGATAAAGGGAGGATAGAAAAGTAGGCCCAGAACCATAGCATAGAGTGAAAAACAAGATGGCCGCGCCCATTCGCGACCGCGTGGGTAAGTTCGCGTGATATTTCTCGCGAACATGCACTATTCATCGCGAACAAGTAAAATGCGCTCCCGAACACGACGATGCACATCGCGAACACGCTATCCGTGACCCGTAACAGGAAATAAGGCATCGCGAGTGGGCGGGACAATTGAACAACAAGATGGCTGCGCCCATTGGCGACTGCATGGGTAAGATTGCGAGATATATCCCCCGAGCATGCAAACAGCTCCCCGAACACGCTCACCACGCTCCCGAACAAGAGAAAGCCATCGCGAACGGGCGCCCCAAGCAACTACGCAAGCTCGCGAAGCTACGCGTAGCACGCGTAGTGCAAGTACATCTTCGCGTAGCTTCGCGAAGCGCGACTACACGAACTGCGCCCAGGGTTACTCTGCAGGGATCAGTGTTTGACCTCTGGGTCTTATGCACTAGCCCTGTGAGGACACGCAGCCTTGTATTCACTTGAGGTCGTTATATGGAGTATGTTAGAATCCGGGGTCTCTGGTTGGCGCAGGTATGCACTTGCGACAAGCAGGGACCCTTTGCTCTAAGTCAGGGCAAAGGATCACCTCTTTAAAAATAACCCCTGCTCACCCTCTAGGTAACGTGGCGCGAGCAGTCAGGCTAAATTTCCAGAGGGCATATAGGTTAAGCGTTCAGGTTGTCCCACACAATAATCACCACCCCACCACACAAAAGACACAAGGCTGTATTTATCAAAAATAGAAGTCTTTATATAAAAGGTTTTACTCAGGCAGGATGATAAATACAGTTCTCTTGGTAAATTAGGGTTCCAGTTACTTGTAAAGGGTTAAGGGCAGCCACAGGTTTCAAAATGGCACAGTTCTACTTAAAATCAGTTCCTTAGGGTTTCTGCGCACTTCGTGGCGCCTTTCTGATGCTCTGGGCAAGGTTTATGCAGTGCCTTGCCGTTTCTCACGCTTCCCACGTGAGCCGGAGTACACTTGCCGAGTCCCACGCTTCTCGCGTGAGCACCGGCAATGACTTTCAATGCGGTACGGTCCGGACAGCCAGGGACGCACCGTACATTGACTGAAGCACCCTTACGGTGCGAACACGGGTTTGTGGAAAGGCAGTACGGTGCGAACAGTGTGTGCAAACTTGAGCTTCAGGTGGAAGTACGGATCCAACAAGCTGCTTCCAATGTGAGCCCACAGGCAAGATGTTTCAAAACACTTCAGGTGTACGTTCGGTGGCGAACAGAGTACTTTAAAGGCAGCACAGTGCGAACCCGGGGCACTTTACAGGCAGTACGTTCTCAAAGCAAGGCAGTACGTTCTCAAAGCGCAGATGCTCCACAGGCAGTACGTCTCGAACTACGGCCCGGGGTGATGATTTCCAACGTAGGTGCGAGTCGAACAGCGCACAAACTCCCCAAATATACTTTTGCGCGCACAGTCACAATTACTTCTAATGCTGGCACGGTTCGTACAACGGCTAGTACGGGCCGGGATTTAGCGCGCGAAGCCACCAATACCTTTTTGTTCGCACAGGGATGGTCCCAGCGGCCTCGGGTTTCGACGGAGCGGTGTCCCACGTCGCGGTGTCGTCCCTCGCAGTCAGAGGGCGGCGGTGCTTCGTGGGGCACCCGAAGAAGGTCTCAGCCACACGACCAAGGGCAGAGGAGGGGGAAGCAGCTCCGGGGCAATCCACAGCGCTGTTGCAGCGCGATCAGCTTTTCAGGAGATCACAAGTGTGCACAGGGCCTCGCGGTGATCTTGACGGCACAGGGTCGCCAGGGCTCGGTGCGCAAGCCTTCAGGTGCCTTTCTCCGCATTGCGAGCTACGGCTCGGAGGGGCTGGTATTTGCGGTGCTTGGACCAGGTAGGCAGGTCCTTGCGGTGCTTGTGGTAGTCCCAGGGGGCAGATGTCACGGTGTAGAGAAAGGGGGAGAGGCACACAGGTTCTCTGGGAATCAGCATCACGGAATTGCGTCCAGCTACTCCTCCTCTTCTGGGGGTAGGTTGCGCCCACTGTTCCTGGGGCGCAGATCAGGGGGCAAGTTCACAAGCAAGCCCTTGGAGATTGTTCAGCACAAGTTGATTCAAAGTCTTTTCCTTCAGTCTTTTCCTCTCCTTCCAGCAGACAGGCACCCACTGCAGGCCAGTCTCTCAGGCAGAGAGACAGTATTCCTCCTTCAGCTTCTCCCGGTCCTTCTCCTTCAGGCAGAGGTTCTTCGTTGCGTAAACAGGATCTGATTTCTTAGGAGCCAGGCTCCTACTTTTATAGTGCGATTATTTTGTTCTTTAGCGCCAGGGGGCCTGGGCCTGGCTCAGTCCAGTTTTTGAGCACTTTGTTGTGGTGACTCTGCTCTTTACTTTCAGCAGCAGGGCAGAGACATCAGCCGCTCCACAGGGGGCGGAGCCGGCTTTGTGCTGTCAGAGCACAGGTCTATTCAGAGTCAAGGGTGAACTCCTCCCACCCATCCTGGTGTAATCTCTCTACCCACCACCTGGCAGCCAGCCTGTCTCTGGGGATTCCCCAACCCTGCTCCTTACTGTTGCTAGGCAGAACACACACACACAGCAGAGGCGGACTGAAATGGCCAGGTCAGTAAATACTAACTTTCTAAAAGTAGTATTTACAAACGCAGGATATTAAAATAAACTTTACTAAAAGAAGTATTTTATTATTCTGAGTTCAGGCATACTAAATATAACCTTCTACCATGCTCTATGAGTCCACTGGGATTACAGCGTGTAGTAATTCCACCAGCCCATTCTGGCCTATGGAGAGCAGGTAGCCTTCAATAGTGAAAAACGAAAATGGCTGTCATTCACTATTAAGACATGCCACACACATCAGGGCATGTCCTACCTTATGCCTACAATGCACCCTGCCCTTGGGCCTACCAGAGGGGTGACTAGTATGTAGTTAAGGGAAGGTTTAGGGACTGGCAAGTGGGTGCACTTGCGCAGTCAGCGCGACAGTACCAGACTGCGCGCAGGTTCTGCAGTGGCAGATCCTAGACACATTTTACTAGGCCGCTTCTGTGGGTGGCACAACCAGTGCTGCAAGCCCACCAGCGGTATTTGTATTTACAAGCCCTGGCACTCCTGGTGCACTTTACTAGGGGCTGACAGTAAACCAAATTAAGCAATCATGGACACCAATCAATATGTACACATTACAAAGGGAGCACTTGCACTGTGGCACTGATTAGCAGTGGCACAGTGCCCTGAGCAGCTAACATCAACAAAACACAATGAGACACATCAGCAAAAAGTGGAAGGGAAACTCACGCCAAGGTGCCAGGTCTAACAGAGTACCATTGAGTTGGGAACATGAACCACCTGTCGTCAGCACCTGGTCATATACGGGTGCATGTGCGCTCCCTCCTCACGTTATGTTTGCTTGGGTAACGAGATAGGGAGATTTATATGGACCAATGAAGCAGTGAAGAATTCACAGGGAATTCAGAGTTCGCTTTCATTGAATATTATAGGTGATGGCTGAGAGTCTATTAAAGACATTTTGTAGAGATATTTCACCAGCAACATCGGTAGAACAAGTTTCCTTATCAAAAAGAGGACCTCACAAGTAAAAATGGATGGGGGTAACAAAGATGGCAATATTATTAATGAGCAGCTGCTGCATAAGCTAATATTGAAATGGGTCTCTTCCTTAAATTTAGATCCAACTCATGTAGGATTCGGACCAGTGTGCCTGTCAAGGACCGGGCCAAAGAGGGCATGAAAGAGCTGAAATTGGGTCATATATTCTGTTAAGGGGCAGGCTTTCTCTGCCTGCTGGAGCTCTTCCTAACTCAGCTGCTTAAGTATCTGCTGTTTTCGGTTGTGCCAGAGGGGGTGCGAGAGTATTGAACTTGCATCCATTGTGACTCGTTCATAGTAATAACGCCATCAGTTATATCGCACTCAATTATTAGAAGCGGGGGAGGCATTTGGTGCGGCCGCCAATTGCATTAGTTTGGCTTGCCATTGGCAGCAGCGCGTGACCTCAATCTTGCCACCGGAAATGGGTTCTATTTGCCGGTGCATGTTGGACATCAGAGTTGGGGGCTCAGGTGCTGAGAGCAAATTCACCGGTCCCCAGAGATTTCTAGATACACGATCGTGTAAGCTGCACGATTTCCCATATATAGTACGTGCAGGTGCTCTAGGGCAGGGGAACTTGGGTGCAGCTCCCTCTATCCCCTATGTCTCCATGGCATAGGTGTAATCAATGAAGGGACACCGGGGGCTTCACACTAGAGATGTCACCAGGGCAAGTATACACGAGGTGTTACGGTTTGCAAGTACACTGGAGGGGACCCTGTTACAAGTACACATATTTAGACAGGGTGCAAGCACCCATGAGGTGACTCTCTCGGCAAACGAGGATGGTCGGGGAATGGACCTCCGGTGTCCGAGAGTATTTCAGGCATTTCATCCAGCATCCTCATACTTGAAGTTATTATACTCTGCCCAAACTGAGAAGAGCTTCAACGAGGGAGAAACAGCTATCCGTTTTACTAGGTTTAGAATGTAGAGTGTGCTCTATGGCGGTGACAAAAGAGTGCACCTGCTTCTAGCTCCCTGTGTCTTAAAATGAATGCTCCCTCGGGTACACATGAGGTGACGTGTACAATTACACATGAGGTGACGCGGCTGCAACTACGCATGAGGTGACGCGGTGTGCATTTGTGCATGGAGTGATATGGTGTGCATTTGCGCATGAGGTGACGTGGTGTGCATTTATGCATGAGGTGACGCGGTGTGCATTTACGCATGAGGTGGCGCTGTGTGCAGTTACACATGAGGTGCCTCTGTGTGCAGTTACACATGAGGTTTCGCTGTGTGCAGTTACACAAGGGGTAACGCTGTGTGCAGTTACACAAGAGGGAAAGTGGGTGCAGTTACACATGAGATATCATTGTCTGCAGTTACACAGGAGGTGTCGCTGGGTACACCTGCCATGAGGAGTCACTGCAGTTACACTTGAGGTGCTTTGACTATATTTATAGCTGGAAAACTTGGAGTGAACTGCTAAAACAGCGTGGGCCTCACAGGTTATACGATACAGAGACTGTGGGCACCCACACTTTACCAGCGGGGGAAGCACTACACTTTTCCAGGTAATAGGATCAGCAGTCTGGGGCATCTAAGTTCAGGGTAAATAGTGGGTCTTTCTAACTCTGTATTGGACTGGCCACGTTGGTGAGCTTCAAAGACAGAGGTTGAAGGTCCCCGGACAAGTTCTGCTTGCATTTTAATTGTTTCAACATTGGAACTGGGGCCTACAATCTCCTCGCAATTTTCAATTATAGAAAGAAATTAACTGTAAAGGAATAGCAGTGTATGAACTGGGCACACTTGGCAGTAATGCCAGCAATTATGAAGAATTGGGGGGTGTCAGATAATATTTGCGGTAATATCAGGGGGCTGCGGCTATGGTCCAACAATGTGAGGTACGTAGATGACTGCCATGCTTTATCAACAGATTAGTATACGTGTTATACAATAAGGTTTTGAACCTGCAGGGGGAAGGACTCATCAACTTTCACCCTCCCAATAGAGTTGCAGTGATACACACTTTAGGGTCGAACTACACAAGTGCTTGAACTATGAATATTGACATAAACACAATTAGAACACAGGGGCCAGCAGGCAGGGAAGATTTCGGAAATAGGAGGAGCAGGCTTGTTAGCCTATACTTTGTTCGATCTGAAGTATTACATGTACCTGAATATGGACAGTCGGTTTTAATACTGCCCACATTTACATAAGTTGTATCACAGCATCGCCAGTTTCTTATACTCAGGCCCATTGGCACTAGGGTGATGTAGCAGCAATTTGCACAGATCTTTGGGCCTGCATTGCATTAGCCACACATACCTCCTCCAATCTGACCCACACTAAGACCATTCTGTTCTGGCTCTACTTTGGGTCTGGCTGATACAATAAAGCCTCTAACTTGTTTAATCACATTAGACACATGTTGGTACGTTAATGGCCAAGTAGGTTGTGTCTTAGCAGGAGGGCCTGCGTTTGGTTTGGCTGGTTTTACTTGAAGGGTCTGGATGTGGGCAGGCAGAAACAACAGTCTAAAACACAACAACAGGGGTTCACACGCAGTGGAGGGCCCTTGCCTAGGTGCACTGGTAATCTTTCCCCTTAGACAGTATTTATTCAGTGGTTATTCAGGTACTAAGGTGGGGATACCTTCTGCAGTATATACATGCCTGGAAGTACGTAGTGAGGAAGTAATAGTGTCCCAAGTTGTGCAACATGATATATACATTTATATAGGGTGCTTGTTAAAAGCTTCCTTTGGTCCAACGAGTGCCAGGCAATCGGGGACAACTTGTACAAGAGATAAATATGAGTAGTTACTCAACACGGTGTGTTAGAAGGGATGTTGTCTTAGCAGACCTCAAACTGGCCTTAAACGCATGATGGAGACAATTAGTGACATGTCTAAAGAGGTAAACCTTGTGTTAAAGTGATGGTATGCTAAGGGAGACAGCTTGCATATTTCACGGGATCCCCTCAATCCAACATGCCGAAAGTAAGCGGGGAATGCCCGAGTGATTTTTTGGACCTGTTATTAGTTTTATTAAACACACCAAGTACTGTGAAAGAAGTGACATTTGAACTCATATCAATGGTACTTCCAGGAAACATCTCCTTCAGTACACACACCGCCAGACAGGGCTGCTCTCACCGGGAGCAAAGGGCAGCAAAACACCATATACGGCATAACGCCAATGTTGGGAAGCAAGAAAGATGTTGATGGAGTGGGGAGCGATGAATCTTGGTCTGCTCCCACAGGCAGGCGATTTCCGCAGGGGCTTAGCTAAGCTTGCGACCAGGCAGTGGTCTTGTCCAACTAATGTGATAAGGTTAAGGGTTGCAAGCATGCACCAAGAGATGGATCCTCAAGAAGACAATCCAGGACAGACAAATACACTCTCCCAATAGCCAGGGAGCCAGGCATGTATGGAAGTTGCCAGCTAACTATTGGGTTGCGGTGCAATAAGCTGAGGGGAACATGGGGTCAAAGCATAATTTGGCTACATTGATTGAAGAATGATTGTTTTGGCGTTCCCACTGCTCAAGAAGTGGCAAGTATTCATTCATGTTGTTCCCCCTCTTACACGTTAGGCACACGAGGACACCCGTGTTTAATGTCACATATCCCTTGGCAGGATAGTCACCAAGGGGGGGGGGAATGGCCATTGACATGCCTTGCCAGGACAGGGATAGCCACTCACACTAACTGGAGCCTCTAGGGAGGATAAATGTTGGGCTGTGCTGGGCCAAAACCCCTCACCAAAGCTGCGGGGGGCATCAGGCTGTCAGGTGTCTTTGAGGGACGGGCAAGGGCATGAAAGGGCTGTAGTGCGTTACACAGCATTTGCAGGGATGCAGAAGGGTCCCAGCGGATACACCGAAGGGACTACAGCTAAACATGTGACACAGAACCTTGTAGTCCGACACCATTACTGGTGTAAGTAGCAAGGGTCACAGGTGGATAGCAGGGACTGGGCATCTGTGACCGGTTGAAGGTTCAGCAAGCAGGGTGGGCTGAGTAAGTTGTCAGTCCACGAAATGGTGCAGTGTCTAATAACGGGCACCATACACATATTCCCTCAAACCTGTTTTGACACCATTACTATGTTCGCCAGGGAGCAATCCAAAAGAACTGTAAAATTGTCTGTTCAATGGGGCGAAGTAATGCACCCATGAAGACCACAATGTGCAAATTAGCAACCAGTTGGGGACAGGTGAACTTTTGTGGTCTGAAATCACACCCAGCTCCCATGGCATGGAGCTCGGTTGGGGGAGGCGATGGAGCTTGCATGCAGGAGGGTCATATGCGCTATGCGTAAATTCACTGAGCAGAGGGGATTTGACTTCCTTAGACATGGGTTACTACACGCCAAATTTACAGGGTGCTTTGAGGACGATGGGTACATCTGTAAACTATAAGCATGGACCTGTTCTTGCTGGATAGGGGAGAGGCCCTAGAAATAGCAGGATGTAAGTAGGAATGCCGGCCTTGGTGGGGGGCCCTGGCTGCGACGGTCGCCACACCCAGGGCTGTGGCGGAGTTACATGGCGATCCAGAGGCAGAAAGGTACTCAGGGGTACCCTCTTCAGGAGCACAAAGGGTGCTGAGGCCGAATATCCCCAGGAAGTCTGTGCGGTGAACCCTGGGGTGCGACAGCGCCCCATCTGTCCTACAGGCGGTTGGAAACCTGTACAACCGGGGGTCGCTTGAACGCTCCGCTCCTCATAGGGGGGGGCCTGAGTAAGGAGGTGGACCGATGGTTCACCGGAAGTGGGAGCGGCTATCCCCTCACCACAACCGCTAAGCACCGATTGGCTAAGGCTGCAAGTTGGCTCATCAGGTGGTAGACCGCGAGGGGCAGCTTGCCTTTGGATCGCCTGTAAGATAACCCACCATGTTGGCATATTTGGCATGCTAATAAACCTGCAGCAATTTTCTCCACCAAAAAGTTGTCTTGTCTGATTATTTATGTTACCTGTATGTTGCTGCATGAGGGCTGGTGAGTGTGGCCGATATTGGCACTATGTTCTCTTTTGCCACTTCGGGCGGATACAGGTGGCTACTGGGAAAAGTCACCAATCAAATAAAACATTCTTTTTTCTTTTTCGTTTTTTTCTCGTTTTGCAATGATAGTAGAAAAAAATTAAAAATCAAAGCTTGTTCCAGGACAGCCATTACATGCAATATGTTCTGTTTTCAATGATTTCAGAATTGAATTTCGTTCGGCTGGGGCCGGCAGGGAACAAGCAAAGGAGGGGGGCAAGAAGAAACTAGGACATCAACAAAGTGTATATTGTGCTGCGGGTGGACGAGCGCCTGCAACGGAAGCACGCAGGATACCTTTTCAGAGAAAAATAATGCGCGCCAAGTCCTGAGACGCCGGCTGCTGGGCCATCGTGCCAGAGAGCGCGCAGCCTCGCGCTGACCTCACGTCATTCATCGTATTTTTTTTTTTCTTCTTGAACGTGGCTCTTTTTGATGTAGGGCTTGTGGTTTTTAGAACTGGATAGCAGTGATTAATTGAAACATAACCTTCAACATGAGCTACATGGCATCCTAAAGGAGAACACACCTTCAGAAAGGCCCGTGTGCGCTTTTCCAGCCACATTAGTATTCTCGGATGGTAAAATTGGCGCATAAACTCACAAGAATGAGTAGAAAAACATTTTGCTCCCAAATTGCCAAGGCACACAACACTGTTTGCCTTTGTGTGGGCAGATGCGAGGGAAAGGCAGAGAAGAAAGGGGCGCAGGAGCTGTGCCCGGAGTGAAAGCAGCGCCAAGAAAACTCCTCTCTCTCAAGTAGAAATGCGATCTTGAAAGGAGCGATGTTCCTTTCAAAAAACCCTCAGTTTGGGAGGTTTGCTTTAAATCAAGACATTGTTCAACAGTTGCAGATGGTTGCTAAGCAACCCCTGTGCCTTGTCGCATTGGCAAAACAAGGCGCCTCTAAAATCGGCGTCCCGGGCCCAGGAAGGACAGCGGCTCCACCGGCGATGACTGCGGTCCCTGGTTGGGAAAGATTTTTATTTTATGTAATTTTTTTTGTTTATGGATCTAGTCACGCATTTGATTCCGTTTTTATTTTTAATAAAAAGCATCTTATTGGTATTCTCATCAACAAAATGACAGCATTATGGACAATATAGTCGGACATATTCTGTCTCTCTTTTCACATTATCACGCTACCCTTTCTTTAGGTCCCACTTGTTACCCTTCCCTTTTTTTCCTTTCTCTAAGGGGTCTAATACATTATAGTTCTTCCACGCACTGGATTTTTTAAAATGTTTTTATATTTAAGTGGGTATCCCCGAGCTTCATATACTTCGATAAGTCTGCAATGGTCAAGACCCCTCTTCCATTCCTCTGCCCTCCAGATCTTTGAGATGCATTTACCAATCCAAGCCCCACAAAAAAACTTTGGATCTTGTTTTAGCAATTTGTGAATTTAGTATGTAAGAAAAGTCCGGCAATCCAGGTGATATTGCAGAACACTCATTGACGCATTATGGGATGGCATCTTGTTATTGCTATAGATCTGTGATCATGTGACTGGTTATTTAAATATGGCCGTCTCCAAAATGGCGGATTAAGAGCTCCTCTGCCAAGGTTGGGAGTTGGTTGACGCGCGCCAGGCACTATTTTTCACCCACTCTTTGGCACTTCACACTTTATCACTTCTCAATGGAATAAAACTGGACTCATACATTCCACTTTTCTGGAGTGTTCTCTCTTTCTTAGAAATGAACTACAGCCCTGCCATAGTGACATACAGTTTTTGAGATTTGTGTATGTGGGAACACAATACCTAGGTGACTTTACTGGTCAGCTTAGGGATACAGGCACACCCCCGGCATGCATCAGCATACTACGAAGCATCACTTCCTCTCAGCAAATCAAAAACCTCTTCCATCACCCCGGATTATGGATTTTACTTTATCCATGTAGTGTTCTCCCTGTCTGAATCGAGATTGACCAATTGAATGCTTCTATCACTCACCTCCTGCTTATTACGTATGCTGGACCAGCATCGAAAGGACAGCCCCCTTCATTAACCTGCATGCCTCACGCCTCTCTTTTACTGAGTCCACCTTATATAAACAATCCATATTCGCTACCAACCATTCTCGACCACTACAGTTCACTGCTCTTTTAACCTACCTTATTATTTCTTTCTTGAACTGACTGCACTTTTCACTTCAACTTAGGAGATGTTTCAACAATGATGTGTGTCCTTAAATCCTACAGAGGAACTCATGTATGTGCTTTATGCTTTCATGGCATTATTCCAAGGAAGCACTTGAAAAAGCCTTTCCCATTCCATGTTATTCCATGTTCTTTCCTTTATTTACTCTAGAGCTAAAGCAAGTCAACAGGAAGTGCTGCACACAGAAACAGTTACTCGGTAAATACATGACAATCAGGAAGGAAATGTGGAAGGAAAATTGGGGAACTGGCTAGTTTTGGATTATGGAAAGTGATATCTCATATGTGATTTTGTGTGGAAATAGGGTCAGAGAGTGGTTAATTCTTGTACCATGAGGTGTTTCTTTAGAACGGTCTTTAACGTGACAAACAAAGAGATAGAATGACATTTAACCGAGAGAACGTTTCAGTGGAAGACTCCCTGAACATAGAATGATTGAAATCTGGACGTAGCACGTGGATATTTAGGTTGGGCATAGTAATTAAGTCTGGCTTAGAACAAATTAACAACCAGGACATAGCTGCTCATGGCTGAAGAGCGGTAGGTGACGCCCTTTATTGCTTTGAAGTCCAGGTTCAATAGCTTGTTGAGAGTTCTATTATCTGATAGCCAGCTGGCATGTTTGAAGTTAGTGGCAGTGCGTGTATAGACTGTAACTGTACCTCATGATAAAGTTTAGCACTTTGACCAATGGGATTCAAGATGGAAAGCCACTAGATTATAGAAATGTGATGTAGTGTGATAACACCGCAACATTGACCTGCAGGCATCAATGACCAATGTTCTGCTACCATCTACTTAGCACAATCATTGAGGGTTGAATTTGTACATTCCATAAACCCATACACTGAGGGTGGTTCAGTGGTATTCTCTAGTGTGCATGCCACAAGTATTAAAAATCCCTTTAATCTCTTTGGAGGTACCTCAGTTTTATGCAGGTAGACATAAAGCTATTTGGCTGATGGGTTATTCTGTAACAAATTTGACAGCTATGCCTCCCGCCTTATTTCAAGGGCATTGTACCCTATTCCACTTGTAATGGGGTGGGCGGGATAGCCATCATGTTTGTGATGGAGTGCCCGTTCACCAATCTCTAAATCAGACAATTAATTTTGTTTGATAAAGAATTTAGTCGAATCAAAGGCCGTAGCTTATTTCATACATTTCAAGTGTAATTGCTGGAGCGGGTTATGCAAAATTTGGTATACCCACCCCATTTTGCATGTCAATTTATTAATTAGATTAATTAATTAATTATAATCGTACCAATGGTTTGGAGTGATGTGGAAATAACTAATCAACCTTATTAATGACCGAAATACACGTGGGATTTGCATCTGCATGGCCTAATTAATTACGTAAACTAAATTTTGTACGCATACTATTGATAGATAATTAGAACATTGCATGATATAGGAAGCTTTGGTGATGTAATTGTGATTCGTGCTTTATTTAGTAAGTATGAACCGCATTGGGTGTTGTTTTTGGCTAGATAAATACACACACATATGGGTATTAGTGAGGGAATAACATTTAATTAGTCATTTCTATGTATTAATTACGTTTTTGTGTTTCTTTGCTTAAGTTGACCATTTTGGCCTGCCGAAAGATGGCTGACTTTGGTGCCTAACCCGACTGCCAACGCTGAACAAGGCTTGGGTGAAGTGCGCCTGCGCTGACAACAGATACACAGTGGCCTGGACCTGACCCCAGATGAACACGTACCTTTCAAGGACAGTCTGGGACGTCGTCCAAGTATTCCAAACAAAGACTGTTGTGTGAACCGGAACTGACAAGGGTCATAACCCAAAAGACATTTTCATGAGAAACCAAAAGGATGATCCCTGATCGTCCAATCAGCGAACTCGGATGCCCCAACTTTGATACATTTTAACATTGATTTTACTATAAATTATGGTAGAATAGAGAGGTGATTAGATCGATTCGATGATGCTCCTTCGATTCCTGATGATATGCTGACGGAGAGGACGGTGACACTGCAGGGCAGCTGTTAGCCTGAATATTTGACGGACTGAATTAATGCCCAAACTCCTGATGAACTGAATCTGCTAAAATTGATGGGCATAGATTTACGAGACTGCAAAATTTTGACATAGAGGACGACTTTAGCCAGAATAGGTAAATATGAATGGCAACTTGATTAAATGAATGATTTAGTCTGCAATATTAATATAAATTTGGATTTGAACATCTACAGAAATGAGTTGGGTTGTTTATTCATTGAAATGTGTTAATGAAAAGGTTAATTAGAGTATTAGAATTTCACTTAAAACTACAACTAACAGATCCGTCCCGGTTATAAGGGGAATACCAAATGTGGAGTCTAGGGCCTAATGAGTATAAGCAGGGTTTGTAGGTTTAATGCTTATTAGGGTAAAGTGGTATTTTCCTCCCTCATTATTCAGCCCTTGGAAGGTTAATCGTCTCTCGCATGGACTGATGGTGAGTATGTGTTGGTGTTATGGGCCCCACCAGCGAATGTATGGATAGTGTGCGTGTGTGAGATCTTTTGGTCCGTGGCAGTAGGGAGGGATTTTTGCACTCCGCGCAGTATGATGGTTTGTTATTGATTGGTTTAGTGATTATTGCTTGTACATTGCTTATTGATTTTGGTTTTGATTGGTAATGATTTATGTACTAACACTCTATGTTGAGTTGCATCGAGTTTAATGTTGCTGGTACGGCTTCTGGAAACACGGAATTGTTGTTGCCCTGTAGGTACACAGGGAAAACGTGTAACGACTGAAGTTGCACAACGCATTGTCTGGGTTCGATTCGGTGATATCGTCGTGTGTTGCCATTAGAGACATTTTCTGTGTGAGAGAAGTGTGTATGATTGCGAAGGTTACCTGTGAAGTTCTGGTCTTAGGTACCAGGGATCCAACTGGCATCCTAATAACGCTTATCACTGGAAAGGTAATAGGTACTCTCTGAGCTTATTAGAAGGACAAAGGAGAGGTAAGCGCTGCTTTGTTAACGTATGTCATAATTCTGTAGTAGGACAGACTGTTCGCTGTTCTCGGGAAAGACAGGATTCTGTATGAATATACTACATTTTTCTTGTGTGAACGAGTGTGAATGTAAAGGCATTTGGGTTGATTGCGAAACTCTAGGTTTATTTCTCAGGAGCATTGGGTCTCCAACTATGTGTCTTAAATACTGGAGAAACAATTAGCTAATTCTTGTTAGAAGGGTGAAGTAGAGGGAGGTGCTACTCTATCAACGGAAGTATTGATTCTGTAGTAGGGCATAGGTAAGCGCTGCTCTCGGGAAAGACGGAATTCTCGTGAGAAAGGTCTTTTTGCTGTTCTTTGGTTAGCGAAGCGGACAATGGAGATGTTTCTATGTTGTTACTAACAGAAGTGTAGAAATTGAAACAAAAACTTACTGAGTGGATTTGTAAAGGAAGGGTAGACAGAAGCAGGAGCTGCCGCAGCGGCTGCTGACGTCGGAACGACCGCGCTGGGTTTGGACAGTCGGTCAGAACTGTGAAACGCCCCAGATTGGTGCGTTAGTGTACGCCGCGCTAGGATTGGAGAAGAAACAGGGTGACGTAGACGCTCCTTATTGGTGCATTAGTGTGAGTCGCACTAGGATTCGAGGACAGTGACGTTGACGCTCAGAATAGGTGCATTAGTGTGAAGTCGCGCTGTGATTGGATAGATTAGCGGTACAGTTGTAAAGAGAGACTAGCGTTGCGCGAAAGACAAGAAAATTTATTACGACCCACTAGAGAAGGAGAAGAAAACCTGGTTAGGGAGAATTAAGAAGTGGTTTAAGAAAGACAAACCAGTTAAGACTAGGGAAGGACAGTTACTTCCTCCACCGAAAACCCCTGCATCCTTTATGATTGCAAAATATGGGTATCATACTTGTATTTGGTTAGATAACTGGGTGAGATACACCAAGGACGATGGAGTATTGGCTTTTCCAGAGCATGGTTCATTTAATTTGGCGGTTTTAAGAAATTTACAGGGAAAAAATGATGAATTTGGAACCAAGACCTAGACCGACACAGTTTGAGGCTTTGACAGAATGGGAAGACGAAATGCATGAACGAGAAAGACAAAGAAGTGGTAGAGGATATAGGTACTGGTTTGGAAGACCATACGGACACGAAACGCATAGTGATCGAATGAAAAGATGGCAAGATGCAAGCATGACTGAGGGTGTGTTCCCTGTAAGAACTGTAGGAGAGAATGAAGGTCGAAAGTGTGCAGAAAAGAGGCTTAATTTGGAATCGAGAGGGTATGGCACAAATGAGTCTGAGGAGGATGTTCTTGATGATATGTTTTATAAAAATCCACCACCGTATCGATCAGAACCAGAAATGTTGACTCCAAGTGCCCCAATGAGAGAAACAATGCGGATTATAAAATCGGAACCAGAATCCCTAAGTTTGAGTAAAAACAGTAGTACCAGGGAAGTAGAAAAGAGATCAGAAGGAAGAACAGATGGAGAAAATTCTGTAGAATTAGCAAAAACAACCCTGGAATTAACTGAGAAAATAAGAGAATTGACCAAAAATCTAGAAGCAGTAACTGTTCCAGTAACGATAGGTCCAGTAATGCCTATTTTTGAAAAACAGAAGGACAGTGAGCATTGTTTGACAGTCCCTTACAGAAATAGTAACTCTGTAGAACAACCAACAGTGAGTCAGAATGAGAATCCATGGAGACAGACTATGAGTGTAATGGAACCAAATTTTACAAATAATCGATTTGTAGATCAGAAATGTGCAGAAAAACGTATGACAATGATAGAGACAGCGTCAGAAACACAGAAGGATGTTGGACACGGAAGTGTAGAAAATCCAGTAGGACCATCAACAGACGAGCTAGGTGAATGGTTGAGAAGTTTGCAGAGGAAAGACAAAGAATCCCAATCAATTGATGTGGCCAAGTTATGAATGGTATTGGAAGAATTAATTGTAGGGACTATCCCGACAGAAAAATTAAAAACATATCAGGATGAAGAATTATTATTTCTGTGCAAAAGTGCAACCTGGAGAGCGAAAAACTTACATGAAAGGTTAGAAGAAGTGGCAAATTAAATGGGTATTGATATTGAAAAGGTAAAAGCCTTACAGAAACCATATCGAGTAGAATTCACTGAAAAGGATATTGAAAATATGAACACCACAGGACGAATAGGTCAAATTAAGGACATAATCATTTTGCTGAGAAAATGGGGAGATGTGGATAAATGGAGAAGCAGGTGGTATAGAAAACGCGATGATGCCTCAGATAAGACATTTTCAGCCTTTCCTGTAAGAGAAAAGGAGAAGGTAGTGACAGAATGCCCTATGAGAGAGATTCCAGGAGGAGGATATGTACATGTTCCATGGACGAGACAGGATATTTTGTCATTTACGAATGACTTCCCTCGACTACGCGAAAAGCCCGTCGAGTGGTACAGACAGGTAGACAGATTTGGGAAATTGTCTAAAGTACTGTGGATTGATTTGAATAGTTTCTTTGACATAATAGTACCAGCAGATCTATGGTCAGAGTGCAAATTGATGATAAATTGGCTAACCAATGAATATCCTAGGGATCCTAAAACAGGAGCACCAGACCCCGAGGTAATGAAGAAATATGAGCAGGTTATGGTATTATTGAAAAATAAAGTGCCTCCTAAAGAAACAGACTGGGTAAAAATTGATCGAACACACCAGGAAACTAAAGAGTCCGTACATGCATACTATGAGAGGCTAATACAAGATTTTAAGTAGTTTAGCGGAGACGAGAATCTGAGTGAAAAGGATTTGAGCCATTTTGTATACAGATTTGTATGTGGTTTACGACCAGAAAATGGTGATATGATTAAACAGCATACGGTAGATTGGCAAAACAAGAAAATAGATGGAGTATTGAGACATGCTAAATACTTCAGTGATGAAATTGAAGCAAAACAGCGGAAGTTAAAGGAGAAAGCAATGTGGGCACAGGTAAAGGTAGCGGTGAGACAGGAAGCACAATTGGTGGAACAAGCAGGGACTAAGCCAAAATTTAATAATGGGAAGTACAAAGGGAACATTGAAGAAGCTAAAAAGAAATTCCCGTGTCATAATTGCGGCAGGATAGGGCATTGGAAATCCGAGTGTAAATTTCCCCTGAGTACTAACAATGAAAATTCATCATTGAACACACAGGTGCAGCATGAGGTGAGTGGTCAACTGCAGCAACAGCAGCAAGTTGTTCCCCCCCAGAATCAGGTGCCAAAGCCGCCTTTTCCACAGAGCAGAAACACACAGAAGTATAGTAGTGAATCGGGATTCTACAATGAAGAACAGGTACATAAGCTGCCACGCGCTAGCGCTGTCTCGCAGTATTGGCTGCAACGTGATGAGAGTGACGCAGAAGAGAGCTATTGACGGTGCCAAAGGGAGGAAGAAGAGTGCGTACTTGGCGCAACTCTAGAAGTAGACCAGACAGGACCTTTTGTAGATGGGAGGGTTAATGATGAAAATATTACTTTCCTAGTGGATACTGGTGCTACTCGATCAACTGTTAGATCAGCTGATGTTAAGAATCTTCCTCTCTCAGATGAAACGATCCAAGTAGTTGGTGTGTCCAACAGACAAATTAAGACATATCTTACAGAACCAGTGAAAGTCAGCATAGGGAATTTTTCAGAAATGCACCGCTTTGTGGTGTGTGACACCAGTCCTGTGAATTTGTTAGGTAGGGACCTGTTGTGCAAAATGAATTGCACTATATTTTGTACTCTGGATGGAATAGCTTTTGAAACACCAGATGATGATGAATTGTATAAGATGACCCTAGCTAACAGAGAAAGTGAAGTTACTGAAACATATGCTGTATTCAACCCTGATGAATTACCAAAAGAACTGAGAAACTCTGTAAAGGCAGAGGTTTGGAATTTCACTGGGGAGGATGTAGGACTAATGAGAAATGTAGATCCAGTCAAAATAACTGTAAAAGAAGGAGTAACGTATCCAAATGTTCCACAGTATAGATTGACACCTGAAATAATTGAAGGTGTAACTCCTATAATAGAGAAAATGATTAGACAAGGAATCTTGAGAGAAATAATGATTAGTCCATGTAATTCACCGATAATGGGACTAAAAAAGCCTAATGGGAAATTCAGGATAGTGCAAGATTTGAGAAAGGTGAACAAAATTGTGGTATTATGTTGTCCCATTGTACCAAATCCATCAGTGATTTTATATCAGATTCCCCATGATGCAGAATGGTACACAGTAATTGATCTGTGTCATGCTTTCTTTTCCATCCCATTGCACCATGACAGTCAGCAAATTTTGGCATTTCGTTTTGGTGAGCGTATTTTGGCATGGTGCTGAATCCCACAGGGGTGTACAGAGAGCCCCTCAATATTCAATCAGTTGTTAAAGAGATTTTTGGAGAGTCTAGAAATGCCTGAAAGCTCTGTACTCGTACAGTATATTGACGACCTTTTGGTGGCGTAAAAAACACGTGAAGCCTGTGAGGCAGATACAATAGCCTTGCTGAATCATTTGGCAGATGGAGGACTTAAAGTGTCACCAGCGAAACTTCAGTTTTGAAAGAAGGAATTGCAGTATCTGGGACACAACATTGAGAAAGGACTAAGGAAAATAACCATAGACAGAATCAGAATAATAAAAGGAATGAGGGCTCCCATGACTCAAAGAGAAGTGAGAATGTTTTTGGGAATGGTTGGATACTGTTGTCAGTGGATAGGGAACTTTTCCTTGATCGCAAAGCCTTTGGTGCGATTGACGAGAAGTGATGTAAAAGATCCCCTTGAATTAAATAGAGAAGAATTGGCAGCATTTAGACAGTTGAGAGATGGTTTGTGTGAAGCACCTGCATTAGGCATGCCTGACTATGAAAAAGAAATTGAGTTGTATTGCAGTGAGAGAAATGGATGTGCACTTTCGGTGTTGACCCAGAAACATGGTAAAATGAGAAGACCAATTGCATATTTTTCAACAATGCTAGATCCAGTAGCTGTAGGTTTACCTGGATGTTTGACAGCGGTGGCTGCAACATGTCGAAGTTTGGAGCACAGTGAAGGAATTGTGATGGGATATCCATTGAAAGTGTTTGTACCTCATGATGTAGCGATCCTGTTGACAAGGAGTCGTACTCAGTATATGACCCACAGTCGTCTGACTAAGTATGAGAAGGTCATATTGGGTACAACTACTGTGAGTCTTGCGAGATGTGTGAATGTGAATCCCGCAACACTGTTGCCTGATGCTGAGATTGTGGAGGTAAGAGATGAAGTTGATCATGATTGTCTGGATGTGCTTGATTTTTGTACTAAACCACGACCAGACATAAAAGATGTACCTTTGCCAGAAAGTGATATTGTGATGTTCATTGATGGGTCATGTTTGAGAACGGATGAAGGAGTGCTAAGTGCAGCGTATGCAGTATGTACAGTCGCAGCAGTAATTGAAGCATCATATTTGAAAGGAGTGAAATCAGCCCAGGTAGCTGAACTTGTGGCCTTCACTAGAGCATGCAAGATTGGGAAGAGTGTGAGAGTGATTGTGATAACTGACAGCCAGTCTAGCTTTGGGGTTGTCCACGACTTCAGCCAACTATGGCTACAAAGAGGTTTCCTGACCTCGAGTGGAACTCCCATTAAGAATGCAGATGTGGTTAGAAAGTTGCTTGAGGCGATACAGCTGCCTAAACAATTGGCTGTTGTAAAATGTGCTGCACATAGTCAAGGTGGTGATTATATTGCCACTGGGAACAGGTATGCCAATGACATGGCACAGTATTGTGCACAAAATCAGAATTCGGTCAATCGGGCTAAAGAAAGAGAAATGTCTTCTTGCTCATTGATGTTCACTAACATTGTGGGAACTTGGGAAGAGGTAAAACAATTGCAGGATGAGGCAGGAGATGAGGAAATGAGACAGTGGGTAAAAGCAGGATGTGCCCCAAGGGAAAAGAATCATGTGTGGGTCTATCGAGATGGAAGACCAGTTATGCCTGATAGCATGATGTCTACCATGGCACGGATGTATCATGGCCAGGGACATATTGGGAGAGATGCCATGATCAGGTCATTTAAGCAGACCTGGTACAATGCAAAATTCAGACTTGTGGCAGAAAGTCTTTGTCAGAGATGCTTAATATGTCAGCAGTACAATCCTGGAAGAAAGACAGTAGTGAGTCTGGGAACAATAGGTCGAGAAGGAGGACCTTTCATCAGGATGCAAGTAGATTTCATTGAGATGCCTCCCTGTAACAGACTGAGGTATGTTTTGGTAGTGGTCTGCATATTCTCCAGGTGGGTAGAAGCATTCTCAACAAGACGAAATGATGGGTTGACAGTAGCCAAGCTACTGTTGAGATAATTCATCCCCAGGTTCGGGTTCCCAGTGACAATTGAGTCAGACTGAGGAGGACATTTTCATAATGAGATTGTAGGATTAATTTGTGAAGCATTGAATATACAACAAAAACTACATTGTGCCTACCGACCAGAGGCTTCTGGTGTGGTTGAACAGATGAATGGTACTATCAAAAATAGAATAGGGAAAATATGTTTGGCCTTAGGTATGAAATGGCCTGATGTCTTGCCTCTAGTACTAATGACAATAAGGTCAATTCCAGACAGAACTACAGGATTGAGTCCTCATGAAATAATCATGGGACGTGCAATAAGACATGTGTTTATATCAGTCAAGCTGATGACAATTTCTGATGACATGGTGTTGGAATACTGTAAAGGCCTGGCTGACGCAGTTCATTCTGTGTTTCATCAGGTTGGACCAGTTGCCACCATACTTGAAAAGAAGCAAGCCCATGATCTGAGCCCAGGTGATTGGGTAAGGATAAAAGTCCACAGAAGAAGAAATTGTCTGGTTCCAAGGTGGGGAAAACCACGACACTTCATTTTGACCATGACCACAGCTGTGAAGTGTGCTGGACTGAAAAACTGGATCCATGCCAGTCATACATTGAGAATTCCAAATCCGGTGGACAGCACAGGAAAATAATATTTTGATGAATCAGAATCAAGCACTGAATCAGATGACGAAGGGTCAAAGACACAAGGAAACTCTGAAAGGGGGGAAACAGAACAAAGATCAGCTTTAGTCCCCAGAAGTATCGCTCTGAGAAGAAGATTGCAGATTTCCGAATCTAGCGATTCTGGAAACGAGCAAGAAGCGCAGGGTTCCAAGAAGGAACACAGGAAGAAAAGAGGAAAGAGTATTGAAGACGCAACAATAGAAATTCATGAAAAGGAAGTACCAGATGAGAGATTGAGAGAAATTCCACCTGAAATAAAAAATCTAAGTGAACAAGGGACAGGTACAGAGAGAGAGGGACAGATTTCTGCGGAAGACCCCCGAGGAGGTGTAGGGAACTGCAACATCAAGTTAGGTGAAGGGACAAGTAGTCAGCAGGAAGATTGCGTGCTGGAGACCCGAGGAGCGACAGAAGTAGGGAAAACAAAACTTAGTGGTGGAAGAAGAAGTTGCTGAAAAGACAATGCAAGTTGAGACAGAGTCTGAAGAGAGTGAAAATGAAATACCTGAAGGTCGAGTTCTAAGAAAGAGAGCTTGGAGGAATGAAAAGAATGACAAAGGAAGTAAAGTAAAAAGATTTGCAAGAGATGATGTTTGGCCCAATAAAATAAGGAAACTGAGATACAGACTGACACGAGTGAATTCACCGAGTGCTGAACAGGTGAATGAAGTGACAAGTCAAGAAAAATCAAAAGAAGACAATTAACTGAAGACAAAGAGAGTAGAAGAACAAGGAAACCTAACCAGAAGTATAAGTCACCAGAATTGACGTACGTGGCTCTGCCTGAACAGGGAGAAGAGGCAGATAGTCAAGGAAATCCAGAGGAGACTGTACTGAAAGTGGTTGAGGATGAAATAGAATCGGAAATCCTGAGAGTTCTCTTGTCCGACATTGGAGAAGAAGAAACTGAAGTTCAGGAAAATCCATATTTGGAAGACGAGACGAGAGTGAAGAATGATGAGATGCCAAATTGAATAAGTTAAGAAAATTATTAATGAAGAAAACAAGATATTGAAGTAAAAAAAGTGGCTGGTAGAACCAAATAGGTGTTAGAACCTTAGGTTAGAAAAACTAAATGTGAAGTGAAAGAGGCTAAGTCAAAAGACACGGTCCATTTTAACAAGATGGCTAACATAGAAAGTAGTAAAGGTATATGTACATTCATGAAAAGATGGTGTAAAATGTGTTGTTGTTGTACAGGATTATTAATGCTTTTATGGAGCATCCTTAATCTTGTCATTTCCTTTAAGGCTACTATAGACACATTAGAAGGACATAGTGAGAATAAAACTAATATAGGGAAAATTCCAAAAGTAGTTCCAACTGGAATAGATAAAAATTGTTTACATAAAGACAGGTCAACAACAGATTTTTCTAATAATGTGTTTTCAAAATTATTGTATGAATATGTAAAGACAATGGACGTACGGGACTGCTACGTATGTATGCAGTTACCTGCATCTGTTTCTGAGGGAGTGACATATCATCACCTTCCGGCAACGTATGGTATAACATGTAGTGTAATAGCTAGTTTGTTTTATGAGACAGGGAAATTAGAATATTATTTTTCAGATGTAGATAACATTTTTGCGCAAGTGCCTTCTTATAATAAATTGAACAAAGTAAAGCCTGCTAAGGTATTAGGTGAATTCCTTTTAGAAACTAAGGAACTAACATTAGAGTATATTTTTAGAAACAATTTAACATGCAGTCTAAAGAAGGAGGGAAAGACATTCCTAGACATGGTTGAGGAAATAACATTGAAAATGCAAAGAAAAGCAGCAGAAGGGAAAGTGGAGAAAACAATCTGGGATATAGAGAAAGAAAAACATTTGAAAGGAGAAGCTAGTCCAACTATGGCTTTAGATTGGCCTCAGAAAGGGAAATTTTGCATTCGAAGGAATCAAACGGCGTATGATAATTATTTTCTAGATAATAGTGAGTGCCATGATACATATCGAATCATGGGTGGATGGGAATTGAAAGGTGGAAGAGATCCAGTCTTTCCTGGATTATATTTTATTTGCGGGAACAGGGCATGTTATCGTTTGCCAGACCATTAGTATGTTACGTAGGCATGGTCTTTCCCAAAATCTTTCATATGGATAGAGGAGAAGATGTTGTACATAGCTTAAGTAATCATTTAGCCAGAACCAAGAGAGAATCTTGGGCAGAAATTGTAGGTGATATTTTTCAGGCATTGATACCAGCAGTGGGAATAACTCTAAAGGCAAACAAAATTAGAAAATTATCAACAGTAGTGGATCGCTTGTCAACAAGCACCGCTGGAGTATTTTTATTGGTTAACACTGAAATGGTTGCCATGCGTGCTATGGTAATGCAAAATCGACTTGCCCTTGATATTTTATTGGCAAAAGAGGGTGGAGTCTGTGGAATGCTGAAAGTTCAACATTGTTTTACTTACATTCCTGACGAAAGGAAAGATCTGAAAACTTATATTAAGAATATTACTGAATTGCATGATGAACTTGCACCACTGGAGGTTGAAAGTGTTTGGGATAGAATTGAAAAGAAAATAGCTGCTATTAAGAATTTCTTAGTAAAAATAGGTAGTACACTTATAGGTAAAATATTGTTTCCATTAACATGTGTAATCTGCATAGTTTTAATGATAAGAGTATGTTGTATGTGCTGTAAAAATAAGAAAGATAAGAAAAGAATAAAAAGAGAAAAATTAAAAAGAAAAGACAAGGATCAAAACATAAGAATGGAAGGAGAGTATGTATAAAACTGCAAAAAGAGAAGAAATGGGTGAAACTGAATTATGATTAAGAGCAAGAAAACATTTTAAAGATTCCGTAAAGACAGAACAAAATTTTGGGTGGTGTGGTGATAAAATCACCAAAGGGGGGATTGCTGGAGCGGGTTATGCAATATTTTGTATACCCACCCTATTTTGCATGTCAATTTATTAATTAGATTAATTAATTAATTATAATCGTACTAATTGTTTGGAGTGATGTGGAAATAACTAATCAACCTTATTAATTACCGAAATACACGTGGGATTTGCATCTGCATGGCCTAATTAATTACGTAAACTAAATTTTGTACGCATACTAATGATAGATAATTAGAACATTGCATGATATATGTCGCTTTGGTGATGTAATTGTGATTTGTGCTTTATTTAGTAAGTATAAACCACATTGGGTGTTGCTTTTAGCTAGATAAATACACACACATATGGGTATTAGCAAGGGAATAACATTTAATTAATCATTTCTATGTATTAATTACGTTTTTGTGTTTCTGTGCTTAAGTTGACCATTTTGGCCAGCCGAAAGATGGCTGACTTAGGTGCCTAACCCGACTGCCAACGCTGATCAAGGCTTGGGTGAAGTGCGCCTGCTCTGACAACAGATACACAGTGGCCTGGACTTGACCCCAGATGAACATGTACCTTTCAAGGACAGTTTGGGACGTCGTCCAAGTATTCCAAACAAAGACTGTTGTGTGACCCTGAACTGACAAGGGTCATAACCCAAAAGACACATTCGTGAGACACCAAAAGGATGCTCCCTGATTGTCCAATCAGCGAACTCAGATGCCCAAACTTTGATACATTTTAACATTGATTTTACTATAAATTATGGTAGAATAGAGAGGTGATTAGAATGATTCGATGACGCTCCTTCAATTCCTGATGATATGCTGACGGAGAGGACGGTGACACTGCAGGAAAGCTGTTAGCCTGAATCTTTGATGAACTGAATTAATGCCCAAACTCCTGATGAACTGAATCTGCTAAAATTGATGGGCATAGATTTGCGAGACTGCAACATTTTGACATAGAGGACGACTTTGGCCAGAATAGGTAAATATGAATGGCAACTTGATTAAATGAATGATTTAATCTGCAATATTAATATAAATTTGGATTTGAGCATCTACAGAAATGAGTTGGATTGTTTATTCATTGAAATGTGTTAATGAAAAGGTTAATTAGAGTATTAGAATTTCACTTAAAACTACAGCTAACAGATCTGTCCCGGTTATGAGGGGAATACCAAATGTGGAGTCTAGTGCCTAATGAGTATAAGCAGGGTTTGTAGGTTTAATGCTCATTAGGGTAAAGTGGTATCTTCCTTCCTCATTATTCAGCGCTTGGAATGTTAATCGCCTCTCGCACGGACTGATGGTGAGTATGTGTTGGTGTTATGGGCCCCACCAGCGAATATATGGATAGTGTGCATGTGTGAGATCTTTTGGTCCATGGCAGTAGGGAGGGATTTTGCACTCCGCGCTGCATCATAGTCATTATAAGTGATTATCAGTAACCATTGCAACAAATATTTGCTTCACTGTCAATATTTGAAACATGCGAAGAGTACCCAAAATCCACCGTTAACAGTTGCTGTATAACTGTGAGCTAGAATTTCGGGAATCGAAGAGATATAGTGTAAATACTGATCCTTCACACCCATGATAAAAACATAGTACTAACAATCTCTACAACTTTGTTTGTACTTTGGGTTAAGAAGGGCATTTCATATCTCAGATCAGCAATTATCCCTCCAGATACCTTTACATAGGCATGGAATGCACACTATTCACAATGCTTCTTCAACATACACTACAAAGGAAATACATAAGCCCCTACCTAGCAATCCCTCACCAGATTATGACTGAAGTAATTTGGCAAAGTGTCCACTGTCAAGAAAGAAAGGATGTCCCCTAATCACCTCTAAAGTAGCCTCACAAAAACAAATATTTTAATGGCACCAATACCCTGTGGTCTACCACACTATGTGAATGTCAAAAATCTGCAAGAAAGAGGATCTTGTGATACCAGGAACTTTCAATGGTACCCCGCCACCCAAATTGACTAAGTCTGGGAGGCATTTGTTCATCTTATCATGCTTAGATTATGTTATTTTATTTTAATTTGTCCTTTTATAATATGATTTGAGTTTTTACACCTGTCAGCCTTAGGGTGGTCTTCCCTCAAACGTTCTGCCTTCCTCCTCCATTTTTCTGGCCTTAGGACTCTATGCCCTTTACCACTGGTAACTGGTGCTAAAGTGCTGTGTTCGCTCCTCTAAACATGGTAAGACTGGCTTATACCCAATTGGCATATCTAATTTCCTTATATATCCCTAGTAAAGGGACACTACATGTGCCCAGGGCCTGTAAATTAAATGCTGCTAGTGGGTCTGCAGCACTGATTTTTCCATTCACTGAAGTAGTCCTTTAAACGCATCTCAGACCTGCCAATGCAGGCTGTGTGTGTACAGTTTGAAACTGCCATTTCAATCTAGCAAAAGAAACCTTTTGCCAGGCTCAAAGCTTCCTTTTTAATTCATATGAGTCACACCTAGGGTAGGCCCTGGACATCCCAGAGGGCAAGGTGCAATGTATTTATGAAGTTGGAACTGTACAGTTAGACACTTTTTACATGTCCTGGTAGTCAAAACCTCTTCAATTCGTTTTTCACTACTGCAAAGTCACCTCTCCCGTGGGATAACATTGGAGTTACCTTGTTACATTCTTTAAGTGTCATTTCTGAATGCAAGTAGGTAACCAGTTCATGTTTGGTGTCCCTGGAAGTACAATTCAAATTCCTAACTTATGGTGAAGTCAAATTTTGCATTCTAATTCTGAAAATACCAGTTTTATAAAGTTGTCATTTTCCTGCTTTAGCCATTTAGGGTCACATGACTGGGTGTAGCTTACAGTTGAGCTTTGTTTATTTCTCCTAGACAGCCACACACAATAGGGAGCTTAGGTGCGCCTGGTTGCGCCATCCTGGAAGGATTGGAAGGAGAAGATGGGCACAGCCCCTCTTATACCTGAATAGCTTGTTTTCTGCCTCCCCACAAAGCGCAGCATACCCCCGGTAGTTAGTCTAGAGCCAGGACAGAGAAGGCAGAATACCTGGGAACTTTAAAGGTTAACCTCTAGAAGCTTCTCCCCCACTTGCACAACTGGGTATACAGTCACACTGGACCTCAGACACCAACTGTTTAGTACACTTCTGGACCTATGGATACTCTGCTGTGCTGCTATAAGGACTGCCAATCTGCTGGACTACTGCTCTAAAGGAACTGCCAACCTGCTGTGCTGACTTGCTGCACTTTTGCCTGGGGAATGAGAACTGGTTAATCTTTTTTTTTGCAACTTTTATTTATTAAAATCAAATTGTACATTGTACAAAATTTTGTATGAAACTAGAATAGGCATAGGGATGTCATACATGGCACACAGAAGTAAGAGGGAGAAAACAGAAGGGGTAAAAGGGGAAACACTACAGCAATCAAAAGGAGGGCAGCAGTGAAAACATGCTGCATGCACAAAGCACAGAATGGGTGCAAAGACGTCACCTTCTGACATATCCTTGGAGGGGGTGGGAAATGATTACCGTGCGTACACTCTCTCGGGACGATGGGGCAGCACTAGTAGTGATAAGAAGTAGTGGGAAAGTTAGGGGAACAGAAGAGGGTGGAAAGGGAGGAAGAGAGCCAAACGAGGGATAAATGTGTCGGAATGCCAGCAGAGGAGCAAACAGTGTCCATGAATTGGTAGCTGCCATCTGCTGTCAGAATGCACAGGTGAAGCTCAGCATACAGTGTCAGTGTGCCGTGGGCTGGGGTGAGGCTTGGGTAAGAGAATCCTACACTCCAGACAAGAAAGGGCTCCAGATGACCTCAAAGATATGTAATTGGTTATTCATAGTGTTTGAAATTGAGTTTCTGATTGGCAGAGGTATGCACCCTGTTCATGCAGAAACCCCAATCTTAGTTAGGGTAAGTCACAAACACACCATAATTTAACCTGTACTCACCTTCTGGTAGCTTGTCTCAGAGAAGCAATGTGTAAAGTATTTGTTCAACACTTCAAACAGTAAAACAATGAAAATACCACACAAACACTTTACACCAGGTTAGAATAATACCGCTCGATTTTATAAATGAAACAAAACCTGAATGAAAAAAATCCAGTAAGTAGAAATCTAGAAAATAATTTTTAAAGAATAAACTGTAAAATAGCACCCTGAAGCAGTAAGCGATTATGGGGCCTATGCATCAACAATGCCATTTGCGATTCCTTATTAGCGAAAAATAAGGAATCGCTAATAAGGAATAGCAAAAGGCTATGCATGTAGGAATCGCTATTCAAATAGCGATTCCTTAATATTCCTTATTACCGAATCGGTAATACCGAATCGGTAATAAGGAATACCTACCCATTCATTCCTATGGGCTTGGAGGCCCATAGGAATGAATGTAAAGCCAGTCTGTATTAGCGATTCGGTATTACCGAATCGCTAATAGCGGGAGCACTTTCAAGGGTGCCAGGGTGTCAAAAGGACACCCTGTTGCACCCCTGAAAATGATATGTGCACATATGTTGCACACACACATGCTCTAAGGGCATGTGTGTGCGCAGCATGAAACTTTGAAAAATGCACAAAAGTGCATTTTTCAAAGTTTTTGCAAATTACCATGCAGTTCATCTTCATGGTAATTTGCTCCCCCTATTAGCGAAATCGCTAATTTTTTATCTTTGATGCATTGCATTTAAGGAATCTCACTTTGGGATTCCTTAAATGCAATCGCTATTTAAGGAATCGGTATTTAAGGAATCCCTATTTAAAGAATCGCTATTTAAGGATTCCTTAAATAGCGATTTCTGCTTTTGGGTTGATGCATTGGGATTGGGTATTTTTTACTTAATACCGGGAGCTATTACCGAATCGGTATTTTACCGACTGGATTTTGGCTTGATGCATGAGGCTGTATGTGGGTTATCTGGTCAAGCTGGACTGGGACAAAGTCAAAAGTTCAGGCCAACCACGACGGAGCACGGGCCAGATACAGGGACGCTGAAAAAGTACCTTGATCGCCCTTTAAGAGCATGTGAGGTGCAGCCAAAGCAATGCATCGGTTTCGAGCTAGATAGTATAGGAGATGCGTCGATTTTCTCCATGCAACAGTGGCAATGCATCGGTTCTGAGTGCAATGCGCTGGTTCAGATTGAGGTACTCTGCTACTGCTTCTTCAGCAGAGGATGCGTCAATTGAGAGTGCGATGTACCAGGTGCGAATGCGATGCACAAAGGTTTGATTCATGTAACTGTGTTGATTCACCGGTTTTGATCCACGCAATGCTGTTGAAGCGCCGGTTCCAGAGAGGATGTGAAGGATTGGTTAAAGTAAGCACCTTAAGCCTCACTTCCGACAGCCAAGACTGGGGTGGCACCACTTGGCAGCGCAGACTCACAGAGTCTAGGTGCAGCAGCAAAAGGTTTGGAAGTCTTTTATGTCCCTGAGACTTCAGATCAGGAGGCAAGCAAGCAAACCCTTAGATTCACTCTAGGTTCAAATGAGGCAGGTCCAGTCACTCTCTACCAGGCAAGGGAACAGCAGGCAGAAGGGCAGCACTGCAAGGCAGGAATCCAGCAAGGCAGCAAAGATACAGTCCAGCAAATTGGCATTCGTGTCAGCAGCACAGCAATTCTTCTTCCCGGCAAAGAAGTCACAGGTCCAGAAGTGTACTGAAGTCAATGTGTCAGAGGTCCAGTACTTTTACCCAGTTGTGCCATTGAAGTGGGGGAGAGGTCAGAGAAGGGTCTTTGAAGTGCATAGAGGTCCTCACTTCCTGCCCTGGCTCCAGACTCACCACACAGGGGTATGCAGCCCTATGGTTTCTGGACAGGACACAGCCTATTCAGGTGTAAGTGTGAGACTGTGCTCAGCTCCTCCCTCCTATCTCCCACGATGGTCCATCGGGTCACATTTAAATTTCCTTTGTGTGTGGCTGTCTAGAGGGAGTACACACAGCCCAGCTGTCTCCCAATCCAGACTGATCAGAGACAGACAGCAGGCATCAGATGGCTAAAGTAAGAAAACACCAGCTTTCTAAAAGTGGCATTTTCAGAATTGCAAATTAAAATCCGACTTTGGGGGGTGGGGGTGGTCTAATCACTTTCAAATTGGAAATTACAGTTATAAAATGGAACAAGGTAATCCCAAAGTTATTCTACTGGAGAGATAGATTTTGTAGTAGTGAAAAATGACTTTGGGAGTTTTTCACTACCAAAACATGTAAAAATTAAAAGTACATATCCTGCCTTTTAAATACATTGCAACCTGCCAGTGGGTTATAAATGGCCTACCTTTGGGGTGACTAATATGTATAAAAAGGAAAGGTTTGGGCCTGGCAAAAAGGGTTGTTATGCCAAGGCATCATGGCAGTGGCAGGCCTGAGACATAAAGGGCTACTTTAGTGGGTGGCACAATCAGTGCTGCAAGCCCACTAGCAGCGTTTAATTTACAGGCTCATGGTACACGGGGTATCACTTTACTGGAGGCTTAAAAGTAAATGAAATATGCCAATTAGGGATCAACAAGGCACCAGGAGAGACTGAGTATACTATACAGTGTTCAGAAGGTGAAGGTTTGAAAGGCACGGGCATAGAAGATCCCCAGCTCACTGGGTTGCCCCCAACTGTGGAAATAAGGAGCTGGAGACCAAAGGAGGCAGGAAGGTGCACCTCTTGGTCACAGTCCAGTGCTGAGCCCAGTTCAAAGGAAGGGGGAGATTGTCCTCCAACCCACCAGCCCGTGGGAAAGAGGCATTGATGTGGCAGGCACTCTCTTTATCATGGTAGGAAGATGTGAGGGGCAGCAGGAGGCAAAGAGGAGTACCCTTCAGGTGCAGATCACGCATGGGATAGATAGGGGGGATCCTTGGCCTCACTCCCCTGGCACAGAGCGCAATATTGTTGGGGCTGGGAGGAATCTGCAGCTGTGTGCTCCCTGACGGGGATGAGTCCTGCACCTGCTCCTCAAGAAAAGCACTACTAAAATGGCCTCCCATTACCTGGAGTTGCACCTTACGATGGAAGATCTGCACTGAACCGTAATTGAACAATTGAACAATGAAAATGGCCTCTTCAAAAAGGAACAACGTTGGGTGTTCCGTTTGGGGACACGCCTAACAGGATTAAACGATGATATACCATGGGGCCAGCTAAGATAAATATGTCTGCCTTTATAACAATGGGACTCAGTGGTCACACATCTGGGTGATGCACACATGGTGAGATACAGGATCCTTACATGCACCACCCCCTCAGCATGGTTCTAAAATGTCCAGACATCCCCGATATGGTATCATTACACACTAATATCAACAACAAGTTTCAGACATAACCCTCATTTGTTATCAACTCACATGGACACATAAACCACCTCCCCATATCATGCGGGGCTCTGATCACTATAATATACATGTAGATGTATTACCCAGGAATACAGTATTATATGAAAGTCTTCACAGACTGCAGGACTCTACTACTGTGGAGAATGATCCTTTATTCACTATTACAGTAAGAGTTTCCCACTTACAGCATAATCATTTTTGTTCATATGATCTCTATCACTCGTATCCACTCGCACATAAATGTATCTAGGTCATCCTGTTGAGCAACTTAGGAAACAACAAGTCACATTTGCCATTCTGTCCTTAATTATTTCCCCTACATATTCCATTACTCAGACAAAGTTCAAAGGGATAAAACTTTATTGCAATACGAATTACAGGAAGTTGTTTTAATTTTCACTCACAATAGTTCCACTAGGATAGCCATTTTGGTTTTCAAAGCGCTAGTCTTTGTCATCAAACAGCCGGTGTCCTGCGCAAATGCAATAATGACTGGGTCTACGTAATACAGGAAGTTGGTAAAACTTTCTCTCATAAAGGTCCCACTAGCGGAAGCCATCTTGTTTTTCAACGCGCTAGTCTTTTTTGTCAATTAGCCGACTTTGACTGGGTTTATAACTGAACCTCCTCTCGCTGTCTCCTTGTTCCATAGAGCCGCATTGAGGGAGTATCCAGGTGAGAGAGTGACCTTGATGATGTGAGTACGGCATAGCCGCACGCCCTCTAGGCAACGAGCACATGCTCCTGGAGTAAATTAGATAATACGGTCACAAGATTAACCCCATATTGCATACTCTTCCTCAACAATGTATGACTACAGGTGCTCCTCCCCTCCCGTGAACAGGCTTATGGGACACTAGATGGGTACAAAAGATGTACATACAAATATGCCTGATAACATACAATGTATCACGAGTGATGCACTTAACCCTTACTGCCTTTTTTCTGAATTATAGAATCCTCTGTTCCTAGACATAGAGTGTGTCAATCAATCAATCACAGATTTGTAAAGTGCGCTACTCACCTGTGAGGGTCTCAAGGCGCTGGGGAGAGGCAGCTTCTGATCATACAGCCAGGACTTGAGGAGTCTCCTGAAGGTCAGCAGGTCCTGGGTCTGTCATAGGTGAATGGGGACACTGTTCCATGTCTTGGTGGCGAGGTGGGAGAAGTATCTGCCGCTGGTGGTTGTTCGGTGGATGCGTGGAATGGTGGCGAGGGCGAGGTCAGCAGAGCAGAGCTAGCGGTTGGGGGTGTAGAAGGTGAGTCGCTTGTTGAGGTATGCTGGTCCCGGGTTGTGGAGTGCTTTGTGAGCGTGGGTGAGGAGCTTGAAGGTAATCCTCTTGTTGACCGGAAGCCAGTGCAGGTCCTTCAGATGGGTGGTGATGTGGCTGTGGCGGGGGATTTTGAGGATGAGGCATGCTGAGGCGTTTTGTATGCATTGGAGTCTCTTCTGGAGTTTGGCCGTGGTTCCTGCACAGAGGGCATTGCCGTAGTCCAGCCTGCTGGTGACGAGGGCCTGTGTGACTGTCCTTTTGGTTTCGGTGGGGATCCATTTGTAGATTTTGCAAAGCATACGGAGGGCGTTGAAGCAGGAGGAGGAGACGGCGTTGACTTGTTGGGTCAATAAGAGCGTTGAGTCCAGGATGAACCCCAGGTTACGTGCGTGGTCTATGGGTGTCGGCGTGGTTCCCAGCAAGGCTGGCCACCAGGAGTCGTCCCAGGCGGAAGACCAAGGATGAGGACCTCCGTCATGTCCGAGTTCAGTTTCAGGTGACTGCTCTTCATTCATTCAGCGACGGCCTTCATCCCTGCGTGGAAGATGGTTTTGGGGGTCGCAGGGTCTTTGCTGAGGGAGAGGATCAGCTGGGTGTCAAAGGCGTATGAGACTATGTTGAGGTTGTGTGATTGAACGATGTTGGCGAGCGGTGTCATGTATACGTTGAAGAGGGTCGGGCTGAGGGATGAGCCTTGGGGTACGACGCAGGTGATCTTGGTGGCTTCGGATTGGAATGGAGGGAGATAGACTCTGGGTTCTGTCGGTGAGGAAGGAGGTGATCCAGTCCAGGGCTTTGTCGCGGATCCCAGCGTTGCAGATTCATGTGCACAGGGTGCGGTGGCAGACAGTGTCGAAGGCGGCCGAGAGGTCCAGGAGGATGAGGGCAGCGGTTTTGCTGCTGTCCAGCAGGGCCCTGATGTCGTCGGTGGCGGTGATGAGGGCGGTTTCGGTGCTATGGTTGCTGCGGAATCCGAATTGGGATGAGTCTAGGGTGTTGTTCTCTTTGAGGAATTGTGTTAGTTGTCTGTTGACAATCTTCTTGATGACCTTCGCCGGGAACGGGAGCAGGGAGATGGGCCTGAAGTTCTTGAGGTCCTTTGGGTCTGCCTTGGGTTTTTGAGTAGGGCGCTGATCTCTGCGATTTTTCCAGCTTTCCGGGAAGGTTGCGGTCTCGAATGAGCTGTTGAAGATCTTACGGAGTTGAGGTGCGATGATGGAGCTCGCTTTGTTGAAGATGTGGTGGGGGCAGGGGTCTGATAGTGAGCCGGAGTGGATGGTGTTCATGGTTTTCACGGTGTTTCGACGTTGACGAGGTTCTAGGAGATAAGGCGCCCGGTGTGACTGGGGGCTGGTGAGTCTGGGGTGTCGGTGGCTGTCGGCAGGGTCTGAGTGGGTGATTGATGATATGTGTTGTGACGTCATGTTTCGTTCACATATGTAGTACAGCACGGTACTATGTACAACATGTAAAGTTACCTAGAGAAATATATCACCCATCATATAAATGTATCACTCTTTTTTACATAATGCCACCACAGGGTGTATAGGGTAACTGCTTCTGGTTTTTAATACCTAATGTTGTTTTTGTTCTTCCAGACCTAAAACGAGAATCATGCCTAATAGGGTACAGTGTCATGTGCATGTTGAATGCGATATGCATACTAAATAATTTCACTGTTAGATTTTAATTATTGATCACTAACATTAAGAGTGATGAAGGGATCTGCATAGGTCCTGATGAGAAGCCAGGGGAAGGCTTCGAAACATGTCAACTAAGGAAGTGCCGCCCATAATAGCATAGTACCTCCGCTTTCTCCCCATTTTTAATGATACCAGCTAGCAGGAACATTAAATTTTACTTTTCGACATAGCCAGGTATTTTTTATTTATTCCACTTACTTCACTAATTCACATCTGACCCTTCCACTCGCAATCCTACATCACACATAGTATCCACTATTCAGTGCTCCCGCTTCTTTGTAAGTCATTACAACAAACAAATGATGGACGGAATGCTGACAATGCAGACATTCTCCCCCAGTCAAGAGATCTGGGTTAAATCCATCGTTCTTTTGCCCACTACGCCACCCCAGTTTAGACATGGCCATATGCAAATCAGTCTTGACCCTGTGCCTCATGGGAACAGTCCAGCCCGAACTGCCAAGCCATGTCTTCCCTGGACCAGAATCAAGCATCCTAGGACCGGTTTCTGGCTATCAGCCGTCATCAGCCAGGATAGCTTGACTCCAGGGCGTAGTGAGCACGGGTCCCACGTCTGGGAATACCCATCCCACTTAGGGCGAAAAGCATTACAACAAACAAATGATGGACGGAATGCTGACAATGCAGACATTCTCCCCCAGTCAAAAGATCTGGGTTAAATCCATCGTTCTTTTGCCCACTACGCCACCCCAGTTTAGACATGGCCATATGCAAATCAGTCTTGACCCTGTGCCTCATGGGAACAGTCCAGCCCGAACTGCCAAGCCATGTCTTCCCTGGACCAGAATCAAGCATCCTAGGACCAGTTTCTGGCTATCAGCCGTCATCAGCCAGGATAGCTTGACTCCAGTGGCGTAGTGAGCACGGGTCCCACGTCTGGGAATACCCATCCCACTTAGGGCGAAAAGCATTACAACAAACAAATGATGGACGGAATGCTGACAATGCAGGCATTCTCCCCCAGTCAAGAGATCTGGGTTAAATCCATCGTTCTTTTGCCCACTACGCCACCCCAGTTTAGACATGGCCATATGCAAATCAGTCTTGACCCTGTGCCTCATGGGAACAGTCCAGCCCGAACTGCCAAGCCATGTCTTCCCTGGACCAGAATCAAGCAACCTAGGACCGGTTTCTGGCTATCAGCCGTCATCAGCCAGGATAGCTTGACTCCAGTGGCGTAGTGAGCACGGGTCCCACGTCTGGGAATACCCATCCCACTTAGGGCGAAAAGCATTACAACAAACAAATGATGGACGGAATGCTGACAATGCAGACATTCTCCCCCAGTCAAGAGATCTGGGTTAAATCCATCGTTCTTTTGCCCACTACGCCACCCCAGTTTAGACATGGCCATATGCAAATCAGTCTTGACCCTGTGCCTCATGGGAACAGTCCAGCCCGAACTGCCAAGCCATGTCTTCCCTGGACCAGAATCAAGCATCCTAGGACCGGTTTCTGGCTATCAGCCGTCATCAGCCAGGATAGCTTGACTCCAGTGGCGTAGTGAGCACGGGTCCCACGTCTGGGAATACCCATCCCACTTAGGGCGAAAAGCATTACAACAAACAAATGATGGACGGAATGCTGACAATGCAGACATTCTCCCCCAGTCAAGAGATCTGGGTTAAATCCATCATTCTTTTGCCCACTACGCCACCCCAGTTTAGACATGGCCATATGCAAATCAGTCTTGACCCTGTGCCTCATGGGAACAGTCCAGCCCGAACTGCCAAGCCATGTCTTCCCTGGACCAGAATCAAGCATCCTAGGACCGGTTTCTGGCTATCAGCCGTCATCAGCCAGGATAGCTTGACTCCAGTGGCGTAGTGAGCACGGGTCCCACGTCTGGGAATACCCATCCCACTTAGGGCGAAAAGCATCACAACAAACAAATGATGGACGGAATGCTGACAATGCAGACATTCTCCCCCAGTCAAGAGATCTGGGTTAAATCCATCGTTCTTTTGCCCACTACGCCACCCCAGTTTAGACATGGCCATATGCAAATCAGTCTTGACCCTGTGCCTCATGGGAACAGTCCAGCCCGAACTGCCAAGCCATGTCTTCCCTGGACCAGAATCAAGCATCCTAGGACCGGTTTCTGGCTATCAGCTGTCATCAGCCAGGATAGCTTGACTCCAGTGGCGTAGTGAGCACGGGTCCCACGTCTGGGAATACCCATCCCACTTAGGGCGAAAAGCATTACAACAAACAAATGATGGACGGACTGCTGACAATGCAGACATTCTCCCCCAGTCAAGAGATCTGGGTTAAATCCATCGTTCTTTTGACCACTACGCCACCCCAGTTTAGACATGGCCATATGCAAATCAGTCTTGACCCTGTGCCTCATGGGAACAGTCCAGCCCGAACTGCCAAGCCATGTCTTCCCTGGACCAGAATCAAGCATCCTAGGACCGGCTTCTGGCTATTAGCCGTCATCAGCCAGGATAGCTTGACTCCAGTGGCGTAGTGAGCACGGGTCCCACGTCTGGGAATACCCATTCCACTTAGGGCGAAAAGCATTACAACAAACAAACGATGGACGGAATGCTGACAATGCAGACATTCTCCCCCAGTCAAGAGATCTGGGTTAAATCCATCGTTCTTTTGCCCACTACGCCACCCCAGTTTAGACAAGGCCATATGCAAATCAGTCTTGACCCTGTGCCTCATGGGAACAGTCCAGCCCGAACTGCCAAGCCATGTCTTCCCTGGACCAGAATCAAGCATCCTAGGACCGGTTTCTGGCTATCAGCCGTCATCAGCCAGGATAGCTTGACTCCAGTGGCGTAGTGAGCACGGGTCCCATGTCTGGGAATACCCATCCCACTTAGGGCGAAAAGCATTACAACAAACAAATGATGGTCGGAATGCTGACAATGCAGACATTCTCCCCCAGTCAAGAGATCTTGGTTAAATCCATTGTTCTTTTGCCCACTACGCCACCCCAGTTTAGACATGGCCATATGCAAATCAGTCTTGACCCTGTGCCTCATGGGAACAGTCCAGCCCGAACTGCCAAGCCATGTCTTCCCTGGACCAGAATCCGGTCCAGGGAAGACATGGCTTGGCAGTTCGGGCTGGACTGTTCCCATGAGGCACAGGGTCAAGACTGATTTGCATATGGCCATGTCTAAACTGGGGTGGTGTAGTGGGCAAAAGAACGATGGATTTAACCCAGATCTCTTGACTGGGGGAGAATGTATGCATTGTCAGCATTCCGTCCATCATTTGTTTGTTGTAACGCTTTTCGCCCTAAGTGGGATGGGTATTCCCAGACGTGGGACCCGTGCTCACTACGCCACTGGAGTCAAGCTATCCTGGCTGATGACGGCTGATAGCCAGAAACCGGTCCTAGGATGCTTGATTCCGGTCCAGGGAAACATGGCTTGGCAGTTCGGGCTGGACTGTTCCCATGAGGCACAGGGTCAAGACTGATTTGTATATGGCCATGTCTAAACTGGGGTGGTGTAGTGGGCAAAAAACGATGGATTTAACCCAGATCTCTTGACTGGGGGAGAAAGTATGCATTGTCAGCATTCCGTCCATCATTTGTTTGTTGTAACGCTTTTCGCCCTAAGTGGGATGGGTATTCCCAGACGTGGGACCCGTGCTCACTACGCCACTGGAGTCAAGCTATCCTGGCTGATGACGGCTGATAGCCAGAAACCGGTCCTAGGATGCTTGATTCCGGTCCAGGGAAGACATGGCTTGGCAGTTCGGGCTGGACTGTTCCCATGAGGCACAGGGTCAAGACTGATTTGCATATGGCCATGTCTAAACTGGGGTGGTGTAGTGGGCAAAAGAACGATGGATTTAACCCAGATCTCTTGACTGGGGGAGAATGTATGCATTGTCAGCATTCCGTCCATCATTTGTTTGTTGTAACGCTTTTCGCCCTAAGTGGGATGGGTATTCCCAGACGTGGGACCCGTGCTCACTACGCCACTGGAGTCAAGCTATCCTGGCTGATGACGGCTGATAGCCAGAAACCGGTCCTAGGATGCTTGATTCCGGTCCAGGGAAGACATGGCTTGGCAGTTCGGGCTGGACTGTTCCGATGAGGCACAGGGTCAAGACTGATTTGCATATGGCCATGTCTAAACTGGGGTGGTGTAGTGGGCAAAAGAACGATGGATTTAACCCAGATCTCTTGACTGGGGGAGAATGTATGCATTGTCAGCATTCCGTCCATCATTTGTTTGTTGTAACGCTTTTCGCCCTAAGTGGGATGGGTATTCCCAGACGTGGGACCCGTGCTCACTACGCCACTGGAGTCAAGCTATCCTGGCTGATGACGGCTGATAGCCAGAAACCGGTCCTAGGATGCTTGATTCCGGTCCAGGGAAGACATGGCTTGGCAGTTCGGGCTGGACTGTTCCCATGAGGCACAGGGTCAAGACTGATTTGCATATGGCCATGTCTAAACTGGGGTGGTGTAGTGGGCAAAAGAACGATGGATTTAACCCAGATCTCTTGACTGGGGGAGAATGTATGCATTGTCAGCATTCCGTCCATCATTTGTTTGTTGTAACGCTTTTCGCCCTAAATGGGATGGGTATTCCCAGACGTGGGACCCGTGCTCACTACGCCACTGGAGTCAAGCTATCCTGGCTGATGACGGCTGATAGCCAGAAACCGGTCCTAGGATGCTTGATTCCGGTCCAGGGAAGACATGGCTTGGCAGTTCGGGCTGGACTGCTCCCATGAGGCACAGGGTCAAGACGGATTTGCATATGGCCATGTCTAAACTGGGGTGGTGTAGTGGGCAAAAGAACGATGGATTTAACCCAGATCTCTTGACTGGGGGAGAATGTATGCATTGTCAGCATTCCGTCCATCATTTGTTTGTTGTAACTCTTTGTAAGTCATGGCACGCCCGTCCCGCAGTGGAGCGGGAAGAACCCGATGATGAAGCATGCCACCAAGGGTCCTTTTAGTGGGTGAGGTTTATTTTAACAAAGCTGTGTGCTCCCCCAGAGGTTAGGAGTGACACACAATCTGGAAGGACACTTTTTTGAATTTTCCTTGATCTTGATAAGTGTGGATCCTTGTGTTTATTCCAGCTCCTCTTCCACGGCCAACCAAGCAAAGGGAGCCTGCAGGCAATGAGAGGCAGTGGTGGTAGGGCAACAGCTATATTTCTCATAACAGGGTGAGTTTGGGACCCCTCGCCTGCCACCACCAACCAAGCAGGAGAAGGCCAGCAGGCAGCTAAATGAAGCAATGAAAAGGCATCGTCTGAGGCCTCCGATGGCTGGCCGCGGTAGGGCGAGTGAGGCAGAGAAGACTGTGAAGGAGGCATATTAAATTGTGGCAAAGTTCTCATAATCCCATGGGGTAGCTTGACACCCAACGGCCAAGCATAGGGACTGTCCATTAAGGGTCACAGGTGGCATCTGTAGGCTCTGTCTACAGGCAAGCAGCATTCCAGTGTGCTAGACAGATCTATTCCTGTGCTCTGTGGCGCGTAGGGGAGTGCAGAGATGATGGTGGTGCTGCAGCTGACCTGGGTGAGAGCTGGGGCCTCAGACTGACCTATCCGGGTGGGCCAGATGCACAGTGGGAGGTCACACCTCCACCATAGATGGCTAGATGAGGGAACAAAAAAGGCCATAACCGCGGCCCCATCTCTAGGCTGCAGGTCCACCCCTGCCTGTCTCCTCACCCTTGCGATCTCCAATGCAGGTTAGTGAAACTAATAAATGCAATGGGGTGGGAGGTCCACACCTACACTGAGTTCACATTGAACATATCTGGACTTCCAAGTCCTTTAGTTATTGATTTGTGTACTATTCTATATGATATTTGGATCAATTCTACAAGCACTATTCGAACATGCACCAACAATATTGCTGAATTATAGAGGTTGTTATCAATGTGGTCTCAGCCTTTTGTTTTTTAATGAAAGCTTTATACATCTGTGGTGTTACTCTTATATATTTCAAAACTAACTTAATTTAACATTCAGAAAATAATGCCTTGATAGAGTGCTCATTTATTGAGTAGGTATTCTGTGTTTCCTTAGGATATCGAGGCCAAATGTACTTTTTAAGCAGAACTGCAAGTTTTGTACTCCAACTATTTTTCCTCCCTTGTATCACCATGCTACTATATTGACTTGATCTCTCGCATCAGATATTATTATATTGTTCACCAATATACCAAGTAAGTATAGGAAAGTATCTATGTTATATTATACAGATAACAAGTCACTAATGATGTAAATATATTTTTTGTGATGTAATTTCTTACAACAAGGATGATGTTTGACCTGTGTGCACAGAATTTAGAGTTTGTATGCCAGATATCGTCCAACAATGGTTTTGAAAATGAACCAAAAATTGGAACTTTAGGTTTTAGTTTATAATCATAGAAGTTATTTAACTGTATATACTTGATAAGCCAATAGGGATAAATTAATATTTAAAATAAGTTACTATAAAAAATAGCAATGGGGTTAATGGAGTTTAAGGAATCAGGAAATAAAGTAGGATACAAAAATACAAAATGTATTTAGCAATTATTCTATAACAAATATAAAACACACAAAAATATGTATATATGTGTGTGTATATTTAACACAAAAGATATTGTTTCCACTACTAACAACAAGCACTTTCATGCTGGTGTAGAGAATTTCCTTTGCACATAAGGTTCATGGTCACATGAGCTTTAAATACTATACATCACTAGTAATTAAGTATTAAAAGTGAAGTAGAACTATTTGTGAAACACAACTAGGAAATAACTTACATGTCTCACGTGCCCTGCAGGTGTATGTGCACATAGATTAATGCTTCAAGCACTAATAATCATTGTTGTATCAAAGTAGGGAAGTTGACCACTTCACTCCAGGTTATTACAGACACTGTCTCTAGTCCTGAACTTTTCACATACAAATCATTGATCTAAGGTGTGTTAGTCTAATTAGTTCAATGGACTCAAAGCAAAGCTGCAATACCCAGAAGGCTGTTACGCAAGAGTACAGGACTGGAAAGAGTTTCCCCTAATGACCTGGAGAGCGCGGGTCACCATATATGTATCTGGTATTTTTATAGTGCAAGCCTAGCCAAAGTGCAGCAGAACACACTAAATGTTAGTATTGAGTGTTCTTTGTGATAACCTTAAAAATATGCTGTTGTCCTAGGTAGAATAATTTTATATTAGTTGTTATATGCATCAAAAATCTTTAAACAATGTCATTCTATACAATAATTCCCAGTAAAAATCACTTAAATCATTATTGACCACAGGGTGTTGTAAGTTATGCTTGTCTACGTGTCACCACATTGCTTGTTGGTGTAAAAGAATATACATAGATTATTATTCTTTACAGTCATGGCCTAGGGGCTCAATCCTTCACATGATTAAATGTAGAGCAACAACTGCTTGAAAGTTTGCCAGTTTGGGTTGTACTTCCTCGTTTTCCCCAATAGGCAGACCAATATAAAACCATACAGTTGATGTTTAGTTACTTGATCTTTCATTAACCCCTTCCATGCTCACGATGAACCGGTTCCGTCATGATCCATGGTGGACATGTGCTCAGGACGGAACAGTTCCATCATGGCACCCACCCATGGGGGAAACGCTGGCGCCCCCCATAGGCAGCCCATTTACCCCCCAAACAGGGATGGCAGCGGGAAGAGATTCTGCTACCACCCCCAAACCCATCTCATCAATCCCATGATGTCAGTGAATTGTTCCTTTCCCCTGATGTCTCTGTGCAAGGCATTCATGCTGCAGGATTGTGCATGGGGTCACAATCGTGCAGCAGGAATGCCCACACAAGCACCAGGGATTTTTGTTTTGCCAAGCGCCCCTTAGGCAAGAGTCACTTCCAAGTGGGCTAATGTATGATTGCTGTTTTGTGCCCCCACCCCTCTGGGGATTGATCCGCCTGTTTGTTTGGCCTTTCTTCCCCCAAAGGGGGCAGAAAACGCCACTAGACCCAGGGATTTTTTTTAAAAGTGCATGGGGGTGATCCCTTGGTCAAGGATCGCATTTTTTTTACACTTTTATACTTGTGGCTGTTTTCTGCAAGGATCAACCACAATTTTCTATTTTATACTTGTGGCTGTTTACTGTCCCCCCCCCGGGGACGGATCGACCCTTTTGAAGGGCCATCTGCCCTCAGGGAGAGGGGGTAGAAAACTCACTAAAACCAGGTTTTTGGGGGGTTTTTGTAAATAAAAGCGACCCATTGGGCAAGGGTAATTTACAAATGAGTCAATTTTGTATCGGCTGTTTTCTGCCCCGGGGACAGATTGGGCCAATTTTGAGGTCCAAGGGCAGAAAACACCACTAGCACAAGGGATTTATAATGTTTGTGCATGGGGACAATCCATTGGGCAAGAATCGCCCCTTAATTGTTTCTTTTGATGCTTGTGCCCATTTTCTGCCCTATTTGAAGGCCCATCTGCCCGGGGGTGGGTTCAAAAACTCATTGGTACCAGGGATATGTATATATGTATGTTTCAGGGTGGCCCCTTTGGTAATGGTCGCCCCTATTGGCACAAATCAGTTTTATAAATTACTGTTGGCCATATTGGCCCTATTTTGAGGCCCATCTGTCCTCGGGAGGGGGGCACACAACCCACTATCACTAGGTATTTGTAAATATTTATGTTTTGTTGTGGCTCCTTGGGTAAGCATTGCCCCAGTGGGATGGGCCATTGGTTATTATTTACTTTTGGCTCTTTTTCTGTCCCCCTTAGTGGCAGATTGGTCATTTGGGTAGTGACATAGTGTGTTATAATGTTAATTGTGTTATTTCTTGTCAATTACAATTGTAATGTTTTATTTCTCCTTTTATTCTCGTTCAAGGCTTTTGTTCTTTAGACTGATGTTCCAGGTTGTGGTTTCATCTCTCGTGGTTCTGCATTTTGTGTAGTTGTATATGTTTGGTAAGAAAACATTTTTTGTACGATTTACTCTAAATGGTATGTTTAGCTACTGTTTTTTTATTTTAAAATCTTTTTGCATTTGTGCTCTATTTGTTATTTGATATTTTATTGTCTTGTGAGTAATTTGTTTTGTTTTTTTCTTTCTAGTGAGATATCGTTAGTTTTTGGTGTGTATCTGCAGAGTAAGTGCTGGTGAGTGTAGCTGTCTCTGGCAAGGGAGTCGTATAGTTTTTGAGTATATGGATCTTTGTGATAAAGCCACACTTTGTTTATTACTTATTCTGTTGGTTGTTGACTTGTTTCTGAAGTCTCCTTTCTTAGGAAGGATTATGACTAGTCGAAGGATGTTGGTATGCTTTTCGAGTCTTCCTCTGAACTCTGACTTAGTCTGCATCTGCATTTGAGGCAGAGGAGGGAGTGGAAGATTGTGGCAGTAAATGTTCTATCCGAGGGGAATCATCAGATCTTTTTCAATCACCGTTGGTGGCAGATTGGCCATTTGGGCAGTGACATAGCGTGGTATAATATTAATTGTTTTATTTCTTGCTGTTTGACAGTAGCACTGGATATGTCTCTAATTTCAGGATGTACACCGGTAGGCTTCCAGGATTGACTTCCCTGTTTGTCCGTCGACTTTCGTAGTGAGTGACAAAATTGTGTGGGAATTTGGTAGAGGACTTGTTAACAAAGGTCACCATTTATAAGTAGATAACTTCTACACTGGTATGCAGTTGTTCAGGGAATTGGCCAAAGTGGACACTGTTGCTTTCAGCACAATCCATTCTAACCGTAAAGGTTTCCCAAAAGAACTTGTTTGTCAAAAGCTTGAGCAGGGACATTGAAGTGTGTTGCATAGTGAGGCACTTCTAGCTGTGAAGTTTGAGGACAGGAGAGATGTTTACATGCTGACTACCATCCATGATGATAGTACTTCGCAGGTGACTGTTTGGTGTCAGGTTGTTGAAGTGCACAAACCTGTGTGCATTTTAGACTATAATAGGCACATGGGTGGTGTTGATAGAGTCAGAACCTTACACTGCTCTTCGGAAGGCTTACATTTTGTAAAATAAGTTGGCTATCTATCTTTTCCACTTCTCATCCTTTTGATGTATTTAAGGATTGTTCTCATTAGTCAACAATGACTTTTGTTAAGTTTCAGGAGTCTGTGATGGACAGCCTTGTAGTAGTGTAACAGGCATGTGTTCCTTGAGTTGGAGTGGTGAAGAATGTGGCTAGATTGAAAGATTGCCACTTTCCTGATCACATTCCTCCCACACCCACACCCACAAAAGACTTTCCCAGTAGGAGACGTAGAGTCTGTTGGCGAAGAGGTTTGTGGAAGGAGACTCATATGTACTGCCCCGAGTGTCCTTCTAACCCTGCACTTTGTGTGCCTGGGTATTTTAGAATGTTCCACATGCAAAATAATTTTTGGGAGCATCCGTGAGTGGTAAAGTGAACTGCCTAGTCTGTATTGTTTTTATATTTTTTGTTCAGTTTCAAGGTTGGAATTAGTGTGACATATTTAGTTTCAACTTTTGCGTTTGCAGTTTTGTATCTACTTACAATGTGTTTGTATTTTCTTTCTGTATTAGAAAAAAAAAATGGCTGGCAGTATGTGTGGACTGGCACATGGCTTACAGTGTGTGTGGACTGGTGCTTGGCTGGCGGTGTGTGTGGACTGGCGCTTGGCTGGTGATGTGTGTGGACTGGCGCTTGGCTGGCTTTGTGCATGGACTATATATATCAAAAGAGGGAGTGGAGAGGGAACTTGTCTACACAGACACACAGGGCGGATTCAATCTCGCCAGTTACAGTTAATAAACAAAGAGAATCCACCCATGTAAGATAGGTGAAAAGACTGTATAACAAGGTCTGGAAAAGGGATGTGTCTCCTACAATGGTGGGATGCACATAGTGTTCTTTAAATACCCCTCACACACCAAAAGGGCCCTTTATGAATATGAATTGTATGAACAGTGTAGGAATAGCCGGTAAAGAGGTTGGTGCATTGTCGTGCCTTTACAGCTTACGAGCTGTGAGTCACTGGTATTTTATGTTCTGTGCTTTTATGATTTACTTGTTTAAATCGAATAAAAGTTATTTTGAATTTGAATTTGAGTCACTGGTTCTGTTTTTTGTCCTTTCAATTATTAATAGTGCATTTCATTTTTGTGAAATCCCTTGTTAATTAAATTTTATATAGTGAACCATCACCAACCCTCTTGCCAAATCAACCAGTATGTGTGTGAACAGGATGAATAGATGGTTGTGCAGTAATATTAGACTTTTCTGTCTTTCTCTGGCAGGGTGTACTTTGTCCCTTTTTGTGAATGTTGTAATGTGTTGGTTCCCCACCTGGCGGTGTCAATGGTCTTGTGCGTATCACGTACAAAATGTGTGTGAATGGCCTGTTAAGCAGTTGGGGCCTTGATGTGGATTTACAGCTCATGAGCAATGAGTCAGTAGTGTCTTTTTTAGACCTTTCAATTATTAACAGTGCATTTCATGTGTGTGAAATCTCTTGTTGACAACATTATATACACTGAACCATCCATGCATTTCTAACTAGAATCCCCTAAAACCTAAAATTTAGCTGAACAAATCTATTTTTTGTGTGGGAAAGTTGTGGGATTATGGGGCTGACACAACTTTCCTACTTTCCAGTGTTTCGCCAGGTCTCCCGATAAAAAGGGTACCTCACTTATGTGGGTGACCCAAGTACCCGCGGCAGGAAAGGTCCCAAAACCTATTGTGAAGACTTTAAAATTACCTATCACAAAACGACTTGTTTTTGCAAGGGGAGTTACCTGCTCTTTTGGTACCGGGTCAGCAGCCATCTAGGGAAACCTACCCAACCCAGATATTTCTGAAAACTAGAAAGTCAGGGGAGTCAAGAGATGGATCCACAATGTTTTCCCCTGCAAACCTGGAATTTAGCTGAACAAATATCATTTTGCTCACATTTCTGTGTGGGAAAGTTGTGGGCTCAACGGGCTGATGCAAATTTCCTACTACTTAGTGTTCCCCTGGGTCGCCCAATAAAAATGGTACCTCACTTGTGTGGGTGGGTCAAAGATACCCCGGCAGGAAATGGCCCAAAACACAACAAGTACACATGACAATTTTCCACAGAAATTGTATCCTTTTTTTCAATGTGCCTAGCTGTGGATTTGGGACCGCAGCTCTATACAAACACCTTGAAGGATCTACTCAAATGGTGCCTTACTGATTGTGTCTAATTTTCAGAAATATATAGTTTTCCGGGATCCATTACTGCTTTTACACCCATTTGAACCACTAACTGGAAGGAGTTTGAAAGCACAAAAAATAGGAAAAATAGGCTATGTCCCATTAACATGTCAAAACTATATAGAACATTTTGGTTTTCTGACAAAAGTCTGCCAGTTCTTGAATGCTGAGAAGATGATCATTTTAGCACCAAAAACCCTTTGTTGATACCATTTGATACCATTTGCAGGGAAAAAACTCACTTTCTTCTGCAGCACTTTGTCCCTTTTTCAAGAAAAAAAACAAAAATTAGCAGTATTTTGGCCAATTTTGCTGTTCCCTCCAAGGAAATCCACAAACCCTGGGTACCTTGAGAATTCTCAAGATGTTGGACAAAAAGGATACAAATTTAGCATGGTTACGTTATGCGGACAGAAAAATACAGGGGCCTATTCTCAAACAACCCCAAATAGCCAAAAAAAAGGCTTAGCATGGGTGTAGGGAGCATGCCTAGTAGTGAAGGAGTTAAAACAATGGTCTGCCCCTCACCATGTCCAAAATGGCACGTGTTAGGCTCCCCTCTCCAGAGTTCATAGTCCCTATACTCACAGCATCGTACTCTAGTAGGAGCAGAGACAAATATCTAAGGGGCTTCCATGATGAAAAGGTTCTTACACATCTGGAGTTCTCAGATATATTTATGTCAACAGCTAGGTTTATGCCTTGGGCCCTTTCTGCTAGAGGGCCAGATGTACGATGGTTTTTAGTGCGCGCAATAGGGTCTTAGACCCGTTTGGCCACGCTAAAAACCATGGGCCCATGTACAAACATTATTATGCCAGTCGCAAATAAATTGTGGCTCACAAAATACTGTTTTGCTACTCGGTATTTGGAAGGGGCGTTCCCTTCCAAATAGCGACTCCATAGACATGTAGGAATGTTTTGCGACTGCAATTGCGGTGGCAAAACACTTGCAAATTACCACCCTCTTAAAAAGGGTGGTAATGCAGTCACAATGTGGAAAAATGAAACGAAAACGTTTAATTTTTTTTTTTTCTTAAATGAATCCCATTTTCCTTTAAGGAAAACGGCCTGCATTTAAAAAAAAAACTGCTTTATTTAAAAGCAGTCCCAGACAAGGTGGTCTGCTGAACCCAGAAGGCCACCAATCCTGGGAGGGCCTGTCACTCCCAATGGGCTCGCAAATTGCGAGAGGCTCATTAGTATTAATGAGCCTCGCAATTTGCCACCCCATTGGGAATCGCAAACAGTGTTAAACACACTGTTGTGCATACCTAATTGTGCCTCACAAATTGCGACTCGCAAAAGAGCCGCAATTTTTGAGGCACAATTTTGCACATTGTACATCTGGCCCTTAATCTGTTACTGCCCACTCCAAAACAGAACATCCAAGTTAAGTGTTCAGTGAGTGCCCCAGTCCAATCTTTCTGCGTTTAAAAGTTTCTCTATTGTTTTCTGGCAAAGCACCTTTTCACATCTCCTCAGGATGCTAATTTATGCCACTGGAGGGAAGGAAGGTGAGTAGAGCTTGTTTAGGATACCTTTTAAAAAATAGCGAGCAAGACTCATTAATAGGGATCATGTGTCAAGAAATATTCGTTGTTCAGGCAAGTAATTATTCCTTCTTTCACAATTTTTTATTTGCACCAAAAGACTTCTCTGTACAAGTGACTACTCTTCTTCCATCATAATTTAAATCTTTCTTAAAAACCTCTAGTGGTAAGATTATCTTTAATAGAGACATTGAATTCTGTAATTCCAAAAAGAGACTAGAGTTAATCGCAAGGACAAACACACCCAAAACTTTCCAAAAATATGTATACTGGAATTTACAGCATGGAACCCGACGATTTCTCACACTATGTCGCATGAATCTTCTACCTTTAAACGATCTAACAGCAAACTGGTCCCAGAATTTGAGAAATGGAAAAACCTGCAACCTTTGCAAACTGAGCTTTCAGACCCTGAATCATGTCTTATTTCCATGTCCAGCATTGGCCTTGAGCCGTCGTCGATGGCTTTGCCTAATGTTCTTACTAAATAGTGATAAAAATGTAGCTTCAGCCCTCGATTTTCTATTTTGTCCAAAAAATGAAGCAGTGTGTATAAAACTTTGTAATTATTTAATTAGTTTAAGGAGTTTATGTATATATTTTAATTGCTGTTTTCTGCCGCTGTTTGCACAAGAGAGAGATGCTGTGTTCATTTCCCATCTTTTGTTCTGCTGTTAAGTTAAAAACTCAGCCAAAGTGAGATTTTAGATTGCGTTTTTGCACATGTACTGCTGCTATTTAATTGTTTTTTGCACAGGTTAGGATATGCTTTGTAATTCCTTTTTTGATGCTCAAACCGAACATTCTGCTGAGGATGAATTCTGGATTTTATTCTGTACTTGAACTTGTTGCTAGTTACTGCTCCTCGTACATTTTTGTATTTCTTAGGATACGCCTTGCCACTTTATCCCATTTGCTGTTTGTGAAATGAGTTTGTTATATTTAATTCTTTCTTGTATCAATTGTATGCACTTTTATGTGGACCTCATATGAGTTCCAAATCTTAATAAATACTTGAATTGAAATATTTGAATTGTTTAGGACTTGCGGATGCCTGGACACCGCAAAATATGTATTTTAAAATATGCATTTACACTAATATTATAAAACCTCTATCATATTCAGTAAACTAGAATTTTTGATAAATAGCATTTTCCCATCCCAAACTAAAAATTAGACCTGTATTCAATCAATCAATCAATCAATAATTCTTTATTTCAGCAGTATTTCAGCCATAAAAGATACAGTTAATTCATAATACAATAAAAACATTCAGCATTGAAACAGTAGCTGGAATTTCAGAATCTAATGAAAAACCAGTGATTCTAAGCTCTATTTGAAATTAAGAAACTCCTTTTTACCCAGAGAGCATGCAGATACTTGGAAAGAGCAAACACAATGTGTCCTGCAGTGTCAGATTTAAAGATTCTAAATGCATCTGAGCATTTCCGGAAGCCCAAGTTTCTACAAATTGGTATTATCCAATGCTTCCGGGCTCTACTATACAGAGGGCAGAAAAATAAAATATGACATTCATTCTCTTTGTCAGCACCACAGCCTGGACAATGAGAGTCCCCAGACATAGACCATTTGCTGGTGAGGCTCGCTAATGGAAGAGAACCGAACCTCAATTGAATATAAAGCTTCCTGGCCAGTGCAGGATAAATCACATTCAAATAGTCTTCAGAGAGATATGCAGATTTAATCTCTAGGAATGATTTTACCAAAGTGCCATTCTGCGAATCATGCAGCCATGCACTGCAACATGGTAATCTGTAGCACTCAGTGAATGTTTTCCCTGAGATCTCACTGCAGGCAATTACCGGTTTATGCCACATATCTACAAGGCCCATTGTCAATAGTTCTTGTTTGATATATGAGAGCCAGGGGATATGCACTGCCTTACTTGAGCTCAGTATTTCCTGTAATTCAATTCTGTACTGTAGGAGTTCGGGAGTTGTCCATATCCTCCTCCAAAACCTGAGGGGTTTAATGGATAATTCCTCCTGGATGGGGAGTAAACCCAAATCGAGCCTTAGCGGTAAAAGGGGTGTACTTTGGGGAAGCAACAGCAGCTGCCTCAGGAATCTGTTCTCAGCTTTGGTGATTTCAGGTCTGGCGGCATGCCCCCATAATTCCCCGCCATACAAAGCCGCTGCTCTTGCCTTAGATTTATATATTTCAAGCCCTGGGCTTATGGGCCTAAATGTTGAGGCATTAGTCATTTTTAATATTCCCCCCGCTGTTTGGGTCAATTTAAGTTGGGATTTGGCAAGATGAGGGCCCCAGAAAAGGTTTTCGCTCAGTGTAACACCTAGATATTGGAATGTCTGGACTCTCTCCAGTGAAACTGAATCCAAGATAGGTGGAGGTCTGGTGTGCGATGAGGAATTAAATATCATGAATTTGGTTTTGTCTACGTTAATCTGTAAGCCATGTTCACAGCAAAAGTTGTTAAAGCCGTTCAATATGCGCTGTATCCCCATGGGTGACTTAGATAATAAAAGAGTGTCGTCGGCAAACATTATGGCCGCGACTTTCTTGCCTGCCAACCTAGGTGCATCATTGTTTGGCACTGCATCCAAGTAAGATATCATCCCATTTACATATAAACAGAACAAGGTCGGGCGAGGACACACCCTTGCCTAACTCCCTTGTTTACCGGGAACCTAGCAGACAATACTCCTCCTCTCGCACACCTAACTTGTGCAAAATTCAGAGTGTGCAACCTCACTAATATCTCCAGTAATGTACTAGGGACTCCCAAATCCCGAAGGACAGCCCAGAGTTTCCCCCTGGGCACAGTGTCAAAAGCTGAACGGAGGTCAACAAACACCATGTAGAGGCTGCCACCCTCTATTAGCACAGTCTTCCAATACAGCATAACTAAACGGAAGATCTGATCCATGGTGGATGTTTTGCTCCTGAAACCGGCCTGGTAGGGGGAAAGAATTTCATTCTCATTGATCCACTCCTGCAAACGATCTAAAATAAGTCGTGCAAATATTTTTTGGGGGACATCAATGAGACTGATGGGCCTGTAATTTGCTGGGAGCAAAGGCGAGCCCTTTTTAAAGATTGGTACAATCTCTGCTCCCAACCACGTGCCCGGGACCTCTGCACCACGCAATATGGTATTGTATAGAGCACACAGATACGGTGCCCAAATTTTTGGTTGTTCTTTAAACATATCTCCAGGGAGTTTATCAATACCTGGTGCTTTGCCACTCATCAATTTCCCCAGGACAATATTAACATCCTCAATGGAGAACTCCAAAACCTCGGCGTCCCCAGATATAGGTGTATGCAGGGGCAAAAGATCTAATTCAGAGGTAGCTGCGTAAAGGGATTTAAAATGGGATTCCCACACCCCCGCATCTAAGTTAGCTTCAATCGCGTTGCGCGGTTCAGCGCACCCTGAGTTCACGATGGCCCAAAATCTCCACGGTTCCTTATTAGCAAGTGCGGAGGCTAAGTTCTGCCATCTCTCCCAATCCCAATCTATTTTTGCCTGTTTCATTACTTCTTTATAGGAGTACCTAAGAGCGCGAATAGTCGACCTGTCAGTGCCATCTTTAATGGCATTTATCACGTCGGTTTTTGACCTCCTACAGGTGCCATTATACCAAGAAGATGGGCGGGCACTCTAGTCTTATTAGATGGGACAATTGGATTGAAAATATCTGCTAAAGTGTCCACCAGATCCTGGTGAACAGTAAGCAGGTTCTCAGATGCACCTATGCGCAACCCTTGAGCCCAAATATCACTTGCCAGAGTGAGGAGTGGGAGGATAAGTGTGTATAAGCTGGAGAATGCATCCCTCCTCTCACGCAAGTTCCCCCATTTGACCCGCCGCCTATTGTTGGAGATGACAAGGCCGGGGTCAGACACTTCGGTAAGGTTTTTTGGAATGTTGGGGAATTCCATCTTCATAATCAGGGTGTTGTGGTCACTATCCGTTCTAGACAGTACCTCCAGATCCACTATCTTTGGCCACAACCTAGTCTCGACCATAACATAGTCTAGGTGGGATTCATGATCTTTTCTATTGTAAGTACACTTGGAGGGGATATCTGAGGGCTTCCTACCATTGACCGCCCTGACCGAGTTATGAAAAGTTAGGGTCATAATCTGCATGGCCAGTGGTGTCCATGCCTTTGCGGGAGTGGACTTACAGGGAGGGATTCCCCAAAACTCATCCTCTCCCATCAGTACCCCCTCATTCAGCCCTTGCAGGGGCTCATAATGGCAATTAAAATCACCTGCAATCACAAACTGGATGTCCCGGTTTAGAGAATCAAGAAAGACTGATAATTCCCCGATGGTGTTAGATTCCTTTGCCAGTACAGTTGGACGAGAGTAGACATTAATTACTGCTAATTTATACAGGGAGGGCCATGTCATAAGGATGCATAGAATGTCGTCCGAGTTGGTCTGGATCGATTCCACCTTACAGCCCAGGTGTATACCGACCCACGTTGTCAGGCCACCAGAAGGGCGGCCTTTTCCTCCCCAGCGAGCCATGATATTGAAAGCCACAAACCCCAATCTGTGAGCTTCCTCCCTAGCCCAGGTCTCCTGGAATAAGATCACATCAGAAGAGTCGACAAAGGTACCCCATTCTGGGCACTCTAACTTGCTATTCAAACCCGCCACATTCCAAGATGTAATGATCATGTGCTCAGAATGACTCGGGGTGTGGGGTAGGGGGTCTAGTGGATGGGATAGACAGCCCTGTTGTTGTATATCAGTAGACCGCGATAAGACAATGCTAATACTGTCTAGATTTGCTGGAGGGTGGTGCTCACTAGTGGTACAGTTGATTCTCTCTAGAGGGGAAGCAGTACTAGTCCCTGCAGAATAGGAGAAGGTCTCCCGTTTGCGAGATGGCAGATTACTTTCCCTTGTTGCCTCGCTTGTCTCGTGGGCCATGATCTCACTCTCATATTTCTCATGAATTTCTTGGTTAGACCTGGCCAGTCAATCGACCTGGTCGAGGTAACAAAACCTATTTGAACAGGGGATGTAGGACCGTGTCAGAGCCTGGGCATCTCGCCTTGACTTCCCGCCTCCTCCCCAGCGTAGATATGGTATATGGGTCCAGCCATTTTCCTGTGGCATCAGAGATTCGCTAGGGTAAAAGAAGATAAGTAGACGTACTCCTATTTTTGTATCTGAGCGGGGAGATCCCCACTTACAGATATAGTCTGCTGTCCTTGGGTCCCTAAAGTTGACTATGACGCAATCGTCATTAAGAGTTTTAGGAGTGCGCCCTACCCAGCCCACCCTTCTGACCATATTGATCTCGCTTCTGACGTGAGGGGGCAAAGGCCTATGAATACTAAGCCATTGTATTGTCTTCTTCTTTAGGGAAGTGAAACCCTCACTACTAGTGTCACTAAATTCAGGTACCCCCGTAAGGACAACCAAATAGGGGCTTGCTTCCGGGGGCAAATCAAGTCTCGGGGTAAGCCTAAGTGCCTCTCCCTTATCTCCCTTTTGTTCCAGCCTTCCATTGACACTATCTTTGGCAGGTGGAGCCATTCCTGTGATATTAAAAGCTGAATGCTGGTTATCAATAGGCCTGGCATCATGTTGTAATAGGGGTGGGTTAAATATATTAGCAGGCGCTGCCTGCGGTACAGCATGTAGGTTGAGAGGTGGCTGAGTATCTAGACATAGGGAGGAAGCGTCTATCGCTCCCCCCTCTGTCCTACTATTAGGAATGCAATTGCAGGAGCATTGCGGGTATACTTTATTCTTTTTTTTTAATTATTTTTATTATATTTATTTGAGAGATCGTATCGGCCAATACATATTACTGAATGGATACATAGATACATAAAATCAAATATGATGGAACATTGCATTATACCCTTATCCAAAGTAAAAACAGACAGAGTAATAAACAAATTAAATTAGCATATTAAATAACAATGCAGCCAATATATCATTCGTTTGTGGTTAATTTTGCTGTCCTCCATGTAGCCACTGGGGCCCAGAGTCGCTTACCCACATCCCTTAACTTTGCTCCCTTTAAATCATATAATGCCTCCTCGATATTATGTATACCCAACAATCTGCACAACCACATTTGAAAAGTAGGGGCTTCTGTATCCTTCCAGGCTGCGCTAATTAGAATCCTAAAAACTGCTACAGAGATAAAGACTAAGGCTTCAGCCTCGATACTTATGTTTAGTTTCTCGTCACAGCCAATTATTATCAGGGTCGGGGATAGATTAATTTTTACATCAAGTAGCCCCTCTAAAAACCGTGTTATTTCGATTTTGATTGGTTTCAATTTTTCACAACCATAAAACATGTGTATAAGATCTGCCGTACCTTTTCCACATCTGGGGCAGTTGCTATCTATCGCTTTCCCCCACGAAAATAGTTTTTCAGGCGTATAGTATAGATTAAATAGGGTTTTGTAATGTTGGGCTCTGAGATTCGAGGAGCGTAGGAACCTCTTATCCATAACTAACGCCTTATCAACATCTATTTCTGGGTCTCCCAGTTTTTTGGACCATACAGCTTCGATTTTGCCGACATCATCTATTATTGCTTCATTGAATATTTTATATATATCTCTAATTCTATGGCCCCCTGACTTCAAATACTCAATTAGTTCATATTTCCCTTGCAAAGTGATACATGGCCTAATTGATTTAATTCTATTTACAATCTGCATGTATTTGAGTTCTTGATAACCTCGTAAAGAATAGTGTTGTGTAAGTTCTTCAAGTGTTCTACACTGATCACCAATCATTATTTGCCCCAGCTCGACTATACCCTGACTCTCCCAATGACGCCACGTTCCATCCCTACTAAGATTTGGAAAAAGTGTTGAGTTCCAAAGTGGTGTCCGATAATGGATGGTAGGTATATCTAGAGCTTTTTTAACACTTTTCCAAATATACCACACATCCTCAAGCGTCTTATATCCAGTTTCCTTGAAGTAGCTCCTCTGAGTTTGCCTTAATAAAAGCCCTACGGCTTCACCTCCTACCAATAGCTGAAAAATTGATGGTATTGCCGACTGTCTAAGGGTTGGGCCACCCGGATGGAGTAGAATAGCCATGTCTGTAAGGAGGCATGCAAGATGATAGCTCTTAATATCAGGCAGTCCCAAACCACCTCTATCTTGTGGTAATGACATATATCTATTTGACCGCCTTATTTTGCCATATTGCCATAAAAATTTCAAAAAGATGGCCTCAATCCTCCTAATGATTTTCTCATCAATTTTAAATGGGATTGATCTTAATTTGTAGAGCACCTTAGGAAACATTGTCATTTTTATAACGTTAGCCCTCCCTATCAATGACAGCTGTAATGAATCCATTCGTTTTAGGTCTGTTTCCATAGATTTCATGAGAGGGGTGTAATTGTCATCAATTATTTTACCTGGTTCTGCATTTATTGTTATACCTAGGTATATTACAGAACCTACATATCTTCCATCCACCTTAGCTATTTTTTTTTAGCATAATACCTGAGTTTTGTCAACATTTAATCGGTAGCCAGATACATCTCCAAACTGACCAGTTATGTTAACTACCTCCCTCATAGCTAGCTCTGGATCTTTTGTGATGACCGCTAAGTCATCCGCATAAGCGAGAATTTTAGTATGGAACCCATTTAATGTTACTGGTTTGATAATCGCACTATTCATTAATTGTGTAATTAAGGGATCTATATAAAGTGCGAACAAGATTGGAGAGCATGGACAGCCCTGTCTAGTACCCCTTGTTATTCTGATCTTATCTGATCTTTCCCCCATTGATTGAATTTTGGCCGTGGGTGATGAATACATAGCACGAATAGCTTGACAAATTCTAGGGCCAAATCCCCTTGCTTCCATAACCTTCCATAGAAAGCTCCATCTGACGCAATCGAATGCCTTCTCTGCATCGAGAAGGATCATTGCGACCCTCTCTCCCCTAGCAGCACCAATGTCAAATAATGTAATAGCTCTTCTAATATGATTTGTTGTTCCTCTTCCTGGGATAAATCCATGCTGCCAGGGGGAGACCAGGGACGCAATAACCCTCCCGATACGAGCAGCCATAATTTTGGCATATAGCTTGTTATCGCTGTTGATTAGTGATATCGGCCTGTAGGAGCCCGGATTAGTCTTTGGTTTCCCTTTTTTATGAAAGATTACTATATTAGTTTCTTGCCAAGACTCTGGTATTATTCCGGTATTCATAACCCCATTAAATAGATCTAGGAGCAATGGCGTTATTTCCTCCCTTAGACTTTTATATACCTCTAACGGTATGGCGTCTGGGCCCGCCGCTTTCCCACTTGCAAGATCTTGCAGAGCTTCCGATATCTCCGTCAGTGTAATATCCTGTTCCAATGATATAATCTGGCCTGAATTTAGCTTGCTGCCCATGTCTAACCAACTTATATTCGTGTGCCCTCCAGCAGCTTCCTCCTGATATAGTTCTTGATAGAATTTCCTAAACCCCTCCAAAATTGCACCTGGCTTATTTTATGTATGGCCCTGATATTCGATTTGTGAAATGGTGTTTTTACTTGCAACCTGCCTTATTCTCAGGGCAAGAGCTCTGCCTGCTTGCTCGCCGGTTTCATAAAGACATGATCTCTGTGCCTGATAGTATGCTGCCGCCTTTTTTGCTAATTGTTTCTGAATCTCAGCTTTTATGGAATTTACTTTATGTAGGCTCTCAACAGATTGATCGCCAGTAATTAAGTCTTGTCTATGTTGTGTCTCTGCCTCGCTCAATTTCCCCATCCATGTTTCCCTTTCACTTTTAGCCTTCTTCCATAGATTGGTGGTATAGCTTATAGTTTCTCCTCTTATTGCTGCCTTAAAGCTATCCCACACCACTCCCCGTGATGCACTAAATCTATTGGCGTCGAAAAAGGACTGAGACCATTTTTTCATACGAGTAATGTAGTCGACATCCGCTAGCAATTTTTTGTCAAATGTCCAAGGTCTAGGGACCTTGAATGATCTATTAATGATCATATTTAGGACTAGGGGGTTATGATCTGACATGATTTTGGGAAGCTTGTTCATTTGAACACTCTTAAGTAGGGTATTCGGGATCATAAAGTAATCTAATTTCGAGTATTTATTATAAGGATGTGAGTAATACGTGAACCCTGGATCTCCGGTCGATAAGTTTCCCCACACATCATATAAGCCATGTGACTCCATCATTGAGATAATTGCTCTAAACACCCTTGGCTTCCTGCCTATGTATGCACTACCATCCGTGAAGTTCGCAGAAATGTTAAAATCTCCACATAGTACTATATTGGTATGCCAATCGATTAATTCGTTTTCAATATGGCTAAAAACTTGTGGCTCATCTGTGTTAGATCCATATACTGTGCAGATAGTGAAACCTAAATTCATTTCGCATATTGCCCATCTTCCTAGTGAATCTGCCTTACACCTTTTGGCCCCCCCTAGCCCCACTTTGCCAATTATAGCTACGCCTCTTATCATAGAAGTCTGGGATGAACATGACAACAATTCATAACCTTTAAAATTCAACCAGTGTTTTTTGCTCCACGGTAAGTGGGTCTCTTGTAGGCATATTAAATCTAAGTTTATCATGTTTAGATACTGTTCAAACTTCCCCCTCTTTTTCCAGTTATTTAATCCTCCTATATTAAGAGATCCAATACTAAGTTTAGACATTGTCAATTTTTAAATACTTCCATAGCATCAACCTGTTCGGATACCTGAATTCGTTATAAGAACCCATCATTTGTTTCAAATTTCCTCCTTCATACGCAATCCCTTTAGCAGTACGACCTCTCTTTGGTTTTTTATTTTCTCCCCCCAAATCCACCATCCAACCCCCTTTCCCCCCCTCCCATCCCCCCCCTCTTACCACCCCCCCTCCTGCCACCCTTCGAGGCATCCTGGGTTTAGACTCACCCAGCTGTTGATGGCCGTGTGATCCACCCGCATGAGCCTCCTACCTGGCCTGCTACTATATAATCATGCTAAGTGTCAACCTTACATCCAATAACAGAAGTTAATAGTTGATCGACAATGAATGTCTCCTTCTGTTCAGTTACAAATGTTTTACTTCATACTTGCTTGAACCTCCTTAAGATAGACCTCCGCCTGTATCTCACTTGTGAAGCTCCTTGTTATGCCTTTATATACTATTTTTAATCGTGCCGGATTTTGCAGATAGACTTTTGCTCCGAGTTTTTCAAAGGGGGTGAACAGCTGTCTCATTCGCCATCGTCTTTCGACTGTTGCATGTGCAAAATCCGGTCTTACGAAAAACTTAAAGCCCCTATATTCTCTTTGAGCCGTCGGCCTAGCCAGATCGTATATAGTGTCACGCACCACAAAGTTTCCAAAGTTGACTAGGAAAGCTCTCGGATATTTAAGTGATTTCTCTGACCGTTTTGGTGTTGTAAGTGGAAAGCGATGTGCTCGGCATACTTCTTTATTCATTTCCCAGGAGTTAAGCTCCGGGAAAGTGGATTTCAGTAAATTGATCATAAAATTTCTTGGATCACTAGCTTCCGAGCCCTCGGGGATCCCAAGAAAACGAAGATTGTTCCTTCTTGTTCTATTTTCTTGGTCTTCAACCTTTATCATTAGGTCTTTGATTATACCCTCGTGCTCCTTGGCTTGGAGTTGTAATTTGCCAACATCTGATTCCAGGTTTTCTACTCGAACTTCTACCGAGCACATTCTGTCGGAGATTTCCTGACATGTATTGCCAACTTTATTGATAGCACCTTCCAATTTTTGAATAGCGACATGGTTTCTTTGACTATCTTTCTTGACATCTTGATGAAAATTTTTAATTGATTCGAAAACTTCACTCAATGTAGGTTCTCTATGCTTCAGCTGCTCATCGTCATCCGGATTGTTAAGAGAAATATTCTTACTTCTTTCAGATTCTGCGTTAGTTTTGCGATGAGGACTTTTTCGTGACAGTTTGGTTCTTGCTGTTTTTTGTTCTGGATTGCACCCGGGATCTGTTGTTTCATCCTGAGTTATATTTAGGTGCCTTTTGGGTTTGCTTCTTTTTCTCCCGGATTTCTTTGTTAGTATATAGTCGCAAAGTAGAGTATTTTTAAATCCGATTTCTGTTGGTAAAAATATTTTTTTATCCTGTTCCTCCTGTCTAAAATTCTTGCCATGATCGGTCTCTTCACTGGATTTGCTGGATACGCTATATTCACTGGAAATTGATATTCCTGTCTCATAGATCTCTGATTCAGAACCATCGGAAACTTCTGCCGAGGCATACTCCTTCGCAGGTTGGTTTATATTCGAGAGTTCTGCTGCTGTAGTGCTGTCTTTCACCTTCCGCATAATTCGCTGTTCAAGATGTTCTGCCGGGACTAAAACTTCTTCTACAGCAGTCGTGGTCCTATTTTGTAATTCTTGTTGATCCATTGTGGTTGATACAGTTTCATTATAGGGGTCTTTCTGCTGTCTTTCTTTAATTGCGGGGCTAAATATATTTGAAATTCTGGGTTGGGAGCCTATTGAATGCCCCGTTATATTAGCCACAGCTTTTAATTTTTTAATTGTCTGTAGTCTTTTAGCCTTTTTCTCCAATAGGTCAAGATTCTCCCTACTTGTCATTTCTTTTTCCTTTTCCTTTTCTCTCTCTTTTGCTCTCTGATTTTCCTTAGCTTTCTTTTTTAGTTTCTCAGCTTCCTTATTCCGTTTCTGTTCAATCTGCCCAGTCTGACCAGTCTCGATGTTTCTCTCTTTTCCATCAGAGTTGATCTCCTTCATTTTGCCATCGTCATTATTTTTGCAGTTTTTTTCGATTGCTTTGTAACCCCTAGTTTCGGGTCGTCTTTGTCTTCCTTTTAACTTCTGAGATCCTTGTGAATTAAGGATCTCTTTAGTATTTCCTCCATCGTGGACCTCTGAATCCTCTATAGTCTCTTCTCTTTCATAATTTTCTTGTACTTCCAATTTCTCTTGATCGGCCTCTACTTGTAGCTGAGTCTGAGCCTTTGCTTTAGCTTTTGTATCGGTTGTATCGGTTGTATCAGTTGTATCGGTTATTGTACCGTTCTTTATCTTAGGCTGATACTGATTTTGAGTTTGAGTTTGATTTTGAGTTTCTTCTTGCGAAACAGAGTCACTGGTTATATCATTGTTTTTCTCTTTATCTTTTCCCACATCTTTCTCCATGATTGTATTCAAAATTTGTATGGTGATTTCCGTTATATTTTCTGATAGCACTGCGTTGTCTCTGGCTCCTCTAGCCCCAGGACCTCCAACTTTAAATCTTAACGCTGTTTTGGGTAGCCTTGGGAGTCCAGCATGTGCCCTTCTCGCCCAAGGAAATTTGATAGCAAGGCCTGTGTTTTTCACCTGCTGTCGGTGAAAATAGACCACCTGAAAGTTTAGGCCAATCAGAAGAGAGCCCATATATTCAGCTCCCTTTATTCCTTTATTCCTTTATTCCTTGCTCCTATCTCTCCAGGTATATAGGTAGTATCGTATTGCTGTGCAGTATATATATATGTGCTGTATATATTTATTTTCTTTCCCTCGCTTTTTCCAGCTTTTCCTTACTTGCTTCTCTTTAATTCTCCTTAATTCTCCCTGTCTCCCAGTCTGACGTGACCACACGTGACCTCTCGCCTACAAATCCCTCCGCAGCCGTGTCTGCAGATGACAGGTGATGTCAGCCAGCCAGCAGCGCCAGAAGCCGGCGGTCGGTGATCGGCGTAGAACACAGAGCAAAGAGCAAAGAACACAGAGATTGACGAGGGGGGCAGAAAGGCGTAGAAGCAGAAGCAGAAGCCGTTAACAGAAGCCGAGGCCGTGGCGGAAAGTTTCAATCACGCCCTGGCCTCGCGTTAATCCTATCACGCCTCGTTTTCCGTAGATGGACAGTGCGTGCACCGAAGCGGTAAGTCCAGGATCTGGGGGGTAGCGAGCAGCTATAACTATAGTGAAAAATAGCGGGAGAGATAGGAAGTCGATAGAAGATGATGATGAATATGCAGTCAATAGGAGTTAAGGGGAGCTTTTGTGCTTAGACCACACATTCACGCATTTTTTCCTTTTTCCATTATGTGACAAACAGACAGACCAAAAGTCCAAAAGTCCAAGAAACTCTATAACACACAGTTTTTCATGTTCGTATTCGTATTCGTCAGTTCAAGTACGACAGTTTATCCATCCCGATGTGCCACGATGTAGCACAGCAGGAGAGTGTTACAAAAAAACAAAGGTAGCCGCTTAAATTAACTTATCTCCTTTCACCTTTCACTCCCTCTTGTCGTCCCGCAATCGCCATAGCTAGACACTGACCGCAGTCCGCAGTCAAGTCCTAGGATCCAGCAGCTGAGTGAAAAACCGACGAAGGTAGAAGGTAGAAGGTAGAAGGTAGAAGGTAGAAAGTAGTAATTTAGACATTTTTTCTCAGGTTGGCAACCAGCGTATCATGCTGTGTCATGCATCTTACAGGGTCCAGGTCTCAGGAGCAGGCTCTGCAACGTCCTCTCACTCGAACGCCATCTTGCCTCTTCACAAGTGACACATCTCACAAAGCGGGTATACTTTATTCATAGCATTGCCAGAGATGCCCTTAATTTGTAGTTCAAGCTTAGGAAGGTGGGTCACTATGCTATCCAGCCTTTTTTCCAGAGGGCCGAGGAGGGTACGCAACAATGTATGTAGTTGCAAAGTTAATGTGGGCCCATCTGCTTGTGACAAGGTGGTGAGAGGAGCATGTACCTGGCCTGGAAATTCCCCAGGGGGCTTTAGATGAATGGTCTCTGGAGGCGAAATACAAGTGCCAGTACCTTCAGTGGCCGTAATAGAGGCCTCGTGTACTATCTTATTTTGGCGTTTTGCTTGTTTCGCTCCCCCGGGTTTAGTTCTAGATACACTGGGCGCTTTAGGCTTTGTTTTTGGGATCATCCCTAGTGCTTTACCCTTTTTGTTTCGCAGAGTCGGTCCGTGTCTCATCGCTGGGGGCGATGGGACTCTCAGGGTAATTGAAGACTCATCACAGCTCAGGAGGTCGCTGTGAGAAGTGTCATCTATGAATTGAGTAAGGGGCAGCGTAGTTGTTTTGGTACCAGTACAGTTGAGGGCACCCTCTATAGCTTTAGGGGTACGGGCTGTTGCAAAAAGACCCAGTGAGGATCTCCTAGCCAGGGCAAGGTCCTGCGAGACTCTGCGTTCCATAAGGACAATGCCCTGGTCAATCACAGAATTTGCTCTTACTATGAAGTGATCTAAGGTTCCCGTAAGATTAGCGCTGGGAACATGATTCCTACCCTCTTTGGTGGCCATTAAGCTCATATACGAATTTACAGACAGTATAAGAATTGCACACCTATAGTTGCGACAATCAGCCTATGTACAGCTATATACAACCTACAATATAAAATGCCAATATAATGGCAGTATAAGGTGCACATACAGTTTGGTCCACAAGTGTAAGGGGGTTGGCCCGGTCCGGTCTCTCTCGGTCTCAAACGGGCTACAACGGGCCCGCCCTTGGCCCGGGCTTCGCCCCGGACTGCGACCCGCACGCGTCCTGCTCACGCGATGGAGGGCGTGGCTTTAGTAGGAGGGGGGAGGAGGGGCCGGGAAGAGGTGCCAGGTGCGATGTCCAAGAGCACCCTGGGCCTCGCAGTCCCAGCGTCAGGTGGCAGCCTTTCAGGTAAGGGAGCGCAAAAAGTCCCGATATCCCCGCTGCTCCTCCAGGGATCAGAGAGCTCCACAGCAACAGCCAGGTAACAAAGTCCTCGCCTGCGAACGGCTCCCGCGAAGCGGGGGCCGTGAGGCGTTTTCAAGGAGAGTTAATGAGGGGCGGGGCCGGGAAGAGGCGCCAGGTGCGATGTCCAAGAGCACCCTGGGCCTCGCAGTCCCAGCGTCGGGTGGCAGCCTTTCAGGTAAGGGAGCGCAAAAAGTCCTGATATCCCCGCTGCTCCTCCAGGGATCAGAGAGCTCCACAGCAACAGCCAGGTGACAAAGTCCTCGCCTGCGAACGGCACCCCAGACCTGTATTCCCTTTTAGGTATTTCCATTGAGAAAGGGCAGTTTGCATACACAGTGAAGTTGTCAGTTTATAGCTGCTTAATGTGAGAGTAATGTTTCTAATATCGAGCTTGTCCCACTTTTCAATATTAACCACTTAATCCCGTGGTCTACATGGCACACTTAAGGATAGATCATCTAAATTATAAAATAAATGTTTTTTTAAAATGCAGAGAACTTCACCCTCATATGTAATATTGTAGGGTTTTAAACTGCATCCAGCTAGATCTACTCTAGTTGTGCATGTGGGTTCTGTAAATATACACTGCAGCAACAAGTGGCCTTTAACATAGACGCCACTGGTGCATTTCGCCCCATTTTTGTAGACAATTTTATCTCATATTATTATGCACTGGGAGACAGAATGACACTTTCACAATAATCAGACTCCTAATACCAGCAAAAAGTGATCCATAATAAGGCGAATAATCTAGCGAAAATGAGACTTTGAATTGGACAGAAAATGAGACATTGCTGCAACATACAAATGGCTCGCAGTGCATTCTGCCTTCGATGTTGACTGAAAGATTAGTATTTTGAGATGCATTTGAAGCTTTAATCTTGGACTATTTCTTATAGTATGTTGGGCATTCAAATATCAGTCATTTGTTGCTAACTAATGGCCAAGTCAGCAAGAGACAAGGGTCTCTTGAGTTCATGCACCTTCAGATCTGTACAAATCACAGACTCTGGAATATTAGCAAAATCTCTATGATATGCTGTTTTCCGCTGTGGTTTTTCTTGTTGAATTTTACAGGAATGAGAAAGCTGAAAAGAAAGACTTTTTATGTTAATTTGTCGATTATATTTCACAACCAAAGCTTATTATGTGCAGTTTATTGAAAGTGGAAACAGTGAGTCATTATGTATGTTGTTAAGCACGTCTCTCCATATTGACTGATGGGCTATGCTTTCTTTAAAAATGAAGTTACTCCATAAGTAGATTTTATGGGGCATGTTTGTAAAAATGGACATGCATATCTGTGATTGATCAATGTACTCACCACAAATGTTTGAGACTATGGGGCAGATTTACAAGCCCTTTGAGACACTTTTACGCCGCAGTTGCGTCACTTTTGTGACGCAGCGGCGGCGTAAACCATGCGCCACGTTGCAATTTATTTACAACGTGACGCATCTAGGCAGATGCATCATGTTGTAAAGCCCTGCGCCACTTGAAACTGGGTGTTCTGTTGCAGGGTGGGCGTTCCCTCGCAGGAAAGCCCCGTAAAACTGACGTAGTGAAATCTACAACATTTCACTGAGTCAGTTTTATGACACTGCTGCGTCAAATCCTTACGCCTGCTTCAAGCAGGCGTAAGGAGTGATGCACCACATTAAGTATGGGCGGCACCTGTGCATTGCAGAAGTTGCGTTGCGCTTGTGACTCCAGCAATGCACCACCCATACGCCACAAGATGCGTCATGCATCTTCCCCTCCTTCAGCCATGGTGCGACGCATTGTAAATGCGCCGCATCCGTGGTGGTGCAAGGGGGGATTACGTGACGCATCCATTGTAAATATGCCCCCTTGTCCCCACCATGCATATCACCATTCACAAATGTGATCATTTATTGGGGTGTGAGTTGGGTTGGCAGAGCAAACCATGTCATCCATAAGAAGTATAGTATTAACTACATTCCCAAAGCTCATCTAAGCAAAGAATGCCTGAACATATGTTTTGAAAGGAGCAGGGTCTTCTGACATCATCAAACCACTGGAAATAATCTGATGGGGGGAACACACACATTTCTGAAGATGGGTCAAGGTGGCTTTTACTCCAAGTAGGAGACTTGCAGTTGAAAACTAGGCCTGGGCCAAAATTCCGTTCCGTTCGTGGAAATTGCGATATTTTGGCATTTTCGCGTTCCGCGGAAAGCACGAAAATGTCAAAATTTCCGCATTCCGCAGCTTAGCTATAATTTGTTTCTTGCTCGCGCTGTAAAATAATACATTCTCGCGCGCGCGCGATCGCCTTACCTGAATCCCTGCGTTCTCCGACAAGTTTTCTTGACCCGGTCGCGTTCTCCACGAGATGTTGGATTTTGGTAGCCATTTTGCGCTGTCTCGCGAGAGTTCGCGGCCGCATTAACGTCATTTGTCACGCGATCACGTCATTTGTCGCGTGATCACGTCTTTCTTCTCGCGATCATGCACCGTGCGAGTATGAGAAGATTGAGATCTCGAACATGTCATTCTACATCGCGAGTCAGAGGATGAGGACGCGGGCACATGTAATCGAACGCGAACAGGAGAAAGAGACCGCAAACACGTCATATCCAACGCGACAGGGACAAAGAAGAGAACGCGATCATATCGTTTTCGACACGCCGGCGGAAGTAATGTGAAGCTCGAGAACTCAACAACGTAAAATTTACAATTTGGAGAGGAATATCGGCTCTAGCAGCATGAAACCATCTGCAAATGCTGATTTTGGATGAAAAGAACTCCTTACATTGACATTTGGCTTTCCTTTTTTGTGCAAGGAGTCATTTTTTTGAAAAGGTGGAGAGAGGGAGGAAGTGACACAGAATCTCCAACTTCCTGTTCCTGTCCAGCAGGCTCCTCCCAGTGCTTTGTCCATCTCATGCTCATTCTGCCTTTGGATTTGGAGCTGGAAAGATCACTCTTTTTGTCTGCTGCATCATTGCAATTGGATTTCAGGATTTTTGGAATAGGATATTTTACAAGTAAGTGGTTGTTGTGTTTGATTGTGGGCATTGCAGTTGTTGTAACTACAATTTATTTTTGATAATTAATTAATTATCATCATTCCTTTTTTTATTTTTTTTATTTTGTGGGTTGTAGTAGTAGGCCCGAGCTAGCCATGGGCATGGCCTCATGGGTGTGTGTGCATGATGAAGCAACTGTTCCTTTTGTTTTTTGAATGTATTTCATTTTCAAGCACATTTAGGGCATGGATGGCATTGGATTGAGTTGGGGAAGTGTGTTTTTTGGGGTGGCCTTTGTGATGTTGTTGGGCCTGGCCATGTGGCTGGTGGCCATTTTGAGGCCTAGGCCGGCAAGCTTGCCTGGCCTTGTCTGCCAACAGGCCTGCTTTCATCCACTAGGACCAGAGCAGGTAGCCACAGCTTTATTAATCTACTGTTTTCTATGTGATCTGTTGAATTTAGACATCATTTAGGGCATGGATGGCATTGGATTGAGTTGAGGAAGTGTGTTTTTGGGGGTGGCCTTGCTGATGTTGTTGGGCCTGGCCATGTGGCTGGTGGCCATTTTGAGGCCTAGGCCTGCAAGCTTGCCTGGCCTTGTCTGCCAACAGGCCTGCTTTCATCCACTAGGACCAGAGCAGGTAGCCACAGCTTTATTAATCTACTGTTTTCTATGTGATCTGTTGAATTTAGACATCATTTAGGGCATGGATGGCATTGGATTGAGTTGGGGAAGTGTGTTTTTGGGGGTGGCCTTGCTGATGTTGTTGGGCCTGGCCATGTGGCTGGTGGCCATTTTGAGGCCTAGGCCTGCAAGCTTGCCTGGCCTTGTCTGCCAACAGGCCTGCTTTTTCATCCACTAGGACCAGAGCAGGTAGCCACAGCTTTAATAATCTCCTGTTTTCTATGTGATCTGTTGAATTTAGACATCATTTAGGGCATGGATAGCATTGGATTGAAGTGGGGATGTGTGCTTTTTCGGGGGTGGCCTTGCTGATGTTGGTTGTCTTAAAGACAATCCATGCTTTTTTTATGTGTCTGGTCACTGGTGTGTTGGTGTGCAATGCATGCACCCTGCAGAGCTTTTTGGGGCCTGTGAATGTTCCTACATTTTGTTGCATTAAAAAGTCAGAGCAGTTTGCTTTAGCAGGCATCCTTTACCTGGCTTTTATAGGCCTTTTGTCAGCTCCTGGTGTTGCCCAGGCCCCCGGCTTCTTTGTGATTTGTGTGTGTCCATGTGGGTGGTGGCCTTTTTGGGTGTTTGGACTGTGAGTATTAGTGTCCTGCTTTTGCCATAGGCCTGCATGGTTTTCCTATTGGCTCTTTGGCTGACTGCTTCCATCCATCCACCCCCTTTGCCAGCAGCAGCTCCATGGATGCTGAGATGCTCAAATAATGCAATGGTCCACCCCACTTCCATTAGATTTTTATTTTGTTGTTTATTATTAACTTTCCTATCCTTCCTGAGAGTGTAGTGTGTGGCTGTACACAGTACTAGTAGTATAACATAGCTCTAGTTAAAAAAAATAGTCATAAATGGCTAGACTATCTTTGTTTGCACTAGTACAGTACTAAGTAACTGAACCACAACAACAAATGCAACATTTCACTGATGTTCTTCTCCTGTCTTCTTTGCTTTTAGGTGCACAAAAGACAGAGTAGGAGGTGTCATCGGTATCACCTGGCTACCCGTTGTACTGCCAGCCAGACAGAAGTCCTGCTGCGCATCGCGCCCACGTGTGACCAGAACTTGTTGTGCATCTGCCTCCTGCCTGACATCTGAAGAAGATGGCCCCAAAGAAAGGTACCAGGTCCAGTACCAAGAAAGTTGCCGGTGAGAAGAAGGAACAGAAAAAGGAAGTGCCATTAACCACGACTGGTGGTGTGCCGGCCAATGTTTTTTTTGGCACCAAAGCATTGTCCGGGAACCAAGCTGGGAGCAGCACAGCGGTCAAAACCCACCAACCTAGGCCCAAGGGCTTTAGTGTCGCAGAGGTAGCCAGTCTACTAACGAGCAGCGATTATTCAAGAAATGTCATTACCGCAAAGTAGTACAAAATCAAGTTCAATGCAGGCGCAAACTCAGCAGATCAGTGTCAAGCTGCCGCAACCAGAACAGCAGCGGCCGCCGCAACCAGAACAGCAGCAGCCGCCGCAACCAGAACAGCAGCAGCCGCCGCAACCAGAACAGCAGCAGCCGCCGCAACCAGAACAGCAGCAGCCGCCGCAACCAGAACAGCAACAGCCCACCGTAGTAGTTGGTGCTCCTGACGTAGGGGCATTTCAGGATATCGAGCTTCCTGCAGACAACGTGGTGCGAAGTCAAACCACTGTTTCAGAAGATCAATTGTCTTCCAGACCACCAGCAAGGAAAAGGAGGCTTAGTCCATCATCTTCTTCTTCATCAAGCCCCGCTTCTGATGATCGTGATGACACTTGGGTCCCACCAGCTCGGTCTGAGAGTGATGTACGCCACAAGACATTGCTTCTGAAAAGGAAGGTCCCAGAAAAACTTAGAGTTATGGAGGTAGATGTAGAAGAGGGGGGTGATGATGTTGATGAAGACGAGCCAGTCATCACGCACATTACTCCCGCCCCAAAGGGATTGGAGACCGACATTCTCACCCTATCCAGAAAGGCTGCTACTGAGCGGGATGTAGCACGGATCTCACCAACACAGGTTACACCACCACTACCTCCAGCTGCCATATTTTCCAAGGCCCGGCAGGGACCTACATCCAGCTCAACCATCTCAGTAGGTAGTGGTAGTAAAAGTCACAGTGTAGGTGGACAGGGTCACATATTTTCAAGCACCCCCTCAAGTTCATCTGGTGTTGAAAGTGGCACATCCAGCAGTGCCAGAAAGTTCTCCTCCCCAGTTTGGGACTTCTTTTCTGTTAGCGCCAAGGAGGAGAACGTTGCTATATGCTCAATTTGTTGGCAAGGTGTTCAGCGTGGTAAGCTTGGTACAAACTATGGTACCGGAGGACAAGCCAGTCATCTAAAAATACACCACACTATCGTGTGGGAGGATCACCTACTTAGGTTAAAAGAAAGTAGAAAAACTCAACCCATTGAAGTTGGTCAGGAATCAGGGAGCGATATTATTGTGGTGGCAAGTGAAGAACAGGGAGGCCTTTCTAGCCCTGTCCCCAGTACTGCAGTGGTAACGCCCACATCCTCCTCAGTAACATAGAGTGGCACCGCAGTAAAAGCCATACTCAGAGTCAGGCTGAGACACCAAGGCGACCGGCGACTACCTCAATGAGACAATCTGTGTCGAAGAGCCTTAGTGGGTTAATGAAAACAGCACCACTAAGGAAAGTAAGCCAGCCTAGCATTGACAGCATGTTTAGGTTGGAGGGGCAGTTCCAACGCATCCACCCAACGGCACGATTGTACAATGCGAAGCTGGCTAAAATGTTAGCGCTGGACCTTCTTCCTTTTTCATTTGTGGAAGGGGTGGGTTTCCTTGAATTTGTGTCTGCCATCTGCCCTAAATGGAAGGTTCCCAGCCGGTCCTATTTTGCACGAATTGCTGTTCCGGCACTACATCATGATGTGCTGAAATTGGTTGGTCAAGGTTTGCAGCAGAGTGCTGTGCACAATATCCACCTGAGAACAGACATGTGGAGCAGTTGCCAAGCCACAGATTACATGTGCATGACTGCACACTGGATCTCTTTTGTGGGGGTTAGAGATCAACTATCTGCACGAGGTGTTGTTGACACAGCTGCGATTTTTGAAGGTACTCGGAAACATGCAACTGTAGCCATGTTCGCCATGGAGAAATCTCATACGGCTGAAAACATTTTAGAAGAGTTTCACACCAAGGTTTTGGAATGGCTGCGGCCCAGAGGGCTTGGTATTGGTTTTGTTGCCACAGACAATGGCAGTAATGTACTTAAGGCCATGGAACTTGGTTCCTATTTCAGGGTTCCATGTTTGGCACACTGCATAAACATTATAGTGCAAGACTTTCTGAAAAAAGAACCCATAGTCAGCAATTTACTGGCCATCTGCCGAACAATATGCACTCATTTCAGCCATTCTTTTAAAGCTCGGAAGCAGCTGAGGATCATCCAACGCGAATGTAGGATGCCAGTCAAGGCACTCATCCAGGAGGTGGCAACACGTTGGAACTCAATGTATTACATGCTTGATCGTCTGTACGAACAGCACAGGTCACTCCATGAATATGTCTGGTACAGAAGCAGTGATGCTAGTGTTAAAGGCATGACCCTTGACATGGAGCAATGGACCCTAATTAAATGCCTGACTGAGATGCTATCTCCTTTTGAGGTCTTCACACATGAAGTCAGCAAGGAGGACTGTACAATGGGTCAAGCTATCCCATTGTTGCAAATGCTAGAGCATGAGCTGAATAATGTGTCTGCATTCTATAAAGGTGTAGAGGACAGAAGGCAAGCCCATGACTTGGTGGAGAGCTTATCCAGGCGCTTAACTGAAAATGTAAGGATACAAAATAAAATTTTGTCACAAAAACATTACATTTGTCCCACAATTCTGGATCCACGTGCAAAATTAGGACTAGTGAAGACATTCCTTGCTTTTTCCAACAATGATGTTGCCCCCTACAAAAGTTGTATAGCTGAAGCAGCCATTAAATTTGAAAAGGAAGGGCTGCTAATTAAAAGCCCGCCACATCAACCCACAACAAGTACTGATACTGAAGCAGGCCATGCAGAATCAAGTGCAACTTCGTCGGCTGAGGGCAGTGCGGTTGGCTCACAATCACAACACTCACCATCACCATCGACTACAGAAACAATAACTGGATCATTAGGCCGAGTACAATCATTATCAGATTGGTATGTAAAGATGGGCTATTGTAAGCACAGTGCTGATGCACAGAAAAAACAGCACAAAAGCTTACCAGCAGCAACCCTGAACATTGAGCGGATGGTCCAGGCCTATCTGGACGACCCATCAGAGGTGTACGTTGATCAAAACCCAGTGCAGTATTGGTATAGGAAAAGGTCTGAATGGCCACAGCTCAGCAGGCTGGCGATAAGCTATCTCACTTGCCCTGTCGCAAGTGTCTCTTCCGAACGTGTTTTCAGTGCTGCTGGTTCCATTGTAACCTTGAGAAGGACCAGTCTATCTCCAAAAAACGTGGAGAGGTTAACAATGATCAAAATGAATCAGCACTTCATACCACCGAATTACACAATACATGAATCAATGGAGGAAGATGAGGACAGCGGCTCAGGTGACGGAAGTATTGTGTCAGATGATTACCTACTACTGGAAGATCCCCCAGAGTTTGAGGACGAGCTATACTTCCCTGACAATTAGGCTTGCACTTACTGTCTTCCTCCCTTTTTTCCCCCTTTGTTTGTGTCTGTCGTTCCGGTTATAAACTTGTGAATCGCAACAAATGCATTATCACCATCTTCTACTCTTCTAATTTAAGATACAAGTTTCAGGTGTCTGCCATTTGACACTACAGTCCTCAGAATCCAGCTCCTCCGCTCGATCATACTGAATCTCCTGCTCAATTCCATTTCCCTCATGAATGATGATTGGATGATGGTAACAACAAATTCAAACTTTCCTCGTCCTTCCAAAACAAGTGGACCATGAATCTGATGACTACTATAGCTATCCTCCTTCAGAGCCGAGAGAGACTGGCCATTAACTGAAAATAAGATGCAACAGGTAATGATTGATGCCATGCATTGCATTGGCCACAGAATCGCAGACTGAATGATGTAGATTTTGTTGTGTGTGTTGCGCATGAATTGATGTAATTGTGCACTGCCACTAATCAACTTTCTACAGAACACACTAATTTTCCCCTTCTTGCAAACAAGAAATGTGTACTTCTCCTGCATCTTGGTGATACATTGCTTTTAGTTCAATACAGGAAGGGGACTCACTCAATCTGCGCAATGAGTATGATTGACACAATAGCACCGTCCATCATGATGATGGCGAAAGAGACGGTCCGTTAACTTAAGATGAGAAGGAACAGGTAATGAATGATGACAATTAATGGCATGCATTGGACACCTGACTCTGAGCTATTGGTCTTTGTGTTTGCGTTGTTTGTTTGTTGTGCACAAAGTGATGTCAAAGTGTACTAGTAGTAATCTATCTTTCTGTACACAATAAAGAATGACTCAAGTCAGTAATATTTATATTTCTACTCTGGTTGTGTCATAAAAATTATACTTATACTGCAGGCCGATCTTCAGTCAGTAAAAGTATCAGAGATGATGATGAAGTCAGGAGGAGGATGTTTCAGGAGTGGCATAAAATGGAAAAGCCTAAAGGTAAACACGTCAACAACAACCACAGCAGACCCAATTGTCTGTGTAGAAGTTGAATAGAGTGTAGCGGTGGGATGACTGCAGTGCATTGATTTTACTAACTTTAACTGTAAAATGCTATGTTTGGAATGGATAATGTGCTTTGCGTTTGTCCAACTCTTTGAGAGATAAAAAAAGGACTCTAAAGTGTTAACGTAGGATGTGCTAATGGTAAGCACTGTGGGCCTGATCTCTCCTGTTACTGTTGAAGGTCAATGCTGGAAACAGACTAGAGTAGAGATGATGCATATGCATACATGCCACCTCGGAAAGTGTTCTTGTTGCACTACACCATCACTTGTGCATTTGTTTTCACTTTCTTTCTCAATATCCCCTTTCGTTTTCAATCTAAAATTACAGGCCGGGCCTTGGCAAAAACTTTGTAAAACATTACAATGCATATTAATTACCTTACCAATCAATCACCTTTTTTTTCCAGCCGGGCAGTGGCGAGTGGCGAGGCGACACACCCAAGATTGATGGACGAGAGGAGCAAGAGGAATGCCGAGATGCAAAAAACCAGTCCACATTTTTGACCAGGATAAGACAGTAACAGTATCCACTTTTAACTTCTTTTAAATAATTTGATTAATATCTTGTATACAATCTTTACAACAGTGTGTTCTTGGAGTTGTTATTATCAATCATCATTAGGTTTGCTCTGTGTTTACGATTCTGCACTACCAATATTTAAAATTTCTATTTGCTATCTGTTAAAGTATTAAGGCCGGAACAGAACAAGAAATAGAAGTGTATGTAATCCGGGTCTCATCATCATGCATGCATTGCCTTTTTCTCCCTTAACATATGGAATGGATATGGTAGTCTTCAATGATTGTCGTTTGTTTGTCTATGTATGCATACTGTTTTTCTATGTCAAACCTTTCCCAAAATCCCCCTTCCCATCCATTCAACAAACCCTAACCCTCTTCCCCCGGGCTGTGTGACTTATTGTCGAGGTGTAACTAAATTAAATGTACACCAATACTTAATCACACACTTGCTGGGGCGGATGTGGTGAAAGCAACACTACTTCAATTTCAATGCAGAGCGATGATCTTCTTCTGCTTGCCCACCCATGAGTAGGATATTTCAGAGGTTATTTTATTTAACAAAGGAACATATACCTCAGCATGAATTGCCGGCATTGATTGGATTTGTTTGTTGTCATTCCTCATATACAGCACTAACTGTTAGACTGTAGGCATAGTCAAGTAACTCGAGTCGACAAAACTATAGTTTGTAACTCTGTCTAGTAGGCTATCCTCATAACCACCATTCAGTTTTTTTGTCAAATATTTGAGCATATAATTGTTGCTCGGTAAATTCTGTAATGTACTTCATTCAACTACTCCTCTAACAGTCTCTCAAAGGCGATTGACTGTCTCCTTTTCTTTTTTTGGAAATGCTGCCACCCTGCCAGTGTATACTACTACTGTACTACCACCACCACCACCCCAATCATGGCATGTATGAAAAAGGAAACCATCTTCACCATGCAGCCACTGCTGTGCCACAGTTGGACATAAACATCAAGCACCGGTAAGAGAGAAGTTTGGGGGAGGCAGAATTAATAATGGACATGTTGTCAATGATTTCATTTTCACACACCACTCCAAAGAATGCATAGACTAGAGGACAGACTGAAAGTACTAGAAGGACCAGTCAATGAGTGAGGTGTGTCGCATCTATCTGTTTGTGTCTTATACAGTCAGCAAATTATTGAAATCAAACACAGGCTATGGGCGGCCATGCACCAGCAAGGAAACAGTGTGATGTAAAACAGTTACCCCACCCACAAAACATTAACAACATTGCATGTAACATAGAAAAATATATTTAATGTACCCTAACAAATAAACTAAACCCACAAAAGCTGACCCACCCACCTCCCTAACCCCAACCACTGTCCACAGTAGAAAAAAGTCTAACGCCAAACGAGTAAAGAACAAGAACAGGAATTAAAAAAGGGGCAGTGACAGGGACTAACTGGTGGGGCGGGACTGGAGGAGGACACGCATCTGGCGCATCTCGTCCTCTAAATGGGCGACGCAGCGTCTAAGGCCGCGGCAGTTGCAGCCACAGTGGGGGGGCACCGGAGATGACACGGTGGCGGCGGGCAGCCGCCAGGCGGTGGCGCCGTACCACTGGAGGGCGGTGGCTGGGGCCCGGGGCACTGGAGGAGGCTTCAATAGCTGCTGCAGTCTCCTCCTCCTCATCAGCTAGGACCACCAGCCGCCGGTATTCCTGCTGGATTGCCTCCAGCTTCCGGCGCCGTGCCTTGGCGGCCAACTCCTTCCGGTTGAGTTTTGGAGTTGCTGTGTATCAAAAAGAAAAAAACAAGACAATTGTAAAATATAGTCTTAATAAAACAGTAGGACAAGGTAATTATTTATACACATAGTGGCATGGTAGAGTAGCACTATAAAATAAAGCACAGTAGTACATAAAATTTTAAATGTCGCCCGTCCTTCTTCCTTCCACCTGTCTTACACTTTTTAGTTGAACAGTGCACCAGGTGCTCTTCTCCATAAAACTTTCAAAGCGGAGTTGAAATCAGATAGATGAGGCCATTGGTTACTCAATACTCCGGCTCCTAGTCCTATACCAATTAAAGGGAATTCTAGTCTTCTAGTTCACTCTTCAAACGTCCCCAACAACTCACACTTACTTACGACATCGGATAGCGTGCGGACTTTGTCCGCCCGCCATCCGACTGCTAAAAAGGGTGGGGGTCCCGTGGGGACAATTAATTAGGATGATGCGCCCGGCACAGTGGCGGGCGCACCCTGTTTTTTTTAATTTAAATTCTGGTTGGCTTTGCTGAAAGCAATGCTAAAATGTTGTGCTGCTTTTCCAAGCACAACATGACGGGCCCCGCACGGAGCCTGTCACGTTTTGCTTTGAAAGTCGGGGGGGGTACCATAGCATCGGTAGGTACCCTCCATGGGGGCCCCCAAGCATACTCTGCAATGTGTGCATGCCTTTCCGTGGCGGACGGCAATGCCGCCACGCAAAGGCATTCCAAAATGCAGATTATATGGCTGGCGGTGTGGTGAGAGAGACACCACCACCATATTGAACCCTTTTCCGCCAGGACATGTCTGAATATTTTCTACGGGGATGGCGGGAGGTTTGCCCCTGCGGTGACGGCAGTGAATTCCAGCCGGCCTGGCGGGGCAATATGCCCACCATCCTAATGGGGCCCTAAGTCACAACTGTACAGTATACATATACATACAGTACACCCTTGCAGTGAGTGTGCTGTCAAGTTCAACAATAGTTAAAGATTATGAATCTAACTTACCACCGCCTGCCACTGGTGCTGCCACTCCCCCTACCGCTCCGTTGCTATCTGCAACTGCCGCATCCTCGCCCTCCGCGTCGCCTTCGCTGGCCCCAGCAATGGTGGTCAGTAGTGCGCCTAGAAAACATTACACATTTATTAGGCGTCATATACACCTCCCCCCTATTGATCAGTAGCAAGGTTGAAAAATTAGTTAATACTAACATACATCACTAGTACAAATCAGGTAGTAGTAGAGTAGACACTAATAGTTATATGATCATTGTAGCCTTTGCTTGATTAGCCCTAGCCATGCACATGTGACGTTACCTTTACCTTGCAGCTTCTTAAGACACCTTTGAGCCCACATGACCTGCCTCACACTGCTACTGTCTATTCTACGCGCTGCGTCCAAGCGGTCAACAAACATTAACAAGCCACTTTTTTAGGAAGAACTGGTGTTCATATTGCTTATCCATAGATGCTACACTTTTTGGCACGGCTGAGAAATGCTTGCAAGTTGCAATATACTAACGCACACCATTTCTTTTTTCGCATTACAGACGCAAGATTCCCTTCTACGAACCAGAGCTTCTGAACGATGCACCAACTACCAGTACTAGGTTCTTCTGAGGTGAGGGGTCCCTTCACTCACATCTTCATTTATAAATGTATATAAACTAAATTGCTATGGGATGGTGGCGCTGCCTTCCACCACTGTTCAGTTATCATGATTTAATTCCCAACTGTATAAGTGTAACAATGTATATTGTTTTAATGTTATTGATTTGCCGGTTGGTGCTGCTAAGAAAACAGTGTACAGACCTTCTCAAATTGAAATAAACATTTTAAACTTACATAGACTTCGTGGTATTTGGTGTGGAGTGGACTAACTTACACGAGTGAGCAAATTAAAGTAAGGGTGTGCATGTGAATTGCTTCCACGACAGAGGTTGGGTGTGTTATGTTCTGGGTTGTCTACTTGTTGGGTATCTTGGGGGGAGGGTTCCGAGACCTAATAGGTATGACAAGACAGTACTATAGTCAAGCAGTGGAATTGTGGTGGGTGCGGAATTTCTGATTGATGTGTGCAAGGAAGGTCCAACCTACCATCACCAACATCCTATTTTCTGGTGCAAATGTATGTGCAAGATCCCTACAACAGTGGTATGTCCTATAGGGTATCATATCAAAATATTAAGAAATCTGGTAGGGCTGTTGTTGCTGTGAATTTTCAAAGCCTCAACATCAATAAGAGTAAAAGTAGTACAAGACAACGACCCAACGGATTGTACATGCTACTGGTGAATAGGAGTTTTATATTACAACCTTTCACAAAGAGTGGCACTGGCCAACTGGGCAAGACTAGCTACTACAGTACAGACAGACTGATAGTATGTAGTAGTAGTAGTAGTACTCAGTCATCCTAGCGGAGGCAGGGATAAGATTTTTGAAACCGTACAGATCGAAGGATAATTGGTGGTAAACAAATAGCATTTGGAAACACACTATAGTTTGGGAGAAATGGGGCAGTAAAAGTTATGGAATAAGAAATATTATTAAAAACAAGAAGACTTACTGGGGCCAGCAGAGGAGCCCTCAGCGGTGTCCTCCTGGTGGTGTTCCTGTCCCGCCGACTGCCCAGTCCCTGTTGGTCTGCCCCTGGGTGCTGATGGACAGGAAAGATATAAGAAAGAGACAAACATTGATGGATTGTGTCAAACAAATACAATATTTTTCAACAACGGTCAAAAAACACTTATGTAAACAACAATTGCAATAACTACATTGACCGATCTCATCTGGTCAACATGTAATATCGGGGGATTCGCAGTTCGACTACTTAAGTTACTATTTATCAACAGTAATCCAGTCTTCCATTCTGATTCCAGAAAACTAAGTTACAACTAAGCCTAAGTAGTAGTACAACGTACCACCCAACCTAGCCCACCTATTCCAGGCATGCCAATTGTACATTAAGTATGCATTTCCACTGTATTCCTCAACAATGTGTATGGTCCAATCATGGAGGACACATGAACATGACTACATTTTTTGTATACACCAAATTTTGGTTTGATTGATGCTGATCTGCTACTGCTAAGTAACTGCTAAGCCTACCTCCACTCATTGAACAAACTAGAAAAGGTTCGAAAGACTGCTGTACTAGCAGCACGTCACGTAACTGAGTGAGGGGGGGCATCACACATACAACTAACCAATTAGAAGCTCATACAAAGTACCTAAACCTAAGTATCAATCCGCCCCTATCTATTAGTGACAGGACAAAGTAAGGAGTGGACGTGAGTCACTGTAGCATTAAGTAACTTAATTTCTCTAAAATAAACTCGTAAAGAATCACGCTAAGCAAGCGCAAACGCAAAGCTGCAAACAAGTAAGATTAGTAGTAGCGCAGAAGAGCACCTGTTTCATAATCACAGAAGACTTTTAAACGTTATTAACCTGGAATGTATTGTAAGCAGCAACATTCTAGCTGGTTGGAAGGAAAAAAAGATATTCGCAATATATAACATAGAGCAGAAGAACAGACACAAAGTTGTAATAATTAAATAGGTACTCACCAAGCCCCGGGACCTCCACTCCTAGCAGGTCCAGCAGGTCCTGCTCACGGTCCAGGATGTCGGACCACCGGTGCGTCAGCTGTGCCTGGGTGCGCCGGACCCCAGAGATGCGCGACACTGCCCGGCGCACCTTCCCCCACCGCTGCCGACGCTCCCGGACGCCGTACCCGGACCCAGGCCTGCCACCTGCTGCCAGGGTTGAGAAGAGGTGGCGCTGCACAAAGAAAATTAGTGCAGCCAACTCCGCCTCCCCAAATAAGGCCCGTGCCTGCACCCCTTGTGGGCGCCGCCTTCCGCAAGGAAGGCGGTCGCGGCTCTGGCTGCGCCGGCGAACAGCCCTACCCTTGGACATGGTTCTGGGGACAGGGCGGAAAAGAAAAGGTAAAATAAATAAAGGAGTAAAGGAAATAAATAGCAGGCAATAGAAAGAGAAAAAGTAGCTAAAAAACAAAAAAAACAAGTAGACAAAAACCAAAAATATAGAAGCAGGAAAATAGTTAGAGAAATAATAAATAATAAAGATCCAAAAAAAGTGGCTATAAACAAAGGATTGAAAAGATTTAGGGAGGATTGAAAATCAGGCGCCAGAACCATGCAATAGAGTGAAAAACAAGATGGCCGCGCCCATTGTGACCATGTGCGCAAGTTCGCGTGATATTTTCTCCCCGAGCAAGCAAAAAACAACGCGATCAAGTAAAAGCGGTCGCGAACAGGAAATATCGACCGCGAACAGGCGCGAACATGCATTGCGTGACCCGGAACAGGAAGTAAGCATCGCGAGAGGGCGGGACAAGTGAAAACAAGATGGCCGCGCCCGTGAGCAACCGCATGGGTAAGTTGGCGACCCGCGATCACGCAAAAAATACCGCGAACAGGCGGCTAAAAAAACTTCTGCGTCTTCGCGATATTTCCGGCGTGTTTGCGGAGATTTTCTGCATTTTCGCGATAATTTGCGAAAGTTAATTTCGCAAATTCCGCCCACCCCTATTGAAAACTAAAGATGACCCAAGTGTGACATTTTGCCACCAAGCACATCTAAGGTGTAAATGGCAGAGCCAGAAAGAAACAAAACGGCTGACATGGTGTTTTGAAGGCCCATCCTATTTAGGGAGTTCCTTCACTTGTATAGCCCTACCAGGATTTAGTCTAATTCAGCCAATTGGAGTTTGTCCACTCAGTTTCACTTTGGTGTGAGGGGCACTTCTTATTCCCAGAGTAGGGGTTTAGTGTCCTAGATTTACAGTAGTACTAATAGGCAGCAAAAATACAATGTGCAATTCATTGGGAAGGACCTCTGAGGAACAGCCACAAGTATATATTCATATGTACATACAGAAGGCTAGAACAGCATTAACTTCCCAGAGCACTTATTGATTGGGTTTCTTCCACCACCCAACGCTGTGTTAATACCCAGCCCACTGAACTCTTTTAATTAGTTGCAAAATAACCAGTAGGTCGGCATCCCTCACTATGTTTCCCATGAATCTTTGAATCTGTCAAAGCTTGGGTTCACGTTATATAAGCAAACGAAGTGTGGCTGGCAGTGATACTACTTTGTGGAGGGCAATACTAAGGGCTTGATTACGATGTCTGGCGGACTTTTGTCTGCCCAACACCGTCTTGGTCCTGGGACCGGCCAACCTTTAGTCCGTGGTTGTAGGAATGTAGGATCTGCTTTTATGGATCCCCCCACTTTTTTCCTGGTGCAAGCTATAATTGACTAGTCTGACTGGGATCCGGCTAATCAGGACCCCAGTCTATCTGCTTTCTCCCTTAACTTGTTATGTTTAGTACTTAGGTACATCCCAGATTGGAAACAGCAGCACTCTTATCAGTCCCTAGTATATGGTACTAAGGTAGCCAGGGCATAGGTACCCCCCAGGTCCCCTATGGGCTGAAGCTTGTATTATGTCACCCATGGGAGACCATTCAAATGTTAACTACAGACCTGCCATTGCAGCCTGTGTAAGCTGGTACTAGAACCACTTACGGAAGATATAGGTTTCCTTAATCTAGGGTCACTGCACTTAAAACCTGTAAATCATCCCCATAGCATGCCTTTACAATCCTAAAGGCAGGGTGCTTGGTTCTAAGTGTGAGGGTGCCCCTGCATGAGCAGGACACCCGTACAGCCTACGGAGTCCATTCTGCTGGGTTGTAAGTGAAGCAGCCATATACTATGGGGCCGATTCCGATTATGGCCGCAAAACGAACCGACCGACATGGACCCGGACCGTATACCGACCAACACGGACCAGCGCCGTACGACCCGTGCAGTACGATGCAACGTGTGTGAATTACAACCAACACGTTTGGAATACAAGCCGTACGACCGAGTCGTAGGGAAATAGTGATCCAGCCTGATAACCGACGTGAATTTCACCGACCGACACGAACCCGGAATGAACCGGACCGACCCGTACCCGCGATGTCCGATCCGCGCAGTACGATGCAATGCGTGTAAAACCAGACCGACTTGCACGGAGACCAAGCCGCAAGACCGACACGCACAGACTACCGGGCCCACAAGCAATAGAGACCTTCGCGACCAATGCGTATGAAACACAGAAGAATGTCTCCTTCATGCTTACAAAACCCAAACGAAAAAAGACAAAAAAAGGACCAAACAAGCAATGATAAATACATAAAATATCAAATAAAAAAAACTGGAACAAAGACACACCCACAACTCCAACTATATAAAGGACTACAATCACTACCATCATCCCTTGTAAACATGAGACACAGCCAGCAGCAAACACCATTACACAGCAACCACAGACACATTCACAACTCACCCATCACACAACCCACACACCATCAGCACCTCATCCCAAAGCACACACATACACCCAGCAAAACCAACACCAACCCACCCTCACTTGCACCCTCACACATACATTCCTCACCACCACCACCCATCACCATGCCCCCAAAGAAGAATCCAAAGTTCACAGATAGTAAGTTAGAAGTGCTGGTAGACGAGATCCAAAGGACCCCCATGTGACAGAAAACAAATATGTGGGTGAGTATTGTGGACAAGGTGAACGCTCAAGCACCTGCAAGGCGCACAAAGGACAATATCCAGAACAGGTGGTATGACGTGCGCAGGAGGGTCTAGAAACTCATCGAAAAAGATCACGCCCTGAGTCAGTGCACCGGCGGTGGCCCTCCTGCCAAATCAGTCTACTTCAGGACCTGAGAGGAGAAGGTGCGGGACATCCTACCACCAGAGAGCATCCATTGGCTAACAGACATACCAGAGCCTGGTGAGTACACAAACAACATACCCAAGATTGTGTGGCAAGGGGACAGTGAAACCATGCGCCGCAAGCAAAGCTACAATAACCAATAGATAATCATACCAAGATGTGTATGCCAGTCAGACAAACACAATACCTGCTATATCATAGTGACTTGGAACTGTGTCATGACATGCACCAACCTACAAACAAATAGAGCAAGGCAGTGGCACAAAGCTAAACAGACACTGCCAGACAGTTTGCCTCCACAAACACACTACCTCACAGTGCAGCTGACTGATAGGAAGGAATTGTGGGGATGCAGGTGAAGTGAGTGTATCCAAAAGCATGATGGGGCCTGTAGTCACAGATAACGCTTCCCCTCCTGATTGGCCCATCAAGACCTCTCTGAAACATGCCCACATCACAGGGAGTGGAAAATGACTGACAAGATGTCTGACACTGGCTCCTGCTGTGGGGAGCACAAGGCCCTGCTAGGGCATGTGCGCAAATCAGAAGCAGGACACCACTGACTGACATCCTGAAAGACAACTTGCACGCCCCACAATGGAAGCACGTTTCATGGTGGGATGTCTAGCCGGGTGAGAAGGAGGACTGACAGCTCTGACCATACTTACCAGCATGTGGAGACACACACCCCTCAACACAAACTCCACACAACTCACCGGGTAGAATGCATTGACCCACACCTCTGTGAAATATCAGCAAAAGATACACCATACTGGGTGCTGCTGTGTGAAGCACAGGGCCTCTTTTTGGAATTGTAGCCAAACAAACACCAGGATTTCACAGTCAGCCATCTTGCCATTGCTGTCACACCCCCTCACAGGGAAGCAGAGTCAAAAGGAAGGAAGTATAGGCATGCTGGGAAGGGGGGTGTAGCCAGGAGCATGATGGGAGTTGCAGTCACAGACAATCTACACCCACCCACATGGCCCAGCAAGACCTAACTGAACCATACTCGCCCCACAGCGAGTGGGAAGGGACTGACAGGATGTCTGACATTGGGCTCTGTTGTGGGGAGCACAAGGACATGCTGGGAACTGGGCACCAACAAACACCAGGACTTCACAGTCAGCCATCTTGCCATTGCTGTTACACCCCCTCACAGGGAAGCAGAGTCAAGAGGAAGGAAGTATGGGCATGCTGGGAAGGGGGGTGTAGCCAGGAGCATGATGGGAGTTGCAGTCACAGACAATCTACACCCACCCACATGGCCCAGCAAATTCTAACTGAACCATACTCGCCCCACAGGGAATGGGAAGGGACTGACAGGATGTCTGACACTGGGCTCTGTTGTGGGGAGCATAAGGCCATTCTGGGAACTGGGCAACAACAATATCAAACTCTGTCCGTGACAAGCTGGAAAAAAGCAGTGTACAGGCAGGCATCTGTTCGTAAAGTAGAAAATGTCATGTCTGTGAACCATTGATGCATGTAGAAACACAACTCACATTGTGTGTCTCTTCCAAACACAGGTGGTGCTGGGTACCCAGAACCAAATGAAGAGGATTCCCAGTCCCAGACTCTGGCGGACACTGAGCTCTCTGGTTTGACTCTGCCTCTGTCCTCTTTGGATGACGACGACCAACCTGGCCCCTCCGGTGTGAGTCATCATGCAGCACCAGCAGCATCAACATCTGCACCCACTGTACCCACGCCTCCAGCATCTGGAAACCAACTGGGCACACCCGCCAACACGGACAGACCAAGGCGACTGAACACCCAGAGTACAGGGACATTGGACCCCCCGGAAGCTACAGCAAACACCCCCAGCAACACCACCCAAGGGGTCCCAGTGTCAACTGTGCATCCCGCTGCTGGTCCTGTCCGTGTGGATAGGGGTGCTGGGAGGCGGGAGGCAGAGGGCGCGCCTTGCAGAAGGGTCTGGACTGCATGATGACTCCAACCTGGCACGCATCATAGATGCGTACCAGGATAGCACCGGAGGATTTGGCCAGGTAGTGGGGATCCCAAGGACATGCAACAGGAGCAGGCTGTCCACCATACCCGCATGGAGGCCAAGTGGGATGCCCTTACTGCGGTGCATTGGGACATACTCCAATGCCTCTGCCAGATCCACACAAACCTGTCCACGCCTCCCTGTGTGGCCACAACATCTGTTGCAACACCATCTGCCAGCGCCACAGGGAGGGAGGAGGACTCTGGCGGAGAATCCCCTGCACTGCAGAGGCCTGCACATGAGGTTCTTCCCCCCCCCAGGAAGAAGAGGGGTCGTCCGAAGAAGGACATGTGAGAGGCAGATGTCCCAGCACATCCCCCAGGGCCTGTCTGGACAATGTTCTTTGTGCGCAACATGTTCACCTTGTCTAATCGCACACAGCTCGCCCACATGACATGGAGGGTTCATGTTGGGCCAATATAGCAGATGACTGTGGACTTTACTCTGGACATTTCATCTACCAGCACATCCAACTCTAATGTGAACTTTGGATTCCAAAACCAATGTACAGCACCCACCATCCTGTGCACTTTCCTCACACATGTTTGAAAATAAACTCACCAGTACACCATACTTGGTGTCATGGAGATGTCGATCTTCTACACAACACAGTGCATGCCAAATACTGCAACAATGTGACCAACGTAAGGTGAGTCATGGTGATGTGACACATGTGAGGGAGACACACCACTATGGCACCACAACACATACTCACTATGGCCATGTTACTCATCCCACACAATGAAGTTGACCTGAAACACATTGGAATACACAGACACAACACCAACCCCAGCCAGTGGTAACAAGTCTACAGGTGAGGTAAGCAGATGTCAGTCAGATGTTGGAAGACAGACAACGCACATAACAAAGCATAGCACAGGTCCATTACACATCAGCAACAGGTTTATTCCACAATAGTTGCAAGGTAATTCTACGTAACAGTGGACACATGCTCACAAAGTGTTGGAGAATTGAAGTCCAGGGATGATGTGTTGATGGGAATTGACAACTTCCACACTGGTGTTGGATTCTGGGTGTTGGGGGTCAGTGTTGACCAAACAACAGGCAAAGTACCCTGGGAAGGACAGAAACAATACACAGTCAAAAGCACAGCAGAACAGGAGAGAAATGCAATACACATGCACAAAACATGTCGCAAGAAACCTACACAAAAACAAGTTAGCAGTACTACCCTATTGTGGAGTACACACCACCTGAATGGACGCATCACTGCATGCATCCAGTCAAGTGGCACACAGACACAGTCCAACAGCAACAGAGCAGCCACAACACATTCAGGCTACCTCCATACTTTGACATAACAACACTGGAAAGTCACATTCAGGTGAAGAAGTTGTTGATGAGCTATGAGCGGACGTCACCCTCATCCTCATCATCACTGACATCTTGGCCCAGGCTGGGATACTCCACAGGTGCCGGAGGTTGGTCATCGCCATCCTCATCCTGGATGAGAGGCACCTCCTTCCGCACTGCCATGTTGTGTAGCATGCAGCATACAAGGATTATTTTGCACACCTTTGGAGCCTCATATGGGAGGGCCCCTCCGGTCTTGTCCAGGCAGCGAAAGCGGCTTTTCAGGAGGACGAATGTCCACTCAATCACCCTCCTGCTCCGACCATGTGCCTCATTGTAGCACATCTCGGCTGGTGTCACAGGGTTCCGGAGGGGTGTCAGCAACCACAGCATGTTGGGGTATCCGGAATTACCTACACACACAAAAATGAACAAGTAGCTGAGTTTTGTAGGAGTGCGGAATAAAACATTGACAAACACACACAATGAGAAACATTCAGTACACACCGACAAGCCATGCATGCTGAGCTGGCATCTGTGACATCAGCGTTGCAATGCGACTACTTCTCATTATGTAGGCATCATGCGCCGAACCAGGGAACTGTGCACACACATGTGTGATAGACATGTCAGCAAAACATACAACCAGAGCATTGATGGAGTGGTAGTGCTTCCTGTTCCGGAATGCCTGCTCATGTGCCCGTGGTGGTATCAGGGCCACATGTGTCCCATCAATAGATCCGATGACATTCGGCATCCTCCCCAGTGTATAAAAGGCATCCTTTATTTCAGGGAGTTCAGCTGGGCTCGGGAACTTGATGTACAGGTCTAGGAAATGTAACATCCCCTCCAAGACATCGCATAGGACACGACTAAACATCGTTTGCAACATACCACCCGCCGTAGCCACAGTGTACTGGAAGGTACCAGTAGCAAAGAAGTGCAGGGCTGCCATCACCTTCACCTCTGGGGTAAGTGCTGTAGGGTATGTCCGGCCAGGTAGCAGACGTGGCGCCAACTGCTCCGCCAACTCCTCAATCAGTGCCCTGGTGAAGCAGTACCGTCTGATGCAGTCGCGTTCCTGCATGGTCGCAAGGTCTGGGAATGGTCTATGGACAGCTGGTGCCCTGCAGTACAGAGATGCACAAAGGAAGATTGTCAGTTCATCCTCCCATGTGGCCATGACCAGGCTCAATATCACGTGATAGATCATGACATTACACACTGTACTGAGGTGTGTGCTGTTGGGAATGGACACATATGTCACCTACATGACCATCACCTCACATCTCAATTTCACATGTCCACATGAGTCCCATGTAGTGCAATGGCCAATCATTTGGCTGTGTCACCCAACCTATGAACTGCTGTGACGTTCCAAACACACACCACAGTGACAAGTGAGGCCTGATGTCTCCCAGGCATCACAGATCTTTGGCATGCAGGGTCCCTGAATTGCCACATCAACACTGGCATGGACATAGCGTATCACGTACACACCACAAGGCAAGCATAAGTCCCACAGGTAGTGGCCACTGTTGTTCCTGCAGGCCCTACATTTACATCTCTTACCATCAAGGTTGATGCATATACCACATGGATGTGGAGACTGTCACCCATTGGGCACATTTGATCAGACACATCTGAGACACACCATGCACACAGACTGTGGGTGCACATCAGTATTGTGGCTACAGGTCTCACTGTGACGTACATGCCATCCCCCCCTGGACTCAGGGTGTATGTGACATGTCCCAAACATATCCAACATGAAACTGTGTCTGTGACTCATGCCCATTAATGTACAATTGCACATCACAGTGGTAAGGTGCACGACACATTCTGCCCCCATGTACACGTGCACAAACTGGGAGTGGCTGCACAAAAGTGCCACCCAACAAACCAAATGTGCCCCCCCCCAAACACCCAGGGAATGCAGCCTTACATGCCATGGGACACTGAGTGGCCAATGTTGTAGTGTGGTAGGTGTACACAGGTGTCCCTGGCAAGTAATTGTGTGTTGAATCCGTAGATATAGTCACTAACCCTGGGCGTAGTTCACGAAGTAGCACTACGCGAAGCTGCGCAAAGTGCACTGCGCACTACGCGAGCTACGCGTAGCACTTCGCAAACTGCGTAGTACCCTGTTCGCACTGTGCAAGATGTCGTTTTCAATGATTGCACAGTGCGGACAAGCAACCGGCACTGTGCAATCTTTGAAAACGGCATCTTGCACAGTGCGAGCTGAAGTTTTCTGCCGCTCTAGTAGATTTTTACTCGAGCGGCAGCTTTCTCAATGCGGACTGGTAGTTTCTCATCGCGAGCGGTCACGAGCATACGCGACCACTCCCAATGAGAAACCTGACCTCCTCGTGTTGAGAATCTCGCCGGGAGGTTTATTTTCCATGCTCGCGATCGCCAACTTGATGTTGCTGATCGCGAACGAGGAAAAAGTCTCGCCGGGATATCATTTTGCTTGCTCGCGGTCGCCAACTTAATATTGAGGACCGTGCGCAAGCAAAAAATGACCGCTGCACTACGCAACACTACGCTACGCGTGTTCGCACTGTGCTCCGTGCAATTCGCGTAGTGCGAAGTAGTGCAAACTTCTCAAACTACGCGAGCGCAGTGCTTTGCCCAGGCTTAATAGTCACACCAATGAGATCCGACGCAGGTGACAATGCGTACGCATTGCACGGTTCATGACCGAGCTGTGCGTACGCTTTGCCATTGAATGCAATGAGGTCTGACGTGGGTGACAATGCATACGCATAGCATGGTTCATGACCGAGCCGTGCGTACGCTTTTCCATTGAATGCAATGAGGTCCGACGCGGGTGACAATGCGTACCCATTGCATGGTTCATGACTGTGCCGTGCATACACTTTACCATTGAATGCAATGAGGTCCGACGCGGGTGACTATCATGCATACGCATCAGGCAGGCATGGTCCGAGACAGGCGTACGCCTTTGCCATTGAATCGTATGGAGACGGGTGCATGTGTATTTTCAAAATACGCGTTGTACAGTTAGTTGACCGAGCCAGGCGCACCCATTGGCTCTGGACTGTCATGGAGACGGATGCGGATTCAAAACTTGTACGAGTTGAGCACTGGAAATTTAGTTGGATGCCTACAACAATGTTGCAATTTCAAGTGTTTCATGAAGGTGATGATTTGAACGATGCGGAAGGTGTGTACGAGTCGTACATTTCCATGGATTGGCTAGATTCATAGAATGCAACCGTGTTGGACCTATCACTTGGGACACATGGCACAGATTCTGCCTCTGCAGCACAGATAGAAGGCTGGCTGGACCCCAGGGAGCTCCTTTGCCTGCACTACATGCTACTGCACCACATCCCTGCTACCACTGCTGCTGTCTCTGCATCCTCTGGCTCCTGCTATGGTACGTAATCTGGAGAGGGCCACAGCCTTCACTGAGGAGGAGAACCAGGCCCTGCTGGACGGGCTCCTTCCACAGTACAGCAAGCTCTATGGGAAACCAGGGGAGCAGGTGAGTGTGCAGTCCACTGCCTTCCTAATTATGCATGTTGTCTGACTAGCAGTACTAGCAGTGTGTACACCAGTGGCAAGCATTCTCACTGACTACTTTCATCCCCCAAAGTGTGTAGGTACATGTAATGAACAGGTGTCCTGCTGCTAAAGTACATTAGTGCAAGCTTAAACTATGCAAGCATTGTTAACATGTCAGACATGCAGGTGACTTGTCCTTCCCCATGGTTGCACTACCTGTGTAACTCATTTCCCTTTGTGATGATGACATGTATATCCAAATGTGTGCAGCACAAATATGGGGCATGTGTGTTAATGTACTTTTAACTTTTTAACTTTGTCATCCTCACTGGTTGATGCCCACCAGAAGCAGGAGGTATGTCTGACCATTGCCCGGGCTGTTTGTTCAGTGGGGGTCTACAAGCGCTGGATCCGCAACTGCCAGAAGATGTGGCAGGACCTTCGGGTCTGGACCCGAAGGATAGCTAGAGTCCAGCTGAAGCTGTCACCTCTGTGCAGGAGGGGCGGACACCGGATCCTGACCCCCCACATGCTCCAGATACTGACGGTGGTCTTCCCAGACCTGGATAGGCAGCTGAAGGCCAGACAGCAGCAGGAAGGGGGTAAATCCATGCCTAATCTGTGTACTATGTCTGAAATGCTAATTGCAGTCTTTTGGCCTGGTCACACTTACGTAGGTCTTTTAGTCCAATACTCAGGTCCCTCAATTGTGTGATGTACCCTCCTCATCTGTCCCACAGGTGTGGCTCCTACAGTCTGTTGCTTGTGTCACTAGGGCACTGTGTCTCTGCAGTCAGCTATGCTTCATCTACCGGACAGCATCTGTTCCCATAACTCTGTTGTGTGTTTCATGGGTGGGTCAATTGTTTGCCCAATGACTAAGATCTGACATGTTATCTGTGTGTGCCCTTGAGATGTGTTCCAATTGCTGGTCTGACTCGCCAAATGTGGCTGGGGTATTCCAAACAAACCCATGCAGCAGGGGACTCCAATTTTGGGTCCTCAGGAGTATGTATATCAAGTATATCACACTTGCTTACCCACCTTACTACTGTCCAGGACCAAACACTGTTTCATGGAGACCTTGGTGTAGTCATGCCTCCTCAAGGGCATTTAGAAACACTCTGTATTCCCACTCCTGTGTATTAAATTACAGATTGTGCTTAGTGACATGTGCCCTCAGGTGTCTGCCTCTGTGTCATTAGGGTGTGGCTTGTTGTTACGTACAACTGGGGTGTCCATGTGTCAGAGGGTCAGCAGGACATCTGAGATGTGACTGTGAGAGACAAGACCTGTGTGACATATAGGTGTGTGATCATCTGACAGCGCACAATGGTGTATGCAATAGAGGTGGGCGGAATTTGCTAAATTAACTTTCGCAAATTATCCCGAAAATGCTGAAAATCTCCGCAAACACGCCGGAAATATCGCGAAGACGCGGAAGTTTTTTCCCACCTGTTCGCGGTATTTTTTGCGTGATCGCGGGTCGCCAACTTACCCATGCGGTTGCTCACCTCGTGGCCATCTTGTTTTCACTTGTCCCGCCCTCTCGCGATGCTTACTTCCTGTTCCGGGTCACACAATGCATGTTCGCACCCGTTCGCGGTCGATATTTCCTGTTCGCGACCGCTTTTACTTGATCGCGTTGCTTTTTGCTTGCTCGGGGAGAAAATATCGCGCAAACTTGCGCACGTGGTCGCAATGGGCGCGGCCATCTTGTTTTTCACTCTATTGCATGGTTCTGGGGCCTGATTTTGAATCCTCCCAAAATCTTTTCAATCCTTTGTTTATAGCTTCTATATTTTTGGTTTTTGTCCACTTTTTTTGTTTTTTAGCTACTTTTTCTCTTTCTATTACCTGCTATTTATTTCCTTTACTCCTTTATTTATTTTACGTTTTCTTTCCCGCCCCGTCCCCAGAACCATGTCCAAGGGTAGGGCTGTTCGCCGGCGCAGCCAGAGCCGCGACCGCCTTCCTTGCGGAATGCGGCGCCCACAAGGGGTGCAGGCACGGGCCTTATTTGGGGAGGTGGAGTTGGCTGCACTAATTTTCTTTGTGCAGCGCCACCTCCCCTCAACCCTGGCAGCAGGTGGCAGGCCTGGGTCCGGGTTCGGCCTCCGGGAGCGTCAGCAGCGGTGGGGGAAGGTGCGCCGGGCAGTGTCACGCTTCTCTGGTGTCCGGCGCACCCAGGCGCAGCTGACGCACCGGTGGTCCGACATCTTGGACCGTGAGCAGGACCTGCTGGACCTGCTGGGAGTGGAGGTCCCGGGGCTTGGTGAGTACCTATTTAATTATTACTACTTTGCGTCTGTTCTTCTGCTCTGTGTTATATATTGCGAATATCTTTTTTTTCTTCCAACCAGCTAGAATGTTGCTGCTTACATTCCAGGTTAATTACGTTTAAAAGTCTATGATTTTTTTGGACACAGGTGCTCTTCTGCACTACTACTAATCTTACCTGTTTGCAGCTTTGCGTTTGCGCTTGCTTAGCGTGATTCTTTACGAGTTTATTTTAGAGAAATTAAGTTACGTAATGCTACAGTGACTCTAGTCCACTCCTTACTTTGTCCTGTCACTAATAGATAGGGGAGGATTGATACTTAGGTTTAGGTACTTTGTATGAGCTTCTAATTTGTTAGTGGTATGCGTGATGCCCCCTCACTCAGTTACGTGATGTGCTGCTAGTACGGCAGCCTTTATTAGAACCTTTTCGAGTTTGTTCAATGAGTGGTGGTAGGCTTAGCAGTTACTTAGCACTAGCAGATCAGCATCAATCAATCAAACCCAAATTTGGTGTATACAAAAATGTAGTCATGTTCATGTGTCCTCCATGATTTGACCATATGCATTGTTGAGGAATACAGTGGAAATGCATACTTAATGTACAATTGGCATGCCTGGAATAGGTGGGCTAGGTTGGGTGGTACGTTGTACTTAGGCTTAGTTGTAACTTAGTATTCTGGAATCAGAATGGAAGACTGGATTACTGTTGATAAATAGTAACTTAAGTAGTCGAACTGCGAATACCCCGATATTACTTGTTGACCAGATGAGATCGGTCAATTTAGTTATTGCAATTGTTGTTTACATAAGTGTTTTTTGACCGTTGTTGAAAAATATTGTATTTGTTTGACACCATCCATCAATGTTTGTCTCTTTCTTATATCTTTCCTGTTCATCAGCACCCAGGGGCAGACCGACAGGGACTGGGCAGTCGGCGGGACAGTCAGAACACCACCAGGAGGACACCGCTGAGGTCTCCTCTGCTGGCCCCAGTAAGTCTTCTTGTTTTTAATAATATTTCTTATTCCATAACTTTTACTGCCCCATATTTTTCCCGAACTATTGTTTGTTTCCAAATGCTATTTTTTTACCACCAATTATCCTTCGATTTGTACGGTTTCAAAAATCTTATCCCTACCTCCGCTATGATGACTCTGAGTACTACTACTACTACAGTACATCTGTACTGTAGTAGCTAGTCTTGCCCAGTTGGCCAGTGCCACTCTTTGTGAAAGGTTGTAATATAAAACTCATATTCACCAGTAGCTCGAGCCATTGAGTCCAATCCGTTGGGTCGTCGTCTTGTACTACTTTTACTCTTATTGATCTTGAGGCTTTGAAAATTCACAGCAACAACAGCCCTACCAGATTTATTACTATTTTGATATGATATCCTATAGGACATACTACTGTTGTAGGGATCTTGCACATACACAGACATTTGCACCAGAAAATAGGATGTTGGTGATGGTAGGTTGGACCTTCCTTGCACACCTCAATCAGAAATTCCGCACCCACCACAATTCCACTGCTTGACTATAGTACTGTCTTGTCATAACTATTAGGTCTCGGACACTCCCCCAAGATACCCAACAAGTAGACAACCCAGAACATAACACACCCAACCTCTCAGTCGTGGAAGCAATTCACATGCACACCCTTACTTTAATTTGCTCACTCGTGTAAGTTAGTCCACACCAAATACCACCAAGTCTATGTAAGTTCAAAATGTTTATTTCAATTTGAGAAGGTCTGTACACTGTTTTCTTATAAATGCAGCACCAACCGGAAAATCAATAACATTAAAACAATATACATTGTTACACTTATACAGTTGGGTATTAAATCATGATAACTCAACAGTGGTGGAAGGCAGCACTACCATCCCCTAGGAATTTAGTTTATATAAATTTATAAATTAAGATGTGAGTGAAGGGACCCCTCACCTTAGAAAAACCTAGTACTGGTAGCTGTTGCATCATTCAGAAGCTCTGGTTCGTAGAAGGGAATCTTGCGTCTGTAATGCGAAAAATGAAATGGTGTGCGTTAGTATATTGCAACTTGCAAGCATTTCTCAGCCGTGCCAAAAAGTGTAGCATTTATGGATAAGCAATATGGACTAACAGTAACAGTAGTACACCAGTACTTCCTAAGAAAGTGGCTTGTTAATGTTTGTTGACCGCTTGTACGCAGCGCATAGACTAGACAGTAGCAGTGTGAGGCAGGTCATGTGGGCTCAAAGGTGTCTTAAGAAGCTGCAAGGTAACGTCACATGTGCAAAAATAAAAGACACAAAGGTAAAATGGTAGCATGGCTAGGGCTAATTAAGCAAAGGCTTCAATGATCGTATATAACTATTAGTGTCTACTCTACTACTACCTGATTTGTACTAGTGATGTATGTTAGTATTAACTCATTTTTCAACCTTGCTACTGATCAATAGGGGGGAGGTGTATATGACGCCTAATAAATGTGTAATGTTTTCTAGGCGCACTACCGACCACCATTGCCGGGGCCAGCGAACAAGGCGACGCGGAGGGCGAGGATGCGGCAGTTGCTGCCGATACCGACGATGGAGCGGTAGGGGGAGTGGCAGCACCAGTGGCAGGCGGTGGTAAGTTAGATTCATAATCCTTAACTATTGTTGAACTTGACAGTACACTCACTGCAAGGGTGTACTGTATGTATATGTATACTGTACAGTTGTGACTTAGAGCCCCATTAGGATGGTGGACGTGTATTGCCCCCGCCAGGCCGGCTGGAATTCACTGCCGACACCGCAGGGGCAAACCTCCCTCCATCCCTGTAGAAAATATTCAGACCCCCTACATGTCGACCAGGCAGGAAAGGGTTCAATATGCCAGTGGTGTCTCTCTGAACACACCGCCAGCCATATAATCTGCATTTTGGAATGCCTTTGCGTGGCGGTATTGCCGTCCGCCACGGAAAGGCATGCAGACATTGCAGAGTATGCTTGGGTGCCCCCATGGAGGGTACCTACCTATGCTATGGTACCCCCCCGCCTTTCAAAGCAAAACATGACAGGCTCCGTGCGGGGCCCGTCATGTTGTGCTTGGAAAAGCAGCACAACATTTTAGCATTGCTTTCAGCAAAGCCAACCAGAATGTAAAAAAACCCAGGATGTGCCCGCCACTGTGCCGGGCGCATCATTATAATTAATTGTCCCCACGGGACCCCCACCCTTTTTAGCATGAGGATGGCGGGCGGACAAAGTCCGCCCGCTATCCGATGTCGTAAGTAAGTATGAGTTGTTGGGGACGTTTGAAGAGTGAACTAGAAGACTAGAATTCCCTTTAATTGGCATAGGAGCGGGAGTATTGTGTAACCAATGGCCTCATCTATCTGATTTCAACTCCGCTTTGAAAGTTTTATGGAGAACAGCACCTGGTGCACTGTTCAACTAAAAAGTGAAAGACGGGTGGAAGGAAGAAGGACGGGCGACATTTAAAATGTTATGTACTACTGTGCGTTATTTTATAGTGCTACTCTACCATGCCACTATGTGTATAAATAATTACCTTGTTCTACTGTTTTTCTAAGAGTATATTTTACAATTGTCTTGTTTTTTTCTTTTTGATACACGACTACTCCGAAACAAAATCGGAAGGAGTTGGCCGCCAAGGCACGGCGCCAGAAGCTGGAGGCAATCCAGCGAGAATACCGGCGGCTGGTGGTCTTAGCCGAGGAGGAGGAGGAGACTGCGGCTGCAATTGTTGAGGCCTCCTCCAGTGGCCCGGGCCCCAGCCACCGCCCTCCAGCAGTACGGCGCCACCATCTGGCGGCTGCCCGCTGCCACCGTGCCATCTCCGGTGCCCCCCCACTGTGGCTGCAACTGCCGCGCCCTTAGATGCCGCGTCGCCCGTTTAGAGGGCGAGATGCGCCAGATGCGTGTCCTCCTTGAGTCTCGCCCCACCACTTAGTCCCTGTCATCCTGTTCTGCCCCTTTTTTAATTCTTGTTTGGGTGGGTGGGTGGGAACTTGTTTGGGCGTTACGGACTTCTATGGACATTGGTTGGGGTTAGGGAGGGGGGTGGGTCAGCTTTTTTGGGTTTAGTTTATTTTTGTTAGGGTAAATTAAATATATTTTTCTATGTTACATGCAAAGTTGTTAATGTTTTGTAGGTGGGGAAACTGTTTTACATCACACTGTATCCATGCTGGTGCATGGCCGCCCATAGCCTGTGTTTGATTTCAATAATTGGCTGAATGTATAAGACACAAACAGATAGATGCGACACACCTCATTCATTGACTGGTCCTTCTAGTACTTTCAGTCTGTCCTCTAGTCTATGCATTCTTACTGGTGCTTGATGTTTATGTCCAACTGTGGCACAGCACTGGCTGCATGGTGAAGATGGTTTCCTTTTTCATACATGCCATGATTGGGGTGGTGGTGGTGGTAGCATAGTATTAGTAGTAGACACTGGCGGGGCGGCAGCATTTGCAAAAAAAGAAAAGGAGACAGTCAATCGCCTTTGAGAGACTGTTAGAGGAGTAGTTGAATGAAGTACTGTACAGAACTTACCGAGCAACAATAATATGCTCAAATATTTGACAAAAAAACAGAATGGTGGTTTGGGATAGCCTACTAGACAGAGTTACAAACTATAGTTGTGTCGAGTCACTTGACTAGGCCTACAGCCTAACAGTTAGTGCTGTATATGAGGAATGAGAACAAACAAATCCAATCAATGCCGGCAATTCATGCTGAGGTATGTGTCCCTTTGTTAAATAAATTAACCTCTGAAATATCCTACTCATGGGTGGGCAAGCAGAAGAAGATCATCGCTCTGCCTTGAAATTGAAGTAGTGTGTGATTAAGTATTGGTGTACATTTAATTTAGTTACACCTCGACAATAACTCACACAGCCCGGGGGAAGAGGGTTAGGGTTTGTTGAATGGATGGGAAGGGGGTTTTGGGAAAGGTTTGACATAGAAAAACAGTATGCATACATAGACAAACAAACGACAATCATTGAAGACTACCATATCCATATGTTAAGGGAGAAAAAGGCAATGCATGCACGATGATGAGAGACTCGGATTACATACACTTCTAGTTCTTGTTCTGTTCCGGCCTTAATACTTTTACAGATAGCAAATAGAAATTTTAAATATTGGTAGGGAAGAATCGTAAACACAGAGCAAACCTAATGATGATAATAACAACTCCAAGAACACACTGTTGTAAAGATTGTATACAAAATATTAATCAAATTATTTAAAAGAAGATAAAAGTGAATACTGTTAAAGTGTTATCCTGGTCAAAAATGTGGATTGGATTTGCATCTCGGCATTCCTCTTGCTCCTCTCGTCCATCAATCTTGGGTGTGTTGCCTCGCCACTCGCCACTGCCCGGCTGGAAAAAAAAGGTGATTTATTGGTAAGGTAATTAATATGCATTGTAATGTTTTACAAAGTTTAGGGCAAGGCCCGGCCTGTAATTGTAGATGGAAAACCAAAGGGGATATTTGGAAAGAAAGTTAAAACAAATGCACAAGTGATGGTGTAGTGCAACAAGAACACTTTCCGAGGTGGCATGTACGCATCATCTCTACTACTCTAGTCTGTTTACAGCATTGACCTTCAACAGTAACAGGAGAGAGCAGGCCCACAGTGCTTAGCAGTAGCACATCCTACGTTAACAGTTTAGAGTCCTTTTTTTCTCTCAAAGAGTTGGACAAACGCAAAGCACATTGTCCATTCCAAACATTGCATTTTACAGTTTCAGTTAGTAAAATCAATGCACTGCAGTCATCCCACCGCTACACTCTATTCCACTTCTACACAGACATTTGTGTCTGCTGTGGTTGTTGTTGGCTTTTCCGTTTTATGCCACTCATGAAACGTCCTCCTGACTTCATCATCATCTCCGATACTTTTACTGACTGACTGTGAAGATCAGCCTGCAGTATAAGTAAAACTTTTATGACACAACAAGAGTAGAAGTATAAATATTACTGACTTGAGTCATTCTTTATTGTGTACAGAAAGATAGATTACTAGTACACTTTGACATCACTTTGTGCACAACAAACAAACAACGGAAACACAAAGACCAATCGCTCAGAGTCAGGTGTCCAATGCATGCCATTAATTGTCATCATTGCCTGTTCCTTCTCATCTTAAGTTAACGGGCCGTCTATTTCGCCATCATCATGATGGACGGATCTGTTGTGTCAATCATACTCATTGCGCAGATTGAGTGAGTGCCCTTCCTGTATTGAATTAAAAGCAATGTATCACCAAGCTGCAGGAGAAGTACACATTTCTTATTTGCAAGAAGGGGAAAATTGAATTCACCTTGAGTTAAGTTTAGTGTGTTCTGTAGAAAATTGATTAGTGGCAGTGCACAATTACATAAATTCATGCACAACAAACACAACAAAATCTAAATCATTCAGTCTGCGACTCTGCGTCCAATGCATGGCATCAATCATTACCTGTTCCATCTTATTTTCAGTTAATGGCCAGTCTCTCTCGGCTCTGAAAGGAGGATAGCTATAGTAGTTATCTGATTCATGCTCCACTTCTTTTGGAAGGACTAGGAAAGTTTGAATTTGTTGTTACCATCATCATCATTCATGAAGGAAATGGAATTGAGCAGGAGAATCAGTATGATGGAGTGGAGGAGCTGGATTCGGAGGACTGTACTGTCAAATAGCAGACACCTGAAACTTGTATATTAAATTAGAAGAGTAGAAGACAGTGGTAATGGATTTGTTGTGATTCACAAGTTCATAACCGGAACGACAGACACATAAACAAAGGGGGAAAAAAGGGAGGAAGACAGTAAGTGCGAGCCTAATTGTCAGAGAAGTGTAGCTCGTCCTCAAACTCTGGGGGTTCAGCTAGTAGTAGGTAATCATCTGACACAATACTTCCGTCACCTGAGCCGCTGTCCTCATCTTCCTCCATTGATTCATGTATTGTGTAATTCGGTGGTATGAAGTGCTGATTCATTTTGATCATTGTTAACCTCTCCACGTTTTTTGGAGATAGACTGGTCCTTCTCAATGTTACAATGGAACCAGCAGCACTGAAAACACGTTCGGAAGAGACACTTGCGACAGGGCAAGCCAGATAGCTTATCGCCAGCCTGCTGAGCTGTGGCCATTCAGACCTTTTCCTATACAAATACTGCAATGGGTTTTGATCAACGTACACCTCTGTTGGGTCGTCCAGATAGGCCTGGACCATCCGCTCAATGTTGAGGGTTGCTGCTGGTAAGCTTTCGTGCTGTTTTTTCTGTGCATCTGCACTGTGCTTACAAAGGCCTATCTGTACATACCAATCCTGTAATGATAATGATTGTACTCGGCCTAATGATCCAGTTATTGTTTCTGTAGTCGATAGTGATGGTGAGTGTTGTGATTGTGAGCCAAACGCACTGCCCTCAGCCGACGAAGTTGCACTTGATCCTGCATGGCCTGCTTCAGTACTTGTTGTGGGTTGATCTTGCGGGCTTTTAATTAGCAGCCCTTCGTTTTCCAACTTACTGGCTGCTTCAGCTATACAACTTTTGTAGCTGGCAACATCAATGTCAGAAAAAGCAAAGAATGTCTTAAGTAGTCCTAATTTTGCACGTGGATCCAGAATTGTGGCACAAATGTAATGTTCTTGTGACAAAATTTTATTTTGTATCCTTACATTTTCAGCTAAGCGCCGGGATAAGCTCTCCACCAAGTCATGGGCTTGCCTTCTGTCCTCTACACCTTTGTATGATTCAGACACATTATTCAGCTCATGCTCTAGCATTTGCAATAATGGGATAGCTTGGCCCATTGTACAGTCCTCCTTGCTGACTTCACGTGTGAAGACCTCAAAAGGAGACAGCATCTCAGTCAGGCATTTAATTAGGGTCCATTGATCCCTCTCAAGTTTCATGCCTTTAACACTAGCATCCCTGCTTCTGTACCAGACATATTCATGGAGTGACCTGTGCTGTTCGTACAGACGATCAAGCATGTAATACGTTGAGTTCCAACGTGTTGCCACCTCCTGGATGAGTGCCTTGACTGGCATCCTAAGTTCACGTTGGATGATCCTCAGCTGCTTCCGAGCTTTAAAAGAATGGCTGAAATGAGTGCATATTCTTCGGCAGATGGCCAGTAAATTGCTGACTATGGGTTCTTTTTTCAGAAAGTCTTGAACTATAATGTTTATGCAGTGCGCCAAACACGTAACCCTGAAATAGGAACCAAGTTCCATGGCCTTAAGTACATTACTGCCATTGTCTGTGGCAACAAAACCAATACCGAGCCCTCTGGGCCGCAGTCATTCCAAAACCTTGCTGCGAAACTCGTGTAAAATGTTTTCAGCCATATGAGATTTCTCCATGGCGAACATGGCTACAGTTGCATGTTTCCGAGTACCTTAAAAAATCGCAGCTGTGTCAACAACACCTCGTGCAGATAGTTTATCTCTAACCCCTACAAAAGATATCCAGTGTGCAGTGATGGACAAGTAATCTGTGGCTTGGCAACTGCTCCACATGTCTGTTGTCAGGTGGATATTGTGCACAGCACTCTGCTGCAAAGCTTGTCCAACCAATTTCAGCACATCATGATGTAGTGCCGGAACAGCAATTCTTGCGAAATAGGACCGGCTGGGAACTTTCCATTTCGGGCAGATGGCAGACACAAATTCAAGGAAACCCACCCCTTCCACAAATGAAAAAGGAAGAAGGTCCAGCGCTAACATTTTAGCCAGCTTCGCATTGTACAATCGTGCCGTTGGGTGGTTGCGTTGGAACTGCCCCTCCAACCTAAACATGCTCTAAATGGTAGGCTGGCTTACTTTCCTTAGTGGTGCTGTTTTCATTAACCCACTAAGGCTCAACGACACAGATTGTCTCATTGAGGTCGTGCCGTTCGTCTTGGTGTCTCATCCAGACTCTGAGTATGGCTCTTACTGCGGTGCCACTCTGATGTTACTGAGGAGGATGTGGGCGTTACTGCTGCACTACTGGGGACAGGGCTAGAAATGCCTCCCTCTTCTTCACCTGCCACCGCAATAATATCGCTCTCTGATTCATCCTGACCAACTTCAATGGGTTGAGTTTTTCTACTTTCTTTTAACTTAAGTAGGTGATCATCCCACACGATAGTGTGGTGTATTCTTAGATGACTTGCTTGTCCTCCGGTACCATAGTTTGTACCAAGCTTACCACGCCGAACACCTTACAGACAAATTGAGCATATAGCGACGTTCTCCTCCTTGGCACTAACAGAAAAGAAGTCCCAAACTGGGGAGGAGAACTTTCTGGCGCTGCTGGATGTGCCACTTCCAACACCAGATGAACTGGAGGGGGTGCTTGAAATGTGACCCTGTGCACCTAGACTGTGACTTTTACTACCACTACCTACTGAGATGGTTGAGCTGGATGTAGGTCCCTGCCGGGCCTTGGAAAATATGGCAGCTGGAGGTAGTGGTGGTATAACTCAAAAAAGAGAAGAGAGGGGCTCCGTACCCACAAAAAAGGGTAGAGCACCAAAAGACACTAGTCACAAGCAAAATTCCCCTTCTTGGCACACTAAATTTCTATAAACTCACACACAAGGATAACGCCATTCTGTTACCAGAACAAGACACCAAAAATAGAACCTAATCCAATATTCATATGAAAAAAATCAATGTATTTTATTAAAATATAATCATATAGCTTTATACAATAACAAGTTCATACACCACAAAGATAAAAAAAAAACAATTCAAAACACAAATAGATATACATAATAATGAATACTCAACAAACAAGGACATGGGGGAGAAGTAGTACAAAAAATATTTTCTTATCGTCAAAGAGGGAAGACATATGATCAAGATCAGCTCTTTTCCTAGGTAGTAACACAAAAACTTAATAATTCGGAAAAAGAGATGTCATTATAATCTATAGTCTCCCTTCTAGACTTGCGTCGACGCGTTTCGGTGGGACTCAAAGCATAAAAGACCACCTTCTTCAGGACAATATATTATATTCTCCCATGGAGTATACGTGCAATCTGAATCAAATGACAAAATATCAACATTAAAAACATATCCAACATTTTACACATCAAAGAATAAAACACTCTTCTTATATACATGGGCATCTCTGTCCAATTACATTGATTCCATTCACAAAGACAGTACTTTACTACACAATACAAAACTATTTTTCGAAATGCTGCCGTTTTGATAATAGAGTATAGCATATGGTGTACACAGGTCTGGATTAGGACTGATATCCTTTAACAACGGCAATTTTGACTGCAAGTTTGCAGTTTGTTTAGAGTATCCTCTAGAAAGCAATTTTCCATTTGAATATTTTGTGTCCTGAGGTATATCTGGGTGGAGTTATGTGTGCAACTTAAACGACCATTGTTAGGGTCAAGTATTAATACTCAGCCCTTTCGAGCCTTTTGGAAGTTTAAGATGGCCGACATAGTAGTTGGTAGAATCACTGCTGGGTGGGTGTTATACCTTAATAGGAACAACACTAAGCTGGGCCGATCTACTTTGGAACTTAAAGATGGCCGCCGGAGCAAGTTTCTGATTTATTTTGTAGTGGGCGTTTTTTAAGACTAGTAGTGACTATTCTCTCATGTACTCAGTTGTGATGTCAATATTGAGGTTATCTGTTGCTGTGTCATTTGTACGTCAGACGAGAAAGCTCGGGACTCTCATACGGTTATGGCTTTTCTTAAGGTAGTTTAAGATGGCCGCCATAGTGGAACCCCTGTGTCTCCATCGAGTCAACACAAGACAGCTGTTGCTCGTTGATCGAGAAAGTCCTTGATTTATGTGGTATATAAGGGGGTTTAGTTTTGGTGTAGTTGTTGAGACGTGTGGACCCATAGAGCGTTACGAGGCATTTACGCCTGATAGATGAGGTGAGTGGAAGGAACACTTAAGGTCAGCGAAGTGTTTAGTGTAGGAGGTCCTCTTCTCTAGAACCTGGTCAGCTGCCGTTTTAATCAGGGAATGTGGAACGCATATCGATACGTTACATGGTTGAGCAGGGGTTTGTATAATCACATCGCTTCTGCAGAGAATGTTTTAGCTTGGGTGGGTTTAACTCTACTTAGGCAGAGCAGGGGTTTGAATATGAGGTAAATAGAAGGAGGATTCTAGATCGGCATTCTGTTTAGTGTGGGAGGTTTTCTTTTTAGCCCCAAATTAGTAGCCGTTTCCTTTTCTTTTTTAGCCCCAAATTAATAGCCGTTACAATCATGGAATGCGGAACGTATAGAGATACTTTATAAGGCTGATCAGGTGCCTGTATAATCACACCGCTTCTGCAGAGAAGGTTTGAGCCTGGGGGAGGTTTAGTTCTACTGAGGTAAAGCAGGGGTAGAATAATCATCCCGCACTAGTAGAGATTGTCGGAGTTTTTGGTGTTAAGTTCTACCCTGGTTCTCCGACAATGGGTCTAGTGTAGAAGTAAGGGATTTCTTCCCTAAGTATAGCCATTCGTGGGGAATTACTTGACTGATACGAAGGAGCCAATGCTGCTGTTTCATTAGTATTTTCGCCATAGTAGTTGATGTAATAACGACTGAATACGGTATTCTTGTCCTTTCAGCAAAACAAAAGAAACTCGAAATTAAGTTGTGATCGAGATATTCTGAGGGAGTGAAAGAATTTAATAAAGGCCTCCCCAGGATTTTGTCTTTTTTAAAAGAACACTCAATTTCCACGAATCGATTAAGGTAAATTCATGTCTCCTAAAAAATGTGTTTTGTGCTAGCAAGTCTGATACTACTGAACAATGTAGTGATGATAATGGAGGTTTCCAGCTTTCTTAATAGAAAAAATATATATATTTTTGGATTTTTTCCAGATTTGGTTGTTGCTTTTAAATACCTGAATCTGGTGACCCCATGAGCACAGGACGACAGGTAAACAGATGACTAAGATTGGTGTTTCACAGTCTCCTACCGTGGAATTAATCAGACTCTATCTAAAGTACAAGTCTCTTAATTCTTTTAGACGGACAGGTCAATTTTTGTGTGACTCCATCTAGTGTCGTTGATGGTGGAATACGAGGAGGCAAGGACCCCTGAGCAGTCACCATACTTTTACGTATTGTCCAAAATTATAAGGTACAAACTTATAGGATTTATTATCATCCTTTTCGTCTAAATAGAATGCTGTAAGGATGGCACAGTGTGTACTGTTTGTGATTGAATGAGTGGTATGAGGAGTCACCAGGAGAACAACACTGTTGTGTGTATATATAAAAATAGTTTTGTAATGTGTAGTAAAGTCCTGTTTTTGTGAATGTAATCAATGTAATTGGACAGAGATGCCCATGTATATAAGAAGAGTGTTTTATTCTTTGATGTGTAAAATGTTGGATATGTTTTTAATGTTGATATTTTGTCATTTGATTCAGATTGAACGTATGCTCCATGGGAGAATATAATATTTGTCCTGAGGAAGGTGGTCTTTTATGCTTTGAGTCCCACCGAAACGCGTCGACGCAAGTCTAGAAGGGAGACTATAGATTATAATGACATTTCTTTTTCTGAATTATTAAGTGTTTGTATTACTACCTAGGAAAAGCGCTGATCTTTGAAGTACTGGGTTTTTCAGAACCCAGCGGTGCCAGGGAACACACCCTAAGACTTCGAGTCCTTTCTGTTTCAGACTACAGAAACCCAGAGTCTTCTTGGTGAAGTCAAAGATCGTATTTATTGGCTGCAACCAGTAACAGGTATCCTAGAAGTACAACACGGTGTATATTCTCAGGAGACTGCTCAACCTTACAAAGCCAGCCTTCTCTTTTTATACAAAATATTATGCTTTAGGCAAACATTCCTTATTTTACAGTTGACCATTCACATATTTTCACTACAAAGAAAAAGCAGAGTCATGATGACAAGCCCATATTTCAGTTTGTTCAGCCCTCAATCAATTACCCGGCAAGGCTCGGTACTTTCATCAGATATCGACGGACCCCCAATAAAAACGGGCACCTCCTCCTCGTAAAGCAAGTCATAAAGAAAGAAACAGGGACAGGTGTGTGTAAGATTAGGCATGGTTTGTGTGTGATGAAAGGTTTTATGATATGTTGTGCCTTGATACCAATCTCATTCGGCCACTGGGAAAGGAACTGGCCGAACAGGTTTGACTTCAGGCAGTGGAGTCAGCTTGCCCAGGTCACAGAGGAGTCAGCAAAGGTGTACGTGTCCTTCAGACTCGTTTTTGGCCTTAGTCATTGGCCTATGTGAGGGCAATCACAAAATGGCTGCCGTTCAAATGGAACCCGAGGGTTCAGGACGGAAACTCTGATTTCAGGGTGATTTTGTCACCCGAATATGATGAAAATACTTGAGCATAGTATTCTAATCAATCTCGGTCTGCTGATACCAAAATCGTCATGATACGACGATGTTTATAACACGGATCCAGAATTTTCAGTACCACAGACCCTCCTTTTGCCCTTACATAGGCAATAACCTATACTCACGCTAATCTGAGTCCAGGTCTATATTCATAAAGTCGTTGAGATGTTGCTGTAGCATCATCCTATTACTTAGCTCATCTCTTGATACAGGTTTCCTTACACACGATGTAGCACAGAGGCCACATACTGCAGGAGCACACTGTACACACAGACAGGACAGGAAAAGAATGGCTAAGATCATCCCAATGACTATCAGAATCTTCCATCCCCAGGCGGATATCAGTTCCCAGAACCACCCCATCAATGACCAATCTCCTTTATCCACGTGAATAGATTCGGAGATTTTATGCAGTTTGGAAATGGCCTGGTAAACTGTCGGAGCGTTATCTGGAATGAAAACACAGCAACTTGATTGGATCACTTTACATACCCCACCTCGGTCTGCAAGTGTGACGTCTAATGCGACCCTGTTCTGAAGAGTGATAAGGCGATCCGACTGGAGCTCAACAGTCAAATTACTAAGGGCACCGGCGGTTTCAACTACCGTGGATTCAACCACCCTTGTCAATTGCCTTATGTTCCTGCTGTTAACCATAGGCCCCCAAAACGGCAGAAAACCCTTTACGAAGTCTCCAAATTCTTGTCCTGTAGTGTCTTCTTTACTGATGACACCTCTAACTATCCTTGTCTTATGGCAATCTGCCGCGGCCGTGTAGGTGGGAGGCAACAGGAACGAAACAAAACATGTGCCTGAGAAGTCAGGGGGCAACCATGTATAGGCTCTATTATGGCAGATGAAATAGGTACCTTTAGCTGCTAAGAATGAAGGGGAAGTCTGAGACGCAAAAGCATATGTTTCAGTGCAGATACTTTTCCCTAACTGAGCTCTGGGATTCTTGCCATTACCTTGCAGACATAGGTGACCCTGATGGGGTACAATCCAAATCAGGGAGGATCTCTTTGCTCGCTGGTTCTCACTCAGAGTAACTCCATATCCTGTTATGTTCCATCCAATATATGCTAGTGTCTCATCTTTCGGGATAGTCTCATAGGAAATATCTTCCCTAATCATATCTACTATACCCTTAACTAGAGCACTATTCTTAGGATTATCTTTCACAGAATGTAGGGGGTTGGCTTCATGAGCGTATATGAACATCGTTCTATATGCCCACACAGAACCAATATGGCTGAAAGGCAGGACCAGATAAGGGATACCTTTATCAGTAGTATGAGGCATAAGACCACACACCCAACAGTTAGTTGTGTTCACTACTAATTGGTGTTGGTGTAGAAGCTGAATGAATGAATTATTGACAAATTCTAATCTTCTAGCGGACTCGTGTTCAGGCAGAGGGTGAAAAGAATGCGAGGAAACAGTAGAAGGAGGTATGGGCTGTGTAGTGGGTGCAAATGTCACTTTGAAAAGAGAATAAAACATATCCTATTAAAAACGTCATTACACTAAGCAACATGAACATACATAATATCAAAAATCGTTTCTTTGTCATCATTATAGACATTCTGGCTTTAAAGTCCATCTGTTTGGCAGGTCTCTCATTCTGTGGTAAATAATTTTCCTTTACCAGGACTGAATTTGATACAGAAACATAATAAAATAGCTCAGTAAAATGAGAGGCAGAATCCGTGGTATTAGAGGTTCGGAATGGGCTTTATTCCAATAATCGATTATAATCGGATGCTCCAAGTTCCATCACCACGGGGGTTCAGGAAGTGAAGTACATACATTATTGACATGAAATGACTTTTATAGTACATACATTACAATGAAGCGAATGCAGTAGGCGTAACAATTGATAAGGAAAATGACGAGTTGTCTGCGTAACCGAAAATGGGTGGAACAAGGAGTAAAAAGGAACATAATTGGTTGTGATGTCACCTATAGGTGGATCTATAAGATAATACTTGGCATAGATGCGCGCGCAGCAGCATGACGTGTAATTGACGTGTAACTAGGGGGTGAAGGGGACTTGACATTTAGCTCTACATGTGGAGACAAGAACTCTGGGGGGTCAAGTCAACCTAATCCCAAATCATATCTAACATCCTATGTTTAAAGAACTATGTTATCCATAAAAGAAGGACTCTCGGACAGAATCTATTCTATACTGACTGTGCGTGCGTGTACAAGCGTCTAAGTGTCTACACTAAATGCGAGGGGGTAGAAATATTCCATGGTGACAGGACTATGAATTACTTGCATGAGGACAGAGAAGCCGGGCCCTTTGCTTGGTAACTGGAAGAATGTTTACTTAAACTACTAGGCAGGAATGCATCGGCTGAGGGGGAAGCAGATAATTTGAAGGTGAAATACAGTTCTTGGCAGAGAATAGGCTGATGTCAGGCTTCGCGAGCCGCGCAGAGAATGAGACAAAGTTCATGGTCACAGATGCAGGCTCGAACTGGAGCTTTCAGAGGCAGAAAGCAAGAAGAGTTGGATGACAGAATCTGGGCCTACTTGCCTGGACTGTAAAATGGCATAAGTGAACCATATAAAGCCGGTGGCCTTTCGTACTTAGGAATGGAATATCCGGCCTATTCATGGCGGATCTGACAGAGGACAGGTTGACGGTGGACGCACATGTATTTGCGTCTTCATGACTGGAACTGGAGGGAACATACATGTACTTGTGACATGCACATAGAACCGTTGGGGTCCAAGATAGGGGACATAACTGACCAGAAAAATCCATATTTCCACATTCCCTCCTTGTCCCCTACTTGCCCGTTAAGAGATATCAATCTTCATTAATCCATTGATCTGTTAATATAACATCATTTGTTCTTCTTTCTTCTTCCGTGACGAATGAAATCTTGGTGGTGGAATACATGATGTGGCACACAGACCACAGATCGCTGGTCCACATTGTAGACATAGACAGCAACTGAATAGTATGAGAAGGCCAATACCTAGGAAGGATAGAACTCTCCATCCCCAGGCTGATATCACACTCCAAAACCAACTGGACCAAGTCCAAGTGCCTGGGTTCGGGTGTATCTGGTTTACAATCTTATGAAGGCGAGTTATGGCTTTATATACTGATGGCGAATTTTCTGGTATGAATACGCAGCAGCTTGATCCGATGACCCTACAAGCTCCGCCCCTATCAGCCAGGATGACGTCAAGGACAAGACGATTTTGAAGCACAACAATCCGCATAGCAGACTGCTCTTCTGTTAAATTGCCTAGGGCGGAAATAGTTTCATTCACTACTGCTTCAAGGGTTCTAGTTAATCTACGTATCAGTTTACTATTAGTAACAGTACCTATATAGGGAAAGATGCCTTTATTGAAATCTGTGTATTTCTCCCATGCTGTTTCAGTATAATCGACAATTGGGAGATCTCTCCGCTCTCTGTTGTGTACTAAATGAATATTTCTGTAATAATCCGGAGGAGCTAGAAAAACAGGTGGCAAAAGGAATGCAATGTAGCAGGTACCGTCCCAGTCTAGAGGCAGACGCATATATGCAGTCTGACCACATATAAAGTAGGAGTGGTGATAAGCTCTAAATGAAGATTTGCCTTGATCACTGAATTCTACTATAGTAGTGCATTTACTATGGCCCATATGTATGGAACCAACCTTTCTTACACATAATTCCCCTTTTGCTGGGAATACTGACATGGTGGGTAAGACTAGTTCAACTTCGGATATGACATTTAGAATCATGGGATTAGGTGTAAAATTACCTAATCCATATACTTCATTTTCTAGATTAGTTCCTGTTCTTTTGGGGCGACCCTCCTTGTCAGGGTAGCAGACCTTGAGTAAAACTAGGTTCAGATTTCCCCATACCCACTGATCTTGGTAAACAGCTGTGTCTGAATCTATGGAATTGATTAAACTAAACCATGCTCCACAGGAGCCGTTATGTGTAAATGGGTGTGGAAAGAATGGCAGGACTCCTTCATAATTCTGATAGGGAGGGAGCCGACCACACACCCAACAATTAGTGGCATTACTAGTCTGATGGGAATGATGTAACATACTAATGAAAGTGTTATTGCGCAGCGCAAGTCTATAAGACAATTCATGCGGAGGTAAGTCACTAAAAGAATGTTCAGCAGTAACATTATAAACATGTCTAGAAATAGGGTAATATATGTGCAACAATATGCTTGCAGTAATTATTAAAAGACTCAAGAAAAACAAGATTATTAATGTCACTATGCAATGGCTACGCAGTAATTTACAATACGCCTGTCGTTTCATCATTTTTCGCGACTGTCCATGATTCAGGTCTAGAGGATACATGTCAGAGACAGATTCAACCGCTTCACCTAGGAGAGGACTTAAACAATCAAACCGTCTGACGTTCTAGGCCTCAATTTAGCTTTATAGAGTTCATTTTCAGTTTTTTCAACCAAAGGAAGTTTTGAATTAGTCTGTGAGGGAGTGCAGGGCACAATGTCTATACCCGAGTATTGTCCATGAAATTTCTTGATATGACTTGAATGAATCCAGCCCTTGCGGCCCTCGATCTTCACGGCTGTCCTTGTGGTTAGCAGAACCAACTTGGGTGTCTTCCACCTGGGCTCCAGCTGAGTCTTTCGGTCGAAATTTCTCACAAATACAATATCACCCGGAACTACGTCATGGGGTTTCACCTCAGTGTTGTCGGGAAAGGCTGCAGCTACCTGTGAACGACAAGATTGTAGTGCAGACATCAAGTAAGCCAAGTAATCTGTCAGCATATTACAGTCAACATCAGTTATTTTGCGTGGAATAGGCGTCCCCCACATATTTGGTGGTCTGCCGAAGATCACCTCATACGGGGATAGCCCTGTTCGAGAGTGTGCTACCATTCTCATGTAAAAGAGTGCAACTGGTAATGCTACTACCCAGTCGACACCTTTCTCTCTGCATATTTTGGACAATCTGATTTTCAGTATCTGGTTATGTCTTTCTACGAGACCTGCTGCCTCGGGGTGTCGGACACAGTGGAATTTCCACTGATATCCTAACAGAAGTGAAACATGTTTCATTAATTCGGATGAGAACGGCTGGCCGTTATCTGAGTAGACAACACGTGGTAAACCGTATCGTGGGAAGAATTCTCGAACCAACTGTTTGGCAGTAGTCGGGGCAGTGTAATCTGAAACCGGGTATGCCTCCGTCCAACGGGACAGAGCGCAGACGACTACGAGAACATATTTGAATCCTCGACATCGTTCCATCTGGATATAATCCATCTGGAGTACTTCAAAAGGGTGATCAGGAGGATGAAATCCACCTTGTTCTACGGGAACGCTTTTTCCTGGGTTAAACTGACAACAGATCATACAGGTACGGACTTTTTGCTTTGCGGCTGCTCGTAAATGTTTATTGAACCAAATGTGTTGAATGCTGTCTAGCATAGCTTTTTCTCCGAGATGTGCTGGACTATGTGTAGTGTTAATTATAACTTGGACCATTGAATCAGGAAGGAACCATACAGACTTTTCCTTCATCATCCATCCTTGGTCCGTTTGGATCCCTCCTAATTCAGTCCATTTCTTTATTTCGTCTTGTGTAGCATGTGTCTGTATGTCAATTACGTCAAGAGTAGGATCTTTAACTGTCATACAATGTGTCGGCATCGGGACTATTGTCTTTGTCATGTCGGGGGTTTGAGTTTGAGCAGTCTGTTTAGCTGTTCTGTCGGCTAGATCATTGCCTTGGGAAATGATATCAGTAACCTTCGTATGAGCCTTACATTTCATAATTGATATTGCAGTGGGCCGATGTATTGCATCTAATAAAGCATGAATGAGGGGTCCGTGCTGAATGTGGGCACCGTGGGAAGTTAAATAACCTCTCTCTCGCCACAGCACGCCGAAGTCATGTACAACTCCGAATGCATAACGTGAATCAGTGTATATGTTGACTTTTTTATTCGTGGCTTGAATACAGGCTTGTGTCAGAGCGATGAGCTCTGCGGCTTGAGCTGACAAAGTATTTATACGATTAGTTTCAATGACTTCAGTATCTGTTGTGACTGCGTAAGCGGCCACTAACTCTCCTGTACTTGTTCTCATACATGAACCATCTACATACAACGTCAGGTCTGGATCTGACAATGGGACATCGGTTAAGTCTTGTCTGGGTTTTGTCGTTATAGTAATAACTTCAATACAGTCATGAGCTAGTGGGTCTGTTCCGGTTACTGGCAAAAGTGTGGCAGGATTCAATGTGTTACAGCGTCTGATTTCTATGTGTGGCTGAAACAATGTAAGTTCATACCCTGTAAGTCGCGCTATAGTCAAGTGTTGTGTTTGCGTTCTATTTACAAGAACCTCTACTGCGTGTGGTACTTGAACTGTCAATGGATGTCCTAACACTATGGCATCGCTTTGTCTGATTGCTAAAGCTGTCGCTGCTACTGATTTCAGGCATGCAGGCAAAGCCTGAGCTACGGGATCTAATGTACTAGAAAAATAAGCACATGGTTTGTGTGCTCCTGCTTGTTCCTGTGTGAGTACTGACAAGGCAGTACCTTCGCGTTCTGTAACAAAGAGTGTAAACTGTTTTCTGTAACATGGCGTTGCTAAAACAGGTGCTTGACATAAAGCTTTCTTTAAGCTTTCAAAAGCTTGTGTATGTTCCTGGGTCCAAGGGAGAACAGTCGATGTGGCTGCCTCCTGTGTTGTCAACTGAATGAGTGGTTTTGCTAGGAATGCATACTGAGGGATCCACTGTCTACAGTATGAAGTGAGGCCTATGAAAGCCCGTACTTCCTTTTGTGTCTTGGGCATTGGCATGTTAGCTATTAACTGAATGCGGTCGGGTGTAAGCTGTCTTCCCTCCTTGGACAGCGAGTGTCCAAGATAAACAACTCGCTGGACACAGAATTGCAGCTTAGAAGGGGACACCTTGTGCCCCTTTTCGGCTAGAAATTTTAAAACTGTCAGTGATGCTTTTTCACATTCTGGTTTGCTTCTTGCGGTGATCAGTAAATCATCGACGTATTGGAGCAGAGCAGTGTTAACTGGCATGTGGATACTATCGAGTTCTCGTTTCAGTGCTTGGCTATAGATGCTGGGGCTTTCTGTAAATCCTTGAGGTGCGCGTGAGAATTTAAAGCTACGCCCATTTAAACTAAATCCGAACAAATATTGGCTTTCCGGATCTATTGGGACGCTGAAAAAAGCATTCTTGAGATCAATTACAGTAAAGAATGTTGCTTCGGAATCAATGGCTGTCAGTAATGACGAGATATCTGGGACCACAGGGAATTGTGGCACAATGCATTTGTTTAACTCGCGCAGATCAATAACCAATCGATAGACTGGCGGGGCCTTAGGATCTGTTCGTTTAAGAATCGGAATTATCGGTGAATTACATACATTGGAGTCCGTTTCCACGACTACTCCTTGGGCAATGAGCTCGTCAATGATTTGTAGTAAAGCCACTACAGCATCTGGTGGTAACTTGTATTGTCGCATTCGTGGTAGCACCACTCCTGCCTTTAATGTGACTCGATATGGTGTAATATTCATGCGTCCAACATCAGTAGGGCCTTGTGCCCATAGATGTGTAGGTAATGTCTGTAGTCGGGGATCCATGTCTCTAGACACATAGTGACCTTTAGAATCACGTAAAAACAACCTTACTCCTTCCGGAGAACAACATATTATGGCTCCTAGAGCTTTCAACGTTTTTATTCCTAGCAAGTTTTCTGGACATGATTTAGTAAGCAATAAATCTGTAGTTCGGGTCAGAGGTCCTATCGTAAGTGGCAGTGGCTGTGATACTTCATTAACAATAGGTTTTCCTGAAAAACCAAGGGAAATATTCTGTGAGCCTGAGAGGGGTGCCCCTGGAACTTCACTACGTTTTATGGTCGTTCGACTTGCCCCTGTATCGAGTAGAAATTTTCTGTCTTGGCCTAATAATTCACTATGTACATAAGGTCCTTCTTGATCTACTGGGATTTCAATAAGGGGTAAGTCAACTTCCCTCTCTAGGCTAGTTCATGCGTAACGCTGATACTCAGGATATTCATACTGTGCGGTCTGATACATTTGTCGTGTTGTTGTCTGTGTGGCAGCAACAGGCAACGGTGGTGCAGCTGGCACAAACTGTACTGGCTGTTGTGCGGCTGGCATGGCCTGGGCATGCTGCGGGGCTCCTTGTTCATTCTGCTCTTGTCTAAATGGCCGTGATCTTTCTTGTGTTTTACCTATGCTGATATTATGTTTTAAAACTGGACAATCGTGTACGTAATGACCTGGCTTTTTACAATAATTGCATGTCCCTTTTACAGGTCCTGCTGAATCGGAATGTGTCATACCCTTTTTATGTCCTTCAGCTGGAACTGTCTGGGAAACTAGCATTTTCATTTTCGTGTCTTTCATGCGTCTGTGTTCATGTTCTTGTTCCTCTCTAATTCTATTGTGATGGTACTGTAACATTTGTAACATTTGTGATGGAGTGTTACCTTGCCAGGTACTCTCGAATTTTAATACTCTATTCTTTACTGGGGGCAGGGCATTTTCTACTAATTTTGTTACAAACAGATGTGGGTATGATTCGCTACTTGCTTTTATGCCACTATTTATACCAAAACATTTTTCAAATCGGGCATAGTAATCACTAGTGTCTTCATCTTGCTTCTGTTTACAGGCTGAAATTGTACCCCAATCTTCCTTTTTCGTAGTTAATAAACGTGGCAGTACCTGTACTAATAAACCTGGCAGTGCTTTAGTTTTATCCCCAAGTCCTGCTCCTGCAGTTCGGGTCTTTTCTTCTGCTTCTAACACTGACCATTCTATCTTTTGGTCTCCTACCTCCCACTCTTTTTCCTTGAGTTTCTCATAAATACCAGCAGGCATCAATACCTTTAATATTGTCATAATGTCGGGATAGGTATACTCTCCCATGAGTAGCATGTCTTTAATTTCTCGGTGAAAACCCGCTGGATCTTTGTCATGACTGGGTACCACTTTTTTCATTTGTAACAATTCTATTTTTGATATGGGCGTATATACAAATACGCGCTTAAACTCGTTGTCCTCGCCTTTTATTGGGTGTACTTCTCGTAAGGGATTCTGTCTATCCATGTGATACGTGGTTCTTTTCTTGACGGGCAATGAGACACGGTCTGAACATACAAAAAGAATATACTGCTTTCTTGATTCTAGAATTTCTTTAATTAATTTAGTACCTGAACCTCTCCATTTATTCATAAGCAATTCGGTCAATATGTCAGGTAAGGGACCAGGGTCCGAATGCTGACTCCGATATAGTATAATGAGTTGTTGAATCATATAAATCCCAGCTAACCTCTGTTCGTCTGGGGTGAGATTCAAAAATGTGCGTGCTAGTGTATCATCACTATATTTTCCGGGACTGTCCACCCAATGGACAGCTGCCCTGGCTAAATCTTGTTCATCCATAGAATCGAGAAAATGATAACCCCTTCGTTCTTGGAGTAGTTTGTCGGCGGTTTGGAACGAATGCTCGTTAGACCTTATATTAATTATAGGTATTTGGAAATTCCTGTTATTATCTGGACATATCGGACGTATCGAGTCAGTAAGACATCTATTACTATTACAAGATCTTCCTCTACCTACATAGGCTATGGTGTCCGACTGTCCGGTGGGCAGTCCTGACCCTTCTTCCTCGCTTTGTTCGAACTCGTCTACCTCTAATCTCTCTTCGTGTAGGCGTTCTATTTCTTTACGGATCTTTCGGCACATGGCTATTATACAATTCTGTTTATCATGTCTCCCTTCTGATATATTCTGGCTCCATCTTGTAAGAATTTTCATTGCTTCCGGGTCTACCCCCGGTCGGTCTTGATTTCTGATCACACAGTTTATGAGGAAACGTAACAGTTCCCCCTGTATCTCTACTTTCTGGTATTCCATAGCTCTGTTAATACATTCTGGATCTCGCCCTGTTTGGACAAAATGATATATTTTATCTAGATGCTCAGTCATTCCTGGTAACTTTCCTAAATACACTGCGGCTCGTCTGATACGCAATGATGCCAGGGTCATTTCGTCCTCTTTACCGGGCACAGGGTCATATCTGCAATCTATAAGAAGTTTCTTCAGCGTACGGGCACTTATGAGTTTCGGTGTACGTGGATGTGCTGACTCTTGAAAAGTAAGTTTATTTATTCTGGGTGGCGTAGAAAAAATGTTGCTAGCACCTCCCGTAGCCCCATCTGGGGTGTCGGGCGTGAAAGGATTCGTCGAACGTGACACAGCAACTACAGGTGTGGACACAGCTATAGAAGTAGCTGTAGGAGCGGATGCAGAAACAGATGTGCTTGCCGGAACTTGTGACTCGATTTGTTGCTGTAGGGATACGGGCACTGGATCTTGGCGTTGAACCTCCCTGATATGCGGTCTATGTGGGGCGGAATTTGCATACTCGGGAGCTGCGTCATCTAAATATGAGGAAAGAAAAACATCTTCTGCGGTTCTAGGATGCCCCTTAGGATGTACCTTTATTGGGAACAATGGGGGTGGCAAGTCTTTCGGTATTTCTGGAGTAGCCTTAGGTAATCCTTCGGCCAGAAGGGGATACATACCATTCATAAGGGCGTTTCTTTGCCTATCTACTTGTTCTGATTTCACTCGGATCCCTTCCTCAATTAATAGATTCTCTCGGACTTTATTTGAACTTTCTTTATTCTTTTCTTCCTGTCTACGTGCTTTTTCTGTGCGTCTATGAGATTCTTTACGCCATAACTCAACGGCGTCTTTCTGTGACTGTCTAACCTTCCTTTTCCATAACTCTTCCTCAACTTTCATGATGCACTCCGCATCCCAGGTTCCCGCTGTGGGCCACCTCTGACTTTCTGGTAATCCCTTGGTGTAGTCTACCCATAAATCAAGAAATAATATAGCGTCTAAGCCATGTTTGTGATACATAAAGTGCCCTGGAGTGTCCCTAGGAGGAATAGGAACGGCTTCTTCGAGAACCCCTTTTCTCGTAGTGATCTGTCTTAATTTCGAAAAGAGCGGCATATTGAGAACTGACCTTATACTTGATTTTGATCAACTGACCTGATACTTGAATTTGAACAGACTTAATACAATAAACACGATAATGAACAGTCATTCATACCACAATATGCAGGACGTTTTTAAACACATTAAACATTAAACATTAAACCTTTAACTGAAACAACAATGATGATCGTCTGCATAACTAATCACCAAGCTTAATTCTTGATACTTCGGAATACTTGATATACTGCTAAACAGTACAGATACACTGCTAAAACAGTGCAGACCGGATTTGTGTACCCAAACCCGTCTTGACCGGCACAACCTATGTGCACGTCAGAAATGCCTCCCCAGCAATGGTACTCACCGGGTAGCTTCGGAAACGGAAGTCCTCGGTAACTTGAACTTGAACCGGACTGGACTCGACTCGACTCGTCGGACACTGGACTTGACTTCGAACTGGTGGGTCTCTGTATACCTCGGATCTTGCTCTCTCAGCTAGGCTCTGGTCGGGATACTTCGCACTTCTCACCGCCTCGTCTGGGTGTTGATCGCAGTCTCAGTCGCCCCCGCTTGACCGGAGGGAGATACAGGAAATCCTGCTGGTACGCGTTATTGTCCGTCCAGCTGTGGCAGGGGACCGGGCCTGCAACTCACCGCCGGCGCGTGAGATGAGAAAGTGTCCCTGTTCGGGCGCCATTCATGTGGTAAATAATTTTCCTTTACCAGGACTGAATTTGATACAGAAACATAATAAAATAGCTCAGTAAAATGAGAGGCAGAATCCGTGGTATTAGAGGTTCGGAATGGGCTTTATTCCAATAATCGATTATAATCGGATGCTCCAAGTTCCATCACCACGGGGGTTCAGGAAGTGAAGTACATACATTATTGACATTAAATGACTTTTATAGTACATACATTACAATGAAGCGAATGCAGTAGGCGTAACAATTGATAAGGAAAATGACGAGTTGTCTGCGTAACCGAAAATGGGTGGAACAAGGAGTAAAAAGGAACATAATTGGTTGTGATGTCACCTATAGGTGGATCTATAAGATAATACTTGGCATAGATGCGCGCGCAGCAGCATGACGTGTAATTGACGTGTAACTAGGGGGTGAAGGGGACTTGACATTTAGCTCTTCATGTGGAGACAAGAAGTCTGGGGGGTCAAGTCAACCTAATCCCAAATCATATCTAACATCCTATGTTTAAAGAACTATGTTATCCATAAAAGAAGGACTCTCGGACAGAATCTATTCTATACTGACTGTGCGTGCGTGTACAAGCGTCTAAGTGTCTACACTAAATGCGAGGGGGTAGAAATATTCCATGGTGACAGGACTATGAATTACTTGCATGAGGACAGAGAAGCCGGGCCCTTTGCTTGGTAACTGGAAGAATGTTTACTTAAACTACTAGGCAGGAATGCATCGGCTGAGGGGGAAGCAGATAATTCGAAGGTGAAATACAGTTCTTGGCAGAGAATAGGCTGATGTCAGGCTTCGCGAGCCGCGCAGAGAATGAGACAAAGTTCATGGTCACAGATGCAGGCTCGAACTGGAGCTTTCAGAGGCAGAAAGCAAGAAGAGTTTGATGACAGAATCTGGGCCTACTTGCCTGGACTGTAAAATGGCATAAGTGAACCATATAAAGCCGGTGGCCTTTCGTACTTAGGAATGGAATATCCGGCCTATTCATGGCGGATCTGACAGAGGACAGGTTGACGGTGGACGCACATGTATTTGCGTCTTCATAACTGGAACTGGAGGGAACATACATGTACTTGTGACATGCACATAGAACCGTTGGGGTCCAAGATAGGGGACATAACTGACCAGAAAAATCCATATTTCCACAATTCTCGAAAAACTCCATCCTCTCTAATCTAATTGCTGCTCGCGGTGGTAGGGTGTTCTATGCTAAGGAATGCTTCTGTCAGTCCAGGGCAACTCCCTTAGACCGACCAGAACTGTTGACCTAACGTCTTCAGCTGCACTCCAGAGACTTGGGCAACCAGGACCCTACAGCTGAACCCGGATGGCGGTTCGAAAAACAAAAATAAGAAAGTTTCTCAGATGAGAGAGCTGCACTTTCAAAAATAGCAAAGAAAAATAATTTTTTTATTTGTCCATAGTTCTTGGCCTCAAATTATAACGGCTTTTTCCAGGTACTGTCTGGTTCTGGAACAAGAGTTCAGGCTCTGTAGTGTTCAATCGAATTGACGGTGGCACAGCTTCTTGCAAAATATTGTCACTTTCTCGTTCAGAAATTGTTCCTTTTACACGTGCATCGCTAAAAGGCAGAAAACGAGGCACAGTCTCAGTCTCAGAGTCAGCAATCCCCTCCTGGACCCACCGGTCGTACGGTAGAGGCAAAGGGACCCTCTTGCAGTGTACGCCGTGGATCCAGTTCTTTTTCCCTTCCACTCAAACAGCTGATCTTGTTGAGAGAAGGACGAGGTGGGGGCCGGTCCAACGGGGCTGATCATTCTTCGTCCGCTGGAAGTTCTTGACCAGCACCCATGATCCAGGATCGATAAGATGTCCTGGAGCTTCAGAGACCTGAGGCAGAGTATCGTGAACCTGGTGGTGTAAAACACGCAATTTAGCCATTAATTCATACAAATAATCAAGCAGTACAGGGTGTTCGATCTCACTGAATTTTGTCGGCCTTGGCACTCCCCATATGTTGGCCGGGTGGCCAAACACAATTTCATAGGGACTAAGTCCCACTCGCGAATGCACAGTCATTCTTGTTGATAGGAGTGCTAAAGGTAGAGCGTCAGGCCATTTAAGACCAGAGCTCGCTTGTATCTTTGCCAATTTCAGTTTTACCGTGCCATTATAGCACTCTACTAGTCCAGCTGATTGGGGGTGATTTGCAGCGTGGAATTTTTGCTGGATACCTAGCCCCTCACATACTTTTTTCATCGCTCGACCCACAAATTCACTCCCATTATCACCCCAGACCATTCTCGGCATTCCAAACCTAGGGAAGAATTCTTTGGCAAGGGCTTTAGCTGTGGATAAGGCAGTGTTGTCTTTTAAGGGATATGCTTCTACCCATTTTGAAAAGGCACAAACAACAACGAGTACGTATTTCAAATTGTTGCACCTTTCCATGTGGATGAAATCTAGCTGCAAAACCTCGAATGGATACGTTGGAGGCGCAAAATGACCAGCTGGAGTTGGGGTTCCCCTACCAGGATTGTATTTCAGACACACCATGCAATTCTTGACCACATTCTCTGCACATTTAGGGATTCCAGCATTTTGCCATACTGGAGCCAACAACTTACAAATCCCTTTCACACTGATATGGGCCATTCCATGAGCCATTGTCACCACTGCAAGCACATACGCATCGGGTAACAACCATCGCTGATGTTCTGACAAGTCAACCCAACAACCATTTTCATCCAATTTACCCGTACTTTCTCTCCACACACTCAACTCTTCCTCTGAAGCTTCAGCTTGAAGAGACTTCACACTCTCTATCGTATCTTCACACATTCCAACGTCACCAACCCATCTTGTAGGGCCTGCAACATACATTCGATTCATCACATCTTTTGCTGTTTCTTTTGCGATTTCGTCAGCAAATGCATTGCCACGACCAACATCATCAGTAACCTTCTTGTGTGCACTGCATTTCACAATCGCAACTTGTAACGGCAAGGTCAGTGACTCAAAAAGCTCATTCACCAACTGACCATGCTGAATCTTAGCTTCATGCGAAGTCAGGAACCCACGTTCTTTCCACAATCGTCCAAAACTATGAGCCACACCAGACGCATACTGGCTGTCGGTATATATGGTCACTTTCATTCCTTTCGATAACACACACGCTCTCGTAAGTGCAATCAACTCTGCTGCTTGAGCTGAATTATGTGGTATACGTGCAGCTTCAACAATCGTATGCAAAGTCGTGACGGCATATGCTGCAGTCGTATCACCATTCGGAAGCTTGAAGCATGAACCACCCACCCATAAGGTACCATCACACTTTACAAGAGGAGTATCTTTAAGATCTACTCTCCCTTTCGTTTCTTCTTCTGTCCTGAGAAAACAATCATGCTGTTCAACATCATCTGTCTCTACTGAAATCGGCAATAACGTGGTTGGATTCAACGTATTGCACCTCTTTATGTGCACATGGCTCGCTAACAGTGTCAACTCGTACCCTGACAATCGAGCACTAGTTAAGTGCTGTGTCTTGGTCCTGTTTAACAACGTGACCACTGCATGTGGAACCATCACAATCAACATATTATTCATCACTAACCCAGCAGACTGTTGAATAGAAACAGCTGCTGCCGCTGTGGCTCTCAAGCAACTCGGCAATGCTTTAGCTACCGGATCCAAAGTCAACGAAAAATACGCGCATGGACGCTGCTTGTCTCCAAAAGACTGTGTCAGCACTGACAATGCACAACCCTCTTTCTCATGGACAAACAGTGTAAAGGGCTTACTGTAGTCGGAGGTACCCAACACAGGAGCCGAACACAATGCATTCCGCAATTCGGAAAAACTTTTCTGACAATCTTCAGACCACAGACGGGATTCGGTGTATCTTTACAGGTCAATGCTACCAAAGGTTTGGCCAGCAAAGAAAAATTCGGTATCCATTGTCTGCAGTATGATGTAATGCCCAAGAAAGCACGTACTTCTCTCTGTGTCTTTGGCACACTCAATTTTGCAATTGCCTGAATTCTTTCTGGGGTCAGTTTCCTTCCCTCCTTCGATAAGAGATGACCTAAGTAGGTCACTTCTTGTCGACAATATTGCAGTTTTGAAAGAGACACTTTGTGATGTAAATCAGACAAATGACACAACAACGACAAGGTGGCTTCTTTACAAATCTCCTCAGTATCTGCAGCGATTAGCAAATCATCGACGTACTGAATAAGGGTAGCACCATCAAGTAAAACAATTGCATCAAGCATCGTTTTTAAAGCCTGACTATATATTGATGGACTTTCACAGTAGCCTTGAGGAGCGCGTTTGAAGCGGAAGCTTCGGCCTCCTAAACTGAAGCCAAAAATATCCCTGCTCTTCTCGGCAATCGGGATGCTGAAGAAAGCATTCTGCAAGTCAATCACCGAGAACCAGGTGGCGGAAGCTGGAATCATAGTCAATAGGGCAGTGATATCAGGAACAACTGGAAACTGTGGCACAACTATTTTATTGACCTCTCTAAGATCAATCACGAACCTGTAAACAGGTGGCTGAGAAGGGTCAGTACTAGGCCTGGGCGAAAATTTCGTTCCGTTCGCGGAAATTGCGATAATTTGACATTTTCGCGTTCCGCGGAGAGCGCGAAAATGTCAAAAATTCCGGTTTCCGCAGCTTGGCGATAATTTGTTTCTTGCTCGCGCTGTAAAATAATACATTCTCGTGCGCGCGCGATCGCCTTACCTGAATCCCTGCGTTCGCCGACAAGTTTTCTTGATCCGGTCGCGTTCTCCATGAGATGTTGTATTGTTTTTAGCCATTTGCGCTGTCTCGTGACAGTTCGCGCCCGCAGTGACGTCATGCGTCGCGCAATCACGTCTTTCTTCTCGCGATCATGCACCGCGAGAACAACTCAAAACAAGATGGCCGCGCCCGCAAGCAACCACATGGGTAAGTTGGCGACACGCAACCATGCAGAAAATCTCGCGAACATGCCGGAAAAAAACTTCCGCATCTTGGTGATATTTCCGCTTGTTTGCGATAATTTTAAACATTTTCGCGATAATTTGCGAAGGTTAATTCCGCAAATTCCGCCCACCCCTAGTCAGTACGTTTCAAAACAGGCAGAACAGGACTATTACAAACGTTGCCTCTTGACTCTTCAATTACATCTTTTTCAATCAAATCATAAATGATCGCTAGCAACGCCTTTTCACCTTCACTAGAGATCTTGTATTGGGGAATGCGTGGCAATTTAACATTGGCTTTCAATGTCACAATATATGGCGGTATTTCCAAAAGACCCACATCATTAGGACCAGTAGCCCAAAGAATATCAGGAAGAAATGACAATTCGGTCGGAAGCTTATCCTTCGACAAATACATTGGAGAGATCACTTTCCTACCCAATGTAAGTTGTACTCCCGAAGGAGAACAATATAATGAGGCATACAATTTTTTCAATAAATCCAATCCTAACAAGTTTTCACCACAACCTGTCGTCAGAATAAGGGGTGCTTCCAATTCACAAGGTCCAACAGAAAGGGACATAGGACTAGAAATCGGGTTCCTAACCGGGGCGCCAGAAAAACCTACTGAAACATTCATCTCGCCAGACAAAGGTGCGCCAGGGAGTTTTGAGTGCATAATAGAACTCTTTGTAGCACCAGTATCCAACAGAAAAGGCTCTGACACACCTGATGTAATCACCTTAACATATGGTCCACTCTGATCTACTGGAACTGAAACAACTCCCTCTCTTTGTCTATGGCTGTCCTAGCAATCATTACCTTCCATATTCTCATCTTCTGCATAGTAGTCGTTAGCATAGTACTGAGCCGTCCTACCAGACGCGTTATTTTGCTGATCAAAACTATTCATTGAATTCTGAGACGGAAGGGAACGCGCGTTCTGGGGTAAACTTCCACGTCCTCTACCTCTAGGAGCTTGTTGAACACCTCGACCTCTTGCGCCAGAAGCACCATTCATACGCTGTAACAAAATAGGACTACTATACTTGAAATGACCCTCTTCTTTACAATATGAACACTGATTGGGACCTACAGGAACACGTGGTTGAGAAAACTCAAACCTTTGCGAGTTTCTCTGAAACTGTTGAGGTTGCTGATAGTTACTCTGACCGCCACGTGGCGGATACGCCTGTAGTAAAAGAACCTTCATCTTTAATTCTTTAGTTCTCTTGTCTGCTCTATCCTTCTCATCTTTATCCCTATTTTCGTAGTACTGTGCAGTAGCCAATATTTGTGCTGAAGAGGAAACGGCCCAAGAACTCTCCGAATCTTTCAATTTCTTACACAGCTCGGGAAGCAAATTGTGCACAAACTTGTCAACGAACAACCGTTGACCACCTTCTGTACTCATATCTTGAACACTGTTGTCGATAAACGTTTCCTCAAACCTAGTGAAGAAATCAGAAACTGTTTTATCTTTCTTCTGCTTACATGCAGACAATTTATCCCAATTCACACGCATCGCAGGCATTAAAGTCTTCATGTAAGTAATGATCCTAGCAGGAAGTTCTGCTACCAAAGGCTCTGGCTTGGCACCACCAACTTGTCTATCATTTGCAGCACTAATATTAGCTCATGAGTCACCTAACTCTTGCGCATGATCTGCATGGTGAATCAATCCCCACAAAGGCTGTGGAACAACATTCCCAAATAACATGTCTATGTCGGCTAAATTCATAATGCATGAGTCTGCAGTCTGTGATAATTCCTTATAATACCATGCAGGGTTTTTACGGGGGTCAGGCAAAGTCTGCTTAAGGGCTAAAACTTCAGCTCGCTTCCAAGGAACATGTACCCAAACACGCTGAAAATGAGCTGGAACAGCATCAATTTGATTAGCGACATCAGCCGCAACGGCGTCCTTCCATACCGGAGGGACTTCTCTCATTGGGTACTGTCGCACTTTTTTTCTAACAGAGGAGTCATGTTCAAAAGGTGACTGAGAAGGATCCTTATTCCTAAAGGACAACAACGTCGCAACTGCTTTCTCAACACCGGAACCCACAATCGTGCCCTTTGCAAACTCAAACTGTACACGGCACAAATCAGGCGGATTTGTTTCCAAATCATTATCCTCCAATTCCTCACAAAGGAAAGCACACATTTTCTCAAAAACGTATCTTTGTTTCGGTGCTTCCCATTGACGGAAGACATCCATAACAGACTCCACATCATATCTAAAAGGGTAAGTAACCCATTTACGCGCCATATGGTCAAACATTTCTCTCTCTCGAGAATTAGGCAGTTGACTACGCGACTGCTTACGCTCCGAATCAGGGGTCACACCAGATGACCCAAAGAGAGGAAATATAAGACTAGCAACAGTATCAGTCATTCTCTGTCGGACAGAAGGAGAAGTTAACGAAAGAACAGGAGGAAAAACAGAGGGAGGCAAGGCAGACGCAGATGCAGACGCAGAGGCAGTATCAGGAAGAACAGCAGAAGAGGCAGTCGATGTAGTAGACAAAGTCGTAGGAAGTACAGATGGAGCAGGTAGCAAAGTCGGCGGCCCTTGAGGGGGCTGCGCCATAGGAGTAGGAGCCAACTGAAGAAGAGCTGGCGGCTGTGGAAGAACCTGAGGCACAATAACTGGAGGTTGCACAACTAAAGGTTGCGGAGGTGCTGTAGCACTCTGCGCATAAGGGGGTGGCGAACTCAACAAGTGTGACATTAAAGGATCTTTCTCAAGTTCTTTTGCTGCATCTTGATGAAGAAGCGGCAAAACTGGATAACATTTATCGATCACCATTTTACGTTGCCTGTGCAACTGCTCACTCATCTGTTCTTGTTCATTAACTTTAAACTGCATAGCAGCTTGCATTATCGAGATACCCTTTTCTCTCTTATTTCTCTTTGCTAATTTAATTTCCTTCTCTTTGGCTTCCTTACGCCATAGGCGGAAAGAGTCAAACATCGCTGGCCGGGCTTTCTTCTTAAAAAGTTTAACCTCCAGGTTATCCAGAATCTCTGTGTCAAAACTACCATATTGGGGCCATTTTAAAGCACCATCTTTCCTGGTGTATCGGATCCATACTTCATTATATGGGAGGGGGCCTATGCCATGTTTCACATATAGTTCATAGGTTGGAGTTCCAATTGGAGCAACCGGACACGAGTCCTCCAATCGGGAATCCCTATTACAACCAAGACAAAACAAATTTCCAAGTCTGCTAAGACCAGGCATCTTCGCTCTCTAGTCTAGCTTCAAACTTCAAAGGATTATCGAATACGATAGTCTCGTGAATACACGAGTCCCTCGGCTTTGGTACTTGCAAGTTCCAAATCAAAGATCCCAAGGGGATACCAAACTAAGACCCAAACTAAGGACTGGGAGACGCTCCACTTATACTTAACTGAGGTATCGATGACGTCACCAGAAGACTCGTCTATCGTTTCGCTCTACCAATCATCAAGGGTCCAAAACAGGGCGATAGTCAGGGCAGCAGTCCTTCGTAGCCGTCGGGAAGCGGGGAACCTCGCAGCAAAGACTTTCGGACCACGTCGACATACAGGGGTCGATGAAGTGGCGGCCTTCCTCCAGAATTTTCACACGAAGGTCCTCACGAACCTCTGGCTTGGACCGGTACCGCTGAAATCGCCCAACATTGGGCGCCAACTGAAGTACTGGGTTTTTCAGAACCCAGCGGGTCCAGGGAACACACCCTAAGACTTCGAGTCCTTCCTGTTTCTGACTACAGAAACCCAGAGTCTTCTTGGTGAAGTCAAAGATCGTATTTATTGGCTGCAACCAGTAACAGGTATCCTAGAAGTACAACACGGTGTATATTCTCAGGAGACTGCTCAACCTTACAAAGCCAGCCTTCTCTTTTTATACAAAATATTATGCTTTAGGCAAACATTCCTTATTTTACAGTTGACCATTCACATATTTTCACTACAAAGAAAAAGCAGAGTCATGATGACAAGCCCATATTTCAGTTTGTTCAGCCCTCAATCAATTACCCGGCAAGGCTCGGTACTTTCATCAGATATCGACGGACCCCCAATAAAAACGGGCACCTCCTCCTCGTAAAGCAAGTCATAAAGAAAGAAACAGGGACAGGTGTGTGTAAGATTAGGCATGGTTTGTGTGTGATGAAAGGTTTTATGATATGTTGTGCCTTGATACCAATCTCATTCGGCCACTGGGAAAGGAACTGGCCGAACAGGTTTGGCTTCAGGCAGTGGAGTCAGCTTGCCCAGGTCACAGAGGAGTCAGCAAAGGTGTACGTGTCCTTCAGACTCGTTTTTGGCCTTAGTCATTGGCCTATGTGAGGGCAATCACAAAATGGCTGCCGTTCAAATGGAACCCGAGGGTTCAGGACGGAAACTCTGATTTCAGGGTGATTTCGTCACCCGAATATGACGAAAATACTTGAGCATAGTATTCTAATCATTCTCGGTCTGCTGATACCAAAATCGTCATGATACGACGATGTTTATAACACGGATCCAGAATTTTCAGTACCACATCTTGATCATATGTCTTCCCTCTTTGACGATAAGAAAATATTTTTTCTTACTACTTCTCCCCACGTCCTTGTTTGTTGAGTATTCATGATTATGTATATCTATTTGTGTTTTTAAAGTTTTTTTTTATCTTTGTGGTGTATGAACTTGTTATTGTATAAAGCTATATGATTATATTTTAATAAAATACATTAATTTTTTTCATATGAATATTGGATTAGGTTCTATTTTTGGTGTCTTGTTCTGGTGACAGAATGGCGTTATCCTTGTGTGTGAGTTTATAGAAATTTAGTGTGCCAAGAAGGGGAATTTTGCTTGTGACTAGTGTCTTTTGGTGCTCTACCCCTTTTTGCGGTACGGAGCCCCTCTCTTTTTTGAGTTATCTAAGTACAGCCTTTGGCTGGAGAGTCTCCTTTTGGAGGTGTCCTCTATGAGCTTAAAAGCCATGAATCACTTAAAGACTTTTGGTTTTAAGGATGACCAGTTCAACAAGATTATCAATACTAAAAATGGCAATAAAATCACAGTTATGTCTGGTAGAGGAGAAAACTGGGGCAAATTGGTTAGTCTTAAAAAGAAGTTGATTTGTACGGAAGCCCATGCAGATATCCTCATTGAGTATGCAAAGGCAGGCACAATCCCTATTGGCCTACAGGTTCGGAATGAACCGGGTCTTTTTATTGATAATAAGAGATTTTTAGAAGTATGGACGCAGATCTCAAATAGGTGTAGCAGGGATTGGATGCTTCTCATTATTGAGACAGCACAGGAGCTGATCATTATTGAGAGAGAATCCATAGAAAAGCTTGAGAGAGAATTGAAAGATAGTACAGGGGTCAAAGACGCAAAAAAAAGATTAGATGAGATTGATAGAGATATTGAAGGTTACAGTGAGTATCTGATTAACAAAAACACGAATAAATTGATAAAAGACATAGAGAGATTCAGTGCGGAGTTGGCCTATCCATATTTGAATGAAAAATACTATCAACAAAAACAGGAGCAAGGGTGGGATAGACCCAACAATAGACGAATTTATAGGAGAGGTTGTAGAAAACAGGTCACTTTCTCAGACACGTCTGGCTCAAGTAGTGAGGAGGAAAGTATTCAAAAAGAGGATAATAGCAATAGGCTGAATTTTGGTGAATCAGGTCCTTCTTTTTTAGATCAAAGACCAAGGAGGGGCCAAAGATTCAATATGAATCAGGGCAGGGGACAACAATTCCGGGGCCCTCCTCCTCCCCCGCAACAAGAATACATGAGAACAAGGAATCAACGGTACTGGCGTCAGACGGAACACCAGTGATCAATTTATCCAATAGAACCCTTACAGCAATAGAGATTAGGGTGTTGAGCAAAGGACTTAGCTTTATTCCCTCCTCAGGTATTAACAAATTTCAATTGGAGAAGGACTTACGAGCCTTCTTTAGGAAAATCAGACTCAAAAGATTCTTCGAAGATCGCCCAGTTAGGGAATGTAATAATGTGTCAGGCTTCAAACCGAAGTCCTGTTTTACTCCTACCCTGGCTATGGTCAGTATAAATCACGAGATTTTTGAAAGGGCAGTCGAAAGTGGCATACAATGCATTTTATCGGAGAATCCGAGACAATTCGATAGTAATATGAGTAGAGAAGAGAGGCAGGCCCTTAAACTCTTAAAAGATGATGTTAGGTTGACCATAATGCCAGCGGATAAAGGTGGTGGATTAGTGGTGTTTAACACTTCAGATTATGAACAGAAGATGCTGGATATGTTGGCCGTGAGTGAACATTATGAGCCTATTTGCAGAAGTCAATTAGCCAAATTAACTAAAGACTGTTGTACCCTTCATAATGAAGCCAAAGAAAAAGAATGGATCTGTGACCAAGAATTTAAATTTCTAAATAATGAGGAACCACGGATTCCTGCATTGTATGGGCTCCCCAAAATCCACAAAAATCGTGACAACCCACCTATGAGACCAGTAGTTAGCAGTATTAATTCACTGACTGAGCCCCTAAGCAAATATGTGGATCACTTTTTGCGTCCTATTGTGATGGGTCTTAGATCATATGTCAGGGACTCTGCTCATATGATCTCTCTCCTTGAGGGAAAGGTATTTTGTGGGGAGACTCAGTGTCTAGTTACCCTGGACATTGAGTCCCTATACACAAATATCCCGCAGCATGAGACAGTGGAGGTGGTTCGTAGAGCGATTGAGGGGATTGATCTAGAAGGAGCTGAGGGGAATTTCATAGTGGATTGCCCCAGGATGGTTCTGATGAACAACATTTTTGTGTTTGGAGATCAGCTTTTTAAGCAAAAGAAAGGCACTAGCATGGGGGCTACCTGTGCGCCGAGCCTAGCATGCCTTTATGTGGGAGAATTTGAGAGCAAGCATATCTTTAACGAACTTGCCCCCTTCCTTGAAAATGTGGTAGGCTGGTATCGTTATATAGACGATATTTTCTTCATCTGGGATGGGGCAGTTGAAATTTTGGAAGAATTTTTAGTCTGGTTAAATCTTGGTGATTCCAATCTAAGGTTTACGTCTCAGTGGAGTAGATCAAGAGTAGACTTTTTAGATATCTCAATCAAGGATGTGGAAGGCTGCTTGGCAGTGAACTCTTTACGAAACCCATGTCGAAAAATACCCTGTTACAATATTCAAGCTTCCATCCTAAATCTCAACATGACAATATACCCTTTCGTCAGTTTTTCCGTCTTCGGAGAAACTGTTCAGATATTAATGATTTTTACAAGCATGCTGAGATAATGAAAAAGAAATTCAAAGAAAGAGGCTACCCGAAAAAATTGATTACGCATTCGTTCAAGCGGGCGAGATTTTATAACAGAGAAGCTATGTTCATAAAGACAGATAAAAGCAAAAAAGATTTTGAGAAGATTGTGTTTGTGATCCACTATTCTCACATCAGTAATAGGATTAAAAATGTAATTAACAGCAATTGGCACATCATTAATAATGAAGAAGAGAGGAAATTAGATAAACCAATTTTTGCTTTTAAAAGAAATAGGAACCTGAGGAATGAGCTGGTCCACACTTATAGGGAAAACCAGGGCAAGGTACAGAGCACGTTAGAGAGAACTCCGGCACTGGGCAATGTAAAATGTGGTACATGCAATGTTTGTTCCTTATGTGTTGAATCTGTCTCACTGGAACATAATGGGTGTTTGGTGTCCTCAAGATCTTTGAACAATTGCAGAAGTAGAAATATTGTGTACTTCCTCCGTTGTCCGTGTGGGAAAGGATATATAGGGGAAACAGGTAGGGAGTTGAGGATCAGACTACAAGAGCATCGTTCTGCCATTCGAACGAGGAAGGTAAATGCCCCTCTAGTCGCTCACTACACTGAAATGGGTCATAGTGACTCTGACATACAGTGGTTCATACTAGAAAAAATCTGGATGGGGGCTCGTGGTGGAAATATGGAATTAAAAAGGAAACTGAGAGAGCAATGGTACATCTCTCTTTTTAATACACTGCGCAATGGCCTTAACTCTAAGGAAGAATGGGAACGCTTGATTAAATGATATTGGGTTTTGAGCATTCTTTAGTAACCATCTTATTGACAGTAGTATTGCAGTGTTCTGTGGGTTTCTTTAAATGCGATCATTATGAGTATATACCAAGTAGGGTAAGAATGTAGTGATGTCTACCTTCAAAATGCTGCCGTTTTGATAATAGAGTATAGCATATGGTGTACACAGGTCTGGATTAGGACTGATATCCTTTAACAACGGCAGTTTTGACTGCAAGTTTACAGTTTGTTTAGAGTATCCTCTAGAAAGCAATTTTCCATTTGAATATTTTGTGTCCTGAGGTATATCTGGGTGGAGTTATGTGTGCAACTTAAACGACCATTGTTAGGGTCAAGTATTAATACTCAGCCCTTTCGAGCCTTTTGGAAGTTTAAGATGGCCGCCATAGTAGTTGGTAGAATCACTGCTGGGTGGGTGTTATACCTTAATAGGAACAACACTAAGCTGTGCCGATCTCCTTTGGAACTTAAAGATGGCCGCCGGAGCAAGTTTCTGATTTATTTTGTAGTGGGCGTTTTTTAAGACTAGTAGTGACTATTCTATCATGCACTCAGTTGTGATGTCAATATTGAGGTTATATGTTGCTGTGTCATTTGTACGTCAGACGAGAAAGCTCGGGACTCTCATACGGTTATGGCTTTTCGTAAGGTAGTTTAAGATGGCCGCCATAGTGGAACCCCTGTGTCTCCATCGAGTCAACACAAGACAGCTGTTGCTCGTTGATCAAGAAAGTCCTTGATTTATGTGGTATATAAGGGGGTTTAGTTTTGGTGTAGTTGTCGAGACGTGTGGACCCGTAGAGCGTTATGAGGTGTTTACGCCCGATAGATGAGGTGAGTGGAAGGAACACTTAGGGTCGGCGAAGTGTTTAGTGTAGGAGGTCCTCTTCTCTAGCCCCTGGTCAGCTGCCGTTTTAATCAGGGAATGTGGAACACATATCGATACGTTACATGGTTGAGCAGGGGTTTGTATAATCACACCGCTTCTGCAGAGAATGTTTTAGCTTGGGTGGGTTTAACTCTACTTAGGCAGAGCAGGGGTTTGAATATGAGGTAAATAGAAGGAGGATTCTAGATCGGCATTCTGTTTAGTGTGAGAGGTTTTCTTTTTAGCCCCAAATTAGTAGCCGTTTCCTTTTCTTTTTTAGCCCAAAATTAATAGTCGTTACAATAATAGAATGCGGAACGTATAGAGATACTTTATAAGGCTGAGCAGGTGCCTGTATAATCACACCGCTTCTGCAGAGAAGGCTTGAGCCTGGGGGAGGTTTATTTCTACTGAGGTAAAGCAGGGGTAGAATAATCATCCCACACTAGTAGAGATTGTCGGAGTTTTTGGTGTTAAGTTCTACCCTGGTTCTCCGACAATGGGTCTAGTGTAGAAGTAAGGGATTTCTTCCCTAAGTATAGCCATTCGTGGGGAATTACTTGACTGATACGAAGGAGCCAATGCTGCTGTTTCATTAGTATTTTCGCCATAGTAGTTGATGTAATAACGACTGAATACGGTATTCTTGTCCTTTCAGCAAAACAAAAGAAACTCGAAATTAAGTTGTGATCGAGATATTCTGAGGGAGTGAGTGAATTTAATAAAGGCCTCCCCAGGATTTTATCTTTTTTAAAAGAACACTCAATTTCCACGAATCGATTAAGGTAAATTCATGTCTCCTAAAAAATGTGTTTTGTGCTAGCAAGTCTGATACTACTGAATAATGTAGTGATGATAATGGAGGTTTCCAGCTTTCTTAATAGAAAAAATATATATATTTTTGGATTTATTCCAGATTTGGTTGTTGCTTTTAAATACCTGAACCTGGTGACCCCATGAGCACAGGACGACAGGTAAACAGATGACTAGGATTGGTGTTTCACAGTCTCCTACTGTGGAATTAATGAGACTCTATCTAAAGTACAAGTCTCTTAATTCTTTTAGACGGACAGGTCAATTTTTGTGCGACTCCATCTAGTGTCGTTGGTGGTGGAATACGAGGAGGCAAGGACCCCTGAGCAGTCACCATACTTTTACGTATTGTCCAAAATTATAAGGTACAAACATATAGGATTTATTATCATCCTTTTCGTCTAAACAGAATGCTATAAGGATGGCACAGTGTGTACTGTTTGTGATTGAATGAGTGGTATGAGGAGTCACCAGGAGAACAACACTGTTGTGTGTATATATAAAAATAGTTTTGTAATGTGTAGTAAAGTCCTGTTCTTAAAGTGGCGGTGTAACCTGTGTTGGTGATATCCGTGCTACATCCCGCTCAGTAGCAGCCTTTCTGGATAGGGTGAGAATGTTGGTCTCCAATCCCTTTGGGGCGGGAGTAATGTGCGTGATGACTGGCTCATCTTCATCAACATCATTACCCCCCTCTTCTACATGTACCTCCATAACTCAAAGTTTTTCTTGGACCTTCCTTTTCAGAAGCATTGTCTTGTGGCGTATATCACTCTCAGACTGAGCTGGTGGGAGCCAAGTGGCATCACGATCATCAGAAGCGGGACTTGAAGAAAAAGATGATGGACTAAGCCGCCTTTTCCTTGCTGGTGGTCTGGAAGACAATAGATCTTCTAAAACAGTGGTTTCACTTTGCTCCACTTTGTCTGCAGGAAGCTCGATTTCCTGAAATGCCCCTACGTCAGGAGCAACAACTACTATGGTGGGCTGCGGCGGCCGCTGCTGTTCTTGTTGCGGCGGCTGCTGCTGTTCTTGTTGCGGCGGCTGCTGCTGTTCTTGTTGCGGCGGCTGCTGCTGTTCTTGTTGCGGGGGCTGCTGCTGCTCTTGTTGCGGCTGCACACTGATCTGCTGAGTTTGCGCCTGCGTTGAACTTGATTGTGTACTACTTTGCGGTAATGACATTTCTTCAACATCGCTGCTCGTTAGTAGACTGGCTACCTCTGCGACACTAAAGCCCTTGTGCCTAGGTTGGTGTGGTTGGACCGCTGTGCTGCTCCCAGCTTGGTTCCCGGACAACGCTGCTGCAGGCGTAACTTTTTGGGTGCCAAAAAAAACATTGGCCGGCACACCACCAGTCGTGGTTAATGGCACGTCCTTTTTCTGTTCCTTCTTCTCACCGGCAACTTTCTTGGTACTGGACCTGGTACCTTACTTTGGGGCCATCTTCTTCAGATGTCAGGCAGGATGCAGATGCACAACAAGTTCTGGTCACACGTGGACGTGATGTGCAGCAGGACTTCTGTCTGGCTGGCAGTACAACGGGTAGCCGGGTGATACTGATGACAACTCCTACTCTGTCTTTTGTGCACCTAAAAGCAAATAAGCCAGGAGAAGAACATCAGTAAAATGTTGCATTTGTTGTTGTGGTTCAGTTACTTAGTACTGTACTAGTGCAAACAAAAGATAGTCTAGCCATTTATGAGGTTTTTTTTTTAACTAGGGCTATGTTATACTACTGTGTACAGCCACACACTACACTCTCAGTAAGGATAGGACAGTTGATAATAACCACCAAAATACAAATGTAATGGAAGTGGGGTGGACCCTATTTGCCATAAAATTATTTGAGCATCTCAACAACCATGGAGCTGCTGCTGGCAAAGGGGGTGGATGGATGGAAGCAGTAAGCCAAATAGCCAATAGGAAAACCATGCAGGCCTATGGCAAAAGCAGGACACTAATAACTCCCAGTCCAATTACCAAAAAAGGCCACCACCCACATGGACACTCACAAATCACAAACAAGCCGGGGGCCTGGAGAACAGAACACCAGGAGCTGACAAAAGGCCTATAAAAGCCAGGTAAAGGATGCATGCTAAAGCACACTGCTCTGCCTTTTTAATGCAACAAAATGTAAATACGAACATTCACAGGCCCCAAAAAGGTCTGCAGGGTGCATGCATTGCACACCAACAACACACCAGTGACCAGACACATACAACAAAAGCATGTCTTTAAGACAACCAACATCATAAAGGCCACCCCCAAAAAGCACACTTCCCCAACTCAATCCAATGCCATACATGCCCTAAATGAAGTCTAAATTCAACAGACCACACAGAAAACACTAGATTAATAAAGCTGTGGCTACCTGCTCTGATCCTAGTGGATGAAAGCAGGCCTGTTGGCGGACAAGGCCAGGCAAGCTTGGAGGCCTAGGCTTCAAAATGGCCACCAGCCACATGGCCAGGCCCAACAACATCAGAAAGGCCACCCCCAAAAAGCACACTTCCCCAACTCAATCCAATGCCATCCATGCCCTAAATGAAGTCTAAATTCAACAGACCACACATAAAACACTAGATTAATAAAGCTGTGGCTACATGCTCTGATCCTAGTGGATGAAAGCAGGCCTGTTGGCAGACAAGGCCAGGCAAGCTTGCAGGCCTAGGCTTCAAAATGGCCACCAGCCACATGGCCAGGCCCAACAACATCAGAAAGGCCACCCCCAAAAAGCACACTTCCCCAACTCAATCCAATGCCATCCATGCCCTAAATGAAGTCTAAATTCAACAGACCACACAGAAAACACTAGATTAATAAAGCTGTGGATACCTGCTCTGATCCTAGTGGATGAAAGCAGGCCTGTTGGCAGACAAGGCCAGGCAAGCTTGCAGGCCTAGGCTTCAAAATGGCCACCAGCCACATGGCCAGGCCCAACAACATCAGAAAGGCCACCCCCAAATAGCACACTTCCCCAACTCAATCCAATGCCATCCATGCCCTGAATGAAGTCTAAATTCAACAGACCACACAGAAAACACTAGATTAATAAAGCTGTGGCTACCTGCTCTGATCCTAGTGGATGAAAGCAGGCCTGTTGGCGGACAAGGCCAGGCAAGCTTGGAGGCCTAGGCTTCAAAATGGCCACCAGCCACATGGCCAGGCCCAACAACATCAGAAAGGCCACCCCCAAAAAGCACACTTCCCCAACTCAATCCAATGCCATCCATGCCCTAAATGAAGTCTAAATTCAACAGACCACACATAAAACACTAGATTAATAAAGCTGTGGCTACATGCTCTGATCCTAGTGGATGAAAGCAGGCCTGTTGGCAGACAAGGCCAGGCAAGCTTGCAGGCCTAGGCTTCAAAATGGCCACCAGCCACATGGCCAGGCCCAACAACATCAGAAAGGCCACCCCCAAAAAGCACACTTCCCCAACTCAATCCAATGCCATCCATGCCCTAAATGAAGTCTAAATTCAACAGACCACACAGAAAACACTAGATTAATAAAGCTGTGGATACCTGCTCTGATCCTAGTGGATGAAAGCAGGCCTGTTGGCAGACAAGGCCAGGCAAGCTTGCAGGCCTAAGCTTCAAAATGGCCACCAGCCACATGGCCAGGCCCAACAACATCAGAAAGGCCACCCCCAAATAGCACACTTCCCCAACTCAATCCAATGCCATCCATGCCCTGAATGAAGTCTAAATTAAACAGACCACACAGAAAACACTAGTTTAATAAAGCTGTGGCTACCTGCTCTGATCCTAGTGGATGAAAGCAGGCCTGTTGGCGGGCAAGGCCAGGCAAGCTTGCAGGCCTAGGCTTCAAAATGGCCACCAGCCACATGGCCAGGCCCAACAACATCAGAAAGGCCACCCCCATAAAGCACACTTCCACAACTCAATACAATGCCATCCATGCCCTAAATGAAGTCTAAATTCAACAGACCACACAGAAAACACTAGATTAATAAAGCTGTGGCTACATGCTCTGATCCTAGTGGATGAAAGCAGGCCTGTTGGCAGACAGGGCCAGCCAAGCTTGCAGGCCTAGGCTTCAAAATGGCCACCAGCCACGTGGCCAGGCCTAACAACATCAGAAAGGCCACCCCCAAAAAGCACACTTCCCCAACTCAATCCAATGCCATCCATGCCCTAAATGAAGTCTAAATTCAACAGACCACACAGAAAACACTAGATTAATAAAGCTGTGGCTACCTGCTCTGATCCTAGTCGATGAAAGCAGGCCTGTTGGCGGACAAGGCCAGGCAAGCTTGCATGCCTAGCCTTCAAAATGGCCACCAGCCACATTGCCAGGCCCAACAACATCAGAAAGGCCACCCCCAAAAAGCACACTTCCCCAACTCAATCCAATGCCATCCATGCCCTAAATGAAGTCTAAATTCAACAGACCACACAGAAAACACTAGATTAATAAAGCTGTGGCTACCTGCTCTGATCCTAGTGGATGAAAGCAGGCCTGTTGGCAGACAAGGCCAGGCAAGCTTGCAGGCCTAGGCTTCAAAATGGCCACCAGCCACATGGCCAGGCCCAACAACATCAGAAAGGTCTCCCCCAAAAAGCACACTTCCCCAACTCAATCCAATGCCATCCATGCCCTAAATGAAGTCTAAATTCAACAGACCACACAGAAAACACTAGATTAATAAAGCTGTGGCTACATGCTCTGCAGTGGCGGTCCGTCCATTGGGGGCGTTGAGGCGTTGCCCCCCCGCCCGCGCCTCGCGCCCGCAGCTTCCTCTGTGAGGGAGAACTGTCAGTCAGTATGACGTTGGACCGCCCACCCCCGTCAGAGTCTGAAGGGGGTGGGTGGTCTGGCGTCATGTTGACTGACAGGCAGCCAGCAGCACAAAAGTGCGCATGAGTGGGTACAGAGGGCGATTTTTGCACCGTGCCCAGTCATGCGCACTAGTGTTTCCCGAGTCTGGCGCATGCCCATTAGGAGAGCGAGGTTGAGCCAAGGCTCAAACCTCGGTCTCCTAATGGGTAGGCGGGCAGAGCGTAAGCCTGCTCTAAGCCAATCCCGGTGCTGCTCCAGCACCACGATTGGCTGAGAGGCGTCTTGCAAGCCAGCACTGATGGGCTGTTCGTTCCAGTGAGTGAGTTGGCGCCAGAAGTAACGTACCCGAGGCGGCGCGGACCCGGACCTGCTCAGGACAGGTAGGATTTTATTCAAACACCCCCCGCGCGACACCACCCCCCCCCCCTGCCCCCGCGCGACACCCTGCACGACACCCCCCCACGACACTGGCGCTTGATGTCTACAGGTGTCCCCAAGATAAAACTAAGGATATTTGAAAGGGTTAATCACATCCTTCTCTAGGCCCTGACCATCTCTGAATGCCAAGGCAACAGCTTCAGCCTACTGGCTTTACTTTCCTTTAAAGCACCCCTACTTAAAAACGAAATATTACAGCATTGTCTCCAACAAGTGACTGATGGGCACCCAGGCATCTTTCTCTTTGTTAGGTCTCTGCCTCTGGTGAGGGTGTGCAGGGAAGTGGAATATAGATAACGAGATCGACGGGAGTCAGTTCATGACATGGACGGATGCCTAGAGCGGATAGGGTTCATGGAAAAGTGACCGGGACACAGCTGGGGTGGACATGATGGGAGTCAGTTCATGACATGGACGGATGCCTAGAGCGGATAGGGTTCATGGAAAAGTGACCAGGACACAGCTGGGGTGGACAGGACTGGACAGCACACCTTAGAAAAGCATAGCATGGAGAGAGCACTGGATGAGGAAAGCACAAGAGCCCATAATAAAAACAAACACATTATTTTGTAGTAATATCATGCACATTTCTTTAAAGCAGGATGGTAGAGTGCAGGAAGGGACAGCACAGGAAGGGTGGCAACGAGGTCAAGGTGGCAGGGAGCGATGGGGAGAAGCCCACAATGGGAGAGAGCACAGGCAGAGGCTGATAGCATCAGGGGAAGGAGCATAGGCTGTGGCATCAGCCCAGAACGGCAGCCCAGTGTGTGAGACTGGAGCGCAGGATAGGACAGGACACAAGAGTGCAGCATGTGGCAGTGCAGAACAAGAAAAGGCAACTCATGAGAGCAGAGGAAGGAAACCCCCACCATGATGAGGATGAAGGTGCCGGGCCTCCAACTCCCGCAGTTGATGTGATTATTTCAAAAAGTTCTTTATCTAATGTGTTTTAATCATTGTGAGACTTTTTACTTTGCTCTAAGTGCTCCAGTATGAGCCCACAGCAACCTGAACTCCTAAAGAAACATTTGTTTTGTATAGATGAATATTTTGTCAGATAAGCAAATACATATTTATGATATTTATGTGTTGTGCGTGGGTTTGTGTCTGTGGGTTTGTTCACACATACATATTTATTGTACGAGCAGAAACGTTACTGAATATATCTACATATGTTTTTGTCCACAAAGCACATGAATAACGGCGTCTTGTGTCACATGCTCTGTTCATTAGGAGACCTACTGCCGTTAGGTTAGTGGATGTTCTTTGCTTATTAATGAACCCTATCTGGTTCTTTGGCAGCCTTTTTGACTCTGTCGCCCACTCCTGTAGATCTTGCATTAGTAACGTTGACAAAAATTAGAGGTCCACATTGAGAAGTGATATCAACCTGTAGTTACTAAGGGATTTGGCTAACCCGCTCTTGAAGATGCGATGGATCACTGAACCCCTCCAGCTTTCCAGTATGCTTTCCGTCACCAGTATTAACTTGAAAATCAAATTCAAGAAACTAGTCCAGGTAGTGTCGCTGTGCAGTTCGTTTCTGGGTTCACCGGATCCTGTGTGCTTATGCTATGATCGAAATGATATTATTTTATTGTCCAATAAATGTGCCGCATGGCATGTTAATCTTTTGCATCCTCCCCATTCGATGAGATGTTGCGGTTTCTACATGTTTTTATATTTTTGAGAACCACAAATCTTTCCATTCAATATAAACGCATGTATGTAAGCCTATATAACCCTGTCCTGCTTAACTGTGTTCTGCTCACTGTCATTATTCTCTCAAAATTGTTGACACACTGACAGGCCTTGGGTGGACTGCTTGAAACTGCAAAGTAGATAACTATGCATCAGGGCTAATTATTTAACATTTCAGAGGTTTGGTGAGTTGAAAAAGCATCTTGTGGGTATATAGTTCCGCCACAGTGACTTTTGGTGCCTACATAGTGACCATCCAGGGCAGAGATTTTTTTGTTGTTGCAATTTCTATAGCCCAATCTCGACACAAAGGTATGTATTGGAGCAATTTACATGAGCAACAGTTGAATTGCACAAGCACGTTCATGTTGTTTTATACCATGGCATGTGGAGATTAAGTGATTTGCCCAGACTCACAGGATGTTGAGCTGACACCGAGACTTTAGCCTGGTTCCCTGGATCCAAAGTTGGCAGCTCTGGACATAAACCACATCCTCTCCCTGTGGCGGCTCCTTCATTGGGGTGTGGGGTTGTAAAACAAAATTTCTCAGGGTTTGAACCCCCCAAACTCCCCGTAGGTGGTTCAGGCTCGCATGCTCGCTCGCTGCAGTGAAGTACAACAATTGTTTTACGCCTCACCACTTTCAAATGTCACCAACCGCCACTGATGCTCTGATCCTAGTGGATGAAAGCAGGCCTGTTGGCAGACAAGACCAGGCAAGCTTGCAGGCCTAGGCTTCAATCAAAATGGCCACCAGCCACATGGCCAGGCCCAACAACATCAGAAAGGCCACCCCCAAAAAGCACACTTCCCCAACTCAATCCAATGCCATCTATGCCCTAAATGATGCTTGAAAATGAAATACATTCAAAAAACACCAAAATGAACATTTGCTTCATCATGCACACACCCATGAGGCCATGCCCATGGCTAGCTCGGGCCTACTACTACTACCCACAACATTTAAAAAAAAAAGGAATGATGATAGTTATCAAAAATAAATTGTAGTTACAACAACTGCAATGCCCACAATCAAACAGACACAACAACCACTTACTTGTAAAATATCCTATTCCAAAAATCCTCAAATCCAATTGCAATGATGCAGCAGACAAAAAGAGTGATCTTTCCAGCTCCAAATCCAAAGGCAGAATGAGCAGGAGATGGACAAAGCACTGGGAGGAGCCTGCTGGACAGGAACAGGAAGTTGGAGATTCTGTGTCACTTCCTCCCTCTCTCCACCTTTTTAAAAAAGGACTCCTTGCACAAAAAAGGACAGCCAAATGTCAATGTAAGGAGTTGTTTTCATCCAAAATCAGCATTTGCAAAAGGTGTCATGCTGCTAGAGCTGATATTCCTCTCCAAATTGAAAATTTTACATGTTTGAGTTCTCGAGCTTCACATTACTCACGCCGGCGTATCGAAAATGACATGATCGCGTTCTCTTCGTCCCTGTCGCGTTGGATATGACGTGTTCGGGGTCTCTTTCTCCTGTTCTCGTTCGATTAGACGTGCCCGCATCCTCACCCTCTCGCTCGCGATGTAGAATGACGTGTTCGAGATCTCAATCTTCTCATACTCGCGCGGTGCATGATCGCGAGAAGAATGACGCGTTCGCGCAACAAATGACATCATCGCGCGACAATGCGAGCGCAAACTGTTGCGAGACAGCGCAAAATGGCTACCAACAATCCAATATCTCGTGGAGAACGCGACCGGGTCGGGAAAACTTGTCAGCGAACGCGGGGATTCAGGTGAGGCGATCGCGCGCACGCAAGACTATATTTTTTTACAGCGCGAGCAAGAAACAAATTATCGCTAAGCTGCGGAATGCGGAAATTTTGGCATTTTCACGCTTTCCGCGGAACGCGAAAATGCCAAATTATCGCAATTTCCGCGAACGGAACGGAATTTTGGCCGAGGCCTAGTATGCAACTGTGTCCTTCATGCATCTGGGTTACATGTATGGCAGACTGTGATGTGTTAATGTACAGGGAGTTGTGTTTGCAGAGACTCATATGTCTGATTTGCATGATGTGGGGTCTTCTGGGTCCTGTATATGTTGTTTTCAGGGGATGGGCAAGTGCGCTGGTCATCTGCAGAGTTAGCTTTACCCCTGAGCTAGGATTGTGAGTCAGTGCATATTGTTGTTGTCTGGATGCCCTGCCCATGTGACAGGAGACAGTGTTTACTGACTTTCCAGGCATCCCAGTGCAATGGCATTTAACTTGCTATGAGTGATCCTGCATTGTGTTCAAGTGTGCACCATGCACTCCATTGTGGCATTGCCCATCAGGACATGAGAACATCATAGTGTGTGTTGTTGGCATGCATCACAAACATGTGAAATGAGTCTCTGCCCATCCCTTCATCTGGACACCTGTACTGAGTCAGTAGCAAGAGATGTGCTGTGTGTATAGTGACATACTCCTACATGTTCACTTGCATGTCCAAATAATGTGTGGGTGGTGCATTTCGGCACATTGGTATATTAGCGTCCAACATGCAACAGACATATGTGTGCAAGTCAAGTAGGGATATGTGTGCCATGGTTGATGTTGAGAATGACAATTGGCTTATTCTAAACAGTGTTGGCACTTTGAGCTGTGTTCAGCTGATGATGCCAGGGCTTGCCCTGTGATGTGATGTATTCACTGTGGTGTGTGCAGTCGGTGCAGGTGACTGATGTTGTTCTCTTACTTCCTATTCCTATCCAGATACATCCGCGGCCACAGGAGGGGACAGCTCCAAGGACCAGGAGGAGCCACAGAGCCTGACAGGGACAGAAGGAGAGGAGTCGGGGGGACCCAATGACACGGAGGGCAAGTGGAGCCACACAGAGGAGTCGTCAGCACCATCCCCCCCAGCTGAGGGTCACAGCAACTCTGAGGATGACTCCCGTGTGGAGGCGGGTGTCAGCAGCCACCAAACCCCAGCTAGTGAGGATGTCCCCGCCACCACCACCACCACCATCACCACCCTCCCATCGGCTCCCATCCCAGAGGTCCCTGTAGGCTCCCATGTTCGTGAGCATGTCTACTTTGTGCCAGGCACCGCACCCCCTGCCCCTATGTCCCCTGCTGCCCTGAGTGAGGAGTCTGTGGACTTATTAAGACAGATCCATGTAGGGTAGATGTCAATGCTGAAGGTACTTCATGCACACACAAGTCTGTTGACACAACTGGTGTCGTTCATGGAGGGCATCTCATCGGGTATGTCTGCCGTACAGAGGACCAATCAGTCCATTGCCTCCTCCCTGATGACAGCAGTGTTCCTCCTCCAACAGTCCCGCACCTCTCCTACCCCTGCACCACCCATGATTCCTAGCAGCCTACCTGTCCCAAGCACACAAACACCTGCACATTCTCACAGAACCACAGACACGAGCAGCACACAAACACCCAAACCAAGGTTTAGATGTGCACACAAGCAAGCGCAGGGGACTGATACCACACTCACAGGGGCTGGTTTTCAGGCACACACACAGTCATCCACAACCACTCCGCAGTCCTCCGAAAGCTCTCCCTTCCAGCCCCCTTCCCTTGCCTCACCTGCAACCCCATCTCCCCAGAAGCTCTTCCTCTGTGACCTTGGCCTCTTCCCCACCGACCCAGCAGATCCTGATTACAAGGGGAAGATGAAGTCCCCACACATAGAGGGGTTTCCCCATCACACCCAGACACCCTCCCCCAGGCGCAGTCAGACTGAGACCCCCACCCGCAAGTCCCCCCGGAGCCGGAAGGGCAAGACCCCCTGCCACCACGCAGCTCCAAGGCAAAGTTTCCGTCCTCCATCTACCAGGCCACCACTCCAGAGGTTCCCCCACCACTCCCTGCCCCGGGATCCCCCACCCACAGATACACCATCCCCAAAATGCAAGGCCCTCCCCCCCACCACTTGCTCCTCCACACCTGGTCAGACGGTTAGTGTCACTGATGTGGGGACCGTGTCCCCCCCCTGTCCTGGCGACCTCACCTGCACCCCATTCCACTCCCATGGATGTAGGCACTGCAGTGGAGTCCACGACCACCCCGTCTGACTTGGGCACTGCAGTGGGGACCCAATCTACTCCATCTGACCTGCCCACTGGAGTTGTGCCGGACCCACCCCATCTGACTTGTGCCCCACAGTTGTGACTGCACCTACCACTTCAGTCAGCTCCACTGCAGTTGCCAGTGTCTCGCCTGCATCCACCACCTCTTCACTGCCTCCTTCTGCTGCGCCCTGATCCTGTCCCTGCGGTGCCTGGCCTGCCCCCATGTATACCCCTCCGAGGGGATGACCCCGGTCCTTAGCAGTGAAGGCAAGCAACGTGTGACAGCTGTCACTCTAGTTCACTCCTTGGCATTTGGACATGGACTGGCTATTGGCCTTTTGTTTGAACGGACGTTTAACTTTTAATATGCTGAATAAAGATTTTTTCTTTATCCCTGTGAACTTGATTTAGCTGTACATTATGTTGATGATGTTTAACCCCTTCAGTGCCCCGCCCTTTCCCCCTCCTGTGCCGGGCGTTTTATTAGCGGGCGGGGTCCATGACGAGATAGTCTCGTCATGGGCACAGCGCAACCGCGCTCCATGACGAGACTATCTCGTCATGGGCATAGAAGAGGTTAACATGCCCTTGCACCTGTAATGCTTGGTTTCCAATGTTGAATACTGATGTGTGATGTGAGGTACTCCATGTGGTCCATGAGATATGTATCCTATTCTGGTGGGTATCCATGTCATCCTTTGCAGCTACCTGGGTGTGTCTGGATCAACTATTTGTGGACATCTCTGTGAACATTTAATTTGCATGGTCACATCTCTGGCTTGCACCCATGCACATATGATGTGCTTCCCATTGTCCAATTTGTCAATTTCACAGACTTTGTGCGCATCACTACTGGACCTACAGGTGTAGGCATCATTGGTATAGGAGCAACTGGGTCCTCTGTGCAACTTGCTAGACATATGTTTTGAGTATGTGCAGATGACATAGGGGAGACTCAGGTACCCAGGCTGTTGTGACCAGAGCCTTCATTGTGTGGTAACTGATGGCTGACTGACCAAGTGTTTTGTTGACATGAGTGAGGCGTGCTGTGAATATGTTTGGCACAGCCGGGCTTCCACAGGAGTTGGGTCCCCTCAAGTAAGTGTGTTGTCCCGTGACATAGCCTGGGCCCATGGTGTGTGTTGTATGAGCATGTGTGTATGTCCACATCCCTTTTCATACACAGGCAGTGTTCCCCTAATATGTTCCTGTTGTTGATGCTTGCTGAGTGGTACTGGGATCATCCCACTACTTTGCCATGGGCTACCAGATGTGTGGGTGCATTACACACTGCTGTTAATTGGTGTATCATCATTGGGATTTGTCAGTTCTGAATGGTGATGATGTTGTCAGACACAGATGGGACACAGTCAGGGTTCCCCAAGGCACTTGTTTATTCGCAATATCATGTAGTTAACCCTAGGTGGTACCTTTCAGTGATTGAGACATGTGTATGTGTGTGTGACTGATCCCACTTGTCGGGTTCATGGCTGCAATGTTGGCAGGTGTCAGCATGTGTGTCTTGTGGTTCTCCTTGGCTTCTGCATTGTCCTGGGACTGTGGCAGGTATTCTGAAGGTTACGTGAGCTTTGACGTCATGGCCATGTACAGCATACTGTGCAGTATGTCTGTTATTCCCCAGGGTTGTAAACTGTCCTTGTGTGATGAGTCTGTGCACCTTAGTTCCTCCCAACATTCCTGTGTTTGTCTTGGGTGCATGTGCAATGTCACCTGTCCATGTGGGCTTCACAGATGCACATTGTTGCAGTTCAGGGTGTGTGGTGTTGAGGGTGGACTGATGTAAATGTTTGCATGGATGGTCCCCTAGCTCCCGTTTGTCCATGGATGAGGGGCCATGCTGAGTGATTTGTGTTTGTGTATGTGTGATGTACGTTTGTGGAACAGGATACATGTCTGGGTTTCCCAGTTTGTACGACATCTGCCTTTGTCATCACAGTGGAGGTGTCATGCATGCTTGTGTCAACCCAATGTCCGGTCACTGGGGGTAGTGCTGTTGTGTGTCAGTCTCTTGCTGTGTTAGTTGGTGTTCATTCAAGCTTGTGTCACATGTGTCTGTTGTGCTCCATCTCATCTCACAATGCCTGATTGCCCACTAAGGGTGTCCCAATGGTGGTTTACTTTTGTATGGCACTGTGTCCACATGTGTCACTGTGGTTCCACCCCCCTCATGTGTTGTGTAGTTGCCTGGGGATACTGAGACACACACACATGTTGTGTCAGATGTGCAATGTGAGGTTGCCTGTTTCTGATTGTGCATCTGCATCAGTGCATTGGTATTGCTGTCGTGGGCCATTGTCTGGATGCCGTTTCTGTGATTTTCCCTGCCGTCCCTGTGAGTCATATCACATCATTGTGCACATTCATCCTGGTTGTTAGGTGCCATTGCTGGCATGGAATGGGAGTTTGTGAGCTGACACCTACAGTCTACACAGGTTGTTTTGATAAGTGTGTCTATTTTCGAGATGTGTGTATGCTTTGTGATGGTCACTTCTGCTCTTGTGTCATTGTACACTGTATGCATTGTCAGCCCCCATGTGTGGTGCCTGTCTGCACATGGCCGAGAGTGTGTTATGTTTTCACAGCACTGTTAGCCTCACCACATCTCTGTGGGAATGGGACACAACCACTACTTCACCCCAGAAGTGTTTAATGTGTTGGGAGCAGGGATCATACCTGCTGTTTGTTATTTGCAGCTTTGACCATGATGATACTTACCTTTTGGTCACTGTGATGATGGGGGGTTTAGACCCCATCACCACAATGCTCAACATCTGCTGCAGTTTGGAAGCCCACACTTAACTTTTGTTCTACACAGTGAGGGGGTGTTCTTTTTACATTGACACAGTGCTATGGTGATGATTGCCTTGTGTAGGGCACACTCATTTGTTGGTCACACATGTGCTGTTAGTTACATTGTATGTTCGAAGTCATAATCACTGTTGTGGGCATTTGTCCAGACTACACACTGTTGTCATGATGTTAGGGGGGATGTATTTTGCTGACATACCTAATATTGGAGTATATGATGGATGTGTGGTGCATCACCCATGGGGTGGCAGTAGTGATGGGCAACATATGCCCTATGGCTAGGGGTGGCAGGGGTGATGGGCAACATAAGCCCTATGAGTGGGGGTGGCAGTAGTGATGGGCAACAGGTCCCCTATGGCTGGGGGTGGCAGTAGTAATGGGCAACAAATGCCCTATGGCTGGGGGTGGCAGGGGTGATGGGCAACATAAGCCCTATGAGTGGGGGTGGCAGTAGTGCTGGGCAACAGGTCCCCTATGGCTGGGGTGAAGTAGTGATGGGCACCAGGTCCCCTATGAGTGGGGGTGGCAGGGGTGATGGGCAACAGGTCCCCTATGGCTGGGGGTGGCAGGAGTGATGGGCACCAGGTCCCCTATGAGTGGGGGTGGCAGGGGTGATGGGCAACAGGTCCCCTATGGGTGGGGGTGGCAGTAGTGATGGGCAACATATGCCCTATGACTGTGGGTGGCAGTAGTGATGGGCACCAGGTCCCCTATGAGTGGGGTGGCAGGGGTGATGGGCAACAGGTCCCCTATGGGTGGGTGTGGCAGTAGTGATGGGCAACATATGCCCTATGGCTGGGGGTGGCGGTAGTGATGGGCAACATAAGCCCTATGAGGGGGGTGGCAGTAGTGCTGGGCAACAGGTCCCCTATGGCTGGGGTGAAGTAGTGATGGGCACCAGGTCCCCTATGAGTGGGGGTGGCAGGGGTTATGGTCAACAGGTCACCTATGGCTGGGGGTGGCAGTAGTGATGGGCACCAGGTCCCCTATTGCTGGGGGTGGCAGTAGTGATGGGCACCAAGTCCCCTATGAGGGGGGGTGGCAGGGGTGATGGGCAACAGGTCCCCTATGGCTGGGGGTGGCAGGAGTGAAGAGCACCAGGTCCCCTATGAGTGGGGGTGGCAGGGGTGATGGGCAACAGGTCCCCTATGGGTGGGGGTGGCAGTAGTGACGGGCAACATATGCCCTATGGCTGTGGGTGGCAGTAATTATGGGCACCTGGTCCCCTATGAGTGGGGGTGGCAGGGGCGATGGGCAACAGGTCCCCTATGGGTCGGGGTGGCAGTAGTGGTGGGCAACATATGCCCTATGGCTGGGGGTGGCAGGGGTGATGGACAACGTAAGCTCTATGTGTGGGGGTGTTAGTGGTGCTGGCCATGCAACCCCTATGGTGGCCTGTTGTTAGTGGCCAGGATGTGGATCCCCTGTGTGTGTGTGCCATTTTGCGGGTACGTGTCGTTTGTTTGTGTGGTAGGTGTCTGACTTATCGCCTGCGCCGTCAGTTCCTGATCCGGTCATAGATGTAGAGTACTGGTATGACCTGCGCGATGGGATTTATGTTGTGTTCGTGTCGTACACGCTGCTTGTTGCTCCGTCTCGTACCCGCTGCAAGCTGGTCCGTCTCGTAGCCATGGATCGAGTTGTGGAGCGAATCGTAGCTGATATGCTTGTTTTCCGGATGCTGTGCCGTACGTGTTGACCCGTCGGGCGCCTAGGAAGTACGCATCGTACTTGTCAGAGCGGAAACTGCTGTGGATACTGCTTCCGGCCGACTCGGTTCGGCGTTCAGAGTTACGGCTCGGACGGAGAATGGAGCTTAAATCACAGCCTACGTGTCGGTCTTGTTTTTGGCAGCTATGCGCATCGTACTTCCTCTACGGGACGGACCGGATACGGGTACATGTCAGTCGCACGGTAAGGCTACGGACAGCCCTCGGAGAGCTGTCCGACCTGGGATCTGAATCGGCCCCTCTATAGAGGGGTACCGCGTAATTACGTGATGCCCATCTCCAAATAGGCTGCAACGAATCCTATCATATCTGGCATCAAACATGTTGGAATGATACCCCACACCACGAATGGTGTGGGGTTATGATTCCAAGCACTGGAAGATCCCTCCATTAAGCTCTCAGTGCTACCGGTAACAGTGTCTTCTAGACCCGGACAGCACAACATGGTTGCTGCCGACCAAACACACAATTCTGCCCTCCTGCTGCTGAGGCAAGCTCAAGCAGGGGAAGGCAGAACAATAGGTATCCTGTCACAGGGAGGGGTGACCACATCCTGGATAGGATTTAGTGTATTGGGGCCGGGTGGGTGCGCATGCCACCGCCACTCATTTTTCTTGAAGGGCACATGTGGTGTCCTTGTGCATAGTCCAGTTCAAATCAGCTCTGGGAGCCGTTGGCTCCTGCTCTGGTGCCAAACTGGGCAAAGGACATGGGAGTAACCGCCCCCCTTTCCAAACCCTACCCTGGGAGTGTTCCCTAGAATTGTCCTCACCCTTTCTTTTGGGTACTTAAGGGCAGGTCCCTAGATTTATTGTGGGACAAGATCAATTTCAGACACCACTTCTACTTCTACTATCTGGCACTCTGGACTTCGCTGGACTTCGTTTGAGCTCGATTTTGTTCCCCTTTCAGTCTGTTGCATCGTCTGTGCCTGTGCACCATACAGGAACCTTCCAAGGCCTGTGGGCATCCAAGACACCTGAAGGAATCTCATTTGAAGTGAAGTAGTCACCTCCCTGCATTTGCAGGCACGGCAACTAAGCTGACGGGTCTGCTGATCCTGAGCTCCTATGGACTACGAAACGTTCTGCAACACCGGTGGTGGTCCCCTATGCCTGGGGGTGGCAGTAGTGATGGGCACCAGGTCCCCTATGGGTGGGGTGGCAGGGGTGATGGGCAACAGGTCACTTATGGCTGGGGGTGGCAGTAGTGATGGGCACCAGGTCCCCTATGAGTGGGGGTGGCAGGGGTGATGGGCAACAGGTCCCCTATGGGTGGGGATGGCAGTAGTGATGGGCAACATGAGCCTTATCAGTGGGGGTGGCAATAGTGCTGGGCAACAGGTCCCCTATGGCTGGGGGTAGCAGTAGTGATGGGCACCAGGTCTCCTATGAGTGGGGGTGGCAGGGGTGATGGACAACAGGTCACCTATGGCTGGGGTTCAAATCAGCTCTGGGAGCCGTTGGCTCCTGCTCTGGTGCCAAACTGGGCAAAGGACATGGGAGTAACCGCCCCCCTGTCCAAACCCTACCCTGGGAGTGTTCCCTAGAATTGTCCTCACCCTTTCTTTTGGGTACTTAAGGGCAGGTCCCTAGATTTATTGTGGGACAAGATCAATTTCAGACACCACTTCTACTTCTACTATCTGGGCACTCTGGACTTTGCTGGACTTCGTTTGAGCTCGATTTTGTTCCCCTTTCAGTCTGTTGCATCGTCTGTGCCTGTGCACCATACAGGAACCTTCCAAGGCCTGTGGGCATCCAAGACACCTGAAGGAATCTCATTTGAAGTGAAGTAGTCACCTCCCTGCATTCGCAGGCACCGCAACTAAGCTGACTGGTCTGCTGATCCTGAGCTCCTATGGACTACGAAACGTTCTGCAACACAGGTGGTGGTTCTCCACAGCTCTTAAGGCCTGCGTTGTCCTCTCACCAAGTTTGAGGCCAGGAACTGAACCGCGCTGACTTGCAGTTGCAAAGGCTTGTTGACTTCCTTCCACCAAAAACTTCAGGCTTTAAGTAGCCCCAACCGCTAACATCTCCAGTGACCAAAGTATTTGTCCACATCACATCATTTGCACCGTGGCCTGCATCTTTTGGTGAGCTGCTCAAGGTCCTCTTGCGACTGCAGTGCCTCTGGCCTGTGGGTTCTGTTGAGGGTCACCTTTGTATCTTTTGGGCTCCTCTGATTGCTCGGGGTCTGCCGTTACTCCTCTGCTTGTGGTGAGTCACCTGGACCTTGCTGGATCAAATATTGCACCTCCTTCGACTTCTACATTGTTTACAGTTGCCAAGGCTTGTTGGTGCTCCCGACGCACATCGACCACTAAACTCTCGATATCCGACGTGGGACAGCTTGTGCATGACTCCTGGTCTTCCTCAGCATTGCCTGGTCCTCACAGCTGCAGAGTCAAGGTCACCGTCAACTATCCTGCAACAACCGAAATCGGTGGGCATTCGTCTTCCAGATTTCCTGGTCACTCCTGAGTGACATAGACTCTGTCCCCTCTGCTTACAGGTACTTCTAATCCTGAATCCACCTTTGGATTCCACCGGACACATTCTTCTTCTCCATCAGTGGCACTTTCCTGAAGTTCCCCATTGGGTTCGATGGCGGTTTCCGACAACAATTAACACCTATGCAGCAGGCTTCCCAGGTGTAGGTAACATGGGTACTAGAGTATCCATGGGTGGGGTGGCTCTCTAACCTTCTGTTCTCCATGGAGTTTCTTCAGGGTCCATTGGGAAGGGTCCTTAATCTTCAAAATTGCAACCCCAACCTACACGTTGATTTGTACGGAGAACACGATTGTGTTCCCACACTTCACACACTCCTCATGAGGACCATATCTACTCACCTTGGGTGGTTCCTTGGGTCCCCAGCACTTCTACGTTCTCTTGACACTGTCTTGACCTGAGTCGTGGTTCTTATACCACTTTCAAAGTATATGGTTTGGTCCCCCCATGGGTTCCACTGTGTATTTTGTGCTATTTATGTAATTTCTATGCGAAGTATCATCGGGTAGGAGATATTTGTATGTATTAGGGAGTATTATATAATAAATACATATTTTTATAAATACCTTTTGTGGTTCTTTTCACTTACTCTATACATATATGATTGCATTCTGGTAAAACAAGCTGCTTTACACTCCTTCTGGACTAAGCCTGAAAGCTACTTTCCACAGCTATCATTTAGAGAGCTTTCCAAGGTTATCTAATACCTCTTACATCACCATAAGGGTTGTCTGGACTAGTGCAGGATGCCCACTTACATTAGTGTATATCATATACCAGGCCAGCCTCTCACAGCGGTCCCAACCGGCTAATTACAATGTGATCGAATACGGTTTAGTCGCATACTCCCATTTCTCAATGAATGGTGGATTTAACCCAGATCTCTTGACTGGGGGAGAATGTTTTGATTCGTTCTGCATTCCGTCCATTAATTGTGTGTCAATGGGAGCTCGTGCCATGGCCGAAAACCAGCTGTAACACAAGCTCCCTTTGAGAAATGGGAGGTGTTGGTCATCCTGCACCCTGTGGCAGGCACCTCAAGCTGCTTCTCACAAGGTGCAGGGATCACCAGGGGTGCACAATAGGTGCCCCCTCGGCCACCAACCGGAGGCCACAAGCACAAGGGGTCCCTGCCGGGACCCCCAAACACAAGCTCCGACATGGTTTCCATGTCAGACAGGCCGGCAGGCTGGCAGGCTGGCATGGAAACCATGTTAAAATTTGTGCATCATTATCCCAAGGACAGAAAGGACAGCCCTTTGGGATTATGAGCAGGTTCCGAATGGCCGGCGGGTTCCATGAGCCCATCAGAAACCAGCCGGAATGACCGGCCTGTTTACTTTCTGACCGCTAGCAATGCCGCGGTCGAAAAGTAAGCCGATCGGCCAATTAAGATGCGGCCTGGAAGGCTCTGACCGTTAGTCAGAGCCTTTATGGGCCGCATCTAAATCGCCGCCTTAGTGTGTTAAAGATTAGTGCTGGGGCCAGAAGTTTTGCTCAGAAGCCCGCTGCTACCTCTGTCAAAGATGTATCTGGGTGCTGAATACCAATGCTGCAAAATCTTGATTCCACCTCATACCTCTTTAATCCACCACCAGACACTCCCTTTTCTGACTCTAGCAGGTTCTTTTTCATCCTTGCTTTCTCATATTGCCAGTGATTTTTCTATCTTTCTCTTCCTCTTTCTTTCCCCTATTTTATTGATTTAACAACAAACAAGATGCAGTGAGAAGTGAAACCCAAGTCATGGGTCGGCAGCCATCTTATTGCTTCGCAGAGCATCAAATTAAAACTGAAATGAACCTTCCAGAAACCCTCCCGCCCACGCCCTCTCTTACCCCCTCCCGTCTCCTCCCCCATTCGAGCTGCTTGACATAAAAGTGGAGCTTGGGCTCAGCACATTATTGCTCAGTGCGAGTGTGTGTCGTTCGCATCCTGGTTCAGCGCGAGAAAGCGCAGTAGCCACAGATATCTAGGGCAGGATAGTTTGTGGAATTTAGAGCATAGCAAAGTGACAAAGGGTCGCCACACTTCAGTGAAAGAAGCCCCATCCCCTTGAAGTGAGAAAGAGATGCGCTCCATACCTAGCACATACCATAGGCGGTGGAGCCATCCCTAGAGGTTGGTGTCTCATCTGTGCCCCATAGATATAATATATTCTGTAATGCTGCCCCTAGAGCTATACCTAGTTGCTTGCCTTTACGAGACTTGAGGGAGTAGGTAAGCCTGTCAGATACTCCCAGAACCACAGATGCAGGGAAGGGAAATAGCGTGGTATCAAAGTGACAGTCAATCTCCTCCTGTACTTGCGTCCAGTAGGTTGTGAGATTGGGGCACTCCCACAACAGGTGTAATAATGTGCCATCTGTCTCGCATCCCCTCCAGCAACTGGGGGAACTGTCAGGAACACTTTTTATTGGAGTCGGGAGGATGTGAGACCAATACATCATAGTCTCTATGCTAGAAGTGTTGCGTGCTGAGTGTCGGGCTCTGTAGTGAATATCAGCCCATTCTTTGGAGGGTCAGTGCCCGTCTGAGCTCAGCCTCCCATCGTCTTTGGCCCGCTGAACTGACCACCTGTTCTGGGGGACGCAAGATGTGATATAGTTCTGTAATGAGTCTTTTTGTGGATTGTTTCGAGAGCAACCAGCACTCATACTGAGTGAGGAGCCTCTCCGCTCCTGGACGAATCTGGGGCTGCAGGACCCAATGTCGTATTTTCATGCAATGATTTCGCTCGGTTTCAGGCATGTTAAAATCAAATTTAAAATCCTCGAAGGATCGAGGGCCGTCTGGATCAACGAAATGCCCTATAGACCTGTGTCCCGCTTTGTCCCAGTGACTGAATGCCTCCCAATCAAGGCCTGGTCAGAAGTTCCGATTTTCGGTAATAGGAGTCAGAGGTGATAAAAAAGGTTGTCAGATTATTGCGTATGGCTGTGGCATCCCAGGCTTTCAATGTTGCTCGTGCCACTGGTGAGCCATATAGCCCAGAGGGCTGGAAGTTTTGCTGCCAATGCACGCTCCATAAAAGCCAGTTCTTCTTCCCGGACATCGGTTGAGCCCATTCTAATAGGATTCATAGCTGTGTCGCTTTGTAATAGCGGTCGAGGTCGGGAATACCCAATCCCCCCTCTGCATGGGGTCTGAAGCTAAGGTCCCACTTTGTCTGCCCAGTAGAAAGCGATAAATTCGGACTGAAGTTGTTTCAAGACGCCTGATGGCGGTTCTACCGGAAGGGTTTGAAACAGATATAAGACTTTGGAGAGTATGCTCATCTTGAGAGCTGCCACCCTGCCCAGCCAAGAGAAATTGAACGCCCACCATCTTTTAAGCTCTTGTCTGGTCTGTCGCAGTAACCTAGTGCAGTTCAGGGATAGCATCTCGGCCGTGGAGACTGACAGCGATATGCCCAGGTATGGGATGACATTCTGATCCCAGTGAATGGGGCATGCTAGAGCCCAAGGTAGCGACAGTTGTCTGGTGCACAGAGAGGCCCAGCACTTGGGACTTAAGTCACATTGGGCCAGATGTAGGTGGCTAAATACCGGTCGGTAACCGGAAATTCGGTAAATTTCAGGGTTACCGATTGGTATTTAGCCATTATCGAATCTGTATTTACCGAATCTGAATTTACCAATTTACCGATTCGGTAAATGCAATGTAGAAAGCACATAAAAGAGTGCTTATGTGCTTTAAGAATTCGTTAATTACCACAAACTTCAAGTTGGTGGTAATTAACGAATTCCTTTAAAAATTCACTTTTTAATTTTTTTAAGTGCCATGTGGCACGCATCCATGCCCTTAGGGCATGAATGTGCACCACATGTGCATACAGGTACATTACAGTGGTGCAACAGGGTGTCCTTTGGACACCCTGGCACCCTTGAAATACCTCCCGGTATTACAGATTCGGTAATACCGAATCGCTAATACAGAATGGCTTTAGATTCATTCCTATGGGCCTCCAAGCCCATAGGAATGAATGGGTAGGTATTCCTTATTACCAAATCGCTATTACCGATTCAGTAATAAGGAATATTAAGGAATCAGCATTTTTTACCGATTCATTACCTACATAGGAAATACAGATTTCTTAATACCGAATCGGTAAAATTCGGTATTGAGAATTCGGTATTTGTGGATTACCTACATCTGGCCCATTGACTTTAAATCCGGAGGCTTTTGAGAATTCCTCTAGCTCAGCCAAAAAAGCCAGAACTGAGATGAGGGGGAACTCCAGCGTATCGAAGACATCATCCGCATAAAGGCTGATGGTATGCCGCTCTACCCCAAAGAGGATCCCTTTGATCCACTGATTTTCCCGGACCCTCTAGGCGAACGTCTCCATATACAGAGCAAACAGGAGGGAGGAGAGTGGACAGCCCTGTCGTGTGCCCCTGATGATATGGAAAGAGTTGGAGGTGAAGCCATTCACCCGAACAGTGGCTGAAGGACGGCTATTGCTGCTGAACACCCATTGGTGGAATTGACACCCAGTTCCAAACTACTCCAAAACAGTCTCTAAAAAGGGCCAATGGACCCTATCGAATGCCTTTTCGGCATCTATCGATAGGAAGACACGCTCCTCGGACTGACGATGCGACTTATCCAAAACATGCAGTAGCCTTCCGGTATTGTCACTATATTGCCTAGTTGCATCAAATCAAGCCTGATCTGGTTCTATCAATCCCAGCAACATAGGTCCAAACCTGGACGCTAGGATCCCCATGAGAATTTTTAAATCTATGTTCAACAGGGATATCGGCCTGTAAGAGGCGCAATATCTATTGTCCTTCCCAGGTTTGGGCAATACTGCTTACGACGCCAGGAGCATCGTGGGCGGCAGCTCCACGGTGTCCTTGATAGCATTAAAAATCCGAGTCAGTATTGGGGCTAGGATGGAACAAAAGGTTTTATAAAAATGGCGGTGAAGCCATCTGTGCCGGGAGATTTAAGGAGTTTAAGTAGAATGATGGCCAATATGACCTCTTTTGTTCTAATGAGGCTATCTAGGGCAGCCACCTGGTCAGGTGTCAACTTAGAATGTGTTATGCCCTGACAGTACCTAGAGGGGTTCCAATCAGGCAAGGGCTGAGCAGTGTATAGAGTCACGTAGAAATCCCAAAATGCATTGGCTATATCCTCTTCTTGTGTAAGCTCCACACCCCCGTCAGTCAGGAGGAGCGGGACTGTTGCCGCCTGTCGCTGTGTACGCAACATATGGGCCAATAAGCGGCCGCATTTGTCCTCTCCAGTATAAAATGTATGTTTCAGGCGAAGTGCGGCGTATTCCGCTCTATCAAGTTCTAAGCTGGCCAGCTGAGCCCGCGCTGCCTTTAGTTTCCTCCAGATTCGGGGGGCCCATGTCCTCTTATGAATACCTTCTAATTCCAATACTTGCTTTGAGAGTTCATCCTTCTTCTCCCTTTGTGCCCTATTGTCTGCGGCTGATGTGGCTATGAGGTCACCCTGGACTACTAATTTGAGGGTTTCCCAAAGGGAGATGATTGAGGTGTCCTGAGTATCATTAGTGGCTAAGAAGTCTTCTAGTGTTTTGGTAAGGCGTGTTAAAACTTCAGGGCGGTGGAGGAGCATATCTCTAGACCTCCAGGAGTATGATGGGTGAGAGGGGGGGGAAACAGCAATTTTGCAGTTAAGGCCGCATGGTCTGAAAGTGCCTGGGGTTTGATTTCTGAGCTCCGTGCAGTTGGAAGGACCGAGTTGTTTGGAAGTAATCTAGTCTTGCATATGTCCCCCGGGCGTGAGAGTAGAAAGTGTAGTCAAGTGTATGAGGATGAAAATGCCACCACATCCTGTAACCACTGGCGATTGGTGTCAGAGAGAGCCACTGTCTGTCCCTACCTCTGAGCTGAGCGGTCAGTCTGACTGGCGAACACGATGTTTAGGTCACCCCCTATAAAAATCTGTTGGTCAGGTGCAGATGTAAAGTCTCCTATCACCTTATGTAAAAATGTCTCTTGGCCCTCGATATAACTGTGGCCAGTTTTAGTGTGTGGCCCCCTAAGGTCACCGAGAGCGCCAGGAGCCGCCCTCTGATCTCCGACACCTTGGCTCCCACATTCCCAGGGAACGTACGTGCAATAAGAATGACAACCCCAGCCTTCTTAGTGGGAAGGGAAGAGCAGTGTTGCTGTGGGCAGGTCTTAGACATCATTCAATGTATGAAACTGGGAAGCAAGTGGGTCTCTTGTAGTAAGCATAAATGGGCTCTGGAGTTTTTCAGATAAGACAGGATAGCTCTGCATTTAATGGGGTTATTAAGCCCTTTCACATTCAACGTCATGATTGTGACACTCATCTACTTAGGTGAGGTGGGCATTGCGTACTGTCGGTGCAATCTCACCCCTGAAACCCGGGTCCTCTAGCTCCCTAGACATAATACCCATAATATGAAAGAGTCACGCATCCGTCATAAGGTCAGGGTAGACGCAGCAAGGGGGAGGAGACCCCAACAATGAAAACAACAAAACCCCCATTGAAACAAAAACATAAACATAATACGAAAGAACAAGTCAATGTCTAGAGCATCCTGCTCTTAGAAAAAAAGAGAAGGGTACCTGTGTCCCATGGCTCCCCACTCCCACCAGGCAGGCCTATGAAAAATTATTGATACTATCGTCATAGGGCAAGGGTGCAATATCAAAGCATAGAATGCAATTGGTGCGAGTTCAGCTTCACTCCGAAGTTGCCAGCACTGCTTGCTGCTCCTTGGCCATAGTGTCCGTATCAGGGCATGCTGCCGAACTCGGAGGCTTAATGGTAGTCCATTTATGGCCGCTCCGGCGTCTGCGGGGGCGAGAGTCTTTGCTAGGTTGGTCTGTCATAGCTTCTTCAATGCCCAAAAGCATGTAGGTCGATGGAAGTGAGCGAATCTGCCTCAATTCCCCTTTATAGGGAAAAATCAACCTGAACGGGTGTCCCCAAGAGTATTTTATGCCAGATTCCCGGAGATGGATGAACTTGTGTTTAAGCAAATTAGAGGTAGCCAGGTGCTGGAAAAGCATGGGTTTCTGCCACTGATATGTAAAGTCTGGGCATTGCTGAGACTCGCGAAGGATCCTTTCTTTCAGCTGATAGTCATGAACACAGGTCACTATGTCCGCAGGGGGCACGGAGACCGCTTTCAGTGGGCCCACCTTATGAGTGCTATCCAGCTTGAGTGGGAACTCTGGGGATTCTCCGAGAATGGAATGGAAGAGGCCTGCCAGTAGTGCCTCGATGTGGCCATCGCCCTTGTCATGCGCCATGCCTCGGATGCGGATATTGTTCCACCGGGACCTATTTTCTAGATCCTCGGTGTGGGACTGCGGAGGCTGTTCTTGCAGCCTGAAGAATTCTTGTTGGAGGTTCTCAATTTCCTCATCACGGCCTGTTTCATGCTCCTCCAATGTATGGACTCGCTCATCCAGGTAGTCCACATCACGGCGTATGTCTCGTAGGTCTGCCTGCAGTTCGCGTATCATTGTGGACAGATCATCTTGGAGAGAGAAAAAAAGCGACTCCATGAAGGATCGGCTGACTGGAGCTTCCGAGCTTTCACTTCCCTCTGTCTCGCCGCGCGCCCGCTCACTGTTGACTCTCTGACTGTTGAGTCGCTTTAAGCAAGAGGTCCTTCACTGACCTGTCCTTCCTGCCCTTGTGGGCAGCCATGACTCCTGTATGCATGGGATTCACCGCCGAGGTGAGGGCAGAGTATACAGGCATAGGCAGATGTGGGAAGCCAGGAGAGAGAACTGAAGGGCAATGTCACAGCTGGAGGTCCTCTGCAGCATGCCCCTCCCTCACGGGTCCCCTACTCTCACTTCAAACCCAGCCCTGTGGGGTGTGAGTGCTGGGAATGTTGGAGGCCTACCACCAGAGCCTTTCCATCTCAGCGCTGGCACGGTGTTGCCTTCCTCCTGGCGAGGCCGCCCAATGATATACTGATTTTTCCTGGGGCCCCAGTGCATACAAGGGATGCAGGCGTAAGGTGCTGTAGCCCTGAGGGTCCTCCTGAACACGGCCGGCGGATGGGGAGGCGCCGCCAAGACCCCCCCACTGGAGCATCTCCATCTGCAGATGTCTCTATGTTTGGGACAGGCCACTACACCTGATCGCCCCTTTCACCAGCCTCCATGCATGCACCACCTCTCACCATCTAACCAAACCACCTGGCGATGTGCTGTGCTCGTTTTAGGTGCTCTGCCCAGGCAAGGAACGTTGGTGTCTGTAGCAGCGATCCCGAGGGGGCCCACAAGCCAGGCTGGCAGGTGGAGAGGCTCAGCCACTGACGCCTACCGGGACCGCCCGACTCTGTGGCCACATACATGTCCAAATTGGGCCTCCAGGCTCCTCCGGCCCCACATGCTTTCCGCAGACCCCTCCCCCCGGTGCCGGCGCCTACTTGCTGCCAATATTGCTGTGAAAGGCCCGGTGGGAGCGAAGAGCTCCAAAGCTGTGTCCTACAAAGACGCCAGCTTGGCCACACACCCTACGTTCTCCCTTTTATGTGTAAGTCTCGCTGCCTCTGAGTCAAAGTCTGATAATGAAAAATACGTTCTAGTCTTCTAAAGTGAGTGCTAGTGAACACAATCTGCAATCACTGACTCAAATTCATCACTTGTGCAGAGTGGGTTGCTCATAAAGGAAGCCCCTGCTGCCCAGGAGAAAGAAAGAGGAGGGGTCTGGCAGACTGGCCTCTTGCTCTTCCATGGCAATATAGGTGGAGCAAACCTTTATAAAACTTTGCTCATATATGTCATAATAGGGAACTGTTTTTGAGACATTTTAGGATAATTGATAGCCATTTGGCTGGCATAAAAGTGGATGAATCATTACATATTGACCCCATATCAAGTGGTCCAGTTAATTGGGTTATTTGTGGCAACTTCTGGTATGGCACAGATCCCAATTAAGAGTTTTCTGATAAATATTGCCGATATTTATCAGGGGGAAACATGTCTGGTAAAGACCAGAGCATGCATCTTTTTTTGTGGTAATTCCCTTAAAACTTAGGGGGTCATTAGCATGGCGGGTGGATCGCCACGACCGACCGTTCGTGGCGATCCGCCTGCCAAAACACCCCACCCGACGGCCTGTTACCCCCGGCACAGACAGTCCGCCACTTTCCTGCCGGTAGGCAATCTTCACGATTGCCTACCGGGCAGAAAAGGCCCACAATATGGTGGCGGTGCCTTGCAAGCAGCTCCATCCATATTATGATGATGGTGGTTTCGTGCCTTTCTATGGGGGAGACTCCGCCATGGAAAGGCATGCGGGAATCGCTTTTGGGGGCCTGCTGTGGGCCCCCAGGGGTGTGGTAGGGTAGGGGGCTGCACTTGGGGGGTACCCTTGGTACCTCCCTACATTGGCATACACGAGGTGGCAGGGACCACGCGGTGCCTGTCACGTTCTGCATGCCAATGAACAACATGCATTTACAACATTGTGGCGGCTGCTGCTCACAGCACCGCCGCCACAATGTTGTATATTCGGGATGCTACCTCCACGGTGGCGGTCGCATCCTAATTGGCAGTGCGGGACCACCACACCACTGGCGGCTGGTCCCATTACCGCTTGGGTGTCCGCCCGCCATCCTAATGGACCCCATAATCGGGTGATATTTGTTACACCTGATAAATTCCCGGATAATATTAGATGTGATAAATATTAAATCACAGGCCCACCTGTGATGAAGGGGTATTGAGCATTGTTGGTGACATTCTACCTACCCCTGTCATAATAGTAACCCACCTTTGACATACTGGGTGCTTTCTTCCAAAATATGGCTTATCTCTGGCATGGTATTGGCTCATTAGTGAGATTTTGGGGACATTCTTAGTGACAGTTGTCTAACAACGGCCTAATGGTGTTGGTAATTGACATAGATGTGGCTAACCATCATTTAGTAGGGGCCCTGACATAATATTGCTGATTATTGATATGTTGCAAACTGGATCTTGGCACCACTGCACTATCCTTGACATTCTTTGGACCTTTCTGACATAATTCTGGCTAAATCCCTCTCATATAGAGGATATTCCTAGTATTTGCTGCCGATAAATGATAATCAACTTCATAACTTATTCAGGATTAACATGAGTCCACAAAATAATTTAAAATGACAAGTAGAGATTTGCAGACTAACCATGCATTCACTAACAAATGTGGAGCAGCAATTCACATCAATGTGTTATACCTTCACAGAAATTACACGTCTTTGTTTTGGGGGTGTTAAGCATATTTGATACCAAATGTGCATAGTTTTAGAAATTGGTACGCTGAGGTTCTGGCACAACATTGCTGTCTTCTGTTATTAAAAATGAAAGGAGTTTGATCAGTCATGCTGACTTCAGTACACTTAGGTGCCGATTCCGATCCGGTAAAAAAAATGCGCGTACGACTCGTATCCGTATATTTTCACATACGAATCGTACAAGTACCGAACAAACTGCGAAGTACGATTCGCACGTGAAAAATACATACGAATTACGTCGGGAAAAGTGTCCGATAGGGAGCCGGACATTTTTACGTGCAAATCGTAGAACAGAAGTCCGAGCGCGCAAGTACGATCCGTACCGCCTGTCCGAATACACAACCGCATGTAAAAGGCCCTGTACGGAGCGAACGCATGTACACGGGTAAACTTGTGCCCGGATATGAGTCGTACAGCCACCCCTCCCCCGCACATGTCAGCACCGTACCCCCGTATGTCAGCACCGTACCCCCCCTCTGCACTGTACCCCAATACTGTAGCACAGCCCCGCACCTGTACGCGCCGCACCCCAGGCCCGTCTCCCAGCCCCGCACCTGTACGTCCCGTACCCCAGGACCGTACCCCAGCCCCCCACTTGTATGCGCCGCACCCCAGGCCTGTCTCCCAGCCCCATACCTGTACGCACTGTACCCCAACACCGTAGCCCAGCCCCGTACCTGTACGCACCGTACCCCAACACCGTAGCCCAGCCCCGCACCAGTATGCACCGTACCCCAACACCGTAGCACAGCTCCACACTTGTACGCACCGTACCTCAACACTGTAGCACAGCCCCGTACCTGTACGCACCGTACCCCAACACTGTAGCACATCACCGCACCTGTATGCATCATACCCCAACACCCTAGCACATCCCCGCACCTGTACGCACCGTACCTCAACACCGTAGCACAGCCCCGCACCTGTACGCACCATACCCCAACACCCGAGCACATCCCCGCACCTGTACGCACCATACCCAAACACCGTAGCACATCCCCGCACCAGTACGCACCGTACCCCAACACCGTAGCACAGCCCCGCACCTGTACGCACCATACTCCAACACCGTAGCACAGCCCGCACCTGTATGCACCGTACCCCAACACCGTAGCACAGCCCCCCACCTGTACGCGACGCACCCCAGGCTCGTACCCCAGCCCCATACCTGTACGCACCATACCCCAACACCGTACCCCAGCACCCTCACCCAGCATCGCGTATGTACGGACCGTACCTATGCAAAAAAAATACTCGTACAGAACCAGGACACTGTAAAACAGCACAAGGAGGGTCAATTCGACTCGCACAACACCACAACACACGTCAACATGACAAGATACATCACTATGACTGACCTGGCACATCCAAACAGGCAAACAGAGGCCCTAAATCACAACCACCGCTTATAACACACCCACCACAAATTCAAACCCAGCCACACCCACAAATGGACCAATAAAAAGGGCCCACACACACAACCCATGAGCCTTTGCAACAGACCCACTGTTGACAGACCCCACAGACAAACAACTGTACCTTACTTACACCTTAACTACACCTTAACTTACACACCTTCACACAACCTCATTCACAAACACCTCCTCTTCACATTCACACACACACCGTCACATTCACACCCACACACCCACAACCATCCACACCCACACCCCACACCATGCCCACAGACAAGAATCCAAAGTTCACAAGGGCGGAGCTGGACCTCCTCGTCAACGAAGTCATCAGAGTCGAGCCACAGCTGTTTGGAACATTGGTCAGACAGAACAGCATAGCCCAAAAAACAAGCCTGTGGCAGAGGATTGTCGATAAGGTGAATGCTGTTGCGCCCATCCGAAGGACCAGGCATGAATGCCAAGCCAGGTGGTATGATCTGCGCAGGGCAGTCAAGAGGAAAATGAACGAGGAATACGCCCAGAGTAACATCACTGGAGGCGGGCTGCCCCGCAGACCCGCACATTACCATCCCTGGGAGGAGAAGGTGATGGCCATGCTTCCGCCGGTGGGAGTACATGGAGTCGAAGGAGTCGCAGAGCCTGGTGAGTACCCAAACAACTCACGTAACATACATGGGGGAATGCCACCCACACCACAAATACACAAAATGCACGCAACTTCCCCCAAGCCCTCACCGCACACAACCACACTCAAAAACCACACTCATGCCACTAACGTCTCCATGCCCCATTCACAAATAAAGGCAATGCCATGTCCCAGGCCACACCAACCACAAACCCAAGACTGGATGTCCGGTATGCTGGGAGGGTGGGGCTCACACAACACATTGTGCAACTCCGAAGCAGACACCAATGCCCTCAGCCCATATGGCCTAGGTACATACCCATGCACCATGCCTAATGCACAGGGACTGGCAAAGTACTGACAAGGTAGCTGACACTTGGCCCTGCTGTATGCAGCACAAGGCCCTCCTGTGACCACTGTACACTCAAACACCAACTCCACAAGCTCAGATATCTAGCACAGGCACTCAAACTCACTGTCATGCCAGCATGCACCATGAGGGGACAGACACATCACCTGGGAGACCCAATGACAATTCACACTACACCCAACAGTAGGCCCGGTCACACCCCCCCTCACACAAGCACACACCCCCGGGGCAGGCAACGTATTTACCCACTCTCCCAATGTCATGTGACACAACAAGACCAATCCATCGCCAAATAAGCATCCGAGCCAAAATTCTACTGGTCAAACACTCAGGAGAACATACCAATCTGTCCCCCGCAACATACCCATCCCCAAGTGTACATTGAGAGGAATGCTAGGCACATCCAACTACCTGGAGGATCTGTGACAACTTGAATATGTATGAACCATGGATGTGGCATGAAACAGCATTAACATTGTCTCTCTCTCACACACAGGGCAATGTCATCGACCTCCCCCCAACAATGGGGGGGAACAATCACAGTTCCAGGCTCAGCGTGAAGATGATCCCACCGGCAGTGACGACTCTCACCACTCCGTGGATGACCCCGACCAACCTTCCCCCTCTGGTGCCCAAGCCCCTGCAGCACCTGCGTCAGGTACATCTGTGCCAACCCCCACCCCCATTCCTGCCACATCCCAGGAGACACCCAGGAGCCCTACTCGCTCTGAACAACACAGCCAGTCTGACCAGGAGGGACAAGGTTCTCCGGGCACCCAGGAAGAGGCAGACAACCCCGCTAATGCCATCCCTCAGGTGTCCCGTAGACCCGATGTTCCCACAACGGCAGGCCAGGCTCGTGTGGGCAGGGGTGGTGGGAGTGGAGGCAGGCGGAGGCGAGAACCTGACCAGGCAGCTGAGGGAACCGGTATGTCACATATACGCCACATCCTGGACACACACCAGGGGCATCAGCCAGGTAGTGTCGAGCCTCACAAAGATGAAGGGGACCCTCTACAAGATGAAGAACCTGCAGGCCGAGCAACATGCCAGTCAACAACAACACCAAGGACGGATGGAGGCAAGACTGGCTGAGCTCCTGGCGGTGCAAAAGGACATGAGCCGTTCACTCCGTCGGATCGCCGACAACATGGGCAACCCTCCCTGTGCCACCAGGCGAAGACCACCACCAGCCACAGGGAGGGAGGAGGAGGAGGATTCGTCCGACGGAGCATCACAGACATCGTCAAGGCCTGCAGCTGAGGGTCCCCCCAGGAAGGTGGGTCGTCCATGGAAAAGACCGTGAGAGTCAGCGGACCATCCACATCTCCCAGGTCACCTGGCCTGGCACCTGGCCCTCTGGCGCAACAGCAGCACCTCATCCAATGACATTCTCTGCCACATGGACTTGCTGGTCACAGTCTGACCAATGATGACCAACACTGTGGTCTGGACTCTGATGACTTCCAAAGCAAAGGATCCCATCTCCCCCTGTGAACTTTGGATTCTATGCACCCGGTAGAGCACCTTAGTTTATCTACTAAAACACGTACCCCACCCTAAATAAAAATCTTTATTTTTTCATGAGATGTTGCTGTCATTTTGCATTAGTCCACAACATATGTGTGTGTAAATGTCAAACTATGCCTGAGTGTTGAACTAACTCCAGCCATCCATACCCTGGGATCTGAGTCTGGTACAGGACACACATGGATCACAATTTATCAGTCAATGCAGACATGGAGCACAATACTCACCTGTGATGGCCTCAAGCTGCTGAGGGGTTGCTTGCAATACTGTGCGGACAGATCTATTTGGAAGAGTATCATTAAGGCGTAGAGGTCATGCCTCATTTGGAGGTTCCCGGGGAGGGAGTCCCAGGTATGTGTTCCCAGGTGGGAGAACTATGTCCTGCATGCTGGAGTACGGTGGATCTGAAGAATGGTGGCCAGGTCAAGGTTGGCTGCACGGAGATGGCACTACGGGTTCTCGGATGACAGTGGTACAAGGTTGGTGTTGGGTCGGGGTTATGGCCTGCCTCCTGAGTGTGGGTAGGGAGTCTGAAGGTCATCCTGCAGCACACAGTGATCCATTGCAGCTATCTCTGCTGGACGGTGATGTGGCTGGGGTGCGGGATGTTGCAGCTGAGGTGTGCAGATGCAGCCTGGATGTGGACAAGTGTCCTGGGAGTTTGGATGTGGCTGCCCCGTAGAGGGCAGGACAGTATTTGACACAGGTGTTGTCGTGGACCTGGGGGATGGTCCGTCTTTCCTTGGAGTGGATCTATCTGGAGATTAGGTGCATAATGCAGAGGGTGTTGCAGTCTGAGGCACAGATGCTGGTGATTACCATGGCTAATTTGAGCAAACAATCCATGATGCACACCATCTTGTGCATGGACACTGGGTGCTTGTGCGGGGCTTCTGCAGGTGGGACACAAGCAGTTGACCCAGCAGTAAGGGGACAATCCTCAGATGTTGACCTCAGTCCTGTTCAAGTACAGCCTCAGGTGGCTGCTGTTCTGCCATTCATCAATGGATCTCATGCAATCTAGAATATTGGAACTGGCAATGTCTGCGTCCTTGGTGAGGGTGAGGAGCACCTGGCTGTCAATGGCATACGAGTTGATGATGAGGTTGTGTGCACATGTGATGGTGGAGAGGGGTGTCCTGGACACATTGTAGATTGACACGCTGAGAGATGATACCTGTGCCATGTGTCTCACAACGACAGCATACTACATGCAGAAGCCTTGAGTCCCACTCCCATGGCCTTGCCGGGGTACAGAGCCGGTGGGGAGTAGGAGGGACATGACCTGGTGGGTGTGACAGGGCCTGGAAGGCATGGCAACGCTGTGTAGGCAGTCGGAGTTGCACACTCATCATGCAAAGGTGTTGTGTGTGCGCTAAGTGTATGCCTGAGAGCTGGCGGCAGATGTGTGGATGGACATTGCTTGGAGGGTGGCTGCAACATCAGACTGTAGTGTGATGTGGGTCATGCAAGGACATGAGGGTCGTGCAATGTGCACGTTGCATGTGCAGACGGTCCAGCCTTTGGCACCGCGTGGCCGCAACTGTGGCACAGACAAGCTGATGACAGCCAAATGAATGGGTTGATGGAGGAAGGGAGGAGCATCTTTGATGTGTGTGTGTTGCCACATCAGGAAACTTTGTGTGCCCTTGCTGCAGTGGCTGCATCAGCAGGCAGCATGTCCTGGGAACTATGCCACAATTTCCACACAAAGACTAGGATGTCAGAAAGGACTACTGCAACAGGTGTATGTCAAGGAAGGAGTGACCAGTTTTCAATGGCACACCCAGAGACAAAGGATGCACATTCCCCAAAGATGACTGACACCGGATCATGAAACTGAAGGCCAAGCTGCGCACAGGAAACACACCCCAGAAGGTGTTGAAGGCCCGTTGTGGGGACCAACATACCAAAACACATACACAGCCATGGACTTCATGCACAATAGAGAATCAAATACATGTAGAACAGCATGCAGGTTGCTAATCTACACATAGACTCATATGCACAATCCTTGACAACCATGCCAGAGATGGTGCATGCACAGTGGCAAGAGACCTGCATTGACAGAGATGAGGCACCTTGGAGGCTGAGGAACACCTTTATTACTCAGGCTCACACCTATGGAAATGCATCAATATTAATAGACTCACAGGTCATTTGGATTAACATGTGGGACCTATACTGGACACCCCCTTCGCACCACAGATGCTGTAAATCCATGGGAGTGGCACACAAGTGAAGGGGGTGAGCCAAACATCCCCTGCTGCACATGGAGAGGCTGCAATTCCCCATTGAGCCTCTTATGGGGATGTCCCGCAATATGTCCACCTGTAGCCTCCCGTATGTTTCCGAGGGAAGTTGTACACACATTGATGCCTTCATCAAAAACCACAATCCCATAACAGATGACTGTCACGAAGTGTGACTATCAATTCATGTGAGTCATGCTACATGTCATGTGCCCCATGGTGAGTCGACATGTATACATAGTAACAAAACCTGCACAGGAGCAGTGCCCACACATTACAAACAACTACCACACCCAAAATGCCTTGCTGCAATCCTTACCCAAAGGAGACTTTTTACCATGTCCGTGCATGTAACGCTGATTCAGCACACGTTGCATTACTCATGAGGAATAGCAGGAGCACAATGATGCCACGAGCAGACAGCATGCGCAACTACCTGGGGATGAGAGACACACAAGAAGTCAGGAAAAACATAGTCATCCGCATGCATGGTCATGTACTCTACATGAATAAGGTTGACACCATGCTAGTTGTCAATTGCGATTGTCAGCTAAAATGTGTGGAATGACATCAGCACTCGAGTGACACATCAGCACACACCTCAAAGTCACTTAGCATACAGTCAGCTGGACACACACATTGCAACACATGCCACACAAGGCTCCAAGCGTGCACACTCAGACCCAGGGACTCACCATTATGAGAGGAAGTTGCGTACGAGCTGACTCCGGATGTCCTCCTCCTCCTCCTCCTCCTCACTTGCCTCGTGACCAAGGCCGTCATCCTCCACGGGTGGATGTTCCTGCTCATCGGGATCTAGGATGAGTGGCACAGCTTTCTCCACTGCCATGTTGTGCAGCATGCAGCACACGAGGAAGATTTTGCAGATCTTCACCGGTGCATATGGGAGGGACCTGCCGGTCTTGTGGAGGCAACGGAATCGGCTCTTCAGGAGGCCAAACGTCCTCTCAATCACTCGCCTGGTCTGCCCATGGGCGTTGTTGTAACGGTGATCTGCAGCTGTTCTCGTGTTGCGGAGAGGCGTCACCAGCCATGGCATGTTGGGATAGCCAGAGTCCCCTACATGGAAACATCATGTAAAGAAGTGGGTCAGGAGATGCCGTCACATACTAAGATACCGCTGAATACTGGACAAACAGAGTCTACCCACCAACAAGACATGCTCGTTTGTTGTGCAGCTGCAGCATCATTTCTGGCACCCTGCTACGCCTCATGATGTAGGCATCGTGTGCTGACCCTGGAAAACGTGCACAGACATAGGAAATCAGCATGTTAGCAAGACACACCACAAGGGCATTAATGGAGTGATAATGTTTTCTGTTCCGATAGGCTACCTCCTGTGCCTGTGGTGCTACCAAAGCCACATGTGTCCCATCAATGGACCCAATTACATGGGGCATCCCTCCCAGGGCATAGAACTCACCCTTGATACCTGTCAACTGCTCAGGAGTTGGAAAATGGATGAATTCATCCAGGTGCTCCAACATGGCTTCTAAAACATCATGCAGGACACGGCTGAACATGGTCTGGGACATGCCACCCACATCAGCTATGGTGAATTGAAACGTACCGGTGGCAAAGAAATGTAGGGATGACATCACCTTCATCTTGGGGGTCAGCGCAGTCGGATAACTGTGTCGCGGTTGGAGGTGTGGTGCCAGCCTGTTTGTCAGGTCCTCAATTAACTGTTGGGGGAATCTGTAGCGGCGTATGCAGTCACGTTCCCTCATGGCAGCCAACTCTGGCATTGGTCGGGGGAGAGGCGGTGCCCTGCAGAAATTTGGAAGGTATAACCAAGATTGAGTACATTACTACACCAATGTCAATGAACAGAGCACATGTTCAACAGCTAATACACATATGCTACATACAGAGTCTGGCCTGTGCAATACATCCTGCACACGTATGCCAGCCAGGTGATACTCCTACCAAGAGCCAGCTACAAACATGGATTGTCAAGGTCTACATGACATACCATGAAAGTAGCCGTGGGCCAGTGTGAGTGAACAGCCAGACACATTACAGGAGTGACATACATCCACATATGTGCATTTGAAGGACGCTATCTCATACAGACAGCTGCCGGCAAGCTAGATGCACAGGTCACATGTCATGGAAAAAGGACAGACCACACACCTTGCCATGAAGGGGTACATGTCAAAAATGATCACACAGACATTGAGACTACGCAGATATGTTCTAAGCTCGCAAGTCCCTGTTCCATGCATACAGACACACGTTACGTGTTATTCCACATGTGTCCTGGAGTGCGTAATAGTGTGACATGGGCATCTACACACAGACACATGTTGGATGCAGCTACAGCAGATGCCGTTGACGGAACACCAACAGCAAGATCATGGGAACACATGACACACACATGACATAGTCACATCGTGGCACGCTGGTAGTGAGATGTCAGGTGTCATCACCCGTGTACCTGGCATCAGGAGACAGTTGCGGGTGTTGGTGACTGTGCCATGCCAGTGATGCAGTGCTTGACAAGTTTGAACTACATGCACACATGTAAAAGGTGTGAAGGGGAAGTGCGCCACATAGTGCCCCATCACACATGACATGTGAACACAGGTCATCACACAACTATTGGGTTAAAACATGAGGAGACATGTGCCACTTCACTGCCTGACACACCTAGGCCCTACACATGAAAGACTGCACTGACAATGACTTGATGTCCATCCTTGTGCGAGTCAGACACCTCCATTCCTTTCCTGTGCACCTCCTATCACCAGTGTAAGCTGTGAAATGCACCGTACACACGCTCTGAGGGCGTGTGTACAGTCGTATCACTATATGGGGTTTGGGTAGGAGTACGCGTGTGTGTACAGACTGTACACACTGGTCCTATCCCTATGGGAGTGTCACCGTAGGCGTACGTCATAGAGATACGGCCCGTACACGCGTGTGTAGGGCCCGTAGCATTATGGTAGTGTTGGCGTAGGTGTACTCCATAGTGCTACGGGCCCTACAGACGTGGATACGGCCCGTAGCACTATGGTAGTGTTGCCGTAGGCGTACGCCATAGTGCTACGGGCCGTACACACAAGGGTACGGCCTGTAGCACTATGGCGTACTCCTACACCAACACTACCATAGTGCTACAGGCCGTACGCACGCGGGTACGGCCCGTAGCACTATGGCGTATGCCTACGCCAACACTACCATAGTGCTACGGGCCCTACACACACGGGTACGGCCCGTAGCACCATAGTAGTGTTGCCGTAGGCATACGCCATAGTGCTACGGGCCGTAACCGTGTGTTTGTACGTCCCGTAGCACTATGGTAGTGTTGGCGTAGGCGTACGCCATAGTGCTACGGGCCGTACACACGCGGGTACGGGCCGTATCACTAGAGTAGTGGTGCCCTAGGGGTACGTGTGAAACGCACCGTACCTGTGTGGGGATTCGAAAATTACAATGGGAACACATAAGGGACAAGTATTAGGGCCTACATGCATGCTGGTTGTCATGGATACCCAGTTTAAAGATCAAATTTTTCCATCATGTGGCCTGGAAAAAGCAGTTGGCCACATTATACATTGTTGCAAAGTGGTTGTTGACTTGACATGATGCTGCAAAATTGAAAAAATGCTAATCCTGTCACTGGTGTATGTTTAAAGGGATTGGAGGAAACGTAGGATGCAAATGAGTCTGACCAATCACTCTGTACTCCTGTTACCTAAATAGCCCAGCAAGGCAGATATAAGTCAGCCAGAACCCATGAGAGGGCACTTGCCTGCACAACCTTTGATTCGACACCACTGCTGCTGCTTGTGATTCCTCTGGCACCATGTCGTGGACTGTGGAGAGGGCCCAGCCATTCACACAGGAAGAGAATGAGGCGTTGCTGGACGTCATCCTCCCACAGTTCCCCAGCCTGTATGGTAGACCAGGGGTGCAGGTGAGTGCTGACTCCGCTACCTTTGACTGTGCCCCTTCTTTTTGTGACTGGCACTACTGGCATTGTGTCCAGGTGTGACAGACATGAAATGTTGTTTAGAGTGGGTCCCAGGGGGGGGGGGAATGGCTCATGTCTGTCATGCAGAGCATGATGTGGTTCATGTGTGCACTCCTCACTTGCATTGTGCTTACTGTGACATTCACTGCATGCTGCATGGCACATTCAGCGTAGCTAATCCTCTTGGCCCTTCTTGTTCTATAGTCCTGAGGTGATTCAGTGTTTTCCCCGTGTGACAGGTGACTGTACCCACAGATGTGTATGAGTTGAGTGGAGCTGTGGTGAGAGTGTCCAAATGATCTGGACATTGATGTATGTGAATGTTCCTTCTAATGTGGGTGAGTGTCTATGTGGAGAGTTGCACCACAGCTGCATGGAGGAGGCAACAGCTCTATCCATCTGATGTGAGAAGTGATCCGTGCTGTGTGTCTGACTTGCTGGGCTAGCCCCACGCCTGTGACACCCCCCAGGCAAGTGGCTCATGTGCAGAGTGAGGTTTGTGTCAGCTGTTGCCACTGGCAGGTGAATGATCTGTGCCTGTGTGTGTCTGTGTAGTCTGCTAATGTTGGGTCAGTGGCCTGGAGCATGTGACTGCTTGGAGGTGCTGGCCATCAGCTTTGTGTTGCTTGTGATGTACAGTGTGTGCCATGATCAGGGAGTGTGTCGCACCCCTCATGCCACCTGTGTACTTCCAATGCCATTTAGTGCAATTTATTTATTTATTTATTTATTTGAGCGATTTTTAGAGCGTGCAAATACCCAAGGGTGTCTCGGCGCTGTAATTGTAGAACATCTAATGAATCGGGGAGTATTTAGGCTGGGAACAACCAAGTTTTTAGTTTTTTCCTGAAATTGAGCAGTGTTGGCGCAGATTTAATGTGGAGGGGGAGCGTGTTCCACAACTTGGCTGTGGCGACAGAGAAGTGCTTGTCTCCCCAATTAGCTCTTCTTGTTCGAGGGACCCTTAGTAAATGAGCTGTGGATGAGCGTAATGTTCTAAGGTGTTCAAGCGGGCGGAAGGCTTGTCTTAAGTATAGAGGGCCTTGGTTGTGGATAGCTTTGAATGCTATGCATAAAGCCTTAAATTTGATCCGGCTTCTCACCGGCAGCCAATGTAACTGTTTGATATAAGGGGAGATGGATGCATACTTGGGAATGGATAGCAGTGTCCTAGCTGCCGCATTTTGCACTGTCTGCAATTTATTGAGGACCTTTTGTTGTGCATTTAGTAGGAGGGCATTGCAATAGTCTACTTTGGAGAGGACTAGTGAGCTGACCAAGGTTTTGCCTGCAGATGGAGGAAGGTATGGGATTAGTTTTTTAATCCTTTTTAGGATGTGGAAAGATGAGGAGACCACCGAATTAGCGTGTTGCTGGAAGGACATCTTATTATCGAAGATGGCACCCATGTTTTGTACCTTGGTCACTGGTTCAGGAGGTTGTCCCATCTGAGATGGCCACCATTGCGGGGACCAAGTAGGTTGCAGTCTCCCGAATGTCATCACTTCTGTTTTATCAGAATTCAATTTTAGACAATTGGATGACATCCAGGAGCTTATTGCCCTCATTCCATTTTGGAAATTGGCTGCCACAGAGGTGCCGTCATTGTACACAGACAACACCAATTGGGTGTCGTCAGCGTATGTAGTGAGTGAGATTCCATAGGATTTTATGACCCTCGCCAAGTCCGACACATATATGTTGAAAAGTGTCGGGCTTAGCGAGGATCCCTGCGGTACTCCACAAGGCAAGGAGAAAGTCTGAGAGATATAGTTGCCTATCTTCACTGTTTGTGGGCGGTTAGACAAAAATGACGCAAGAAGATCTTTAGCTTTGTCTTTTATTCCCATGTTCTTGACACGGTTGATCAAGGTGACATGATCAACCGTGTCGAATGCCGCGGAGAGATCTAGGAGTATCAGGATCGCTGAGCCTCCGTTGTCCATAATGGACCTTATCTCATCCGCTGCTTTTATGAGCGCAGTCTCTGTTCTGTGGTCCTGTCGAAACCTAAACTGGGTGTCGTCCAGTAGGTTGTTGTTATGTATGTAAGTTGACAACTGGGTGTTCATGATTTTTTCAAAAATCTTAGCAGGGAACGGGAGACATGCGATGGGCCTGTAGCTGGCAGGGAGGCGGGGGTCTAGGGTGTTTTTTTTTAACAGAGGTTTGATGGTCGATTCCTTCCAGACAGAAGTGTAGATGCCCGTTGTAAACATTGCATTACAGATGGTAGATAGTGACGGGGCAATAGCTTCAGAAATGAGATTAAGAATGCCTGGAGGGCAAGGATCAAAAGGTGAACCCGATTTGGTTTGGGCTATTAAAGGTTGGATGAGATCTTTCGTGGTAGCTTCAAAAATTGGAAAAACTGAGACAATTTCGGCGGTTGGTTGCGGAGGGGAGGTGAGTGAAGAGTCCGGGGAGAAAGTAGTGAAAATATCTCTGACTTTATCTTCGAAGAATTTGGCCAAGGCATCAGAAAGAGCCTGTGATCCTTCTGGGCGAGGTGCGAGGGGGTTGGATAAGTAACTGACCACCTGGAATAGTTTACCTGTGTTGTTTTTGGCCTGATTGATTTGGTTGGTGTAATAAGTGGTTTTCTCTGCTATTATGAATTTTTTGTAGTTTGCTAAAGCATTTTTGTATGTGGTTTTTTCACCGGGATTAAAATGGCGACGCCACTGCCTTTCTAGATTCCTGCAGTATTGTCTCTGTAGTCGGAGTGGTTCGGTGAACCAAGGTGCGGAAGGGAGTTTTCTGGTTCGGTGAAAGGTTTTGCTAGGTGCTAGCTTGTTGCAGGCTGACTTTAGGTTGTTCAGGTAATTAGCGGAAGCTGCTATGGGATCCTGTTCATTTGGCATTGGGCTATCTCGCATTATTTGCGTAAGAACGTCCAGATTAATGTTTTTCCAATCTCTAAAATTCGTAGGTGTAGAAGGTGTGGACGGGGGTTTGTTAGAGTTAATTGGAATAGAAAAACATAAGGCCGCATGATCTGTCCAAACTAGAGGGATGACCTTGATGATGGTAATTTTTGAGTTACTGGTGAAGAGTCCGTCCAATGTGTGCCCCGCTTTGTGTGTGGGCTGTTTAACAATTTGTTGGAGACCAGCCGCCTCTAGGTCATTAATTAGAGTTAGAGTGTCAGGGTCATCCGAGGCTTCTAGGTGAAAATTTAAGTCACCCAAGATGGTGAAGTGTGGTGATCCTGCTGAAGCCTCGATGATGTTATCTAGAAACGAGAGGAATTTGGATCTGGATCCTGGAGGGCGGTAGATTAATATGCCTTTAAATGATGATCTGCTTGAGAGGTTTATAGTAAAGAGGAGTGCCTCGCACTCGGTGTAGTTTAACTCTGATGTAGTTATTTTAAAGTGATCTTTGTGTATAATTGCTATTCCACCCCCTTTCCTTTTCGGTCTGTCTAACTTGCAGACGCAGTATTTAGTAGGCGTAGCCTCTCTGAAATCTGGACCGGATGATTCATCCCCCCATGTCTCAGTGACAAACAATAAGTCTAGTTTCTGTGAGTCTATGAACTCAGCGATTTCAAATTTGTGTTTCGGCAGAGACCGTACATTTATGAGTGCTGCTAGTATTTGAGGGGAAGGGGTTGTGGAAGGAGCAGGTATATTCTGAGTGCAAGTGGGACAGTTGAATGGTCCTATACAAGGATCGGCATAGCTAAAATGAGGTAGAGTGTGGACTGCCTCTGATGTGGGTCTAAGGCTTAGGAGTTGAGCCGAGGTGTAAGTTAGTGGCGCCGTGTTTTGAGTGAGCCCTGGAGATGGTGATATAGGGGGGATGGCCCTAGGCCCGACCTCGGCGAGCTTGCCTTAAGCGCGCCTTCGGCGCGCAAACGTCGCGCCCGCTGCGCTCGTCCGCTGCGCTTCCGATGGATGCACATATTTATAAGTGGAGACGGAAAAAAGTGCGGGGGGGGCGTGGCCTCGCAAGTGGGCGTGTCCCGTGGCTTGGCGAGGGGAATGGCGGCTGGAGTCGTCAGCAAGACTCGGTTTGCAGCGCTAAATCCGCTGTAATGGAGTGACCTGCCCAGGGAGATCTGGTAGCAGGAGGCGAGTGAGTGATTTTAAAATTCAATTGTGCAATATATTAAAAACAGGTGATGCGATCAGTTTTTACTCCCGGCTGAGCCTCAGGAGGTTCCACAAGTTAACAGCGACGCTCGTAAGTTAGCGCGCTTTATACCTGTTGCAGGGGGCGTGGCCTCGCAAGTGGGCGTGTCCCGTGGCTAGGCGAGGGGAATGGCGGCCGGAGTCGTCAGCAAGACTCGGTTTGCAGCGCTAAATCCGCTGTAATGGAGTGACCTGCCTAGGGAGATCTGGTACCAGGAGGCGAGAGAGAGATTTTAAAATTCAATTGTGCAATATATTAAAAACAGGTGATGCGATCAGTTTTTACTCCCGGCTGGGCCTTACACAGAGGCCAATGTCCCTATGACAAAGGTGCTATTATTTTGCAGCATACTATGCCCTGTTCTACAAATCAAAGATGTTCTAATGTGTGTCTCTGTGACATGGAGCAGGTGTAGTGATCTATTCTCACTTTGGCATCCTCACAGGTAACCGCCTACGAGAAGGGGAAGATATGGAAGCGGGCCGTCAGGGCCGTGATCTCCGTGGAGGGTCACAGTTGGCGCCTGGCACAGGTGAGGAAACGCTGGCAGGACATCCGGTGCTGGACCAGGAGGATCCTGCTGGGGGACTCACCAGAAGGCAAGAACCGTGGGCGCCGGCACCTGACCCACCAAATGAAGCGTGTCCTAGTGGTGGTCTTCCCTGACATGGATAGGCGGTTACAGGCGAAGCAGCAGCAGCAAGCGGGTAGGTACATGTGTGTTTGTTGTGTGTCACCAGCTTTGGGAAGTGCTCAGTCGCATGGATACACTGCCAGGGTTAATATGTGCATAGCATTTTCTGTTCCCCAAAGTCATCCGCTGCTGTTCTTCCTCCTTTCCCCTCCTTGACATGTGTTCCCTGGTTTGTGTGTAATCACTATTGCACATGGTCATCTAGGCTGGCAGTTAATCCAAGTGCACATTGCTGTCTGCATCATGTGGGGGTGGGGTCGGAGACATGTGTTGTTACCTTGCCTTTGCCCTGTCCTGTTCAGTCATTTGGGGGTCCATATCAGTTGGCACTGATGCTGAGTCTCAATATTGGAGTGTGAGTGTTCAAATGAACGGACTTGCAGCATGCATGACCGATGTCGTGGCCTCAGACATGATGTGCATGAGTGGGAGATATGCATAGTGCCGGGACGGTAGCTCGTGTTACAGTCAGATAATTCCAGGACCATGGAGCAGTGTGCCCACTACAGTACTCTAAGACACCCTAAGACACCCTTGCCTCGGTATCATGTGTGTCATCCAACACTGTGCCCATTCTCAATGTGTTCAGCATAGTTTTGCCTCTGTGGCATTGTTCCCAAGCCTCATTTGTATTTATCGAAAGTGTGCTACATGTGCCCATTGTACAGGCTGACCCCATTTTGCTTCTGCATCCTCACACTGGCCAGTGCCTGTGTGTCTATGTACAACAATCTGTTGAGGTTTTTTGTCACAAACATGTGTTGGCAGCCTCACAAGGTGATGTGGAGTACATTTAGGATTTCCTGATGCACTTTTTAGTAAACCCAGATTGAGAGGTGTCACTTCTTGCACTGTCTCAATCACATTGTCTCAGGTATGGGGTGTTTTTGCGGGCAAGGACTACATGTCCAAACCTTATGTCTCCTTGCCAGGTCTGACCAGTGTGTGATGATTGTCTGGACAGGCACTCAACGTGCAGTGACCCAGGCATGTTGTGCAGGGTGTCATGTTTGTGCTTTGCAGCATGTGTCACAAGTTAAATAAACATGTTTCCTGCTCATCCATTATTGGCACGGGTGTGTGCTCCAGATGCTATGTGGTTTGGTCTGTGTGTGCTGACATCTGTGTGGACATTCTTCGTTCACATCAGGGTGTCTCCTCAGTGCAGGTGCTCCTTATTCCAACACAATTTCAGGGCCATTTGCTAATGCATTGTCCTGTGTCTGGACATGTGTGCACTCCACATGACAGGTAGTGTGTCAGATGTGTTGCCAACTGTGTCATCATGGTACTCGATGGCCATGTGACAGGTGGCATGTTTTAAGTTGTTATTCAAGAAGTCAGGTGCCCTGGCACTCACTACACTTGTCAACATGTCCCAATAGTTTATATGCTTCACTTTGATTTTTGTGAAGGACAATGATGTGACTGCATGACAGATGTCTCACAAGGGAGTGCACAACTACCACTTTTACACTTTTGTGGAACACGCTGGCACAATTAGAACATGGGTACATTTCTGTCCAAAATTTGTTTAGGAATTATACATATCCATGTTCCCACAGTTTGTTAGCATTTGGGTTAGTCCTTGGTTGTTGCTGATGCCAACTTACCGGTGTCAAGTCATCCCGACCACCGTGGTGCCATGTATATGTACTTCCTGATACGACATTTCTTCTTAACATTGGCTTCTTGGCATTAGGCGGGCAGCTCATACAATGACTGTGTAAATGTAGTTTTGTGTGCACCTCTTTGTGTGACTTCTGATATTCAGCATTGGCGTCTGTTATTTGGCATTGTGTGCACCAATACTATTTCGTTCACAGTGACCAGGAGGTGGCATGCTGTCATGGTCTGCCTGTGCTCCACTGTTCACAGACACTAGCTTCTCTGTATAATTGGATATCCAGGTATTTGCTGTGGTGTCCTGATTTTCATTTTTTCAGGGGGCATGATGGGTGAACCAACTGGGGAGTGCAGGGCTTACATATGTGCTGGGTATTCTAGATGTTCCTCATGATGCTTTTCATGATATGCACTGTGACCTATTTAGTTTGGACTCATGTGTCAGATGTACACAGGTGACTGATTATTTCCTGTCTCTTCACCTTGCCCACAGCATCATCGGGGGACACCGAGGGAGACACCTCCACGGACGTGGAGGAGGGATCCAGCACCAGTGCCACCACTCCTGGCGAGTCGGCAGCATCAAGTGGCACGGAGGCCCAGGGGAGTCCGGCGGAGGACCTGGGTAGTACCACCACTGACTACGACGCAGACGGGTCCGAAGCTGAACTCCCTGAGGGGGCGGAGGCTGCTCCAACAGCTGGCGTTACAACAAACAATTGATGGACGGAATGCTGACAATGCAGACATTCTACCCCAGTCAAGAGATCTGGGTTTATTTATTTATTTATTTATTTTATAACACTTGTAAGGCGCACAGCTACCCACAAAGGGTTTCCCGGCGCCGGACCAGCGTAGCGTACAAAAATCCACTGGGAAGAAACAAAATTGAAGCACATTATTTATCGAACAACCAGGTCTTTATGCTTTTTCTAAAGATCATGAAATTTTCCTCCTTACGTATATGGATGGGTAAGGTGTTCCACAGAGTTGGGCCCAAATAGGAAAACGATCTTCCGCCTATTTTAGCCCGCTTGAACCTTGGTACCACAAAATTCGCAGCAGTGCCTGAACGGAGGCTGCGATTGGGAAGATAGAGTTTAGCAAGGTCCTGTAGATATTTAGGGGCAATACCAGCTTTGATTTTGAATAGGTAAATCAGGGTTTTGAACCGAATCCCGTTTTCGACCCTGAGCCAATGCAGGTCCCTAAGATGCTTGGTGATCCTAACGGATCTGGGAATTCTGCAAAGCAGTCTGGCAGCGGCGTTTTGCACCCGTTGCAGCCGTCTTATTACCACTTTGTTTGAGCCCAGGTACAAGATGTTTCCGTAGTCAAGCCGAGATGTCACTAAGGCATTGACTACGGTCTTCTGGGTGGAAGGGGGTAACATCCAGGCAATTTTACGAAGCCATTTAAGAATGGCAAAACATATACCAGCCACTTTGTTGGCTTGCTGCGTCATAGATAAACTATCATCTATGATGACTCCAAGGTTTCTGACCTGAGAGGCTAGGGGTGGAAGTTTACCAAACGATGATGGCCAATGGGGATCGCTCCAGAGATCTTTGCTGTTTCCTAAAAGGAGGACCTCCGTTTTCTCCCCGTTTAATTTAAGTTGGTTAACTGACATCCAATTAAATATTTCCTGAAGGCCTATTTTCAGTGCAGATGGAGCAGATGAGTCAGATTTTGAAAGAGAGAACAGAATTTGAGAGTCATCTGCATAAGTCATTAAAACAAGGCCGAATTTTTCAGCAAGATCTGATAATGGACGTAGGTACAAATTAAAAAACAGCGGGCTCAATATCGATCCCTGTGGCACACCATGAGGAGAGTGGAATATCTCAGAGCATGCCTCCGAGGAAGAGATCTGAAAAGTGCGGAGGGATAAGTATGATCTAATCCACTCAAGTGCCTTACCCTCGACACCATTCTCCCCCAACCTGTCAAGCAGTATGGAGTGAGAAATGGTGTCGAAGGCCGCACTTAAGTCCAACAGGACCAATGCTACCGTTTGGCCATCGTCCATGAAATCCCTGATTTTTTCCGTGACCCCAAGTAGGGCCGTCTCAGTAGAATAACCACTCCTAAAACCAGATTGGGACGAGTGAAGAAGCTCGTTTTTTTCCACATAGAATGAGAGTGCTTTGTGGATGTGCCTCTCAAGAATTTTTGAGAAGGCAGGCAGCAATGAAATTGGGCGGTAGTTGGCCAGTATCAAAGGGTCTGCGGCCGGTTTTTTGAGTAGAGGAGTGACCATAGCATGTTTCCATAGAGCAGGAACTGAGGCCTGCTCAATGGAGGCGTTCAGTATTTCCGCTATGGGGACCATAGCCGAGTCCTCTAATTTACTTAGAATACTGATAGGAATGATGTCACGTGGGGAACCTGATTTGATCGATTTTAAGAGTTCCTTCAGTGTATTCAGATTAATAGGATTAGGTTAGGGTTAAATCCATCGTTCTTTTGCCCACTACGCCACCCCAGTTTAGACATGGCCATATGCAAATCAGTCTTGACCCTGTGCCTCATGGGAACAGTCCAGCCCGAACTGCCAAGCCAAGTCTTCCCTGGACCGGAATCAAGCATCTTAGGACCGGTTTCTGGCTATCAGCCGTCATCAGCCAGGATAGCTTGACTCCAGTGGCGTAGTGAGCACGGGTCCCACGTCTGGGAATACCCATCCCACTTAGGGCGAAAAGCGTTACAACAAACAATTGATGGACGGAATGCTGACAATGCAGACATTCTCCCCCAGTCAAGAGATCTGGGTTAAATCCATCGTTCTTTTGCCCACTACGCCACCCCAGTTTAGACATGGCCATATGCAAATCAGTCTTCACCCTGTGCCTCATGGGAACAGTCCAGCCCGAACTGCCAAACCAAGTCTTCCCTGGACCGGAATCAAGCATCCTAGGACCGGTTTCTGGCTATCAGCCGTCATCAGCCAGGATAGCTTGACTCCAGTGGCGTAGTGAGCACGGGTCCCACGTCTGGGAATACCCATCCCACTTAGGGCGAAAAGCGTTACAACAAACAATTGATGGACGGAATGCTGACAATGCAGACATTCTCCCCCAGTCAAGAGATCTGGGTTAAATCCATCGTTCTTTTGCCCACTACGCCACCCCAGTTTAGACATGGCCATATGCATATCAGTCTTGACCCTGTGCCTCATGGGAACAGTCCAGCCCGAACTGCCAAGCCAAGTCTTCCCTGGACCGGAATCAAGCATCCTAGGACCGGTTTCTGGCTATCAGCCGTCATCAGCCAGGATAGCTTGACTCCAGTGGCGTAGTGAGCACGGGTCCCACGTCTGGGAATACCCATCCCACTTAGGGCGAAAAGCGTTACAACAAACAATTGATGGACGGAATGCTGACAATGCAGACATTCTACCCCAGTCAAGAGATCTGGGTTAAATCCATCGTTCTTTTGCCCACTACGCCACCCCAGTTTAGACATGGCCATATGCAAATCAGTCTTGACCCTGTGCCTCATGGGAACAGCCCAGCCCGAACTGCCAAGCCAAGTCTTCCCTGGACCGGAATCAAGCATCCTAGGACCGGTTTCTGGCTATCAGCCGTCATCAGCCAGGATAGCTTGACTCCAGTGGCGTAGTGAGCACGGGTCCCACGTCTGGGAATACCCATCCCACTTAGGGCGAAAAGCGTTACAACAAACAATTGATGGACGGAATGCTGACAATGCAGACATTCTCCCCCAGTCAAGAGATCTGGGTTAAATCCATCGTTCTTTTGCCCACTACGCCACCCCAGTTTAGACATGGCCATATGCAAATCAGTCTTCACCCTGTGCCTCATGGGAACAGTCCAGCCCGAACTGCCAACCCAAGTCTTCCCTGGACCGGAATCAAGCATCCTAGGACCGGTTTCTGGCTATCAGCCGTCATCAGCCAGGATAGCTTGACTCCAGTGGCGTAGTGAGCACGGGTCCCACGTCTGGGAATACCCATCCCACTTAGGGCGAAAAGCGTTACAACAAACAATTGATGGACGGAATGCTGACAATGCAGACATTCTCCCCCAGTCAAGAGATCTGGGTTAAATCCATCGTTCTTTTGCCCACTACGCCACCCCAGTTTAGACATGGCCATATGCAAATCAGTCTTGACCCTGTGCCTCATGGGAACAGTCCAGCCCGAACTGCCAAGCCAAGTCTTCCCCGGACCGGAATCAAGCATCCTAGGAACGGTTTCTGGCTATCAGCCGTCATCAGCCAGGATAGCTTGACTCCAGTGGCGTAGTGAGCACGGGTCCCACGTCTGGGAATACCCATCCCACTTAGGGCGAAAAGCGTTACAACAAACAATTGATGGACGGAATGCTGACAATGCAGACATTCTACCCCAGTCAAGAGATCTGGGTTAAATCCATCGTTCTTTTGCCCACTACGCCACCCCAGTTTAGACATGGCCATATGCAAATCAGTCTTGACCCTGTGCCTCATGGGAACAGCCCAGCCCGAACTGCCAAGCCAAGTCTTCCCTGGACCGGAATCAAGCATCCTAGGACCGGTTTCTGGCTATCAGCCGTCATCAGCCAGGATAGCTTGACTCCAGTGGCGTAGTGAGCACGGGTCCCACGTCTGGGAATACCCATCCCACTTAGGGCGAAAAGCGTTACAACAAACAATTGATGGACGGAATGCTGACAATGCAGACATTCTCCCCCAGTCAAGAGATCTGGGTTAAATCCATCGTTCTTTTGCCCACTACGCCACCCCAGTTTAGACATGGCCATATGCAAATCAGTCTTCACCCTGTGCCTCATGGGAACAGTCCAGCCCGAACTGCCAACCCAAGTCTTCCCTGGACCGGAATCAAGCATCCTAGGACCGGTTTCTGGCTATCAGCCGTCATCAGCCAGGATAGCTTGACTCCAGTGGCGTAGTGAGCACGGGTCCCACGTCTGGGAATACCCATCCCACTTAGGGCGAAAAGCGTTACAACAAACAATTGATGGACGGAATGCTGACAATGCAGACATTCTCCCCCAGTCAAGAGATCTGGGTTAAATCCATCGTTCTTTTGCCCACTACGCCACCCCAGTTTAGACATGGCCATATGCAAATCAGTCTTGACCCTGTGCCTCATGGGAACAGTCCAGCCCGAACTGCCAAGCCAAGTCTTCCCTGGACCGGAATCAAGCATCCTAGGACCGGTTTCTGGCTATCAGCCGTCATCAGCCAGGATAGCTTGACTCCAGTGGCGTAGTGAGCATGGGTCCCACGTCTGGGAATACCCATCCCACTTAGGGCGAAAAGCGTTACAACAAACAATTGATGGACGGAATGCTGACAATGCAGACATTCTCCCCCAGTCAAGAGATCTGGGTTAAATCCATCGTTCTTTTGCCCACTACGCCACCCCAGTTTAGACATGGCCATATGCAAATCAGTCTTGACCCTGTGCCTCATGGGAACAGTCCAGCCCGAACTGCCAAGCCAAGTCTTCCCTGGACCAGAATCAAGCATCCTAGGACCGGTTTCTGGCTATCAGCCGTCATCAGCCAGGATAGCTTGACTCCAGTGGCGTAGTGAGCACGGGTCCCACGTCTGGGAATACCCATCCCACAACAGCTGGCAGCAGCTCTACAACTGTCACCGCCCCCTCCATTCCCGTCACCGCCCTCCCAGTTGCTCCGGTCCCTTCTGTCCGTGTAGGGCAACAACGTGTCTCCTTCGTGCCAGGCACCGCACCCCCTGCCCCTGTCTCCCCTGCTGCCCTCACTGCCGAGTCTGTGGACATTCAGTGGCAGTTGCAGGTTGGGCAGACATCGATCCTGACAGTCCTCCATGGCCACACCAGACTGCTGATACAGATGGTGTCGTACATGGAGGGCATGTCATCAGCGATGTCTGACCAACGGATGTTGCTGAGGTCCATGGACTCGTCACTGACGGCAGCAGTGAGTGTCCTCCAGCGCTTGCTCCCCCCACCTACCCCTGCGCCATCCACACTTCCCACTCCCATTCCTGTCCCAAGCACACACAAACCTTCCCAGGTAGGCACCACACCAGACACAGGCAGCACACCAACAGGGAAGGGCAAGCGCACACCTCCTTCACGCACACTCAGGGGGAAGAAGGCACACCCACTGGGTCTAGGGCACACAGGCAGACACGCAGCCACAGTCGGAGTCCACATGCCTCACTCCCCAGTCCCTCCAATGTCACTCCCCTCGGCTCCCCTGCCCCACAGTCTGAGAAGGAGACCTACTTGGCTGTGCTGGGCCTCAGCCCCACTGTTTCACCTGCGCGCAAACGGGCAAGGCACTCCACGGGTAGGGGAGTTGAGTCCCCCCCCTGTCAACCACCTCCCCCAGTAGCGCTGCAACCCATCCCTCCGACCCCCCCCCTCCTTGGGGCCTGTGGTTCCTTCGGGTGCAGGGGAGACGCTGCAAGAGCTTGCGGATGTGTGCAGCGCAATACTGACCTCCACCTTTGGCGCTGCCCCACTCCCTGTGGTGGAGTCGCCCGTCCCTGCACCCCCAACACCTGCCCTACCCCCTCCTGTCCCTGCGGTGCCTGGTCCTTCCCCACATGATGCCCCCACCCCGGTCGATCAACCAGAGATATCTAATGTGCAGGCAAGCTAGGGGAGACGCGTGGCCATGTGTCCCCCCCCAGGACTTCGTGTCTGGACTGGTCTATGGCCTTTGTAAATAGTGTCCTTTTCTACTTTTTGCTTTCATGCTGAATAAAGCATTTTGTTTTTTGCTTTGCACACAATTGGTTTTCAGGTATTGATGTTGGTGCTGATGCTCCATGAGTTGGGGTGGTGATCATGTGTTGGGTATCTGGGAAATGTAGTAGTCTGCTGCTCATGGGGTGGACCCTGGTATCTGTGTGGCATCACAAGGTCTCTGCAATGATTCTTTGGTCGTGTATGCTCTTTGTGTTTTGAGACATTGTCCCAAGGAGTGTTCCTTCCTCTGTGGCACCTGACATCTTCCCTGCAGGGAGTTGCACCATTGTTGTGCTGACCTGTGTCTACATTCCCTTGGTGGCTGATGGATCCCTTCAAATATGTCCATGCCTGCTCAGCAATGTGTCCGGCTGCATCGTCTGTGCCATCCTTGGTAGTCACTGTACTTGTGTATAGAGTATGTTGCTATGCCTCCATGGGGAAATGGTCCCTTTTCCGCACTATGCATGTGTGTACTCCCAGCCTAGCACACATATGGTTGTTCTGCAGGGTATTTGGTCACCTGACTGACAACTGTGGGCATTGTATCTGTGGGAAGTCCACCCTATTCCTTCCATGGGAGACAACAACTTGGTGGCTGTGCCAGCACCTGTACATTCCTATCAGTCCTGGAATGTGCGTGACAGTGTGTTTTCCCTTTGGCTCTCTTAGTTTAGTGGGTTTCACATAACTATACAGTCTTGTGACATGATCTCAGTGTGTGTATTGTGCTGCATCTGCCAGGGGTGGGTATGCATGTGTCATTTGTCATCGCACCCACATGTGGTGTGTCATGCAGTGGGGGAATGACATCCATCCTCATGGGAGTGGGACACTGCTGTCAGTGATGTGTTGATATGGCACTCTCAACATAGTCGCACATTGGGTATGCGTTCATGGACCCATGGAGTTGTGGTAATCTGAGGATGATGCACCCACCCCTCATATGTCTGAGCACTGCTGGGAGTGATATGCACCCACCCCTCATATGTCTGGGCACTGCTGGGAGGCCTCTGCACCCACCCCTCATCTGTCTGGGCACTGCTGGGAGTGATATGCACCCACCCCTCATATGTCTGGGCTCTGCTGGGAGGCCTCTTCACCCACCCCTCATATGTCTGGGCACTGCTGGGAGTGATATGCACCCACCCCTCATATGTCTGGGCACTGATGGGAGGCCTCTGCACCCACCCCTCATATGTCTGGGCACTGCTGGGAGGCCTCTGCACCCACCCCTCATATGTCTGGGCACTGCTGGGAGGCCTCTGCACCCACCCCTCATATATCTGGGCACTGCTGAGAGTCCTCTGCACCCACCCCTCATATGTCTGGGCACTGCTGGGAGGCCTCTGCACACACCCCTGATATGTATGGGCACTGCTGGGAGTCCTCTGCACCCACCCCTCATATGTCTGTCCACTGCTGGGAGTCCTCTGCATCCACCCACCATCCCACCCCCCCTCCCCCTTGGTGCAGTACACTGCTGTCCTGTGCATACACACACACCAATATACTGCTTATATGCTGCACCAGGCCCTATGCCAACATTCGTTGCGTGTGTACGCCTTGTATCCATTATGTACTGGTGCCATAGGGGTACGGGTGGGACGGACCCTAACCCCGCATTCATAGGGTGTACGGGCCGTACCCACGCTCTGAGGGCGTGGGTACGGCGCATACCCCTCCATCACCACTCCAATGGTGGTACGCGCCGTACCCATGCTCTGAGGGCGTTGGTACGGTGCGTACCCCTCCATCACCACTCCGATGGTGGTACGGGCCGTAGCCACGCTGTGGGGGCGTGGGCATGGCGCGTACCCCTCCATCACCACTCCAATGGTGGTACGGGCCGTACCCACGCTCTGAGTGCATGGGTACGGCGCGTACCCCTCCATCACGACTCCAATGGTGGTACGTGCCGTACCCATGCTGTGGGGGTGTGGGTACGGCTCGTACCACCATTGGAGTGGTGCTGGAGGGTTACGCGCCGTACCCATGCTCTGAGGGCGTTGGTACGGCGCATACCCCTCCATCACCACAACAATGGTGCTACTGGCCGTACCCACGCCCCCACAGCGTGAGTACGGCGTGTACACCTCCATCACCACTTCAATGGTGGTACGGGCCGTACCCACGCCCCCACAGCGTGGGTACGGTCCGTACCACCATTGTCGTGGTGACAGGTACGCGTCGACGTCCACTTCCGTTGTGACGGTACGTAGGAAGTGGTGGACACGCCCCCCCCCGAAGTGACCAGAACCAGGAGGTCATGTATGTACAGGACATATTTACAATTTAACTTGGGTGGGGGTTATGTTTCCTTCCCCCCCCCCCCTTTGCCCCTGGGTGTTGCTCTGACCTTCTGCGGCGTCTGCGTGGGTTTCTGTGCACCAGGTCATAGGCTAGGAGGGCCGGGATGACACGTAGGATGGGGTCCATTGCTGTCCGTCGCGTACCGGTGCTCCTTCTTCGCTTCGCCCTCAATTTCGCGGCAGTTTTTGGCTGCCGTAAAAAATGGTCCGTGCGGAGTGACGTAGGCACGAATCGTACTTGCTGGTCCGTAAAACGCTGCCTGACTCCGCCCGGACGTCACGTATGCGATATCCCGGATCGGAATTGTGGGTATTTTTTCGCTGCACGTACTTTTGTACGAATCGTACGGAAATGGTATTTCTGTATGATTTGTACTTGCTGGTTTGTAAGTAGGATTTCCCGGGCACGAGTCGTACGGAGAAAACGCTCCGTACGACCATTCGTACCCGGGTTTTACAGGATCGGAATCGGTACCTTATTGTTGATCTTGGTTCCTTGGTACTAGAGAGCATTTACTGCTGTGGATATTATGTTTTTCTCCTGTGTACAGGTATTTCAATATCTATATTGACAAACTTTTTTATTAAAAATATTTGTATTGTGTTTTATTAGGTACCACATGTCACATTGAAAACTATCAAAAAGCCACAATCGGTGGCCAAATGCATCACAGGTGTGTACATAGCAGCAGTCAAAGTCTCATACAGTAAAAACAATGGGGCATATACACCAAGTTGATCATTTGCAAATCCTTAATAGCGATTATTAAGGAATCGCTATTAAGGACTCGCAATTGCCTATGCATGTAGGTTTCGAAAAGAAAATAGTGATTCCTACACATTTCCTATTAGCGAATCGCAAATTGCGATTTGCTAATAGGGAATGCTTTCCCATTTATTCCTATGGGCCTAGGAATTAATGGGAAACCATTCACAATTTGCGATTCGGAATAGCTAATCGCAAATTGAGAATGCAATTTCAAGGGTGCTACGGGGCCAAAATGCCACCCTGATGCGCCCCCACAGTTGGCATGTGTGAACATGTGGCACACACACATGCCCCAAGAGCATGTGTGTGCGCCAAATGGCACTTACATAAATGCAATTTTGTTGATTTTTCTAAGGAATTGCAAATTACCATCAACTTGAAGTTGACGGTAATTTGCAACTCCTTAATGCAAAGTCGCATTCTGAGAATGCTTCTTGCATTGCATTTAGGGAATCCCAATATGTGATTCTCTAACTACATTCACAAAATAGGTAGTCACAAAAATTGCAATTAGCTATTTGGCAAATGGACCTGAGCTTGATGCATCCCAAAAGGCTTAATACCGTATTTTGCTTGATGCATGTACCCCAATATTATTTCCCCATCATCAGCTTTACAGCAGTTCAATGCCCATGGCCCCAAACCATTTGCTCCATATTTTGGCATGTTTATCAGGACATCCCCGCAACTAATATATAGGTTTCTCCTGCTGGGTGCACCTGTCCACCCCCGCCTCCATTGGGGTATCATCAGGGGCTTAGAGGCTTTCTAGTGGGCTGCGATGTCATGCTTGGCAAGAAGCAGGGCCATCCCCAGGAGGCCGCTATCCACACAGGAACCCCCAACACCATCAATCACTCCCAGGAGGATCAATAATGCAGACATTTCTATCTCAGTATATAAGACATTAGAAAGTTCAGTGATCACCATTTCCCAGTATTGTGCTAAGATGGGACAGGACCATATTATGTGAAAAATATCTTCTGGGACTTGTGAGCAGTAGAAACATGTGGGGCTGGCCAGTTGTCATGCCTTGAACAACTGATCGGAGGTTAGGTATGTGCAATGTAAGTAGTATGTTTGCACTAGGCAGAGCCTTGATGACATTGTCAGAACTTTGGGGGCCATCAGTACATCCTGCCAGTCATTTTCCTCCATAGCTCCTAGCCAACCCTCCCAGCAGGTTCCTAAGGAGTCAATGTGCCTGAGGCGTTAATGATCAGTGAACAGTAAATTGTGGATACACCCCCTCTACCCAACATGCCCATCATGATCTTTGACTCAATCAGGCTAAATCGATGACATGACTGTACACACAGTGCATGCCGCAGCTGCAAATGCCTATAAAACTGCATCATGGACAGGGTGCACGTCTGCTGGATCTCCTGAAAGGAAAACATGTGTGTACCCTTCTAATCATACCCTAAAAGCATGATGCCGATGGTGTCTCACCATCCAAACCTCATCAGCACGGCCACCTCATCGAACCAGGTGCCGTGCCGCAAGGGGATCTGTTGTGTGAGTATAGATCACTATCCTGTATGTCAGAGAGCAGCTCTCCACCCACTGAACACAAACTGAGTCACCGCAGGGAGCATATTGGGGACCATGACATCGTAGAGCAGTGACATCATTTGGGGAAAACGCAAAGTATTGAGCTTCAGCTGGTACGCTGGATAGGATATTCCACCGCTAAGCCAGTCATTGATAAAAAAGGAGTGTGATGCCAGGTAGTACAGATACAAACTGGAAAAACCCAGGCAACCATCGTAATGGGCACATTGACAGGTCGTGAATGCTAGGCAAGGCGGCTAATTAGGAAAGCGATCGCCACTGAATCCATTTCCCTGAACCAATGGCAAGGAATTGTTTGTGGGAAATTTTGCAAGAGGTATAGAAATTATGGCAGTATTGTCATCTAGTATAGTGCTGTCCTCCCCATAACATTTAACAGGAGTGTCTGCCACTTCTTGAGATCCTCTTTGACCTTGTGAGTAAAGGGAGTAATGTTGATAGACTACACCAGAGCCAGATTCAAGTCCACCCTGTAGCAAAAACTGAGGCGGCGCACAGGAATGGATGTTTGTAAATCTACACAGTGAGCTAGTGGAACACTGCAAAGTTGACGGTCAGTCCTGAAGCCTCCATGAAGAGTCACAGGAGCGGGAGGCATCTAGGGCCACTTTTAGCTTTACAGCACCATCAGAGGTGCAGCAATGGTTGGAAGAGGGGCACCTCCAGAAACTGACCCAACGGTGAGAGGATGACTGTCGAGGAGTCTGTAACCGTAACATGGAGTCCCCGAATCGACAAGCAAAAGATGAGAGTTAGATAAAACAGTCCAGAGGTTTGTGTTCGTTAAACCCTACAGTCGGAATGGCGAAACACGGAAAGTAACAGAGACTGGCTGGTACTAATGGATTTTGCACAATGCAGATGAAGTGTTGCAGGTGCAAGTTGGGACTTGCTGAATGAGAGACCAGGCTCGATACTACAGATAGTCATGTAAGGCACACTGCCGCTATCGGTCATTGCACTGACTCGAGCAAATATAGCAGCATTCAAAGTGTTTGGGCTGGTCTAGGGCCTTGGGAGAGGTCCTGTGAGGTGGTGCCTGGCAGCCCTATGCCAGTTGATTGTTCTTTGGCCGACAGGCACTCTGCTAGTTGGGGAGGTGGGTAGTTTTAGACCTACATGGCAGGGTAGCAGGGAGGGGGGATTTGTTCTAGGGGTTTTCCTTTTTCTTCTCTACAGTTGGGTTACAAAAGTTTCATTAACAATGCATCACCAATTTGTCGTTGAGACCCGGGACTCTCTGCTGTAAAATGATCCTCAGGGGAGGGTAGAGACTAACTGGAGGGGTGGGCTGGGAGGGGAAATGGATGCGCAAGCTTCCCAGATGGCCACGCAACAAGCTAGAAAACTGGAAGTACTCTCCTCGAATGTAAACGGTCTGGGGGACAAAATCACACAGACTATGGTGTTACAATATTTGCAAAGACACTCACCAGACATAGTGCTCCTTCAAGAGATGCACCTCAAAGGCAATACTTATCTAGCACTGAATCACTTTGGGTACACACTCCTGTTACACGCCAGGTTTACAACAGGCTTTAGGGGTACTGCTATACTTATTAGGAATTCAGTTCCCTTTGTAGTGGAAGCATGGAGGAGAGACCTGGACTGATGCCACCGGACGGAATAATCGATACACCAGAGCAGGGGCTGCCCACGTAAATGGGAAAAGATATGGGTTGCATTGGCGAAGTATAGAAGTTAATGGACAGTGCCGTGAAGAGCGTCTCAATGACTCCAAGAGAGACGATGCAGCTGGTTGTTCCTTGGATCATAATGGCCGCAGCAGTGGGCCATTGGGAACTACATTATGTGAAATATAATGTATTCACTCTACACTTCAGTCCACCAAACATACACTTTGTACTATGTTAATTTGAAGCATGTGTTTCTTGTTTAATAAAAAAAAGAATTTAAAAACAAAATTATAAAAAAAGACAGTCCCTGTCTTTGAAGTTGAGGAATATCGCTACCATGGTCCATCGCTGTGCACCTTGAGGAGGCTTGAAGGTTAGTGCTCTGTGGGTTAGCTCCACTGTGAGCCAAGGGGAGAGTTTGTCGGGGGCATTCATGACTTAATCCATTCTTCAAGGAATTCAGTGGGGTGTGTGTGATCCAAATCCTCAGGAAAATCCACTAAACACAGGTTACTGCATTTGGAGTGGTTTTCCGCATCCTTGTTGTGGTGGTGAATCTCATTCATGTGCGTTAAGAGATGAGTAAGTTGGCCTTGAGGTCGGTGACCTCATTTTAAATTGTGGAGAGGCAGCTCTCAGCTTCTGTGATGAGACCGGGCCCTTTGCAAAGATCCTGACGGAGGAGTGCCACATCCTCATGCACCTCCCCAATATTTGTCTTGACCACTGTCTGATAGGTATTAATGGCCTGGAGTATCTTGCTGAGCTCTCCTTCAGAAGAAGCTCCTTTATCTGGGGCCTCCCCTCCAAGTTGCTACAGCCAGAGTAGTGAACTGGTTGATACGTGGTTCAGGGGTGTTCGCGGATTTATCATTACCCATGGTCCACAGCACAGTGACACAGTCCCTGATTGGTAGAGTCAAGCCCTCTTGCCGATTTCCACGCCGACACAAGCAGCCAGACACAAGGCGGATCACTGACCCTCGGCAGGAGTAGTGAATGGAAGTGAGGAGGCACCGGGCTGCATAAGAGTCAGAGCAGACGAAGGCCACAGGTAGACCACAGCCCCACTAGGAAATCCAATTCCAAACAGTTGGGTGAGAGTAGAAGCAGCAGGGGCCTGTACCACCAATGATCTACACCGCACCACTAGTGATCCACCCCACGTGGACCCCCAGAGCTGATGAGGTCCAGCTAGCTTCAAATAATTGATCTGTCCTGTGCCCTGGGCCTGTGAGGGTAGGTGTAAGGCGCGATTTCGACAGTATGTCGTCTTTGGATGGTGAATGCCGCCCCTTGCCTTTAGCTCCGACTAACAAGCAGAGCTTCCCGCCAAAAGATGGATGGAGAAGAAGAGGACCCTAGTACTGCTGTGTGAGGTAGGCTGGCCTGTTGGGTAATAACACGCACCTGTGGGACTCAAAGTCCAATGTGGAACTCTCCTCAGTCTGGCACAAATCACTGACAGAATAACGACAGACAGAATATCGAGCTACAAAAATATTGACACAAAAATATCGATGTCAAGAATATCGAAGTCCTATCTGCATAAGTATTGGATAGCCTAGGGGTAAAAATTACTATTCCCACTCCAGTCAGTGCAACAGTAGGGAAAGTGTTGGATAGCGTAGGGGTAAAAATTACTATTCCCCCTCCGGAGAGTGCAACAGTAGGGAATGTGTTGGATAGCGTAGGGGCAAAAATTACTATTCCCACTCCACTGAATGAAACAGTAGGGAAAGTGTTGGATAGCGTAGGGGTAAAATTTACTATTCCCACTCCAGTGAGTGCAAGAGTAGGGAAAGAGTTGGATAGCGAAGGTGTAAAAATTACTATTCCTACTCCAGTGAGTGCAACAGTAGGGAAAGTGTTGGATAGCGTAGGGGGAAAATTACTATCCCCACTCCAGTGGCTGCAACAGTAGGGAAAGTGTTGCATAGCGTAAGGGTATAAAGTACTATTCCATCTCCAGTGATTGAAACAGTAGGGAAAGTGTTGGATAGCGTAGGGGTAAAAATTAGTATTCCCACTCCAGTGAGTGCAACAGTAGGGAAAATGTCGGATAGCATAGAAGTAAAAAGTTCTATTCCCACTCCAGTGAGTGCAACAGTAGGGAAATTGTTGGATAGCGTAAGAGTAAAAATTACTATTCCCACTCCAGTGAGTGCAACAGTAGGGAAAGTGTTGGATAGCAAAGGGGTAAAAATTACTATTCCCACTCCAGTGAGTGCAACAGTAGGGAAAGTGTTGGATAGCGTAAGGGTAAAAATTACTATTCCAACTCCAGTGAGTGCAACAGTAGGGATAGTGTTGGATAGCGTAAGGGTAAAAAGTTTCTATTCCCACTCCAGAGAGTGCAACAGTAGGTAAAGTATTGGATAGTGAAGGGGTTAAAATGACTATTCCTCCTCCAGAGAGTGCAACAGTAGGGAAAGTGTTGGATAGCGAAGGGGTTAAAATTACAATTCCCTCTCCAATGAGTGCAACAGTAGAGAAAGTGTTGGATAGCGTAGGGGTAAAAATGACTATTCCCACTCCAGGGAGTGTAACTATAGGGAAAGTTTTCTATAGCAGAGGGTTAAAATTAACATGCTTATCAAATAAATAATTATTTAAATTAAATAACCAATTAATAATTGTTTAACAATAGATTAATTATGAATACCAATAAATAAAAATAATAATTACTTTAATAAAATCAAATTACTTCCCACACTATTCCCCTATAAACCCACAACTTGCTCCTAAAAGAAATAACACAATTAATATGATTATCAATTAATCAATTAATACAAATTAATCACCAATTAACAATTAATTAACGATAAATTAATTATCAATACCAATAAATAAAAATTAATAATTACTATATTATGATTAAATTACTTCCCACCCTATTCCCCTATAAACCCACAACCCGCTCCTAAAATAAATTAACTTAATTAATATAATTATCAATTAATCAATTGATAAAAAGTATTATCAATTAATAATTAATTAACAATAAATTAATTATCAATACGAATAAATACACATTTTTTATTACTTTATTATAACTAAATTACTTGCCACCCTATTCCCCTATAAACCCACAACCAGCTACGGAACTAAAACGCAAAATGTAATTAATAATTCCTAAAAAATATTATTTAAATTACTAAAACGCAAAACGTACTTTAAAAAAAATGACTAACTTCTAAAAATGTAATACATATATTTAAACAAAAGTACAATACTTAAAAAATATAGAACACATACATGTAAAATACATACTAAAATACATAACACTAATATAAACATCGATATTATTAACAACGATATTTTTACAAACGATATTACTGACTTCGATATTAACAAAAACTATGGGGCAGAATTATGAGCCCCTTGCGCCACTTTTGCGTCACTTTTAACATGGGAAAAGTGACGCAAAAGTGGCGCAAGTTGCTCATAAATCTGCCCCTATATTTCTTACCTTCAGGTCGACATTCTGGTCACCGATATTCTTGATGTCGATATTCTGTCCCTTCGATATTTCCAACTCAATATTTCTGTAGGTCGATATAAAAAACTCGATATTATGTCTGTGCACCGTCTGGCACAACAAATCCCTTTTCAGCAGGTGTCTCTGTACAGCCATTTAAAAGCTATCTCCCTGGAGCTGCAATGTTGCTTCAGCTGACCAAGGTGGAAGGCCCTGAGATCAGATAAGGACACAGCCTGGCGAACTGTAGGAGATCAATAAATGAGGCCTAGGGCACCCGATCAAGGCCACATCCCCAGAGCTGCATGGCACCCATAAGATGGTCAGGGACCACAGTCTGGGGCAGCCATATGAAGGGGGTGAGGGCACAGCCGGTGCAACTCAGAGCTACTCAGCCAGGAAGTGGCACCTATCTCTCACCCCCCGCACAGGTGCACTCCATGGTGGGCCTCAAAGCCCATGTCTATACTCCCAGCGGGGCTGCGGCCACTCACTTAGGACTCTGGCATGGCCCGACGTGGCAGGATCAGCCAGTGCTCGTGGTCTACCCGTCGTCACGGTGGTTGGGCCACACCTCTTCCGTGATTCCACTCCGATCAACAGCGCAATGCCTGGGGAGGCCGCGCCTCTGAATCCTCAGTCCAGTGTCAGCTTCAAGGGCCCCACTCCAGGGTGGTTTCAGGAAGCGGGCTGACGCTGCTGCTCCTGCAGGGCCGAATACTGGGGCCAATTCCATCTTGCGACCAATTGCCTGCACGGTCCTGACCAACTGAGCTCCGGCCCCACAAGTGTCCGTCGATGTCACTGAGCTGACCAAAGACACTTTCTTGGAGGAGTTACGTTGCGGGGGTCATTACAGGTGTATGCCTGCACAGGTGAGGCAGCGTACTGCGGCTGATAGAGGCAGATGACGGAGGGGTCCAGGGCACTCTCAGAGTGCGACCACCATCATGGCGCCACAAGCCAGGCTCCCAACCAAAGTTTATGATATGAACATTACTTCTGTCTGATGTATGGCCATGTGGAAATTATCTAATGTGCTGTAAGTCTTGGATAACTGAGCGCTAGCACTGCCGTATGAGAATGTGAGATGTGTCTAGCTCTGTTGATTGGTAAGGTTTATTAAACGTTTGATATTCTGCCTCGCCCATTAAAAGTAGATTCTCAGTCATAAGCACAGACATATACCGATAAATCTACTGGTAAGGGACAGGGTGGAGAACTGAATGCAAGTGGAGAGCAGAAGAGAAAAAGAGGCTATTTGCATGTGAAAAAATCATACACCATATGAAATTGCATACCAGAATTTATGAAGTTGATTATAATAGTTGTTACTGTGTGAGTAGGTTTTGAGACATTACACTGAACAATGCACTACCTTCAAGCACTGTAGTTCAAAGATTCTTGAGGATAATAATGTCTGTTCTGATCATCTGAGTTAATTTTGGCCAGTGTATTTGGCTGCAATGTGCACTATTCCCCCCTCTTAAAGTCCCTCACAGGAAGCTGCCATTGGTCGCTTCATGAGCGTTGTGATCATACACAGGGGCCTCAGTGGGAGATGTTAGACCTCATTTATAGTTTGGCATATAGGATATTACCAGCCGCGGCCCGTGGAGGGTGTTCCATGGGGCGGAAAGGCGGGGCGGGGCAGGGTGGGGGGTACTAAAAACCGGAATATGGATAATTGGAGGTAAGTAAACAATTAAATAAATACAACAAATTTCGTAGCGCGCGCTGCATTGCAATTTGCGATGCAGGGCGCGCTACGAAATTCGTTTTATTTATTTAATTGTTTACTTACCTCCAATTATCCATATTCCGGTTTTTAGTATCCCCCACGCTGCCACTCCCCCGCCCCGCCTTTCCGCCCCACGGAACTCCCTCCATGGGCCGCGGCTGAATATTACATTACAAAAGTGGCGGGCATGACATCCACCAAACTTGTTGTCCCCCGTGCTACTCAGGATTGAGGGAATCCTGTATTTTCACTTCTGCACCCATCTATCCTGGCTCTGACAGCAGAAACCATGTTGGGCTGTTGGTCAGAGTACCTCAGACTGTACGCTCTATTTAGGGTGGATGCTCCAACATACTTTTTTCCTCCTCAGGACCGCCAGAGAAAGCCTGGTGGTTCTTAACAGGGAAACAAAGAAATACCACAACAGAATGGAAGAAAACTCTCAGCATTTCAGGAACATATTTGATTTCCAAATAAACAAACTCTTTCTTAGGAAGTTCGTTTCTGCAAAAAACATACCTTTGCTCAGAGTCCACTTTAAACATGGTATCCACTCATGAAACTTTCACAGCCCTGAACGGAACTGTCACAACAGCTGCTCTGCTGATGCCACAGAGATCTGTGCCTCCAGGGCAACGATCTCTAACTATGGTAGAATGAACAAAAATCACCTGCTCTCTAAGGGACCGATTCAGATCTCACTAGAAAAGCCCTCCGTACAACTCAGATCCGGAGGGCTTTCCATGCAAAACATGCTCTGGGAGTCTTAATGAGCGAGTACGATGCAGCCGTGTGCTTACGGACTTGGTTTGCTTGGATTCCCATTGAACACTATAGGAGCCTATGCACAGACTAACCCTGGGGGTGAACTCCGCTCCGTTCGCGGAGGTCCCCATACTCCGCGTTACGCGGAGCTCGCGGAGCTCGCGGATTTCTGAAAAACTCTGATTCACGCAGTGGAGCAGACTTTTTTCCGGGGGGGGTCAGGTTTCTCATTGCGAGTGGTCGCATATGCTTGCGACTGCTTGTGTTGAGAAACTGCCCGCTCGCATTGAGAAAGCTACTACTCGAGTAAAAATCTACTTGAGCGGCAGAAAAGGTAAGCTTGCACTGTGCATGGTGCTGTTCGCAATGAATGCACAGTGCGGACAAGCATCCGGCACTGTGCAATCACCGCGAACAGCATTTTTCTACTGTACTCCGCGTAGCTTTGCGTAGTGCAACTCCGCGAACTCCGCCTAGGGTTAGTACAGATGCATACACTGGCTCCCATAGCAAAAAGGGTGGCTGGGGAAAAGCGTACACCCTGTGGCTGGCACCCCATGGTGCCCGCCACACTGTGCAAGCCATGGGCACACCCCCGTGACAGATTTGGAGGACCCCAGGTGAAGGTGGGCCTACTACGGCCCCTCGAAGTAAGATTCTGACAGCCATTTCGTCTCGCTGAGACCGAGGCGAAGCGGCTGTCTGAATTGTGCATCGTACTTGCTCGGTCAGAAGTCGGCTCCACAGTGCTGCACAATTCGGCTACGAACAAATAGTACGGACTGGTTCGGGTCCCGGAAACGATTCAGTCGATGCATATGCTTTCTTTGCATCGTACTTGGTAGTTCGGACCGACCGGTGTACGATTTGGTCATAAACAAGGGCTACGAATCGGATTCAGGTAAGCCAAATCTGATTCGGAGGCCTTCTGAACGACATTGGAATCGGGCCCTAAAAGTGGAGGTAAAAAATATCTACCTTTAGTGGCTTATTTAGAGGGGACTACGGGGGATATTAACAAGGCTTCGTGTTAAACATTGCAAATCATGCTTAGTGTGATTTGGAATATCGCCGCCTATCGCTGGTTTACATCACCGTGTTAGCGGCATATTTACAATGCTTGCTCACAGGCGATGTACAAACCTGCGATAGACGGCGATATTCATCAATAGCGTGTGAAATCAAGCAATGATTTCACACGCTAATGAAAAGCTTGATAATAGGGGAGTGTGGACGTAACCAAAGCATCCACCTACCACTCAAAACATGCCTAAGTCAAGTTTTGACCAGGCGTAAGGATCAGGCATAAACCGTGGTTAGCGTGGCTTTCCGTGGTTCTGAGGCCACATTGTAAATAAGGTGATGTCTTGTTCTTGAACTTTTGTCATGGTGTCACGGGAAGGTACGCCCACTGTGCATCTCATTAGCGATGTATATCGCTAAGACGCGTGGCGTTACATAAACGACAGCAAACATGCGCTAATCCATGTTAGCGCCGCCTTGTTAATAGGGCGATGAAATTATCGCCGCTTTAGCGGCAAAAAGTGCCGCTAAAGCGGCGATAATGCCCTTGTAAATATGCCCCTACATTACTGTAATAATATATCATGGGCCCTATATACCAGAAGATATAGCAAGAACTTGCTGGAAAGAGACAAGTTTATAATTGTATCACAATTCTATTTGGTTATTTATAACAACAAAAAAGGCAATTTTCTGGGCATATTGTTAGAAACATTCTGCCCTAAATTTAGCACTCATATATTATTTTAATTTATAATTGTGTATTGAGAGACCAAAGTTCAGTCTTTTTGACACTGCTGACAAAAAAAAATATGCTTATTTCTATCCAATTCAGAAATCATAGTAAGAACCAGATTTAAAGTTATGGTCTGAAGTCAAACACAGATCCCTGGAGCGGATGCATTAGCCCACTGAGCCACACCCTACCACTATGTCATCGATAATCATTTTCAAAGTCTGATCCTAATCACCTTTGAAGATTTGAACTGTTTGCTTATTTGTTTAGTGCAATACGCCAATGACATATTCCACTGCTTTAACATTATTGGACATCAGTGCAGTAGAGCTATTTTGCATCCAAAGACACATGTGGAGAGTAACAGTGTATGGTGAAACGAGAGGGTGAAGCCACGCTCATACATTGCTTCTTAAAACGCCCCCTAGTGGTAGATTCCTGCATGACCTCCCTCCCTTGCCAAGTACCCACAGACACTGTAGATTCTCATCCATTCTAACTCTGGGTCATGCTCTCTGGACCCAGATAGGTGACTGGTAAAGGGACTGAAGCACCCACCGCCTGGATGCCTGGATGACACTAGTATTCCTAGAAGATCAAAAATGTTCAGCTTCAAAAACAGGTATCTGCCCATGCTCTTGCGCGCCACCACATAAGTGACTGATGTTGCAGCGGGAACCCGTCAGTCTTTGTGGTGAATATTGCTTTTTGTGGTGCTTTTCAAAAACAGACAATGTACTGCTTCACACCTTCCCAACAGGGCGGTGTATGATCAAGAGAAAGGCACACTCTGCAATCCCTTCCATCCAGGATTAGCTGTCATCAGCACTGAAAAGAAACAGACAAGACCCACACAATACATATTTCTGCCTAATTGTTTTCATTTTGACACGTATTTATAGATTGTTCGTGTATTTTGCAGTGCCACCCACCTATCACGTGATCAGGCTTTAATGCAAAACAAAAGGGATCCAGCGATGAACGCAGCTGCAGGTTTTTAAGTGGCTTACACTGTTCTTTGTTGCTGCTCTTATGGAGCCATGAATTAAAAATGTGTGTAACTGTGCCTTCCAATACAGAGAGAGAGAGATTGATACATAGAGAGATGTCAGTGCTTTGTGGATTGTCCGACTTAAAGTGAAAACGTGAATTATTGATTATGAACAAATGATTTGTAAATCCATAGATTGCTGTTCAAACATTCAGCCATCAGCTGCTTGGGAGAGGGTGTGTGGGACAAATAAAGGGATATGACAGAATTAGAAGGCTTGCGAGGGTCTCTTCTATGAGCAGCCTTCTCTTCAGATATTAAAGTGGGGTCCTCTGGCTGCATTTGTAGTCTGATAAACCTCGTCAACCTATTCATGGGGCCTTTGGCTAACATTGTGTTGCCTTTTGGGATCTCGTTAGTGTCCAACACTGATGACACCAAGCGGGTGTTTGCCCTTACCCCTGACTGCAAACACGCTGCTCGCCCATTGGGCTATGCCTTGAGAGGGTAGCTAGCTGGGTGGGCAAGTCCTGCCTCAAGCTCAATGGAAATGAAAACAAGTTGAGGATATTAGGGAACAAAGTAAACTCTCAAAAGCCCCTTTGCTTGCCTGAGTGTCTAAAACGGTTATTAAAAGTTTGGGGGTATGGCTTGACAAAACCCTTTCCATGGAGACTCAAGCAACTAAACTTTCAGCGTGATGCTGCTGGATCCTCAGAATGAAATTCTTCACCTGATCCCCCCTCTTTCCTGGAGATTGATAGTCCAGGCTTTGAGTCTCTCGTGCATGGAGTACAGAAACTCCCCCTACCTGGGAGCACCAAAAGCCATGATTGGTAAATGTCAGGTGGTGCAGAACGCGACAGCAAGGATCCTGTCAAACATTCCGAGACACGTTTTGGCACATCAAGACCAGGCCGACCTCATGCAGAGGATACATTTCAAGGCATTGTGCATTTCACAGCGAGCCCTTCAAAATCAAGGTCCATCCATTTCTGGACAGTTGATTGCTCCTTATAATCCTGGCAGATCTCTCAGATCCTACAACACCAAACTGTCCGCTGTTCCACCCATGAAAAGGGCTAGAAAGAGAGGAAGATCCTTCAGGTATAACTTGGCAAAACTTTGGAACACTCTGCCCCTTACTTTGCAGACAGTTAATAATGAATTGTATTTCAGAAAATAGCTTAAAACCTTTCTGTTTGTGAATTAACTCCCATGGATCTTGTGCCTACAGTCTGTGCTGCTCAATCAGCACTGGGATGCCTACAGGTCACCATTGGCTTAACAAATCTCCTTAACAGAACAGTTGAAAATGTATTTGTTGCGGCATAATTAATGTTCTTAGTAGTCATACTCTTCCAATTGATTTTAATGTGTAATGTTTAATTATGACCTGTGGCTGACAGTCGTGGTGACATGCTGCCAAAGCCAGTAGGCCTGCTTAACTGATTGTTATTAATTGGGTTTCTGGTTGGCATAGGTAGGCACCCTGTCCAAGCAGGAACCACATTCCTAGCCAGGGTAGAGCTACAAAACACTTTGAATTATCTGTGCTCACTATCTGGTAGCTTGGCACAGAGAAGTCAGGCTTAACTTAAGAGGGAACGTGTAAAGAATTTGTGCAACACATCAAACAGCAACCGTGAAAATTACACAAAAAGACTCCACACCAGTTTAGAAAAATAGAGAATACTTTTATAAATAAAATAAGACCAAAACAACAAAAGTCTAATCGGTAGAAGTCGAGATATGAATTCTTTATAGATTAGATGCAAAAAATAGTGCTTAGAATCTTAAAGGGGTAATTGGATCGCACTGGACCAGGGCAAAGTCAAGAGTTCAGGCCAAATGCGATGGAGCATGGGCCAGATACAGGACCAACACAGGGCCCGCTGAGCAAAAGTACCTTATTCCTGGTCACAAGAAATGAGATGCATCAGTAATTTACACGCACTTTGGGTGACGCACCAGATTTCTCAATGCAATGGCAGTGATACGTCGGGTCCATGAGTGATGCATCTGTTTTGAGGTGCAGCAGTTCTGAATGTGATGTGCCAGATTTCTTCATGTAGTAGAGGCAATGCGTCGATCTTCTACCTGCAGTGGGGGCAATGCGTTGGTTCCAATGGAGGTGATTTAGAAGTCCCAAGGGTGATGCATCTATCTGGTCCCCGCAACGGCAGGGGTGCGTCAGTTCTGATGAACGCGATGCATGGGTTCTGGCAGGTACAGCACTTTGAGCTCACTTCCACGGTCGCAGGACTTGATTGGCACCATTTGACAGAGCAGGACTCACAGCAGACAAAGTCCAGGTGCCGTTTGCAGGTTGAAGAGCCAAGTCTTTGATATCCCTGAGACTTCAGAAACAGGAGGCAAGTCAACAAACCCTTGGAGATACTTTGCAGTTCAGCAAAGTGTCAGTCCCTTCAGCTGTACAGCAGTCCTGCCTGGTAAAACATCCTCAGTTCCAGAAGTGTTCTGGGTTCCTGGTGTCAGAGGTCCAGTACTTATACCCAGTTGGTTCTTTGAAGTGGGGGAAACCTCAAAGAGGCGCTTTGAAGTGGGCCTTTTTCTTTACTGCCCTGGCTCAAGACTCACAACAGGGGGAGTGGGGGTACACAACCCTTTGAGTGGGGACAGGACACAGCCCTTTCAGGTGTGTCAGTTCCTCCCACCCATCCTGCTCAGAATGACCCATCAGCGTGCAGATGGCCACTCAGTCACAACTACCCTTCCTTTTTGAGTGGCTGTCTGGAGGTGATGCAGGAAGCCAGCTGTCACCTACCCCAGACGTATATACCAGAGACAGGCAGAAGGCACTAAATGGGTTATAGTAAGAAAAGGCCAATGTTCTAAAAGTGGCGTTTTCAGAATTGTAATTTAAAAACAGCTTCACCGTAATCTGTATTTTGTGAATCTAGAGACACCAAATTTGGGGTCCCATCTCTTCCCAAATAGAGATTAAACGTATAAATTGTAATAAGGCAATCCCAATGTTATCCTATGGGAGGATAGGCCTTCCAGTAGAGAAAAACAAATTTAAGAGTATTTCACTACCAGGGCTGAGGAAACATGTCCTACTTTTAAAATACACTGCACACTGCTCTTGGGCTGTCCAGAGTCTACTTTTTGCGTGACCTGTATGTGAAAAAAAGGAAGGCTTTAGCATGGCAAGTGGGTTGACTTGCCAGGTCGATATGGTAGTTTAAAACTGCATGCACAGGCTTTACAGTGGCAAGCCTGAGACATATATAAAGTGTTACATAAGTGGATGACGCAATTAGTGCAGCAGGACCACTAGTAGCATTTAATTTACAGGCCTTGGGCTCATGTAGTGCATTTTACTAGGGACTTAGAAGTAAACTAATTATGCCAAATGTGGATAAGCCAATGTTACCATGTTGTAAGTAAAGAGTGCGTGCACTTTAGCACTGGTTAGCAGTGGTAAAGTGCTCAGATTCCTTAAGCCAGCAAAAATTAAGTCAGCAAAAATTGTCAACAACAGGAGGACAAAAGGCAAAAAGTAAGTGGAAACCAACACCATAGAGAAGCCAGGTCCAACAGTAATGTTGCATCAAGTATAAGTGGAGGTATGTTGGTTAAGCAGTTCAGGACCCACTTGGGGTGTCACCAAATATATATCAATCTACCTGGGTCTGAGCCCTGATCAAGCAGCAACCACCATCCTACTTTGGGTTCGGTACAAGCAAACCTCTGGTTGCTTGGCACAGAGCATTCAGGCTAAACTTGAAAGCAATGTGTAAAGTATTTGTGCAACACTTCAAACAGTAACAGAGACAGAACACCACACCAAAAGACCCAACATCAGGTTTAGAAAATAGAGTGATTGTTATTAAATAAAATAACCAAAATGCCCCAAAAAATAATAAGTAGCACTGGAGATATTCACATTTTGTGTTTTAGGTTGAAATATAGCCAAAAAGCACAAGGCACCAACAAGGGATATCTGGTTGCACCAGAGCGGTTGGTTACAGGGGACCCAGTTATGCCAGCTGAACATAGTGCCTTGAATACTGGTTGCAGACCATTGCGTGGATTCAAGGTGGAGAAGCGCTATACAGCTGAAGTGATGTGTTGGTTTTGCGATGAGGCTGCGGTGTGAGGTCCTCTTGCGCCAAGACGCGGGCATACAGGGAACTGCCCTCGAATAGCTCCGCTCCTTCCTTACCTGCAGAACCCAAAGAATCAGACTGCCGCCTAGGCCTGGGAGTAGTTCGCTGAGTTTTGCTACGCGAAACTCCGCGAAGTCAAGTTACCAAAAAACTCTGCCAAGTTCCGCAAATGGCAGAGTGCAATGCACACTACAGTTCACACTGGGATTCCTGCCGCTCGAGTTGACACTCAACCCGAGCGGCAGCTCGCGCTCGCGAACTTACAGTTCGTGCTCGCAAACTTACCGTTCGCGAGCGGGGACCAAACTCAGCTGCACTCTGTGTAGCAGAGTTTTCTGCGCTCTGTGAGCTCTGAAGAGCGTGGAGTGCAGAAAAATCCGCAAACTCCACGAATGGAGCGGAGTTCACCGCCCAGGCCTACTGCCGCCCTTCCTTTCCGAACTCACAGAGATCAACTGCGGAGTAAGTACCCCAAGGATCATTGCTCTGCCCCATGCTCTTCAACATCTAAATGGTCTCCCTCGCCGTCATCGTCAGACAGCACGGACTCATCATAGTATCCGATGACACCCAACTCATCCTCTTCCTTACCAAGGATCCTATCACCACCAGACTCAACTTCCAGGAAGAAATGAATTACGTTGTATCCTGGATGAACAACAGCTGCTTGAAGCTCAACTCGGAGAAGACAGAGGTCCTCGTGATGGGACCCTCTCCCTCTGCATGGGACAACACCTGGTGACCCACTGCCCTCAGAAGCCCCCCACCCCAAGGTACACGCACGGAACCCCGGATCCCCCCGAATCCAGGAAGACCATCACCCATGCACTCACAACCAACAGACTGGAATACGGAACCGCCCTCAACAAGTCTCTGCTCCACAAACTCCAAACCATACAGAACACCACAGCCAGACTCGTCTTCGGAATCCATCGACACGAACACATAACCCAACAACTGCGATACCTCCTCAACACCGGACCCCACTATCTTTATGACAGAATCTCCTTTCACATGCCCAAAAGAAGCCTCAGATCTGCTGACCTCACCCTCGCCTCACTCTCGTGCATTCGCAGAGCTAGAACAGGTGGAAGAACCTTCTCCTATGCGGGCAAGACCTGGAACGAGCTCCCGGTCGACATCAGATGTACCCCCATGCTGCACATCTTCAGGAAGACTTTCAAAACCTGGCTCTTCGACTGACCAGAGCTGCTCTCCCCAGCACCTTGAGACCCTCACAGGTGAGTAATGCATTTTAACATCCCCTGATTGATTGTTTGATGTGCCGGAGGATGTATCACTCAACCATGGAGATGTGCCGGTTCTGTTCGAAGATGCACTGCTCAGCAGAGAAGATGCGTTGGTTCTGCTGGTAAGCACCATAGGACCACTTCCAAGGGTCCTGGACTACGGTGGCACCACTTGGCATGGTACATTCATAGATGGCAGCATCCTGGAGCAGATGCAAGTTTGCTGGAAGCCTGTTATTTCACTGAGGCTTCAGATCAGGGGGCCAGCCAACTAACCTTTGTAGTCAATTTATGTTCTAAGTTCAAGAGATTCAGATCCAGTCCTTCCCACACAGGCAAGAGGGCAGCAGGTCAGCACAGTAAAGCATGTGTCCAGCAGAGTAACAGTTCAACAAAGTGACAGTCCTTCAGCAGCACAGCAGTCCTTCTTCCTGGCAGAGTATCCACAGGTCCAGAAGTGTACTGAAGTGGTGGTGTCTGAGGTTCTTCTTTTATGCACAGTTCTGTCTTTGAAGTTCACAAAGTTTTTGAATCTGCTTTTGAAGCCCACAGATACCAAGGCTTCCTTGCCCTGGCTCCAGACTAACTATAGAGGGTATGCAGGCCTTTGTATGGAAATAGGACACAGCCTATTCAGGTGTAAGTGAGGGTGGCCCCAGCTCTTTTCTCACATACTTCCAGTGATGGCCCATTCAGTCACACCTAGGCTCCCATTGTGTGGGCTGACTACGATGAATACACAAACGCCCAACTGCCAACTACACCCAGTCAGGGGCAAGGCAAGAAAAAGTCATCTTTCTATAAGTGGCCTTCATAGAATTGTAATGTTAAATCACTATAAATTAGGATTTGTATTATAGTAGGATTCCAGAAACACCAGACCCTTTTTTCTGAGTTTTTTATTGCGCAAACTTGACCCAAAGGTATAAGAGTGCTTTACATGAGCACCAATTGCAAGGACACATACATTTTTGTTAGGCATGGGGAAATTAAGCGATTTGACCAGAATCACAGAATGTTGAGCGTCATTGTCGAGACTTGAACCCGGTGCCCCACATGTGAGATCGACCGCCCTACCGGTTAGGCCATATCCTCTCCCAGGGATCCTCTCCCTTGACTTAAACTAACTATTTCTTCTCATTGAGAAGTTACACTTGAAAAATATAATAAAACAACTCCAGTGCTATTATATGAGAGAGATAGGCCTTGCAGTAGTGAAAAACGAATTTAAGAGTTTTTCACTACCAGGACATGTAAAACTTAAATGTACATGTCATGCTTTTTAAATACTAAACACGCTGCCCAGTGGGCTGTCCAGGGCCTACCTTAGGGAGGATTTATATGTATTAAAAAGGAAGGTTTGGGCCTGGCAAAAGGTTTATTTTGCCAGGTCGACATGGCAGGTTACACTGCACACACATCATCTGCAATGGCAGGTCTGAGATATGTTTAAAGGGATACTTAAGTGGGTAGCACAATCAGTGCATTAGTAGCATTTAACTAGGGACTTCTAAGTGAAGTAAGTTAGCCAATTGGGGATAAGGCAATGTTACCATGATTTAGGGAGCACATGCATTTTAGCACTGGTTAGCAGTGGTAAGTTCACAGAGTCCTAAAGCCAACAAATCGAATTCAGTAAAAAGGAGAGGAGGAAATCAAAAGGTTTGGTGATGACTCTACAGAGAGGGCCATTTGCAACAATGCATGCTAGTAGTGGATGTGTGATAAAAGTACTTTCCCTTATAAAAGAAAACGCACTCACATGATTTATTGAGTGGTATTACAGTGTACCAGCAAGCTGGGGTTACTAGCCCACATCATCACCCCTGATTTGGCCTTGGACTGCTCTACTTCGCTACCTTGACAGAGGAAAATGTGACAATGAGGTATTCTGGGCATATTATCAAGCCAGGCGTTAAAATTATCGCCGCTTTAGCGGCAGAAAACTGCCGCTAAAACGGCGATAATGGGCTTGATATTATGCTCTCTGGAATTCCAATTGAAGCCCATGTTAAATGTGAAGGACGTCTAACATGAGCTTCAATTGGAATTCCATAGAGCATATTATCAGGCCCATTATCACCGTTTTAGCGGCCGTTTTCTGCCGCTAAAGCGGCGATAATTTTATCGCCTGGCTTGATAATATGCCCCTTGGTTCCCAGTAAAAAGCAAATTACAGACTTCTTTGTAATGAAGTACTCACTACCTTTGCAAATAAATACCCAATTTATTGAATACCCTATAAGTGAATGTTCCAAATACGCCTTACAATACCCCTGCCACCCCCCTGCCTCATGCATTAAACCATCATGTGGGGATGCCATATTACATTCTGTTATTGTTACTTTGGGAAGACTGTAGCATGTCCTAACCCAATCATATTCTGGAGTCCTCAACCCCTCCCAACTAAACCATATTTGGAAATTCCTCACCCTTCCCCGGGCAGGTTTTTTCCTGGATGGCCATGCCCTCCCCACAATATGGGAAATGTGCTGTGTATGACTTAATTAGTTAATAGAAAGACAGTTAGGTGTGACTCTTGCAATAGTTCAGTGTGGTATCCATATTCCAGTGATATAGCTATGGAGGTACTGTAAGTTGTCTTTCTCTTTCCCACCAAGTAAATACCGCACCATTTAATCATGGTAGTGTTTCCCTCCCCCACAATCTAAACTCTGCCTCCATCCCCCAGAGCCATTTGTTTTTTAATTAAAGGGGGGAGACTGGTCTCTCATTTCAGACCTTTCTCTCAGATGATGTATGTGCATAGTATGGTGTGTAGAGGGACTGTCTTCTCTGCTGAGACTTCTCTCTGTAATGATAGGTGGGCATAGTAGAGTGTGGGTAGTGACTGGCTTCTCCTTTCAGATCTCTCTCAAATGACAGATGTGTGTAGTAGAGCTTCGGGAGGGACTGGCCTCTCTACTGACACCTCTCTCTGTAATGATGGGTGTGAGTAGTTGGGTCTGTGCATGGCCTAGCCTCTCGTTTCAGATCTCACTCTTACATGACAGGTGTGCATAGTAGGGTGTGTGCATGGACTGGCCTCACCTTTGAGACCTCTCTCTCTCAGATGATGGCGTGTGTAGTTAACCGTATGGACAGCGGCTTGCCTTTTCTTCGCGACGTCTCTCCCAAATGATGGTTATGCATAGTAGGGTGTGTGGATGAACTGGCCTTTCCTTTCAGACCTCTGTCTCAGATGGTGGGTGTGCGTAGTAGAGTGTGAGGATGCACTAACTTCTCCTTTGTGATCTCTATCTAAGATGACAGGTATCTGTAGTAGGGTGCGCAAAGGATATTGTCTCTCTGCTGAGTCCCCTTTATTGTATGATGGCTGTGAATAGTAGAGTGTGGTAAGAGCCCTAACACTCTCCACAGAACTCTTCCCAAGAGGATTGGTGTAAAAAGTAGACTCTGATAAATATCATCTCCAGTAAGACTCCTTCCTACAGTAACAAGACCACATACTCAAGTGTATTAAAAACGAACCTACTCTTTCCTATTTTTCTAGATTTTGTGGGAGTTGTGCAAGATTGTAATTTTTTTTTTCACCTTTTACTCATTTTAGTACTTATCTCTCACACACTTCCTCTCAACAACAAGGGGTACAATATACATTCCTACTAGTAGACTGTATTGAGAACTCCCTTTTTACTATTCATGAGCTTGTTAAAGTTGGACCTTTTTTAATAAATATTTAGAAAAAGTAATTTTTAAAAAGTTGCCTTTGCCTGCCCAAAGATCCTTGAGGCTGGTTTCCAGTAGGTATTTTACCAGGAGCTACACAATAGACCACTTTGACAGGCAAACCAGAATGGGTCGAATGACTCTCCAAGCTCAGCTGGCTATTCTGGGTTGGGGTATCGACACCACAATGTCAAGACCAGCCTAAAAGACTTGTTGGAGGCACATGCAAAATGTGCACCCTTGAAAGGGATCAAACAGGACCAAAACACAATTCTTGTGTATTCGTTTTTGATTTACTCAAGGATCCGCCTTTGCTCTAACCAGAAATCTGTCGAATTTTTTGTTTTGGGTCCATGACCTGCTTCAAACTGGATTTTAGTGTTATATGTAGGGAGACATCAGTAAGTGACATAGTGTACTCTCCTACACACCTCCAGCCCAAGTTGAATGGGGCTGAATACTGTCCATCTTGGATTTGCCCTGACACATTACCTTTTGGTCCTGTTTGCATTAAGGTAACCAGGATGTATTGTAAAAGTAGGTAGGCCAGGGCCTTGAAACCTTCACCCCATTGGTTAGGGAGTGCCCAGGAGCCACCCTCAACCACTAGCTAGTGCCAACAGCAAATGTGGCACCTCAAAGCACTCTCTTTAGAACACTTTCTTGACCTGAGGAAGATCAGAAGTTTCAGAAGATAACTGAAGCTACTGTCACTGATATGAGAGGAGCCCTGAAAGACTGGAACTGCTCCCTTTTATACCCAGGACAAAGAAGTGGATTCTAAGAATCAATTGGCTACATTTCTGTGTGGCTACAGAGATACAGCAAATCTGCAAGAGGCCTTTTTTTCCTGAAGTGCTCTGTTGACCAGTGGCCACCAGACGTGGACTGTGCCTTTTTGTTGGCCTCTGACTAACGCTCCTAGAAGTCTCTAAGTGGTTTCATCTGAGGTCCTGAGGGGAGCTCTGAAGTCTACAACTGAAGAAAGTGAGGAAAATTCTGAAAATGTTTCCTCCAGAGCTTCAGCAGGACCCCCCAGAAAAGGTATTGAAACCGACAGTTCCACAATGTCAGATTGAATTTCAGCATCCTCCTAAGTGTAGTACTACACACCTCAGAAAAAAATGACAAAGGCTCATTCTGTGTTGAGAGTGAAAAAGTTTTCTGCAAGAAGTCTGCAAAGCTCCAGGGCTCCAATGGGATCAACCTACTTCCGGTATCCGATCTTTGTTTCCACAGACTTAGAATAAATGGCAAAAATTGCTCCAAGTGGAACTTAAAAATATTTTTATACTTTTTGATTTCCTGACCAAGCCACTGGGTGTATCCAACTTGCACTTCTTCATGGTCTGCCTCAATTGGTGCCTAAGTCTATGTCTGCCACGACTAGTGACTGTCATTGGTGCTTTTCAAATGTAGGTGCTATTTTCAAATAAACCTATAAAACATCATGGGCCTCATGTAGGTAGCCAAATACCGGTCGGTAACGGCCGATTTTCGGTAAATATGCCGTTACCGACCGGTATTCAGACAAGTGAGATGTAGGAGTCCAAAAACCACTTTTCGGTAAATATGAGGCGGTAAATACCGATTCATAGTTACCGAATTCTAAAATACCGATTCATATTTACCGAATACATTATTTACGAATCGGTAAATATGAAGTGGTAAATATGAAGTGGTAAAAATTGAAAATGACATGTAGGAGCAGTCGGTAATTAAGAAATCCAGGAAAATCGGTAAATAAGAGTCGGTAATTAACACGGATGGAAAGCAGGTGGTAACCATCAACAATGCACATAAGCAATCCCAAAATGCAACAGCGTGGACAACATGGCCGCCATGTACGTCATTGCAAGGCGCCTACGTCTACAGGCAGCAGGACTGAGGGTGTGGCGACGGGAGGAACAAATCTACAGACAGCGCATCACACTATTCCAGCTGACTGATGCAGAGATACATGAGAGGTACAGGCTACACCCCGAAACCATCATGGACTTAATCAGGGACCTTCACCCACTCCTGGACCAGCCAATAAGAAGGGCGCACGCCATACCCCCACATGTGCAGGTGCTCTGCAGCCTACATCTGTTGGCATCCGGCAGTTATCAGGTGGTGATAGCTGCGGTGGGTGGGGTATCCCAGAGTTGCCTGTCACGTTTCTTCAGGAAGTTCCTGGATGCCATGATGCAGAGAATGCACCACTACATCAGCTTCCCAAACACACAGGCTGCACTGCAGAAAACAAAAACAGACTTTTATCACATGGCACAGTTCCCCCATGTCATCGGCTGTATTGATGGTACACACATCCCAATCTGTCCTCCAGCTGACACAGAGCACATCTACAGGAACAGGAAGTCCACCCACTCCATCAATGTGCAGGTGATCTGTGATGCAGGGAACATCATCACAGATATTGTTGCAAAGTTTCCTGGGAGCACCCACGACTCTTACATCTTCCAGAATAGTGGGATCTACACACGACTGAGAGCCGGAGAATTCGGAGAGGGATACCTGCTGGGTAAGTAACAGTGACGCCCCTTGAAACCTGCAAATCAGAGTGTATAGAGGCATGTAACTGATGGTTCCCTTTTACTCATCCAGGCGACAGTGCATATGCATGCCGTTCATTCATCCTCACTCCCTACCTACACCCAGCAACCCAGAGTGAGAGACGATACAACGTGGCCCACAAATCTACACGCAATGTGGTGGAGCGCACGTTTGGACTGCTGAAGAGCAGGTTCCGCTGCCTCCACAAGAGCGGAGGCGCACGCCAGTACAAACCCATCACCTGCTGCAAGATTATTGCCACTTGTGCAATGCTGCACAACCTTGCCATGAAAAAAGGTACAGATGTGGAACTAACATATTTTGAGGACAACGAGGATGAGTCAGGCCAGCCAGAGGGCAGCGCAGCTAGAGTGCCAACTGCAATCGATGGGAGAGAGAGACGGGCAGAGATCACATGCAACTATTTCTGAGTAAGTGAGGGGACACAGCGAGTCGTGAGAAGTCATGACGTAGTTTAATGTGGCACCACGCCATGAACACATGAACAGGCCAATCTGGCAATATGCCATCTATACAATGAGTATGTCCAGGGTTACGTCACCCAATGGCAAGTGGATAAGCAGGGCCACATCAATGTTTGCGCATACGCGCTGCAGTGGTGGATTGCACGGCCTGTGCATCCTCACTAGAGCCAACCCCAAGCCGCCTGCTGCTCCTGCGTGCTTCGGGGACAGGGGGTGTGATGCTGCTGCTGGTGTCGATGCTCTCCGCGGCATCCCCTGCAGCAGTTGTCGACGCCTGACTTGTCAATAGCACCCCTAGTGCACTTGTCACCTGCACCATCCCCCGTGACAGGTCGCTGCAGCACTGTGTTAGGCCCTCCTGCATCGTCACAGAGCGCCGGCAAAGTAGGGAAGTCGCAGTTGCCAGACGGTTGAGTGCCCTGCTGGTAGTGTCCCTTCTCTGGCGTTCCCGGCGCCGTGCTTCGATGTCAGCATCTATTTTGCTGCACAACTGCTGGATTGACTGGGACATGTCCCGAATGCCCGCAGCCATGCCGCCAATGTTTGTGTCCATGTTGACTAAGCTTGTCCTCATCACCCGCATGTGCCTCTGGACTGACATTACTGCCTTTGATTGCAGGCGCTGTTGCTTCAACATTTGGCCCTCGAGCCCCAAGAAGACACCATGGCCGTCAGTGGGTGCTGGTGGACTCTGGACACGCGACCTGCGGCGCCCTCTTGCTCCCGTCTGTGCTGCCTGTGATGTTTGGGGCACAGTGGGATGGCTCCCTTCCTGGGGCCCGGTGCGGTCTTCTGGGCCCATGCTGTCGTCTGACGAGGTGTCTAAGGCTCGTAGCCTGGCTGCTGGACGCCTCCTCATGCTCACACCTGCAAGCGGAGATGTGGCCGGTGAATCGAACATGAGTGGCGATGCTGGCTCTGGTGGTGGTGATGCTGGCTCTCGGTGAGGTGATGCTGGCTCTGTGTGCGGCGAGGCTGGCTGCGTAGGTGGTGCGGCTGCAAGTGGGCCTGCTCCCTGGTCTGCACTCGTGCTGGCTAGAGGTGATTTTTGTGGCCGGTGTGCCGTCTCCCCTGCAGCATGCCCTGTACTGCATGATGTCACATCTGTGGACAGAAAAACAACATTGGCTCAGTGTCCCCGAAGGGCTGCATTGCAAGCGTCACAATAAATCATTTCACATTCCAATCTGTCCTCTGTCTCCTTGTGCCTCGAGTGCGTGACATGCCTTGTTGCCCTGTGACATTTACGTCATGGTTAGTGTTGCCCTGACTACATCTCCCGGAATGCATTGCCTGTCTGCACTGACACGTGTGGACTGCAGTGTGATTCTCGTGTCACAATGGGGGATGTGGGATAGGGGTAGGGGCGGCTACATTGCTGTGCTTTCGTCTTACCTTGGTGTGTTGCGGCTCTGGCAGAGCTGTCGGCGTCCCCAAGACCCACGACGCTCTCTTGCTCGAGTGTGGCCGCCACCAGCTCCTCCAGTTCGGTGAGGGCAGGTGCCCTGTTGGTTCCACCTCCGGTCTGGCTGGCCTCCTTCTGGATGTCGCCCATCTTCCTCTCGGTCACAATCCTCAGGTCATACCAGCGCTTTTTGAGGACCTCAATTTCCCTGTGGGTCACTCCCACAGCATTGACCTGCGCCTGGATGGCCAGCCATATGTTGCGCTTTTCGGCCTCAGGCACTTGCAGGGATTGCCTCCCAAACAGCTTCTGGTGCTGCTTCACCACCTCCTCCACCAGCACCTGGAGTTCCTTGGGGCTGAATTTGAGCTTCCTCCTCCTTTCCCCTCCGTCTTTCTGTGTGCTCTGGCTGGACATGCTGTTCGTTTCCCGCTCGCACATGCAACTGCTCCCTGCCTCTCCTCTGCACTCCGAGCCTCTCCAGGGTCGGCTAATTATGTACACCTGCCTGGGTGTGGCCACTTCGGCTAATTGTGTACACCTGCCTGGGTGTGGGCAGTTCCTGGTTGGGTGGGCTGTCGTTGCACAGGATTAGCTGTTTCGTCAAGTCATGTGATGTTATTTACCGAATCCGTACGTACCGATTCGGTATTTTCCGATTCGGTAGATACCACCTCGGTATTTTCCGATTCGGTAGATACCACCTCGGTATTTTCCGATTCGGTAATTATCACCTCGGTATTTACCGAATCGGTGAATTCCGATTCGTATTTACCGACTGTTACCGAATCGGTAACTGTTACCGAATTTTTACCTACATGTAACTTACCGATTCTAATTTACCGATTCGGTACGGCTCGGTATTTAAGAACCGGTAAAATTTATTTACCTACATGAGGCCCCATATCTCTGGTTCCCTTTATTGGATTTTCGTAATGTTGGTGTCATTTAGCTAACTTCATTTTACTCTCTTGTTCTAGTTTGGTTTGGGATCTTTACTACTTTGTGTTTGTTGGTTGTGTATACTTGTGACATTATTACTGTTTGGGGGCTGCAGAAATACTTTACAGATTGCCTTAAATTAAGCTTGTGTACTCTTTTCCACAGCTAGCAAGAAGTCGAGCTTAATCTAATTTAGTGACTTGGCGGGTTCACCATACATAGGAGTCTTATTATTCCTTGAGGTGGGCAGTTGCCCACCCTAAATAATAATCCACTTTCTTATAATATTTAAGGAAGTATATTTGTAAGATGAGTTTCAGGCCACATGCCAGTTTTACATCAGAATATCCATGAAAATGTATATGATTAGCTAATAGAATGTTGCACAACAACACTCAAAACCTATCCTATCCAGCTGTACATTGTCAGTTCCTATCACAGAGAAACTTCATTTTGGAAGTGAAAGCTTTTTCTTTCAAACACTGACCTATGTCCTTTGTCAAATGTCAAATAATGTTTAAGACATGATTTTCAAACCATTATTAATTTACCCTATTTCATGGGTTTGTTATGCCTTTGTTAACAAGCACTAAAGGTAGAGGCATCAGGAATATAATTGGCATAGCTAGAAGGTTACATAGTGTTTGCAGTACCTTGTACGGTGGATAATAATATGATTTGAGTAAGTGCTCATTATTGGTATGGGGTGAGGCATACCCAGATAATTGTCTATGCTACTGGACAAACTCTACAACACCTGCAATAAATACTGAAACTTGATGATCTTGGAAGCCTTATCAAAACAAGTCATATTGTATTGTCTGAATTTCCACTCATTATATACCCCATCAGTCAAACTTTGCATTGCGTTTAACACTCTCACATTGGCAATAAACACTAGGAAAAGATTTACTAATCCGTTGCATTGCAATTGCATCATGCAAGGTGACGCAAGGCAATGCAAGGGCTTCAGTGAAATTTACTAAAACATTCACAGATATTTTGCGTGGCTCTGAGGGACTTGGTAAATCAAGAGTAAAGCAAGAGAGCGCAAATTGCTGCCTTGCAGTACTCTTATTTGAGAAGTCGTTCCATGGGTGGAGTGTTGGTGTTCCAATGGATTTTGGACGCATTTTCAAATGTACTCAAAGTATTTAACCTGGGAGTGTGTCAAAATGTTATTCCATTCCAACAGAGACATAACGAGGAGAATTATTTATATTTCTCCACTGTACTTCCTCTTTTTGTGTGTGATGCATGCTGCAGTTCAGGTAGAAAGAGGAAAATTCCTCTGAGGACTGTCTTTGTGCAAGGTGTCCCTTCCTGCTCGAAAACAATACTGCCTGTAATACAGGCACTCTTGCACCATGGTGCAGGAGTGTCTGCATTGGCTCAAGGGTGCACAAAGTGCGCCAGCAAAGGGCGAGAGCAAGGCATGCACAATCTAAATAAATATGGCTCATGCCTGCTCCCTCCATTTTCTCTCAAGTTGTCTTGCTGGATAGCGTTGCGTCAAATGTTAGTAAGTCTGGGTCTGGATCGCCCAAGCATTCAGGTCCAATCTAAATGAAGGGCACTGCATCCCTCATATGAACTTACATCTCAGGACCCTTTACATACAGTTGGATGTTACCAGTCCACTACTCGTTACCTAATCCAACCAGCTGCATATTATTAGTGCATTTCACCTTTATCTGAAAAGGGGATACTGTCACTGCAGTAACCTCAATGTCTTAATACCCAAGTAAAATTACCCCGATTCATTCCTCCACTTACTACAAACTTCTGCAACTAAACTTTGCTCATGGCTGAATATCTGAGTATTGGTAATAAATGCTGTACCACAGATAGCCAACCTCAAACACAATTTTAATTACACTGTAGCCACTGTAGGTTACTACAACACTTACAACCACAGCTGGACTGGCAGTACCGGGCACTGGGCATTTACCTGGGAGTCTGGAAGGGTGGGGGCCAGTTTTGTTGCCTGAGGCCGATTTTGTTACTGGGGGCCGATTTTGCAGTAGTGTTGCAAAATCACCCCATAGTTACAAAATCAGCACGTCACCTCTCACTGAGTCAATTTCCAGATTCCAGGGAGTATAGCACGACATCAGTGTCGACTTGAATGGTGATTTCATGCCCAAGTTTGGCAAACTAAACTTAGCACTGTTTTCCATTATTTCCATGAGGCAGTCATAGAAATAAATGACCGAAAGCTGCACAGTGCAGATGGCCATGCAGGGCGACGGTCCCGCACAGAAAGGAATCACCGTGTAGGCAGATGAAGCCCAGACCCCAAGCAAGCAGGCCAGCAGCAGCTATCTACGGTGGGGTAATGCATTGCAGAGCTGCCAACTGAAAGTGTAGAACTGCAACTCAACATCAAGTTGTCAGTTCACATTAGAGTGGCATTTTGGTACTTTCTGTATGCTAATGTCAGAGTTTTGTGAAGAATGACGAGCGACCAAGGGGTCATGTCCTCTGAGGCATCATTGGTTAGCTTGTTTCTGAATGTCTGTAGAGCTTCAGATACTTGAAATCATTTCTGGAGTCACCTGCCACCAACTCATAACCAGGGAGTTGTCCTTGCCATTTAGTGTCTGAGTGACCTGGGAGCCTTGGCGGTCAGCTATGGTAAGGATGTGGCACTCACAATATCGTAGGAGTTAAGATTGTGGTATTGCTCCTTCTGTTCAGGTGCTTGTTATGGAATGTCCATTCCATGCAAATGTGGGTTATAACATCAAAGTATCTTCCATTCATCACACACCAGTGACACCACACAAGAGACTCCAGACAAGGTTACATAAATATATCCTTTGTATTATACATAAAAACACATTAGACCACAATAACATGAATCACTTTGCCTCTAGGCAATTGTCATAATAAGGCATAGATCATAAATCCCTTTGCCATAAGGCAATGGTCTTACCCATAACAGTTCGTGCATTATATCCATATTTAGCAGTTGCACATGTAAAAAGAAATAATTACCATGAGAAAAACTATTACTGGGAAAATCCTCAGGCAGTTCATGCACGTTACATTTAGGGCAAGACAGTTAACCTAATTCTAGATTGAATTTATCATGAATTGCTACTGCTACCAGGAACCATGTTCTACTGGGTTTCACAGAAGCTGGAAAAATAGCATCAACCAGAATGAGGTGTGTACTGCGGAGAAGAAACTGCTCAGATATTTAACTGTGGTTAGTACGGTGGTGCTAACTGTTTCCCGAGCACATCGCCACAGTGCGCTACCGCTGCTCTGGTTGCTGGGCTGATGCTCTTTTTGAAAAATGGGCCCAGGCAGGACATCCATCGAGAATTCCTCCCTACTCAGTGGACTGGCCATGGTGCAAAACAAAAGGGGCACGCTTCCGGCCAGTGCAGAGGCAGCAGGACACTCCCTAGGTCCTTACTTCTTCTCCACAGCTCACCTGAGCCCGCGAGTGTCCGGTGCTGCTGCAGAGGCTGCTTCTCCCTCTGCTTACTTCATGAGCCTCGGGAAGCCTGGAGAGGCATTGCTGACTACTGTGGAGATCTTCCGCCATTAATTGCTAGCCAACGCTTGGTGTCCCTGCTGTGCTCTCCCAGTAGGGGGCGGCTGCACATCGGTTTCCTGGGGTCGGAGACCTCACCACAGGGCAAGGTGGGCACCCCTTAGTGAAAGGGGAGGGAAACACAAGGGCTCAGACTTTCCAGTGTGCAGCGGGTAAACAAAGGCCACACAAGCACAAGGAATTGGTAGATTAAGGTAACAGCACCAGAACTTGGTAAATTGAAGTAAAAGCACTGGAACTTGGCAAATTAAAGTAAAAGCATGAGAAGAAAGACTTTGATGTACCTGAGTCTTCTAATACAGGAGGCCAGCACACACAGGCCATTGGCGATTTCTTCCCAAGCAGGATACCACAGCAGGGCAAAAAAGAGTAATTCCTTTTCCTCCACCACAGACAAAAGCAGCCACTGCAGGCCTACCCGCCCCTCACAGAGAAAAGACAGCACTCCTCACACAGTTCTTCTGCTCTTCTTCTTTTCTGGTTTCTCTTGTTTTTTTAAATAATCTAAAGACCTGGGGTTTAAGGTCCAATACTTATACCCCATTTTGTCATTGCTCTCTTTGTGCAAGAGACTCTGAGCTCAGTCCAAACCAGCTCTGTACTCCCTGGTCCAGCATTATCATAGGGGGTGGAGACAAGGAGACACAACCTATTCAGGTGCTCGTAAAACTCCTCCCACCACTCTAAATGCAGACCAGGTCTATTCAGTCCAGCTATGAGTCACCCAGGCAAGGCAGGACAAATGTCACCCCCCCTTGTGACTGTCTAGAGTGAATGCACATCCCCAGCTCATGTAATTCCAAAACTAGACGCTGAATACACAGACAGTCAGAGGAACACCAAATGGCAAAGCAAGAAAATGCCCACTTTCTAAAAGTGCCATTTTCAAACATACAATTTAAAAACCACCTTCAGCAAAAGGTGTATTAATAAATTCTGACTTCAGAGAGCCTAAACTCCATTTGTCCATCTTGTCCCAATTGAAATTTACACATGTAAAATGTTATGGCACAGCTCCAATGATAGACTATGGGACAGATAGCCTTTCAACAGTGATAAACAAAATACACAGTTTTTCAATGTCAGAACATCTCACACACACCAGTTCATGTCCTATGTTTCACATACACTGCACTCTGCCCATGGGGGTACCTTGCCCCTACCTTAGGGGTGCCTTAAATGTAAGGAAAGGGAAGGTTTGGCAAGTGCACTTGCCAGGTCAACGTGGCAGTTGAAAACTGCGCACACAGACACTACAGTGGCAAGTCTGAGACACATTTACAGGGCTACTCATGTGAGTAGCACAACCAGTGCTGAAAGTCCACTGGTAGCATTTGATTTTCAGGCCCTAGCACACACCGTGCACTTTGCTAGGCACTTACAAGTAAATTACATATGCCAATTATGGATAAAAAATCATACTACAATTTACAGAGAGAACAAATGCACTTTTGCACTGATCAGATTTGGTAATTTGCCCAGAATCATATATCCAACGAAAACAGGGTCAGAATATTAGGAGGCAAAGGGCAAAACGCTTGGGATAAAGCTGCAAAAAAGGCCAGGTTTAACAGTGTTATATTTACATCAGTGCAATGGTTTGTGTATTATCATCCTGGGATGCATGAAAGGCTGCTTCCTCTTTGATGGGGTAGTGGACTCATTTTCTGTAGGTCACCCACTGATATCCACGGCGGGTGCCAAACTCGCTGATTTGCCTAATGAACATAGATCAGCCCAGGGGGCTGGCAAGGTACAGTGACAACACAGTAGACTTTATGATTCCTGGGGGTGGGGCAGAGCTGAGCAGATCTGTGCACACTCACTCATGGTTACCTGTGTGGGTAAAAGGTACTCTATTGCGGCTAGACTGAAAATGTGTACAAGTTCACACAGTGTTGAAACTCATTTGGCACGATCTCTCTGAAGTGCACTGTAAGGTCATGATTTACTTTGCTTTACAAGTCAATATATAATGAAAAATGTGCTATAGAATGTGCCATTTTTGCATATTTTTCCTAATTTCTTGGCGGGAGAACCCCTTCAAATCCTACTCTGCACCCTACTCTCTCTCGTGTTTGCTATTGTGCGCAGTGCCCATTCTCTTAGCCTCCCTCCTCCTTGTTGCATTGTGAGTTCCGGGTCATTGTGTGCCAGGTGTGGCCTGCAGCTCTGTACTTCATGATGAGACACTAAGTTGTAAATACTTACTGCACATACAGCTGAGCCACCCACACAAATTAAAGGGCATATTTACAAGGGCCTTATCTCCGCTTTTTTGGCTTTTAAAACCAAAAAGGCCGAGATAAAACTATCGCCCTATTAACAAGAGGGTGCTAACATGCATTAGCGCATGTTAGCACCCTTGTTTTTTTCATCCAGCGCCACCTCCCCTTGACCTTGGCAGCAGGCGGCAGGCCCGGCTCCGGGTACGCTACCCAGGAGCGGCACCATCAGTGGGCGAAGGTGCGCCGGGCCGTGTTCCGGTGCTCTGGGGTCCGGCGCACCCACAATCAGCTAGCCCACCGGTGGTCCGACATCCTAGACCGGGAGCAGGACCTGTTGGACCTGCTAGGTGTCGACGTCATCGGGCTTGGTGAGTAACTTATTGTGTATATTAAATTTGATGAACAACAAGATTACTGCTGCGTGCCAAGCGTTGCCGGTAAATTACGTTCCAAAAAGCAAAATGTTCTTTGATTTAAGGACCCAGGTGCTCGGTGGTACTCTTACTTGTTTGCAACATAGTTTGTGCTAGCTTGTGCTGATGCTGATTATGTAAGAGTTTATTTTACAGAACTGAAGTTAGGTAATGCGATTTGCTAGATAGACTCTAGTCCTTCCATTGTCCTACTGTGAAATAGTGGTGGATGGATATAGGATACTAGGTTTAGTTTGTTAGTATTAGTTAATAATTGTTTTATGCGGTCTGTGTGATGCCTCCTCTGTCACTGAGTGCTGCTTACCCCAGTCCTCCGTTGAACCTTTTGTACTTTGTTTAGTGAGTGGTAGGCTTAGCATGGTCAGTCAGTAGCAGAACTAGATCAGAATCATGCAACCAACCCACAATTTGTTGTATGTATGTATGCACTAATGTATGAGTGTGTCCTCCATCTCGTCTATGCATTTGATGGCTGAAAAAAATGGAAATGCAGACTTAGTGAACAATTAGCCCGTCTGGAATAGGTGGTGTAGGTCAGGTGGTACTTACTAGGCTTCGTATTGCAATCAGAATGATTATGGAACACTGGAGTGTTCATAAATAAGTAGACGATCCGTTAATGCAGGAAGAAGCCAGTAGTCGATCCATCTGAGTAGATAGGTCAATTTTATTGCAATTGTTGTATCCTAAAATGTTGTTTGATTTATTTTTCCAAATGATTTATTATTATTTGTTTCACAGCACTCCTAAATGTTTGTCTCTTTCTTTATTATATTTTACATGATCATCAGCACCACCCAGGGGCAAGAAGACGGGGTCGGAGTCGACGGGGGAACCACAGGCCCGCTCCTCTACCGAGGCTCCTGCTGCTGGCCCCAGTAAGTCCTCCAGTGGTTATATTGATATTTATATTTCCCTAACTTTTACTGCATCTTTTTTTTCCGAACTATCAATTATGGTTCCACTTTCTAATTCTATTTTTTACAAAAGCTTACTTCTTCGACCTTGACTATCTGTTTCCAAATTCTGTTTATCCCTGCCTCTAACTAAGTTGCTTCTAACTGCCTCTGCTATGACTCTCTGTACTACTACTACTATTACTATTATTACTCTGTCTGTAGCGAAGCTTGCACAGTTGCCCACTCTTTATAGAAGGTTTTCTTTGGAATAATACAACTCTGATTGACCAATAGCTCTAGCCACTGTGTCCTGTCCTTTGGGTTGTCCTCTTCAAGTCTTCTCAATGGCTTTGACAATTACCACAAACAAAATGGCCAACCATATATTTGACTAGTATTTTTGATCGGATAGTACATGATACTACTATTGTCTAGTGATTCTGCAGAGCCACATACAGAACTATGCACAACAAAATAGGAATTTGCTGATGGGAGGTTGGACCTTACTGATCACACCTCAGTCCGAAGAACCCACGATCCCCTGACCGACTAGCTATAGTGTCTCACATTAGGGTCCCACTCCCGACCCCCCCCCCACGAAGAAGATACACAATGTTGATGATGACTGAGACAGACAACCTAGAACATAATAACACCATTTTGCTCACTCACTTGTGTAAGTCCACCCCACCACACCAAATACCACAGAGTCTATGTGTAAGTTCAAAAGGTTTATTTGAAACAAGTATCAAACTCTGTACATCGTTAATATGAAATTAAATTTACTACAGCCATAGTCAATAAGCCAGCAAAAAGCCTAAGATTAAAACAGTAAACATTTACAAGTGCATGACAACAAGAACAAGAGCCAAGATCTTTTGAATTCTGGAAGACCCCTCACCGTAGAACGTAGAAATACTGGTTACGTCATCTTGCATCATAATATGCTCTGTAAATCTCTGGTTTGTAGAAGGGAATCTTCCGCCTATTATATGAGAAAAATGCTGCGCGTTAGCCATTAGATAGTATACTGGTGAATGCAAGCATTTTGCAGTCATGGCAAAAAGTGTAACATGTATGTGATGGCTAAGCAATATGGACTAAACAAACTCAATAAGTGGGTTGTTTTTCGACCTCTTCACTTGTACGCAACAGTCAAGTGGCCTCAAAGGCATCTACTGCACATGTCAATAAGCTGGCAGGTATAATTAAATATGCGCCAAGAGAGTAGTAGTCGACATGATGAATCTAAAAGGGTTACACATGGCTCAGGCTAACTTTCAAAAGAGTAGAGTAGGACTAGATGACCCTAGGAATCATATCACTACTAGTGTCTGTCTACTGACTGTACTTACTGTCTAGTGCTGATGTATGTTGTATTAACTTTTTTTTCAATGTTCCAAGTGAACACTTAAAATAGGGGGAGGAAATTTGTGATGTTTTTTTCTAGGCACACTACCATCCACCAGTGCCGGCGGGGCCAGCGGAGATGCGGCCATTCCGGAGGGGGCAGGAGAACTGGTGGCACCTGCAGGAGAGACAGGGGGGGGGTGCCAGCAGCAGTGGCCGGTGGCGGTAAGTTATATTCATTACTTCTTGACATTACTACTAGATGGAAGTGTGTTCACTATTTCACTGTACTGTGCGACTTATTAAGTTGTAGTGAACATTACACAACGGTTGAAGAAGACACCCTTTACTTAGCATTAGCAGCGTGAGTTGAGTAACCAATGGCCTCTTCTATTTGACTCCAAAATCATCTGTGAAGGTTTTATGGAGAAGACAAACTCAGATCAGATGACCTTGATGGATGTGTTGAACAAAGAGGGAAAGAACTAAGGGTGGAAGGACGGGCGAGATAAATAATATGACTGACTGGCAGAGAAGGATATGTTGTTGGAAGCGTGCGTAGGTGGCTGATCAGATGCATGGGTTGTTGAGGGATGGGTGGAAGGTGAAAGAGAATGCCTGCCTGGGTGGGCGACACAGTATGGGTGGCTAGTGCTAGATAGCAAGAATCAGCGTTGTTTGGTTCAAATTCAAACTCAAAGCCAAGGCAAGCAAGGAAGGAGCGGAAGCATGGGTGGTTGTTGGTGAAACCAACTAAGTATGAGATATATAAAAAAGAAAGAATAAACGTTTACTTTAATGGATGTATGCCTGGATGAACTAGACAGTATAGGTGGAAAGTGTCACTGGAGATTTTACTTTGAAGAAAATGTAAAAGAAACTGCGCGACAGTAGCAAAGCGTAGGGGAATATAGGTAGTATTATCAGAATACAGTAGACTTGCAGTAGTTTGCAAGCACGTCATATATATTTATATATGTATATATCAAGCGAAAGCCCCTTAATCCCTCTCTGGGGACCACTCCCTACCTATTATTATTAATGTATTTTCGATTGGGTCAGCCAGCTTGCAAAGAGTGGCCTATCTGTTGTTTATGGTTATTGGTTACACAATCAATGAAAGCAAAGTACCCTCTGCAGTAGCGGTTGGTGGTGGGAGTGCTGGCGGACGGTGACATGGGGAGGGGACGGGTGGGTGGCACTGGCAAGTAAACTGTGTATTACGGCCAAATACAGGTAATCAACATAAAAATAAATACAATTATTTTCAATGTGCGCACTGCACCGCCGAATGCAATGCAGTGCGTGCAGCAATTATTTGTTTTTTTTAATGTATTGTTGAATTACCTGTGATTGTCCTTAATCCATAGTTTACTATCCCCACCCTGCACCTTCCCACGTCACCGCCCGGCAGCACTCCCACCACCAACCGCTACTGACCTGATTTCGTATCGTATTAGCATCTATAATATGAATATAAGCAATGATCATTGGATCCGATAAATAATCTGCCTTTTTGTAGTACCCAGGGCAGGGTGTAAGTGAAATTGTGCATTTGCCCTCATGTAACAGACAGAGTATGGCCAGTGCCAACGGCCGTAAAGGCGTCATACAAAAATATGAGCTTCCCCACCTGCAGACAGTAGTAGTTAATAAAACTAACGTGAGTCTGCATCATGTGGCTCATATCTGTTTCTCTTGGGTGCAAGCTTAGCTGACTGAGCTGGCATGCCAGCTACAACAAGGTTATGTAATTGGGCTAAACTACAGATAAGAACAACACGACTGGTGTACCGGAGTACATAGTACGATTATATTTATAATGTCGGAAACTCCCACAAATGTTAGAGTCCAAGGAAGTAGGAGTAGAGATACTTACCACCAAATCACAAATGTTATGAACTGTGCTTGCTAGTGATACTGTGACACTATGTGTTGAATGATTTGAGTGTTTCTGCTTTGCTAAGAGTATTGGCTACAACATGTTCTTTTTCTTTCTTGGTATAAATACTCCTTCCACATCCACAAAACCATCTCGGAAGGGCCCGGCGCCGTAAACGGGAGGCCATCTGTGAACATTATCGCCGGCTGGTGGCTCAGGCGGAGGAGGAGGAGGCGGCTGCAGCTGCAGCCTCCTCCAATGCCCCGGGCCCCAGGCAGGCCCTGCCTCCAGTTTCACGGCGCCGTGGTCCGGCAACAGCCCGCCGCCGTGCCTCCATTTAAAGCACTGCTGCCCCCCAACCTGCATGTAACTGCAGGGCATTTCGCCGCCAGCTGCTCCGACGGATGCCCGCTTATAGGAGAACCTAGAGGAGCAGGTAAAGATCCTGGAGGACAAACACCTGAAGGCCCGCCGACAATAGAGGACCTCGTCATTTGCCCCTTTATTAATTCCTTTTGTTGGTGGGTGGGTTTTTGGGTGTTGGGGATTCGTTCGGACAATTTGGGACTCTTGGACTTTCGTTTCGTTTTGGACATTGGTTGGGGTTAGGGAGGGGGGTGGGTTAGGTCAGAGTGGGATAGTTTAATTTTGTTAGGGGATATTAAATGTTATACTATTTACTTATACAATGTTAATTTTTTGTGGTGGGTTACAGTTTTCCGAATTCAATCTAAGTTACATGGTTTGTTACTTTGTTTCTATGCTGCTGCATGCCCACAGCCAGTGTTTGATTTAAAAGTTCTGCCGATTTTGTAACCCACAAACCGATAGATGCATTACCACTCACTGAGTTATTTTTAATTGTCATAATAGTACTGTCAGTCTCTCCTCCTAGTCCATACCTCCCACCAAACTTATCTTACCTGTGATTGATGATGAAGTTCGGCACACTGATGGCTGCATGGTTGGTTTCCCAAATTAACGGAGAAGATGCCATTATTGTGGTGGTAGTAGTAGACACTGGCAATAGCATTTGAAAAAATAAAGAGAAAGTCACTTGACTGAGAGACTGTGGGAGGAGTAGTAGAACAGAACACAAAGCATGGGTGGGAAAGCAGAAGAAGATCCTTGCCCTGCCTTAGTTGAAATTCAATTAGTGTTGCTTTCACCACATCTGCCCCAGCAAGCATGTGATCAATTGTTGGTGTACATTTAATGTAGTCATCACATCACAACTCAATATAAATCACACAGCCCGGGGGAAGAGGGTTAGGGATTGATGAATGGATGGGAAGTGGGGTTTTGGGAAAGGTTTGAGAAAGAAAAACAGACAGTATGCATGGACACAACAAAAGTAATACACAATCTTGTAAGACGACCATGATCCATTACCAAAGAAATCAAAGTATAAAGTGAGAAAAAGCAAATGCATGCATGCTGAGGAAGAGAACTTGATGGTTAATGATAATGAGTTGTACTTACTATAACTACTATTACCCGATGAGACAGGGAAGAAATTGAAATTTGCCTTGCCTGTCTGCTGCCCTCAGAGCTCAGACCGAACAAAATTACATGCTGTACCGGGCTTACTTTTATTTTTCAAGCTAGCAAAGCAAATTAAAAAATAGTTGTAGAGATCAATTACCAAACAAACCACAATACACAGTCGTAATGATTGAAGAGAAAAAAGCAATCAAATACATTTAAAGATGAATGATGAATGATACTAAAGTTACTGTATTATCCTGGTCCAAATGTGGAGTCGCATCATTCTCGTCATTCCTCTTGGTCCTCCCTTCCATGGACACTCCGCACATCAATCTTGGGTACCACTGCCTGCCTGATGCGGATTGGTAAGGTAAGTGTGAGTCGTTTCTCCCACTATAGCACAGGTTAAAGGCCGGCCTGTAAGTGTAGATGGAAAAACAAACGGGGTATTGAAAAACTACTGCATTTAAAACAATAAACTCAATTACAATGGAGTGCAAGACGAGAAGACAAGACTCTGGAGAGAACACTTTCAGACTGAGGCAGCTTGGATAGGATACATAGTGTCTTCTCTACAGCATTAAGCTACAACAACAACGGGACAGGACTCAGGAGCCAGCACAGCCACAGAACAGGAGAACCGCGGCACAGGCCAGGCACCCTACCCCTTACTTACATTTTGACCGAGCCAGAGAAATGTCATATGCACTGCAGCAACCTAGCATTTTCCAAATGAAGTGACTAAAACAATGCGCCACTGTCCCTCATACCACTACACTCTACTCCAGTCCACACCACTACACGGACATCTAGCCTAGGTCTGCTGTGGTTCTTGTTCAAACTGTTTACCTTTTAAGTCAGCCCATGAAACACAGTTTCTCTGATCCAACTGACTGTGTGCAAAGATAGTATGCTCAGCAGCATCATGATGATGACCGTGTGGTACGTATTCTCCAACACCAACTCAGTCTGTAGTGGCTGATTAAGTTTATAATATATTCCATATTACAAAATTGCAACGGATATTGGCCGGCACCTGCAGTGATAGGAGTACAATGTGGTTATTATTAAACAACAAGGAAACATTAACTCTCACCACACCTGAGTCACTTTTACTTTGTCGATGAACTAGTATAGTTCTACTTCATGCACAATAATTCGTAGTCAGCCAGCATCCAATGCAATGCATGCCATCATTCACAATAATCACTCATTACCTGTCTTGCTGTTCTCTTTGGCTGTCAGATCTGATGCCTGCCTAGCCTTCTGACAGTCAGTGATGAGTTTCTTTCGGGTTGGAAACAAAACGGAATATAGCTGGAGTCACGTTTCACTTCTTATGGAGGGACTGTTAGAGGCAACATGTATTGTACTATTCTCCATCTCCATCCAATGTCTGGCTTGCTTGAAATGTACTTAGAGTAAGGAAGATGGAGCAGGACCCTGAGGAGTGGAGTGGACAGTTATGCACAGACGTGCAACTCCAATAGGGAAATAAAAAGAGGAGACTGTTGATGGATTTGTTGTGATTAGATTTTGAACCAGAAAAACAGATACACAGTCACACACAAATAAAGGAAGGGAGAACAATTTGAAAGCCTAGTTGTCAGGGAAGAGGTGCTCGTCCTCAAACTCTGGTGGTTCAGACAGAAGTACGTCTAACAACCCACTACTTATGTCATCGAAGTCGCTCTCCTCTTACTGCTGTGATTCACGTATTTTGTACTCCGGTGGTATAAAGTGTTGATTCATTTTGATCATGGTTAACCTCTCAATGCTTTTGGGCGAGAGACTGGTCCTTTTGACAGTAACAATGGCACCAGCAGCACTGAAAACACGCTCTGAAGAGACACTTGCAACAGGGCAAGCCACATACTTTATCGCCAGCCTGCTGAGCACTGGCCATTGGCTTCTTTTCCCATACCAATACACCAATGGGCTTTGCTCCATGAAGACCTCTGTTGTGTCATCTAGATAGGCCAGAACCATCCGCTCAATGTTCAGGGGTGCTCCGATTTGCTTGGCCTCTTTTGCCTTTGCATCAGTCATGGACGTACAAAACCCTTTCCGTAGAAACCAATCACCTTCTGTTTTTTTAAATGTGCCTGATGATCCTGTTGGTGCTGCTGATGTTATTGCTGGTAGTGTTGTTGACTGCTGGGAGGCAAACGCACTGCTCTCGGCCTCTGAAGTAGAACTTGACTCTGGGTGCCCTGCAGCACTTTTTCTGCCCTAGGGGGGGCGGGCCTCTAATTAAGATCCTTTCGTTTTCAAAGTCAGTGGCTTCCTCAGCTATCACAGTTTTGTACTGGGCAATATCCACTTCTGAAAAAGGAATTACTTCATTACTGCGCAGCAATAATTGGTAACGTGGATCCAAAATTGAGGCAGTAATGTAATGTGGATGTGACACAATGTTATTTTGAATCCTTGTATTGTCAGATAAGCGAGCGACTAAGGTGTCTACTTTGTCATCCACACCTGCATACATTTCTGACACCTCCTTCAGCTCTTGCTCTAGCATGTGCAACAATGGGATAGTTTGGCCCATAGTACAGTCCTCCCTGCTCACTTCACGTGTGAAGACCTCAAAAGGAAGTAGCATCTCTGTCAGGCATTTGACGAGGTCCCATTGGGCCATCTCAACTGTCATGCCTTTCACAGTAGGATCCCCTGACCTTTTCATGACATAAGCATTAAGTGGTATGCACTGCTCAAACAGACGCTCGAGCATGTAATACGTTGAGTTCCAATGTGTTGGCACCTCCTGGATGAGTGCTTTGACTGGCATTTTATACTCACGTTGAATGACCCTCAGCTGCTTCCGGGCTTTAAAAGAATGGTTGAAATGTGTGCATATTCTTCTGCAGGTGGTCAGTAAGCTGCTGACTTTGCTTTCATTTTTCAGAAAGTCTTGAACAACAATGTTAATGCAGTGTGCCAAACATGGCACCCTGAAATAGCCACCATCTTTCATGGCCCTAACTACATTACTCCCATTGTCTGTGGCAACAAAACCAATGGTAAGCCCTCTTGGTTGCAGCCACTCAAACACCTTGCTCTTAAACTCATCCAAAATGTTTGCAGCAGTATGAGATTTCTCCATAGCAAACATGGCTACAGTTGCATGTTTGCGAGTGTCTTTAAAAATCTCAGCGGTGTCAACAACACCGTCAGATATCTTATATTTAACACCCGAAAAAGAGACCCAGTGTGCAGTGATGCACATGTAATCAGTGGCTTGGCAACTGGTCCACATGTCTGTTGTCAAGTGTATACTCTGAACAGCACTCTGTTTTAAGGCTTTTCCAAGCAATTCCAGCACAGCGTGATGTAGTGCTGGAACAGCAACTCTTGCGAAATAGTAGCGGCTGGGAACTTTCCATTTTGGGCAGATGGTGGTCACAAATTCAAGAAAACCCACCCCTTCAACAAAACAAAAAGGGAGAAAGTCCAGTGCTAACATTTTAGCCAGCTTTGCATTGTACAAACGTGCTATTGGGTGGTTGCGTTCGTACTGCCCCTCCGGCCTACTAAACATGTTAAGAATGGTAGGCTGCATGGTATTCCTTCCTGTGGTCAACGTCGCTTTTTTTGGGCCAGCAGTACTCCTTGGTGTCTCAGGCTGACTCTTACTCTTGTGTCAATGAGATGTGGCTGAGGATATGGGCGTTACCACTGCAGTGCTGGGGACAGGGCTACTTTGTGTACCACTATCACAGAGAATGTCTCCCTCTTCTTCCTGTTCCACCGTGAGCGGACTTTCAACTCGTTTATGCCCAACAGCAATGGTTCCAGTTTTTTTCATGCGACTAAGGTGCTCCTCCCACTGGATTGCGTGGTGTTTTTTCAGATGGGTCATTTGGCCTCCGGTACCATAGTTTGTACCAAGCTTACCACGACTAACAGTGGTATGACAAACGGAGCATATAGAAATGTTCTCCTCCTTTCTTCTAACCGTAAAGAAGTCCCACACTGGGGAGCTTTACTTTTGTCTCCTGCTGGAGGTGCCACTCCTACTTCCAATGCCGGATGAACTGGAGGGTGTGTGTTGAATTTGACTCTGTGCAGTACCACTACCTACTTCTGCTGAGGTGGTGCTTGTGCTGGATGTAGGATGCTGCCGGCCCTTTGCTCATGTAAATATGGAAGCTGGAGGTCGTGTTGGTGTTACCTGTGTTGGAGGTATGCGTGATACATCCCTCGCAGCCATTTTGGATAGTGTAAAAATGTTGGTCTCCATCTCCTCAGGCCCGGGAGTGATGTTCGTGATGACTGGCTCATCATCATCATCATCATCCTCCTGCTCTTCTACATCAACCTCCATAAGTGTAAGGCTTTCTGGGACCTTCCTTTTCCCATGCCTGCTCTTGTGACGTGTTTCCCTCTCAGACTCAGTTTGTGGCTTCCAAGTGGCATCTAGATCCTCAGAAGGGGGGCTTGGTGAAGAACTTGATGTACTAAACCTCCTTTTCCTTGCTGGGGATTTGGAAGCCAATGGAACTTCTAAAGGAGTGGCTTCCTCTTCTTCCTCTGCATGAGACTCAATTTCCTGAACTGCCCCCACTTCGGGAGGAACTACAGCTACTATTGCAGGCGGTGGTTGCGGCTGTTGACCACTTATCTGCTGCGTTCCCTCCTGCGTTGATTGTGTACTACTTTGAGATAGCGATAAGTTTAGTTCAGGCTCAACATCACTGCTTTCCACCATAAGGCTGGCTACCTCTTCCACACTCATCTTCTTGGGCCTGGGTTGGTGGGTTGGGCCCACTGATGTGGAGGTGCTGTCCCCAGCTTGGCCCCCCGACACCACTGCTGCAGGCGTAATTTTTGGTGTCCTAAAAAAGGTTTTGGGAGGCACACCAGACTTAAGTAATACTTACTTCTTCTTCTCTTCCTTCTTCTCCATGGCAACTTTCTTGGTACCGAATGACCTGCTACCTGCTTTCTTTGGGGGCATCTTCTTCAGATGTCAAAACAGCACTCAGTTGCACAAGTTGCAGAGATGCCTGGTCAGGTCACTCACACGTCACGTCGTGTACAGCAGCAGGACGTCGGTCTGGCACCACAACGGTGGATGATGATGAAACACCTCCTCTGTCTTTTGTGCACCTAAAAGCAAAAAAGCCAGAAGAACATCAGTCAAAAGATCAATAATATAATATATAACTTCTTAGTGTCTGGTGAGTGGTCACAATTATTAAATTTTATGAAGTCAGTGAACAACAAGAGTATAGCCAGCCATTAAAGAGTCTGACAAGGCCAGGGATCCTGGTGTATTTGTACTGTGTACACTCAGGAAGAAGAATAGCAAAGAACAAAAACATAAATGTAGTCTAGCCTGTTTGCCCTAAATAAAAATGTGTGCATCTTATGGGATGGATGCAGCATCTGGGAGCAACAGCAACGAACATATACACATTAAAACTAAAGGCATTTATTTACAACACCCAAAAAGTGAAATCTACCCCCCGAAAGAAAGTAAAGGCCACATTTTACAATTCAATCCAAAGCCATACATGAAGTTGAAATTTAACGTACAACACAAAAACAGTTGTTTAAATCCCATGCACCCGTGATGATGGATGAGTAGTACCCCTGGGCCTACTGTACGACTAGGCCACAAGCTTGGAGGCCTATGGAAAAAGCACAGTGGCTGGTACCACAAAATGGCCGCCACCACATGGCCAGGCCACTCACAAAAAGAAGAAAAGGTCAGGAATACAAGACAGACAATGCAGGCCTATTGCAAAAGCACAATGCCTGCCTCCACAAAATGGCCGCGACACATGCTCAGGCCACCCACCACAATAATAACCAAAACATGATTACAAAGGACAGGAACAGGAAGTTGTAGTCTCTGTGGGACTTACTTCCTCTCTCAAAAATATTTGTAAAAAAATAAAAGCTTCTCCGTGCTCCAAAACTACAGCTGAATGACAACCTGAGGAGTTTTTTTTTAGGAAAAGGCACAAAATCAGCGTTTTCGAGAAGGATATATGTTGCTCGCGAGATATTGTTTGCCAGATTGCAAATGCTGCATGTTCGGGATCGCGAACTGTACAAAAAGGCGTTATCGCGTGCGCGAACATGCATATTGAGAGTGTGAAAATGCCGAAAACTGTAAGTCAAGTCAAGTCAAGTCATAAAATTTGTATAGCGCACTACGTACCCAGAGGGTTTCAAGGCGCTTAGGAAGGGGAGGAGGATTATTTGTCAAATATCCACGTTTTAAGCTGCTTTCTGAACGCTAGGTGGTTCTGGGTGAGGCAAAGGTAGGCGGGGATTGAGTTCCATGTTTTAGCAGCCAGGTATGCAAAGGATCTGCCTCCCATGGTGGTCTTGTTGATGCGAGGTATAGTGGCGAGGGCTTGGCTGGAAGATCGTAGTTGGCGGGAGGGGGTGTAGAAGGACAGTCGAGAGTTGAGGCAATCTGGTCCGATGTCGTAGAGTGATTTGTGTGCGTGGGTAAGCAGTCGGAAGGTGATCCTCTTATTGACGGGTAGCCAGTGGAGGTCTTTAAGGTGATCAGAGATGTGTTCGTTGCGAGGGATGTCTAATATGAGCCTGGCTGATGCGTTTTGGATTCGTTGGAGTTTCTTCTGGAGCTTTGCGGTAGTACCCGCGTAGAGGGTGTTTCCGTAGTCCAGTCGACTCGTGACTAGAGCGTGGGTAACTGTTTTCCTTGTTTCGAGGGGGATCCAGCGAAATGTTTTCCTGAGCATGCGAAGAATGTTGAAGCAGGAAGAGGATACGGCGCTGACTTGTCTGTTCATTGAGAGTGAAGAATCCAGGATGACGCCTAGGTTCCGTGCGTGGTCTGTCGGGATGGGTGCTTTTCCGAGGGCTTCAGGCCACCAGGAATCGTCCCATGCAGAGGGGGATGTACCTAAGATGAGGACTTCAGTTTTGTCTGAGTTCAGTTTCAGACGGCTTTGTTTCATCCATTCGGCAACTTCTTTCATTCCTTCGTGTAGGTTGGTTTTGGCGGTGCTAGGGTCATTGGTGAGAGAAAGGATTAGTTGAGTGTCGTCCGCGTAGGAGATGATGTTGAGGTTGTGTCGGCGTGCGATGGCCGCGAGGGGGCTCATGTATACGTTGAAGAGGGTGGGACTGAGTGAGGATCCTTGAGGGACGCCGCAGATGACTTCAGAGGCCTCGGACTTGAATGGAGGAAGGCGGACTCTCTGGGTTCTTCCGGTGAGGAACGAGGTGATCCATTCAAGTGCTTTTCCTTGGATTCCGATGTTATTGAGGCGTTGTAGAAGGGTGCTGTGGCAGACTGTATCGAATGCTGCAGAGAGGTCGAGGAGGATGAGGGCGACTGTGTCTCCGTTGTCCAGTAGAGTTCGAATGTCGTCTGTTGCTGCGATGAGGGCGGTCTCAGTGCTGTGTTTGGCTCGGAAGCCGGACTGTGAGGAGTCGAGGGATTTGTTGGCTTCGAGGAAAGCGGCGAGCTGGTTGTTGACGGCTTTCTCGATGACTTTTGCCGGGAATGGAAGAAGCGAGATGGGGCGGTAATTTTTGAGTTCGGTGGGGTCCGCTGTTGGTTTTTTCAGAAGGGCAGTGAGTTCGGCGTGTTTCCAGTCTTCTGGGAAGGTAGCGGAGTTGAAGGAGCAGTTGATGACGTCTCGGAGGTGCGGTGCTATGACGGAGTCTGCTTTGTTGAAGATGTGGTGAGGGCATGGGTCTGTGGGGGATCCTGAGTGGATGGAATTCATCAGGCGGATGGTGTCCTCAGTGGAGATTGGGTTCCAAGCGTTAAGGGTGTTCACGGGGGGAAGGTGGTCAGCAGATGGTAGGGTGGGTTGGTTTCCGGGTTGGTTGTCAAAGCTGTTGTGGATGTCTGCAATCTTGTTGTGGAAAAAAGAGGCTAGGGAGTCGCAGAGGGTTTGAGAGGGGGTGATGTCGTTGGAGTTGGCCGAGGGATTGGAAAATTCCTTGACGATGTTGAAAAGTTCCTTGCTGTTGTGGGCGTTGTTGTCAAGTCGATCCTTGAAAGCTGTTTTCTTGGCTTTTCGGATCAGTTGGTGGTGGGTGCGGGTGGCGCTTTTGAAGGCGTCCTTGGTGCTGGTGGTTGGGTCTTTTTTCCAGGCCTTTTCAAGGGAGCGGCAGAGTTTCTTGGACTTCTTGAGATCATCGTTGAACCATGAGGCTTTCTTGCTGCCAGGTTTGCTTTGACGTTTTTTCAGTGGAGCTAAGGTGTCGGCGGTGTTGGATAACCATAGGGTGAGGTTGGCGGCGGCTTCGTTGGCGTTAGAAGAGAGGGCTGGGGAGTTTCGAAGGAGCGATGCGGAGATTTGGTCCGTGGTGATTTTGTTCCAGTTTCTTTGCAGGGTAGGTTGGGAGTGGATGATGGGTTTCGGCTTGTTGTAGATGAAGTGAACGCAGCTGTGGTCGGTCCAGAGGAGATCCGTAGTGTGGCAGAAGGAGATATGATTGCTGGATGTGAAGATGGGGTCGAGTGTGTGACCTGCGATGTGGGTGGGGGAAGTGACTAGTTGTTTAAGTCCGAGGTTGGCGAGGTTGTCCACGAGGGTGGAGGTGTTGTGGTCGTTGGTCTTTTCAAGGTGAAAGTTGAGGTCTCCCAGAAGGATGTAATCTTTGGAGGGGAGCGCGTGTGGGGTGATGAAGTCCGTGATGTCTTCACTGAATTTTGCGCGGGGTCCTGGTGGTCTGTAGAGGAGAGTGCCTCTGAGTGTTGTTTTGGGGTCGATGTGGATCTGGAAGTGAAGATGTTCGGAGTTGGCGAGATTGACGTCAGAGCTGGTTGAGATGCGGATAGATTTCTTGTGGACGATGGCGATTCCTCCTCCTGTGTGGCTGGTACGGTCTTTGCGGGTGATCTTATAGTCTTCAGGGATGGCAATGGTGATGTCTGGTGCGGAGGAAGCATTCATCCATGTTTCCGTAAGGAAGGCGATGTCCGGGGAAATGGTGTCTAGTAGATTCCATAGGTCAATGGCATGCCTATGGACCGATCGGGTGTTGAGAAGGATGCATTGTAGGTGGTTGGGGTCGGGAATCTGTGGTGTGGACGTAGCAGAGATGTTGTCGGTGCTGCTGAATTTGCAGGAGTAGCAGGAGAAAGGGCGATGGGTGTGTCCAGGAGCGGCATGGACGCAGTTGGGGGCGCGACCGGGGTCGAGGGCTAGGAGGGAGGCGGCATCGTAGGTAATGCGGGAGGGCTGGGCAGCTCGAGGGGCAGGGGGTCTGGCGCTGGGCGCGGTCCAGGCGCGGACGGGCGTAGACGGGCTTACCTTTGGCGCACCTTCGGCGCGGGTTGGGCGCGGGCGCTGCGCGCAAACGCTGCGCGTGGGAACTACTGTCATATATGGATAGCGGAGGGGGAGGGGCGAGGGCGGCTCAGCTGGGAGGCGTGGCGGGCTCAGGGGAACACAACAACAGCAGGATCAAAATGGAGGGGAGGTCAGAGCAGGGCGCCGGGGGAAATCACACACAACAATGCAATCAAAGCAATGTAAGCGCTGTGGGATAATAGCGCTATGAAATTACGAAGCTTACTAAAAATGGAGCTATGCAGATATCACAACTTGGTTACAATGCAGCAATACGATACCACGCTGTGAGGAGCAGCGAGGGGAGCGATCACTCAAGGCGGAAGCAGCGAGTGAATCACAGCACTGCGAGGTTTGGGGAATGCTTTTGGGTGCTTGTGGGAGGGCAGCTCAGCTGGGAGGCGTGGCGGGCTCAGGGGAACACAACAACAGCAGGATCAAAATGGAGGGGAGGTCAGAGCAGGGCGCCGGGGGAAATCACACACAACAATGCAATCAAAGCAATGTAAGCGCTGTGGGATAATAGCGCTATGAAATTACGAAGCTTACTAAAAATGGAGCTATGCAGATATCACAACTTGGTTACAATGCAGCAATACGATACCATGCTGTGAGGAGCAGCGAGGGGAGCGATCACTCAAGGCGGAAGCAGCGAGTGAATCACAGCGCTGCGAGGTTTGGGGAATGCTTTTGGGTGCTTGTGGGAGGGCGGCTCAGCTGGGAGGCGTGGCGGGCTCAGGGGAACACAACAACAGCAGGATCAAAATGGAGGGGAGGTCAGAGCAGGGCGCCGGGGGAAATCACACACAACAATGCAATCAAAGCAATGTAAGCGCTGTGGGATAATAGCGCTATGAAATTACGAAGCTTACTAAAAATGGAGCTATGCAGATATCACAACTTGGTTACAATGCAGCAATACGATACCACGCTGTGAGGAGCAGCGAGGGGAGCGATCACTCAAGGCGGAAGCAGCGAGTGAATCACAGCGCTGCGAGGTTTGGGGAATGCTTTTGGGTGCTTGTGGGAGGGCGTCTCAGCTGGGAGGCGTGGCGGGCTCAGGGGAACACAACAACAGCAGGATCAAAATGGAGGGGAGGTCAGAGCAGGGCGCCGGGGGAAATCACACACAACAATGCAATCAAAGCAATGTAAGCGCTGTGGGATAATAGCGCTATGAAATTACGAAGCTTACTAAAAATGGAGCTATGCAGATATCACAACTTGGTTACAATGCAGCAATACGATACCACGCTGTGAGGAGCAGCGAGGGGAGCGATCACTCAAGGCGGAAGCAGCGAGTACGCTTTGTCGCGCTGTGCAGAGTTACCAAAGTACGCGAGCTGAATCCCTAGGGTTACCTACTGGCTGAAAAGCCCTATTTATTTAACACACACTCAAAAACTGCTATCCCACCCCAAAAAACACCTTTTGCAATGAAATCCAAAGCCATACACGGTGTAAAAAAATAATTCAACAGACAACACCAAATGTAAATTTAAATAATGCACCAAAGATTTGAGGATGACTACCTCTGGGAGTACTGGCAGACTAGGCCACAAGCTTGGAACAGAATGGCAAAAGCAAGCACACTGCTTGGATGGTACCACAAAATGGCCGCCACACACCCACAACAACATGAAATGGAAGACAGTCAATGTACGCCTATGGCAAAAGCACAATGCCTGCCTTCCTAAAATGGCCGCCACACACATGCTCAGGCCACCCACCACAATAATAACCAAAAAGTGATTACAAAGGACAGGTACAGGAAGTTGTAGTCTCTGTGGGACTTACTTCCTCTCTCAAAAATATTTGTAAAAAAATAAAAGCTTCTCCGTGCTCCAAAACTACAGCTGAATGACAACCTGAGGAGTTTTTTTTTAGGAAAAGGCACAAAATCAGCGTTTTTGAGAAGGATATATGTTGCTCGCGAGATATTGTTTGCCAGATTGCAAATGCTGCATGTTCGGGATCGCGAACTGTACAAAAAGGCTTTATCGCGTGCGCGAACACGCATATTGAGAGTGTGAAAATGCCGAAAACTGTAAGTACGCTTTGTCGCGCTGTGCAGAGTTACCGAAAGTACGCGAGCTTTATCCCTAGGGTTACCTACTGGCTAAAAAGCCCTATTTATTTAACACACACCCAAAAACTTCTATCCCACTACAAAAAACACCTTTTGCAATGAAATCCAAAGCCATACACGGTGTAAAAAAATAATTCAGCAGACAACACCAAATGTACATTTAAATAATGCACCAAAGATTTGAGGATGACTGCCTCTGGGCGTACTGGCAGACTAGGCCACAAGCTTGGAACAGAATGGCAAAAGCAAGCACACTGCTTGGATGGCTCCACAAAATGGCCGCCACACACCCACAACAACAAGAAATGGAAGACTGTCAATGTACGCCTATGGCAAAAGCACAATGCCTGCCTTCCTAAAATGGCCGCCACACACATGCTGCGGCCACCCACCACAATAATAACCAAAAAGTGATTACAAAGGACAGGAACAGGAAGTTGTAGTGTCTGTGGAACTTACTTCCTCTCATAAAAATATATTTTTTTAAATAAAAGCTTCTCCGTGACTCCAAAACTACAGCTGAATGACAACCTGAGGAGTTTTTTTTAGGAAAAGGCACAAAATCAGCGTTTTCGAGAAGGATATATGTTGCTCGCGAGATATTGTTTGCCAGATTGCAAATGCTGCGTGTTCGGGATCGTGAACTGTACAAAAAAGCTTTATCGCATGCGCGAACACGCATATTGAGAGTGCGAAAATGACGAAAACTGTAAGTCCGCGTTGTCGCGCTGTGCAGAGTTACCGAAAGTACGCGAGCTTTATCCCTAGGGTTACCTACTGGCTAAAAAGCCCTATTTATTTAACACACACCCAAAAACTGCTATTCCACCCCAAAAAACACCTTTTACAATAAAATCCAAAGCAATCCATGGTGTAAAAAAAATCAACAAACAACACAAACTGTAAATTTAAATAACGCACCAAAGATTTGAGGCTGACTACCTCTGGGCCTACTGGCAGACTAGGCCACAAGCTTGGAACAGTCAATGTAAGCCTATGGCAAAAGCACAATGCCTGCCTTCACAAAATGGCCACCACACACATGGCCAGGAGGACACAACAACAACAAGCATAAGCCAAGGGGAATAAAGAAAAGAAATGCAGGCCTTTATGGAAAAAGAAGCACACACTACTAAACTACCACCACAAAATTGCCACAAGCCACATGGGCACTCACAGTCACAACAGGCCATGGAAAACAATGAACTGAAGCAGGCCTATAATATATGACCGGACAAAGGAGGCCTGCTAAACAACACAGCTTTAATACAAAAATGAAAATCAACAGGGCTAGGAAAGGATTGGAAAGAAGTTACACATCAAGCACACACATCCAACAAAGGTATTTCACACACACACACACCAACAGTGAAATACACCACAGCCACATTTAGCATTTCAATCCTATGCCATCCATGCCCTACATGATGTTGAAAATTCTACAGACACCACGAAACATGGACCCATGGGTACCCTACTGGCTGAAATTGCAGTAAAAAACAACTAGGCCCCTATTGAAAGTTCAGGCCACCCGCCACAACAATAATTTAAAAAAACAATGAAAATCCCAGAAAAATGGAGGTACAAAAAAGCCCCAATGAAACAAACACACCAATTCTCCAACTTACTTGTAGTAAATTAAATCTCAAATCAAAAAGTCCTCAAATAAATCCAATCCAATGGTATGATGCAGCAGACAGACACAAAAAGTGATCCTTCCAGCTCCAAATCCAAATGAAAGTGAACAGCACATGCACAAAGCACTGGGAGGAGCCTGCTGGACAGGAACAAGAAGTTATAGACTCAGGGGCACTTCCTTCCTCTTGAAAAAAAGAGTTAACAAAATTAAAGGACTCCTCCTTAAACAAAAGTCTACAGCAAAATCACAATCTGAGGAGTTTTTCTGAGCAATATGATCATTTTAGAGAAGGTTTTATGAAGCTCGAGAGTTATTCTTCGCCAGATTGTAGTTTTTGCATGTTCGGGATCGCGATCTTACCAAGACAGCCGCCGGAAGTCAGCTCGCGCGCCCGAATGATGTGTTAACGTTCGCATACTCTCGCGTGCTTGGGCAGCCATATTACAAATCTCGTGGCGCTCGTGAACGGACAGAAAAGCAAGTTGGCAATCGCAGCATCACGGTAAGACGTTACCGTGCGCGCGAGAATGAATATTGAGCGCGCAAGGAAGCAAAACTTCTACGCTACACGCTAGATTGCGTAGCAATCTGCAACTTCGCGCACTACGCGAATCGCGAAGTTGCCTAAACTTCGCAAGCTCCGCCCAGGCTTACATATGATTAATTTTTCACTGCTCACGTCGTTTTACGATCAACGATTATCCTGTCAAGCTACCATTGCGGACTGTTTTTTTCATAAGGTTCACTTGAGTAATTGCGCATACTGTAATTGTTCATTGCTTAACCCTCCTTGATCCTCCTTCTTTTTTGTTCTTCTCTCCCTTCCTCTCCCCATTTGCACCCCCTTCCCTGTTCTCCCTTCTGATATTCTCTTGGCCTTATACACGCGTTCTCTCAGGCATATTTCCTCCTGTCCTGATTATGATCCCCCCACCCTAGTCGGGATCGAAACATCGTCGACAACCAAATCTTGACTCCAATTGTTTCATATGGTTTTATGTGGAGCACAAGATGTTCTTTATATTGTGACTGTTTTAAATATATATTTTGTTGTTGAAGTCACCATGTATGCAAATGGCTGAGGTGTGGAAATCTGGTGATTTCCAACCCCCTTTTTTACCCACTGCACTTTGTTCATAATTTGGTTTATTTTTCTTGATTGTTCTTTAAATAAATATTTTTTTCCATTTGGATAATACCTATGCAAGCTGTAACGTAGTTCTATGTAACATTACTGAAAGGAAGAAGATACTAAGGTGCCGATTACGATCCTGTAAAAAAATTCCCCGTACGACTCGTATCCGGTCTTTTTACCGTACGAATCGTACAAGTGCCGTACAAACTGCCAAGTACGATTCGCGTGGGAAAAAGTCCATACGAATCGCATTGGGAATTATTCCCCACACGTCCTCGGGTCGGAAAAGGTGTCCGACACGTCCTCGGACGATTTACCGTACAAATGTGAATAGCGAAGTCCGACCGCGGAAAATACGATCCATCCCGTGCGTCCGATGTCACAACCGTATGGAAAAAACACCGTCCGCACCGAACTCCCATAGCAACCTTGGAGACATGTGCCGGCATACGCGCCCAACACTCCCCCCAGCCCCCGCATGTACGAGTCGAATCCCCACCCGTGTATGTACACCCTTGAATGTACGAGACGTACCCTCACCCGCATACGAATGGAGCGTACCCCCACCCCAACTGTGTATGTACGACCCGTACCCTCACCCGCGTACGTATGGAGCGCACCCCCACCCCAACCGTGTATGTACGGACCGTACCCCCACCCCAACCGTGTATGTACGACATGTACCCTCACCCGCGTACGAATGGAGCGTACCCCCACCCCAACCGTGTATGTACGACCCGTACCCTTACCCACGTACGTATGGAGCGCACCCCCACCCCAACTGTGTATGTACGGACCGTACCCCCACCCCAACCGTGTATGTACGACACGTACCCTCACCCGCGTATGTATGGAGCGCACCCCCACCCCAACCATGTATGTACGACCCGTACCCTCACCCGTGTACGAATGGGGCGTACCCCCACCCCAACCGTGTATGTACGGACCGTACCCCCACCCCAACCGTGTATGTACGACCCGTACCCCCACCCGCATATGCATGGAGCGTACACCCACCCCAACTGTGTATGTACGACCTGTACCCTCACCCGCGTATGCATGGAGCATAATCCCACCCCAACCGTGTTTGTACGGACAGTACCCCCACCCCAACCGTGTATGTACGACACGTACCCTCACCCGCGTACGAATGGAGCATACCCCCCACCTCAACAGTGTAAGTACGACCCGTACCCTCACCCGCGTATGCATGGAGCATACCCCCACCCCAACCGTGTATGTACGACCCGTACCCTCACCCACGTACGAATGGAGCGTACCCCCCACACCAACAGTGTAAGTACGACCCGTACCCTCACCCGTGTATGCATGGAGCGTACCTCCACCCCAACCGTGTATGTACGACCCGTACCCTCACCCGCGTACGTATGGAGCGCACCTCCACCCCAACCGTGTATGTACGACCTGTACCCTCACCCGCGTACGAATGGAGCGTACCCCCACCCCAACTTTGTATGTACGACCCGTACCCTCACCCGCATACGTATGGAGCGCACCCCCACCCCAACCGTGTATGTACGGACCGTACCCCCACCCCAACTGTGTATGTACGACACGTACCCTCACCCACGTACGAAGGGAGCGTACCCCCACCCCAACCGTGTATGTACGACCCGTACCCTCACCCGCGTACGTATGGAGCGCACCCCCACCCCAACCGTGTATGTACGGACCGTACCCCCACCCCAACCGTGTATGTATGACACGTACCCTCACCCGCGTACGAATGGAGCGTACCCCCACCCCAACCGTGTATGTACGGACCGTACCCCCACCCCAACCGTGTATGTATGACACGTACCCTCACCCGCGTACGAATGGAGCGTACCCCCACCCCAACCGTGTATGTACGACCCGTACCCTCACCCGCGTACGTATGGAGCGCACCCCCACCCCAACAGTGTAAGTACAACCCGTACCCTCACCCGCGTATGCATGGAGCGTACCCCCACCCCAACTGTGTATGTATGACCCGTACCCTCACCCACGTACGAATGGAGCATACCCCCACTCCAACAGTGTAAGTACGACCCGTACCCTCACCCGCGTATGCATGGAGCGTACCCCCACCCCAACCGTGTATGTACGACCCGTACCCTCACCCGTGTACGAATGGAGCGTACACCCCACCCCAACAGTGTAAGTACGACCCGTACCCTCACCCGCGTATGCATGGAGCATACCCCCACCCCAACCGTGTATGTACGGACCGTACCCCCACCCCAACCGTGTATGTACGACCCGTAAACCCACCCGCGTAGGCATGGAGTGTACCCCCACCCCAACCGTGTATGTACGACCCATACCCTCACCCGCGTATGCATGGAGCGTACCCCCACCTCAACCGTGTATGTACGACACGTACCCTCACCCGCGTACGTATGGAGCGCACCCCCACCCCAACCGTGTATGTACGGACCGTACCCCCACCCCAACATTCCAAGTACGGAGCGCACCCCAGGCCCCAACACCAGCAACTTCACCCAACATCGCGCATGTACGAGTCGTACCAAGCCAGACACAAGGACAGCACTGTACAACAAAATTCCCCAAGTACACACTGTACACACGCAAAAAACGCACGTACACAACCAGGACAAAGCAAAACAACACAAGAATACACCCTTCGAATGGCACAAAGCCACAAACATGTCCAACAAGCACAAAAACAACACATTCACTGACCTGCAACTGCCAAAATCCAAAACAGAGGCCCAAAACACAATCACTCCTTATAACACACCCACCCAAAGTTCAAACACAGCCACACCCACCAATGGACCAATAAAAAGGACCCACACACACAAACCATGAGCCTTTGCAACAGACTCACTGCTGCCAGACCCCACAGACAACCTACAGCACCATCCTTGAACCTTTACTACACCTTACACTTGCACACCTTCACACACACACCTTCACAAACACCCCCTCATCACATACACACACACACCTGCACAACCACACCCACACACCCACAACCATCCACACCCACACGCCCCACAACCATCCACACCCACACCCCTCACCATGCCCACTAACAAGAATCCAAAGTTCACTAGCCAAGAGTACGGTCCTTGTCGACGAAATCCTCAGAGTCGAGCCACACCTCTTTGGAACATTGGTCAGACAGACCAGCATTTCCGATAAAACAGCCATGTGGCAGAGGATTGTCGATGCTGTGAATGCTGTTGCGGCCACCAGAAGGACCAGGCATGAATGCCAAGCCAGGTGGTACGATCTGCGGAGGAGGGTCCAAACCAAAATGACCAACGACCACAACCAGGCCAACGTCACTGGAGGAGGGCCGCCCGCAGACCCGTACACTACCATCCCTGGGAGGAGAGGATGATGGCCATACTGCCGGTGGTGTCTGTGGACGGATTAGAAGGACTCCGAGACCCGGGTGAGTACACAAACAACTCACCTCACATGGGGGGAACGCCATCCACAACCAAACTCACAAACAGGCACACAACCACCCCAAGCTATCGCATGACTCAACCACACTCCATGAACACACACATGCCACTGGCACCACCATGCCCCATGCACCCAGCTGGACAATGCCAAGTCACAGGCCACAGAAAACACCAACACAAGACACGGTAAGCCGGATGGCGGGATTGTGGGCCCCAAAAATCACATAGTGCAACTCAGAAGCAGACAACAATGCCCCCTGCCCATTTGGCCTAGGTCACAGGCAGACAAACAGTGTGTCCCCACACAGGAAAGACTTGCCAGCAAATGGCGCACGCCTTGCATCAACACATGGGGGTGACGGCACGTTTTTGCACATGACAGCAGCCAATGAACAGCCAACACTGTGAAAGAGTGGCAGCACACACCACCACAGCAGCAGCGCAGACACAGACACTACACCCAATGGGTGCCTGGAGATCAGAAACAAACTCACATCAACAAGCCAAGGGCCATTCAAAGATCTGCCAAAAGTGTGTGCCTAGGTCTGAGGTGACAGAGGGTGACACACAGAGGGAGGGAGAGGGGGAGAGAGAGGGAGGGAGACACAGGGAGACGGACAGAGGGAGGAGGCTGACACACAGAGGGAGGGAGAGGGGGACAGAGAGGGAGTGAGAAAGCGACACACGAGACCAATTCAGCCTTGGGGGGTGTGGGAATGTCTGCTCGTCAGCAGGTGGACTGCGTGCATGTAGACAAGGGTGGCCAGTGCCTCAATCCCCCTCTCTTCTCCATGGCAAAACACAGGGCCATGTCTCAACCTGTGCACGAGCACAACGCCAGCTACCTGCATTATCTAAGTGTGTGGAACAACTCCATGTGCCCACATACAGTGCAACACGGAAGGCGCCAATGCATGGCTCGCCACACCTGCTCACTCCACTGCTGACTGCAGTCACAATTGACGCAGCAAGTAAGACTGTGCCACACATAGGTAAAGTCGCAATAGCTGTGGCCAAGGGACACACCCATGCACAAGTGCACTGTGAGTGGAATGCAAGACATATCCAAATTCCCAGAGGAAATGTGCCAACTTAGAAACGAATGAAACATGGATGTTGCATGGAACAAAATTAACATTGTCTCTCTCACACACAGGTCAACGTCGTGGATTACCCCCCAACACTGGGGGGGAAGACTCACAGGACCCGGCTCTGCGGGATGACGGACCCACCGGCAGCGACGACTCTCACCACTCTGTGGACGAACACGACCCCGACCAACCTGGCCCCTCTGGTGTCCAACCACCTGCAGCACCTGCGTCAGGTACAACTGTGCCAACCACCACCCCCACTCCTGCCACATCCCAGGAGACACCCAGGATCCCTGCCCCACCACCACAATGCAGCCAGGCTGGCCAGGAGGGACATGGTATACAGGGCACCCAGGAGGAGGCAGGCGACAACGCCAATGCCACCCCTCAGTGGTCCCGGAGGCCCGATGTGCCCACAATGGCAGGCCAGGTGCAAGTGGGCAGGGGTGGTGGGAGTGGAGGATGGCGGAGGCGCGAGCCTGCCCGGTTGGCTGTGGAACCGGTATATTCCCATGTCAGAAACATCCTGGACACATACCGGCAGGACACCACGGGCATGGCCCAGGTTGTGTCCATCCTCGAGGAGATCAAGACCCAGCAGGCCCAGCAACATGCGGAGCAACATGCCTGTCTACTGCGACACCAACGGCGGATGGAGGACAGACAGGCTGAGCTCGTGACGGTGTTCACGGGAATTCACAGTACACTCCATCGGATAGCCGACAAAATGGGCAACCCTCCCTGTGCCAGCAGGCGTAGAACATCACCACCCACAGGGAGGGATGAGGAGGAGGAGGAGACATCCGACGGAGCATCCCAAACATCGTCAAGGCCTGCTTCTGAGGGTCCCCGCAGGAGGGCGGGTCGTCCACGGAAAAGACCGTGAGGGTCAGCGCAACAGCACCATCTCCCAGGACACCTGGCCTGGCACCTGGCCCACTGGACCAACAGCAGCACAGCAGCAAAAGACATTCTCTGCCACATGGACTTGCTGGTCACTGTCTGACCAATGTTGACAAAGACAGTGGCATGGACTCTGAGGATATCCAATGGCAAGGACACCAACTCCCCTAGTGAACTTTGGATTCCACACACCCGCAAAGCCCCTCATGTCATACCCTCCCCCCCATGTACCCCAACCAAAATAAAAAGTTACACCATAAAGAGAAGATGCCTACATTTTGCTTTATTACCTTACATGTGTCTTATAAAGTCTAACCATGCCTGAGTTCTCATTTGACTTCAACCATCCACACCCTGGGGCCTGAGTCTGGCACAGGACACACATGGGTCACATTGTATTAGGCAACACAGACATGGAGCACCATACACACCCGTGATGGGCCCAACCAGCTGAGGGGGTGGCCGAAAAACCATGCCGACATACATATTGAGTACAGCGACAGCCATGCGCAGAGGTCAGGGATCATGTGGAGTGTCCTGTGGGGCACCCAGGTATGTGTGGACAGGTTGCAGGACCATGTCCGGCAAGCTTGAGTCAGGTGGGTGCAGAGAATGGTGGCCTGTCACAATACCCACACAGTCATGGACATCATGCACAATACACAGTCTAATCCCACACAAACAGCTAGCATCTTGCAACTTTACACATAGACACATAGCCACTATCACGGAAAACCATGCCAGATATGCCGGATGCACCGTGGCAACACACCAGCATTGACTGAGAAGAGGCACCTTGGAGGCATAGGGACACCTTTATTAGTCATGTATTCGGGAATGCAGAGGCAACTCGGAGTACACATGAACAGGTCATGTGGAGTAACATGTGGGTCCAACACTGGAACCCCCCTTCTGCAGCACAATGCGTGATAGCCATGGAACTGGCACACAAGTGTCGGCTAACAGCTAAACACCCCCTGCTGCTCACGGAGAGGCTGCCATACACCATTTATCCTCTGATGTGGAAGTCCCACACCATGTCAAGCCAATGCAAACTGGATGTGTCCGAGGGCAGTGTAACACACATTGATGCCATCATCACAATCCACAATCCCATCACAGATGACTGTCAACAAGTCTGACCATCAATTCAGGTGTACCCAGCTGCATGTCATGTGTCCCATGGTGATGAGACATGTCTGCAGAGGAACCAAACATCGACAGGGGCAGTGTGCACACATCGTAAACAACTGCCACACCAAATACACCCCTGATGCATCCCTTACCCTAAGGAGACTTCCAAGCTTGTCCGTGCGTGTAACGCTGAGTCAGCACACGATGACGTGTCCATGAGGAATAGCAGTGCCACAACAATGCAACCAGCAGACGGCATGCGCAAGTACCTGGGGATGAGAGACACACAAGAAGTCAGCCACAAAAAGCACAGCCACTTGCATGTGCATGTACTCGACACATGTAAGGATGACAACATGCTAGGTCACTATTATGACTGGGGAAATACACTCATCACTGGCACCATAACTCCAGTGACACATCCACACACACCTCTGACTCACCTGGCATACATGCAGATGGACACACACATCGCAACACATGCCACACGGGGATCAATGCGTGCACACACAGACACTGGTACTCACCACTAAGCAAAGAAGTCGCGTATGAGCCGACTCCGGATGTCCTCTTGTGGAACCACATCCTCCACATCACTAGCCCCATTGCCAAGCCCTTCGTCCTCCACGGGTGAATGGTCCTGATCATCTTGATCCAGGATGAGTGGCACAGCTTTCTCAACTGCCATGTTGTGCAGCATGCAACAGACCATGAAGATTTTGTAGACCTTCGCCGGGGCATATGGGAGGGCTCCGCCGGTCTTGTGGAGGCATCTGAATCGGCTCTTCAGGAGGTCAAATGTCCTCTCTATCACTCGCCTTGTCCGGCCATGGGCGGTGTTGTAGCGGAGCTGGGCCGGCGTGATGGGGTTGCGGAGAGGTGTGATCAGCCATGGCATGTTGGGATAGCCAGCGTCCCCTACATGGAAACCACATGGACATAAGAAGGACAGGAGAAGCGGTCGTGCTGGAAGTCTACGCTAAATACAGGACAGACAGAGTGTACCCACCAACAACACATGCTCGTTCGTTGCGCAGCTGCGTCATCATTTCAGGCACCCTGCTACGCCTCATGATGTAGGCATCGTGTGCTGATCCTGGAAAACGAGCACGGACATGTGAAATCACCATGTTGGACAGACACACCACAAGGGCATTGATGGAGTGGTAGTGCTTGCGATTCCTGTACGCTACCTCCTGTGCCTGTGGTGGTACCAAAGCCACATGTGTCCCATCAATGGACCCAATGACATGGGGCATCCCTCCCAGGGCATAGAATCCACGCTTGACCCCAGTCAACTGTTCAGGAGTAGGGAAATGGATGAACTCATCCAGGTGAAGCAACATGGCTTCTAAGAAATCATGCAGCACACGGCTGAACATGCTCTGGGACATGCCACCAACATGAGCTATGGTATATTGAAAGGTACCCGTGGCAAGAAAATGTAGGGCTGCCATTACCTTCAGCTTGGGTGTCAGTGCCGTAGGATACCTGTGCAGTGGTTGCAGGTGTGGTGCCAGCCTCGCCGTCAACTCCTCAATCAACTGTTGGGGGAAGCGGTAGCACCGGATACAGTCATTCTCCCGCATGTCAGCCAAGTCCGGAATTGGTCAGGGAAGAGGCGGCACTCTGCAGTATTTGGGAAGTGACATGGAAGAGTGAGTGCACTACAACACCAATTTATTTGTACTGGGCACATGTTAATCTGTCAATACACATATGCGACATACGGAGTCAGGTATGTGCCACATGCCCTGGACACATATGGCTGCCAGGTGACACTCCTACCAAGACCCAGCTACACACGGAGATTGGGAACCTCCACATGCCATGGCATGGGATTAGCTGTGTCCCAGTGTAAGTGAACAGGCAGACGCAACACAGGAGTGACATACATCAACACATCAGCAGAAGTAGGATGTCGATTTCAGAGACTGGTAGCGGAACACTAGAGCCACAGGTCACATGACATCACACTAGGACAGCCCACACACCTTGCCAATAAGGTGTACATGTAATGACTCACCACACATTCATTGAGAGGATGCAGACATGTCCTTGTGACGCTAATCCGTGTCCCATGCATACATACGCACCTCACATCTGATACCACATGTGGCCTGGTGTGCGTAACAGTGTGCCATGTCCATCCACACACAGACACATGTTGGTTGCTGCAACAGCTGATGCTTTTGAGGGAGCACCAACATCAAGCTAATGGGAACACCCCACACATACATGACATAGACACATCGTGCACCGTGGGTAGTCAAATGTCTGGTGTGGTAACCCTTGTAGCGGGCAACAGGGGACAGTTGCGTGTGTTGTTGACTGTGCCATGCCAGTGACGCTCATCCCAAGTGTGCAGTACGACATGCACACATGTCAAAGGAGTTAAGGGCATGCCTGGCACACATTGCACCGTCACACATGACATCTGTACACATCTCATCATACATCTGGTGCCTTCTCGACTCAGGAGTGATGTGCCACATCACAGCCTTTCACATATGTGCCCCACACATGTAGTACTGCCCAGACAATGCCTTGATGTCCATCCATGGACAAGTATGTCAGCCCCATTCCTTCCTGTGTGCTGCCTGTCACCACTGTGATGTGAAAAAGGCACCGTACATTCGCTCAGAGGGCCTGTACAGGCGTGTGTACGGTCCGTACCACTATGGGTACGCATACGCGAGTACACCCATAGTGATAGTGAGCGTACAGGCGTGTGTATGGTCCGTACCACTATGGGTACGCATACGCGAGTACACTCATAGTGGTACGGACCGTACACACGCCTGTACGCTCACTATCACTATGGGTGTTCTCACGTATGCGTACCCATAGTGGTACGGACCGTACACACGCCTGTACGCTCACTATCACAATGGGTACGCATACGCGAGTACACCCATAGTGGTACGGACCGTACACACGCCTGTACGCTCACTATCACTATGGGTACGCATACGCGAGCACACCCATAGTGGTACGGACCGTACACACGCCTGTACGCTCACTATCACTATGGGTGTTCTCGCGTATGCGTACCCATAGTGGTACGGACCGTACACACGCATGTACGCTCACTATCACTATGGGTACGCATACACGAGTACACCCATAGTGATAGTGAGCGTACACGCGTGTGTACGGTCTGTACCACTATGGGTACGCATACGCGAGCACACCCATAGTGATACGGACCGTACACACGCCTGTACGGGCCGTTGCTATGCTTTTGGGGTGCCCTAGGGCCCTGGTACGCACCGTACATGTGTGTGAAACTCCAAATTACATAGGGAACACATGAGGGACAAGTATAAAGGCCTACGTGCATGCTGGTTGTCATGGAGACCAAGTTTAAAGTTTGAATTTGTTTAAGCAGGTGCACAGCAGAAGTCAGTTTGAATAAATCTACTTTGTTGCAATGTGGTTCTGGAGTTGACATCATGCTCAAGAAAAAAAACACAATCAGAACACACTGACTGTGCTAGGTTTGAAGGGATTGGAGGAAACATAGGATGCAAATGTGAGTGACCAATCACTCTGTACTCCTGTGCATGAAACAGGCCTGCAAGGCAGATATAAGGCAGCCAGGTCCCATGAGGGAGCACTTGCCTGCACATCTTTGGATTCTACGACCCAGCTGCTGCTACTGATTCCCTGGAACCTTGTCAAGGGCTGTGGAGAGGTCACAGCCTTTCACCCTGGAGGAGAACCTGGCATTGCTGGATGTGATCCTCCCACAGTACCCCCTGCTGTATGGGCGACCAGGGTATCAGGTGAGTGCAGAGTCCACTAGCACAGACTGTGTCCCTTTTTTGTGACTGTGACTTCTGCCATTGTGTCCAGGTGTGACACACATGCAATGTACTGTAGAGGGGGTCCCAGGGGGGGGAATGCCTGATGCCTCCCAGCCAGAGCATGCTGTGGTGCATGTCTGCCGTCCTCACTTCCATTGTGTTTACTGTGACAATCACTGCATGGTGCATGCCACATTCTGCCTGTCTCATCCTTCTGGGAATGTAGCCTCTACAGTCCTCATGTGATAATGTGGTCAGCCCAGTGTGACAGGTGACTGTACCCACAGATGTGTGTTAGTTCTGTGTACCTGTGCTGAGAGTGTCCACATGATGTGTTCGTACCCTGGACATCGGTGTGTGTGTAAGTCCCCTGTCATGTGGGTGGGTGCATATGTGGAGTGTAGCACCCAAGCTGCATGAGGGATGGATATACCCTGCCCATGTGATGTGAGCAGGGAGCAGTGCTGTGTGTGTGGCGTGCAGAGCCAGCCCCACACCTGTGAGCCCCCCCTCTAGTGGCACATGTGCAGAGTGAGGTTTGTAGCTGCATTTGGCAATGGCAGGTGAATGTCCTGTGCCTGTGTGTGTCTGTGTACTCTGCTGAGGTAGCGTCAGTGGCCTGTGGCATGTGACTGCTTTGAGGTGCTGCACATAATCCTGGTGTAGCTTGTGATGCACAGTGTGAGCCTGGATCATTGATTGTGTCGTTGCCCTCATTCCACCTGTGTACTTTCAATGGCACGTACTGCTTTTGCCCTTCCCCAGAGGATCATGTCCCTATGACAAAGGTGCAATGCGTTGGATGCATACTATGCCTTGTTGTAAACAGCAAATTTGTTCGAATATGTGTCTCTGTGACATGTGCCAGGTGTATTGATGTAGTGTCACTTGTTCATCCTCACAGGTAGGCACCTCTGCCAAGAAGCAGATCTGGATGGACGCCGTCAGTGCCGTGAGGAGGACGGAGGGTCGCAAGCGGCGCCTGTCCCAGGTGAGGAAACGCTGGCAGGATATCCGGTGCTGGACGCGGAGGATCGCACGGGTCCTGCTGGGGGACTCACCTGAGACCCATAAGAACCGCGGGCGCCGCCGACTGACCCACATCCACAAGCGTGTGCTGGCGGTGGTGTTTCCAGACTTGGAGAGGCGCCTACAGGAGAAGCAGCAGCAGGAAGGGGGTAGGTACATGTGTGTTTGTTGTGTGTCACCAGCATTTGTAAGTGCACAGTTGCATGGATACACTGCCAGGGTTTAAAGGTGCTGTGCAGATCCGGTTACCCACAGTATAGCGGTGCTCTCCTGCCTCCCTTCCCCTCCTTGCAATGTGTTCCCTGGTCTGTGTGTAGTCACTCCTTCACAAGGTTATGTAGGCTGGCACTTTATCCATGTGAACAATGCCTGTAGCATCATGTGTGGGGGTGGTGTGTAACAGGTTTTTGGACCTTGCCTGTGTCCTGTCCAGTTCAGTACTTGTGGGTTCCATGTCAGTTGGCACTGATGCTGAGTCCAGACATGAGAGTTAGTCTCTCAAGTGTCATGCCTTACAGCACGCATGTCCTATGTTGTGGCCTGTGACATGATGTGCATGAGTGTGCGATACGCATAGTGCAGGGATGGTGGCGTGTGTTGCTGTCATTCCCATTCAGGACCATGGAGTTGTGTGGCCACTACTGTCCCCTGGGGCATATTTTCCTAGGTGTCATGTGTGTCATCACAAAATGTGGACACTCTCAGTGTCTCCAGCATAGGTTGTGCTCTGTGCCATTGTCCCCTGGCACCATGTATATTGATGTAATATGTAGTACAAGTGTCCACTGTACAGCCTGACCTGATTTTCCTTGTTCATACTCACGGTGGCCAGTGCCTGTGTGTCTTGTTACAATCATCTGATGATGACCATTTGTACATGATTATTTGGACAGGCTCACCATGGGTATTTGGTGTCCATTCTTGCATTTATGCAGCCCCTGTGTATTTCACCCAGACTAAGAGATGTAAGTGCTTCCTGTGTCTCAACAAATAGTCTCATGTAGGGGGTGGTTGGTGCGGGCAAAGCCTACATGTCAGGACCTGATGTCTCCTTCCTAGGTCTGGCCAGTGTGTGATGTTTGTATGGACATACACTCAAGGTGCAGTGAGCCGGTCATGGTGGGCATGTTTTCAGTATTACCTATGCAGCATGTGCCTCAAGTTCATGGATATGGTCCCTGCTCATCCCTATTTTCGGCAACGCTGTGTGGTGCAGATGCAGTGCTGGATTGTCCCCAGGGCCTGGCTCCTCTGTCAAACTCCATTTCATGTCATTTGCTATTGTGTCATGCTCTCCATGGTTTTTCAGTGGCATGGTGGGTCAACCAACTGTGTGTTGCATGCCCTACATCTGTACCTTGTTTTGTAGATGTTACTGATCTTTCTTTTCAGGCTATGCGCTGTAACCTATGTAGATTGGACTCATGTGACATATGTATACAGGTGTATGATTAATTGCTGTCTCTTTACCTTGCCCACAGCATCGTCGGGGGACACGGAGGGAGACATGAGCACAGACGGAGCGGAGGGACCGAGCACCAGTGCCAGCGTTGACATCGTGGCTGGCACATCGAGTGGAACTGAGGCGGAGGAGAGTGAGGCCGAGGACCTGTCCACTGGCACGACAGAATATGAAGCTGACGGGTCCGAGGATGATCTCTCCGAGTGAGCGGAGGCTGCACCAGCAGCTGACAGCGGCACAACATCTGTCCCCATCCCCTCCATTGCCATCAGCCGCCTCCCACTTGCTCGTGTCCCTTCCCAGTGTGCCCGGTCACCACATGTCTCCTTCCTGCCAGGCACCGCACCCCCTGCCCCTGTCTCCACTGCTTCCGCCAATGCCGAGTCTGTGGACATCCAGCGGCAGTTGCTGGTTGGTCAGGCTGCGATGCTTAATATCCTCCATGGCCACAGCCAAGTGCTGACCAACATGGATGCATACTTGGAGTGCATTTTCTCATCGCAGGCTGACCAACGCAACTTGCTGAGGTCCATTGACTCGACACTGACTGCAGCAGTGGGTCTCCTGCAGCGCTACGTCCAACCCCCTACCCCTGACCCATCCACACTTCCCACTCCCATGCCTGTCCCACGTACACCCAGACGTCAGCATGCACCCACCACTACAGACACAGGCACCACATCAGCAGGGAAGGTCATGCGCACACCTCCTGGCACGCACACGCGGGGTGAAGTAGGCACAACCACTGGGTCGGGGGGCAAACGTAAGACTCGCAGCCAGAGTGGGAGTCCGCATTCCACCCAATCCACTCCCTCCAAATCCCCTCCCCTCAGCTCTCCTGGCCACATCTCCGGCAAAGACTCCTTCATGGCCGCTCTGTCCCTGAGCCCCACTGTGACACCACCCCGCAAGCGGTCAAGGGAGTCCCCGGTCAGGGTGGTTGAGTCTCCCCCCTGTCCACACCCTCCCCCAGTGGCGCTGCGACCCATCCCTCCGTCCCCCCCCTCCTTGGGGCCTGTGGTTCCTTCGGGTGCAGGGGAGTCTCTGGAGGACCTTGCTAAGGTGTGCAGCGACATCCTGGCCTCCGCCTTTGGCCCTGCCCCACCCCCTGTGGTGGAGTCCTCCATCCCTGCACCCACGACGCCTACCCTTCGCCCTCATGTCCCTGCGGTGCCTGGTCCTTCCCCCCCACATGATGCCCTCCCCGCTCTGGAACACAAAGGAGTCTGACTGTGCAGGCAAGCTAGGGGACACGCGTCCCACTGTGTCCCCCACCTGGATTCGTCCTTTGGATTGCCCTACGGGCATTGTACATTTTGGACTTTCAAGGGACAAACTTATTTTTGGATGCTGAATAAAGAAATTTATTTTTCCTTAGTACACTACTGTCTGTCTGGTACTGCTGTTGGTCGACCTGCCCCATTATTTTGGGTGGTGATAATGTGTTGGGTGTGTGGGAATTGTAGTCTTGTGCTGGTCATAGGGTGGATCCTGGTATCTGTGTGCCATCACAAGCTGTTGGCTACATAACTTTGTTCATGTAAGCAGTTACTGCATGGTGACATCGTCCCAAGGTGTGTTCCTTCCTCTGTGTAACCTGACATCTTCCCTGCAGGGTGTTTCCACTATGTGGTGCTGAGCTGTGTCTACATCAGCTGGGGGTGTGACGGACTCCTTCAACTTTGCACATGCATGCTGTGCGATGTCTCCACCTGCATCATTTGTGGCATCCTTGGTGGTCACTGTACTTGTGTGTGTAGACTGTTGAGAAGACTTCATGTGGACATGTCCTCTTTTAGGCGCTATGCATGTGTGTACTCCCAGCCTCGCACACATGTGGTACATGTACTGCAGGGGCTTTGTGCACCTGACTGACATTTGTGGGCATTGTATCTGTGGGTACTCCACCCTTTGCGTTCCATGGGCACTGCTGGGAGGACTCTGCACACACCCCTCCTGTGTCTGGGCACTGCTGGGAGGACTCTGCACACACCCCTCCTGTGTCTGGGCACTGCTAGGAGGACTCTGCACACACCCCTCCTGTGTCTGGGCACTGCTGGGAGGACTCTGCACACACCCCTCCTGTGTCTGGGCACTGCTGGGAGGACTCTGCACCCACCCCTCCTGTGTCTGGGCACTGATGGGAGGACTCTGCACACACCCCTCCTGTGTCTGGGCACTTCTGGGAGGACTCTGCACCCACCCCTCCTGTGTCTGGGCACTGCTGGGAGGACTCTTCACCCACCCCTCCTGTGTCTGATCACTGCTGGGAGGACTCTGCACCCAACCCTCCTATTTCAGGATATGTACGCATAGAACATACATGGGTGTGGGTTCGCTCCATGCATACGAGGTGGGGTTACGGTCCGTACGTACACTGTTGGCATGGGGGGGTACGCTCCATGCATACGCAGGTGAGGGACGGGTCGTACTTACACTGTTGGGGTGGGGGTACACTCCATACGTACGCGGGTGAGGGTACGGGTCGTACATACACGGTTGGGGTGGGGGTCCGCTTCATGCATACGCGGGTGAGGGTACGGGTCGTACTTACACTGTTGGGGTGGGGTGTACGCTCCATTCGTACACGGGTGAGGGTACGGGTCGTACATACACGGTTGGGGTGGGGGTACGCTCCATGCATACGCGGGTGAGGGTACGGGTCGTACTTACACTGTTGGAGTGGGGGGTATGCTCCATTCGTACGTGGGTGAGGGTACGGGTCGTACATACACAGTTGGGGTGGGGGTACGCTCCATGCATACGCGGGTGAGGGTACGGGTTGTACTTACACTGTTGGGGTGGGGGTGCGCTCCATACGTACGCGGGTGAGGGTACGGGTCGTACATACACGGTTGGGGTGGGGGTACGCTCCATTCGTACGCGGGTGAGGGTACGTGTCATACGTACACGGTTGGGGTGGGGGTACGGTCCGTACATACACGGTTGGGGTGGGGGTACGCTCCATTCGTACGCGGGTGAGGGTACGTGTCATACATACACGGTTGGGGTGGGGGTACGGTCCGTACATACACGGTTGGGGTGGGGGTGCGCTCCATACGTACGCGGGTGAGGGTACGGGTCGTACATACACGGTTGGGGTGGGGGTACGCTCCCTTCGTACGTGGGTGAGGGTACGTGTCGTACATACACAGTTGGGGTGGGGGTACGGTCCGTACATACACGGTTGGGGTGGGGGTGCGCTCCATACGTATGCGGGTGAGGGTACGGGTCGTACATACAAAGTTGGGGTGGGGGTACGCTCCATTCGTACGCGGGTGAGGGTACAGGTCGTACATACACGGTTGGGGTGGAGGTGCGCTCCATACGTACGCGGGTGAGGGTACGGGTCGTACATACACGGTTGGGGTGGGGGTACGCTCCATTCGTACGCGGGTGAGGGTACGTGTCATACATACACGGTTGGGGTGGGGGTACGGTCCGTACATACACGGTTGGGGTGGGGGTGCGCTCCATACGTATGCGGGTGAGGGTACGGGTCGTACTTACACTGTTGGGGTGGGGGTACGCTCCATACGTACGCGGGTGAGGGTACGGGTCGTACATTCACGGTTGGGGTGGGGGTACGCTCCATGCAAACGCGGGTGAGGGTACAGGTCGTACTTACACTGTTGGGGTGGGGGGTACGCTCCATATGTACGCAGGTGAGGGTACGGGTCGTACATACACGGTTGGAGTGGGGGTACGCTCCATACGTACGCGGGTGAGGGTACGGGTCGTACATACACGGTTGGGGTGGGGGTACGCTCCATGCATACGCGGGTGAGGGTACGGGTCGTACTTACACTGTTGGGGTGGGGGGTACGCTCCATTCGTACGCGGGTGAGGGTACGGGTCGTACATACACAGTTGGGGTGGGGGTACGCTCCATGCATACGCGGGTGAGGGTACGGGTCGTACTTACACTGTTGGGGTGGGGGGTATGCTCCATTCGTACGCGGGTGAGGGTACGGGTCGTACATACACGGTTGGGGTGGGGGTACGCTCCATGCATACGCGGGTGAGGGTACGGGTCGTACTTACACTGTTGGGGTGGGGGTACGCTCCATACGTACGCGGGTGAAGGTACAGGTCGTACATACACGGTTGGGGTGGGGGTACGCTCCATGCATAAGCGGGTGAGGGTATGGGTCGTACTTACACTGTTGGGGTGGGGGTACGCTCCATATGTACGCGGGAGAGGGTACGGGTCGTACATACACGGTTGGGGTGGGGGTACACTCCATGCATACGCGGGTGAGGGTACGGGTCGTACTTACACTGTTGGGGTGGGGGTACGCTCCATACATACGCGGGTGAGGGTACGGGTCGTACATACACGGTTGGGGTGGGGGTACGCTCCATTCGTACGCGAGTGAGGGTACGGGTCTTACTTACACTGTTGGGGTGGGGGTACACTCCCTACGTACGTGGGTGAGGGTACGGGTCGTACTTACACTGTTGGGGTGGGGGTACGCTCCATGCATACGCGGGTGAGGGTACGGGTCGTACTTACACTGTTGGGGTGGGGGTACGTTCCATTCGTACGCGGGTGAGGGTACGGGTCGTACATACACGGTTGGGGTGGGGGTACGCTCCATGCATACGCGGGTGAGGGTACGGTCCGTACATATCCGTACCCACGCTATGGAATGCTTGTGCGGGCCATTACCAGGCCTTTGCCACGTGGGTACAGCCGTCCCGCCATTGTTGGTGTGACGTAGGTGTGGGCGGGGTACGACTCGTACCCACGCTCCTAAGGCGTGGGTACGGGACGTACCTGTATTGTTGTGTTGCCGGTTCGCGTCGTCAAGCACTTCCGTTGTGGCGGACGCTGGCTTTGCTGGACATGCCCCCACCCCCTCGTAGTGACCAGGGCCTGGGGGTCAGGTATGTCCAGGGCATGTGTGCTGTGTGACTTTGGTGGGGGTTTTGTGGCCTGCCCCTGGTCCTGCCCCCCCCTTTCCCCGCTCCCTTTGTTGTTCTGACCTTCTGCGGCATCTGCGTCGTAACCTGTAGAGGAGGTCGACTGCTATGAGGGCCGGGATGACACGTAGGTTCGGGTCCATGTTTATCCGTCGCGTACAGGTCCTCCTTGTTCGCGTCGTCCTGATTTCCCGGCAGTTTTTGGCTGCCGGAAAATATTGTCCGTGCGGGATGACGTCGGTGCGAATCGTACTTCCTGGTTCGTGAATGGCAGGCTGCGTGCGTCCCGACGTCACGTCGATGCTTTCCCGGATCACATTTGTATGTTTATTTTCGTCGGTCAGGGTTTTGTACGAATCGTACGGAAATGGTATTTCCATGCGAATCGTACTTCCATGTTTGTATATTTTGACGACCGGGTACGCATCGGACGGAGAATATGCTCCGTCCGACGGTTCGTACCCGGTTTTTACCGGATCGTAATTGGCACCTAAGTCTGGTAAGTTCAATCTCTTTTATTGGGAACAAGAGATCTCCAGGGTATATGACCGGCCAGAGCGACTGCAAAGTACAACTGTCTTCTGACCATTCCACATGCCACAATTCCAGTACGGAACCATAGTCATGGTGGCATGTGCTAGCATTTAAAGATACACATGAAAGCATTTAAAGGTATACAGGACCTAACACATCTCTTCCCTTAAACACAGAGAAAAGAAAGGTAAGGCAATACAAGCAATTGAAAAGAAAAAAATAAATAAATAAAACATTATGCAAGAAGCTAAACAAAGACGCTAAAAGTCCATCAAGATTTAACATAATCCTTGAACCAAAAAGGTGGTTTCCATTCCCTTGCAGGAACACTAGAACTAGATTCACCATGAATGATAGAACTGGGCACGCTTTGAGAAGTGGAATCCATGCTGGGGTCGCCAGCAAATCTTTGTTTGGATAACCTTTCCATATTCCACCATTTTCCATCACTTAGTTTGACGGATCTGTTTCTCAGCGAAATGATTTGCAATGGACAAGAAAACTTGAAATGACCTTTGGCAACGAAACCAGGAAGTCTCACCTTAACCCAATCCCCTTCTCTGAAAATGACGTGTTTTCTTCCTTTAACAGGTTCATTGGTAACGTACTTGCTCTGAGCTTTGACACCATTGTCTTTCACTAACTCAGAATTCACATTAGAAGCACTCAAATCACGCATCCAAGATCTAAACAGTTTAGTGGAAGCTGATCTGCCCTTTAATAATGCAAAGGGAGATACTTTGGTGACCTCATTGGGTTTCGTATGTAAAGACCAAAGTAAAATCGTCAGTTCCTTCTTCCAATTCAAACCATTGGTCACGGACAATTGAATACTATCTTTTATGACCCTGTTGCAGCGCTCCACTAAACCATTGCTGCGGGGCTGGTACAAGGAAGTAGTGATGTGTTTGACGCCCCAATGACATAAAAACTCATGAAATTCCTTGGACGTGAACTACACTCCAACGACTGGGGGAAATTCATTACTTCTTCGGCCACCTGGAACCATAGTCCACCACCACCAAACCATACCTGCTCTGATCATCCAATACAAACATGGGCTCAATGATGTATAAAGCTAACTTGATCCATGGTTTGTCAGGAACTGGAATAGCTTTGATGAGACTGGGAAAGGTGATTTGAGTCTTATCGCTGGCAGTGCATGAAATACAGTATCTTACAAAATGTTCAACAGAGCGATCCATTCCAGGCCACCAGAATACTTCTCTAAGTCTTCTCTTCATGGCTCTCATGCCTATGTGGCCTTCATGGACGAGTATCAAATCCTAGTTCTGCAAAGAAACAGGTACTACCAATAAATGTATTCTCTTCAGAATACCGGACTGCAAGTTCAATTCAGGAACAACGTGTTTCTCATCCTTTGGCATCCAACTCTTACCTAACATGCTAACCACTTCATCCTGCTGATCGGCAAGCTTCCATTCTTCCTCTGAAATACAGTTAAAACTAGAATCCATTAAAGAGGCCACAATACAAAATTCCTCCTCCCCTTGTTTACCTGATTGTTCATTCAAATGAGGCAGTCTGGATAAACAGTCCTCAAAAATGTTCTTAACAACAGGAATGTACAGTAAGTGAAAATGAAATTCCATCAACCTTAATGCCACTTGGCAATACGGGGAGTGGCATTAATAGCGCTTTTAGTAGTAAACAAATTAACCAAGGGTTTGTGGTCCATGCGAATAGTAAACTCAGAACCCCATAAGTATTCTCTAAAGTAATCCACGCCCCACCAACAAGCTAAAGCTTCACACTCCACAACTGAGTAAGTGGACTCGGCATCTCTTAAGGCACGCGAGGCAAAAGCTACTACCTCCTTTCTCCCCTCTCTTTTTTTTTTTTTTTGAATATCTTTATTTAAATTGACATTCAAACAAGCTCTACCTTGCCCAGTCGTGGCCCAACAGACCATATGCCCCATGGTAAGCGATTGATCCCCATCATGCATAACCAGAATTGACATCAACTGCCCATTCGAAAAAAAAAAGAAAGGGGAAATGTCCATCATGGGGCCCAGATTCCATAACATACATTGAAGGGGCAGAGGCTATTCCAGCACCCTAACGAAATTCACTCGCGATTTCCCCCTTCCCCAACCCTAGCCCATCTTCCCCCAACACCCCCTCCCTCTCCGGTACCAGTGTGCTGCCATTCCTTGTGAACGAAAGGATGAAGTATCCCCTAATCTGTAGCCATAGAACGTGAGTCGTCAGTGAGTCGGAGTAAACGGAGGTATTTGGGGCATGTGACTTCATTAAATTTGTGTGCCAGCAGAGCGAGGATGGGGCGCCAGATAGTGCAGAAGGAGTCCGATGAGTGAGTCAGGGTAGCGTGTATGCGTTCCATCCCAATAATGTAACACAGTTTGTGTAGCCACCCAGTGTGCGTCGGACGAGTGTGTGTGCCCCAGAGTGATAAGATATGATGTACCGCTGCGCCCATTGCTAGCCTCATTTGTTTCCCCCGAATGGACTTCAACGGGAAGGTGAGTGTATTAGGTAACCTGAACAGAGTATAAGCAGGGAAGCGGGGTATTTCAGTGTTAAAATAAGTGTCTATATCGTCAAGGACTGTTTTCCAGAACCCGGTCACATTCCTACACTCCCAAAGGATATGTCTCAATGTGCCCTCCTCATCACAGCCCCTCCAACAGGTAGGGCTTCGATCTGGGTTAATTTTATGAAGGCGGGCCGGAGTCAGGTGCCAGTACAGGGCGACCTTAACTGCTGCTTCTCTGCTTGCTGTGTTCCTTGCAGTATGATTCACTCTGTAGTAGATCTGTTGCCACTCCTTCAATGAAAGGCTTCTACCTAACTCCGCCTCCCACGTCGCTGCCCAGCCGAACGCTCCGTAGAGGCCGTCGGTCCCAACATAAGATATAGTTCAGAAATCAAATGGCGGTCGGAGTGTTTCGGTAACAGCCACTTCTGATAAGCCGTAAGGTGTCTATTCACAAACGGGCGTGTGTCCGGATGAAGTAGCCTCTCCCGAACCGTCGACCGTAGGATCCCTACTATACAAAGTGGCATAAAACTCCCGAAGGGCTTCCGCAATTCGCTCATCATCCTCCACCCGCTCACCGGAAGAAGTGCTGAGGGCCACTATTTTGGATCGTTGAGCCCTGGATCGAAGTTTACTTGCCAGGAGCTTCCCCGTCTTACAAACGGGCGCGTGTCCGGATGAAGTAGCCAATGGCGAAGTTGGAAATATTGGAATCTTTTGGGGCGCTGAATGCCGTGCCAGTGAGTCAACTCCGCGTAGGGGAGGAACCCATCAACATCAAAGAGGTGTCCTGCAGACTTACAGGCCGACTCCCGCCATTCCGGAAACGCCCTCGCGTCAAGTCCCAGGGGGAAGGCCGGGTTATCAAACAAAGGCATCAACAGCGAGGGAAAGGTCGTAAGCCGCCGCTGGGTCACCACCGCATCCCACGTCCGCACCACGGAGCGCGTAATGGGAGATCTATTTAGGTACCTTGGTCCGTCTGCAGGTTTCAGAAATGGTATCTGCCACAAGGAGAGACCTGCCATAGCTCTGTCCTGAAACAGCCATCTCTTCTCCGACTCAGGTCTACTCCATTCCACAAGATAGCGAAGTTGCGCCGCCCTAAAGTAAGTCAGTAAGTGAGGAATCCCCAACCCTCCTTCATCCGGAGAGCGGTAGGCAATGTCTCTATGGACCCGCGGGCGCTTCCCCGCCCAAATGAAACGGAGTAGCTCTCGCTGCAAAGATTGGATGTGCTGCATAGGGGGCCTCACCGGTATTGTCGGAAATATGTAAAGTATTTTAGGCAAAATGGACATTTTAACCGCTGTAACATGGCTGAGCAGTGATAGGGGGTGAGACTGCCATTTGCGAAGATCACAAGTGATCTGAGAGTAGAGGGCGGAGTAATTCCGAGCAACAGTTTGGTCGGTGGATCGTGTCAAGGTTATCCCCTAGTAGGGGATTTCAGATTGAGGTTGCAATTCCCCAGGTCCTACCACCATGTTCTCAGTAGCAGTCACATTAAGGCCCAGCGGCAGCAACATGGATTTCCCCACATTAACCTTAAAGCCCGAAACTTCACCAAAGTCCGTCAGCTCCTGTAGGAAAGTTGGGACAGAGCGGCTGGGAGTATCAAGAGTCGCCAAGATATTGTCTGCATATAAATTAACCGTGTGACGTTCACCCCCAAGGTAATCCCAGAGATGTCGGGGTTGTCCCTAATCCTTTGCGCCAGGGGTTCAATATATAGCGCAAAGAGCAGGGGTGAAAGAGGACACCCCTGTCGTGTGCCCCTCTGAATGTCAAATGGCCGGGAGCGGACCCCATTGACCCGAATATTCGCCATGGGTTGATCGTAGCAGCTCGCGACCCAAGCCCTAAAATGTGTGCCTATGCCAAAGTGCGCCAACGTCTTCTCCAAAAAGCCCCAATCCATACTGTCAAACGCTTTCTCAGCGTCGACTGAAAGCAGGACAGCATCCAGGTCCATAAAGTGGGCCTTGTCTATTAAATGCATCAAGCTTTTGGTGTTGTCACTACTTTGCCTGTTGGGTATCAACCCTGATTGATCAAGCTCGATAATACCCGGCAAGCACGGGCCCAGTCTGGCAGCCAAGACACCTGTGAAGAGCTTTAGGTCAAGATTGAGAAGAGAGATTGGATGATAAGCTCTGCACTGAGTGGGATCCTTCCCAGGCTTGGAGATGACCACCACTTCGGCTTCCAGCATATCCGCAGGGATAGAGCCCGGTCCCTCGAAGGAGTTGAACAGCCGGGTTAAAATCGGTGCCAAGGGCTGGCAGAAGGCCTTATAAAAACCCGCAGAGAACCCATCTGGCCCTGGGGACTTTCGAGGCTTGACCGTAGGATCCCTACTATACAAAGTGGCGTAATCCGCTCATCATCCTCCACCCGCTCACCGGAAGAAGTGCAAAGGGCCACTATTTTGGATCGTTGAGCCCTGGATCGAAGTTTACTCACCAGGAGCTTCCCCGTCTTATCACCCCCAATATAGTAGGAGTGTTTAAGTCGTAGGGTGGCGTACTCCGCCCTATCTAGGTCCAGGCTGGCCAGCTGAGCACTGGCCGATTTCAGTTGCCGCCACATTCTCGGGGCCCCAGTACAACTATGAACTTCGAGTTCCGCCACCTTGGCCGTCAGCTCCTCTCTCTTCTCCCTGCGTGCTTTGTTATCGGCCGCGGGAATAGCTCTTAGTTCCCCTCGCACCACAGCTTTAAGGGCCCCCCATAATGCTGTCAAGGAGACGTCAGGGACGTCATTAGTCTTCAAATAGTCCGTGATGCGTTGATGTACCTGCTGAACAACTTCGGGACGCAGTAGTAGGGATTCTCAAAGACGCCACCTCCCCGCCGGATGATGCAAAGGGCGAAGGACCAGGTCAAGCGTGACGGTCACGGCGTCATGATCGGAAAGGGCCGCCGGGACTATGTCAATGGTCTGGACCAGTGCGTTGAGGTCGGATGACCCTAGAAAGTGATCTAGCCAGGAATACGTGTGGTGTACGTGGGAATAAAAGGAATAGTGCGTGCTATGGGGATTGGCTGCCCGCCAAAGATCTATCAGTCCCCTACTCCTCAGCCAATCCCGCCCTGTAGTCGAGAGCGCTCCTGCACACCCCTGGCGATTACCTGATCGATCCCTCCTAGGGTCCATGACGAGATTGAGGTCACCCCCGATTAAAATGTGTTGGTAGTGGTGCCGAAGGATTTCAGACAGGGAATCAATGAGAAACGACTCTTGTCCAGCTTGGGGAGCATAGAGGGAGCCTACAACAACGGGGGAACCCCCACCCAGAACCTGTAAGCCAATAGCCTCCCCTTCACCTCTGCTAATTTGTCCACAACACCGCCCTGAAAATGTCACGCCACCAGTATAGCCACCCCCCCTTTCTTGTCCGGCATAGACGAGTAGAACTGGTGGGGAAATGCTCGTGAACGCATTCTATGCCAGTCTTTGGGAAGCAAGTGTGTTGCCTGCAACAGACAAATCGAGGCCCCGTAGTTCTCTAGGTAGCTCAGAACTGCCCGTCTCTTGATGGGGTTATTTAACCCCTGCACATTAAGAGTAAGAACCTGGGCTGCCAAGGGAGACATCAAGGTACAAGGATTGTATATCAGCTAAACAACAACAAGTGGTGCCTATGAAGCATCGACTCAATGACGCTGCTATAAGTGGGTTCACATTTCAGGGTGCCCTCTGGTTCCAGTACCTACCCCTTCCCCCCTCCAAAACTCCCTTTCCTTCCCTACCCCCTCCCCCTCCCTCAAACCCCCCCACGCACACCGGTACACCCCCTCCCCCCTCCAAAACTCCCGTCCCGTCCCTTCACTACCCCCTCCCCCACCCTCAATCCCCCCGAAACAGTTCCAAAAACCAAAGATTGTCCAGTGTCCGCAGCACAAGCCAAGGACCAACAGGAAATGAAGAGCTGGGTGATCATGGCGTATGATGCTAAGTAAGGCCCCCCATGGTGAGGTTACAGAGAGTCTGGCCTAGAAGTGTCTCTTGTGACTGCTGCAAGGGCAGAGGCCCGTTCGATGGTCATCATGGTGTGGTCCGGCTTCTCTGCTGTCGCTGGTGATTGACGACGTCCCTTCCGCTGCCAGCCATCACTGGAAGAGCGCTGTGACTGTTTTGGCGATGAATCGGGGCTACGTGGAGTGAGGCCAAGTAAGTCGGACACCTCCTGGAACATGCGGAGTTGGTGCAGCTTACCATTCCACCGGAAGATTAAGCGGAAGGGATGGCCCCACAAGTAGGGCACTCCATTAGCTTTCAGGAAGGTGGCCGCGTCCTTGAAGGCTTTCCGCTTCTGAAGAGTGATGGAGGCCAAGTCTTGGTAGAGCGCTATGGCGTGCCCCTGATATGTAAGTGGTTGTTTTAGGCGAGCCTCCTTTAAAATGCGCTCCTTCAAGGGAAAGTCCGGCAAGAAAGCCAAGATGCCTGGCGGGGGAGCTGGTGCCTTCCGTCCCAGGCCCACCCTGTGGGTGCGATTGGTGCGAACCTCAAAGTCCTGGCCTGCCCCCAAAATGTCCCGAAAGAGGCCCTGGAGGTATTCAGTCACGTTTGCCCCTTCTGCTTGTAATGGAACCTCCCTCACGCGGATGTTGTTGCGGCGGGATCTACTTTCAAGGTCCTCCGCATGGGCCTGCAGGTCAACTTGCTGATCCCGAAGTTGAAGGATTTCCTGCCGTATTTGCTCAACTTCCGCCGACGTAGAGTGTTCCTCGGTCTCTATAGCTGCTACACGCTCTCCCAGCTCATCCACATCGCGACGAATTTCTCGCACCTCCCCCGCCACCTCCTGCTTAAGTGTCTGAAAGTCCTCCCGGAGAGTGTTAAAGAGAGACTTAAGAAATGCCCTGGTGATAGGCACCTCGCCTTCCTCCTGTCGGGTGGACTGCGTCGAGGGAGTGGGGTGGAGTTCCCCCTATCACCAGCTGCTGACCCCTTCGCGAGCATATCTCTCACGGAGCGATCTCCCTTTTTCTTCATGCAGGCCATGATGGCGCTTCTAATGGGACAACAAAGTGGCTGCTCGGTAGGCATAGTGAGAAAGCCTCACGTGGGATCCACCCTCTGACTCCGGAAGATGCGGTGCAGGCCTCACCAAAGCGGCCCCAAGCTGCAATAGGGAGCGGGAGAACGCAATCCCAGTCCCAGTGGGCGCCAACACCACCGCTCTTCCACTCAATGCTCTCCCCCTCGCTCCCAGGCCCGGAAGTCACACCCCGGGATCCGAGCTGTGGCAAGCCGTCCTCTCCCAACTTTAGGCTGGCCAACTCCAGTCTTCATGCATCAATGAGGGGCGGCTGCTTGTGGATCCAAGACTCAGGGCCGCTTCTCTAGGCCCCAGAAGGCGCACCGGGAGCCAACACCATCACTGTGACCAAATCAGAGCACAGCACTGCTCCGCAGGAAAGCCCCGGGAGAAGCTGGTAGGTGTAGGGCCCCTCCGGAGTCCCAAACACACCCCACAGATGTAGGCGGGGGGTTGAAACTACTGCCAGGAGAGCCACAGGAGCTGCCGCTCCCAATAGCCAGCAAGCAAGGGCCACACCAGACACTCCACAGCCCGGGGCGGCCACACCATAGAGGGGGGCTCCCTCACTCTGTATTGGGGTAAGTGCTGCGGCCCAATGCGGATTCCAGCAACCAGAGACAACCGGCGGGCGCGCGCCCATGAAATAGCACGCCAGCGCTGCTTGGCACGGTGCCGCGGCCTCAATTTTCTCGCTGGCCGCCCAGCGCCGCTTCTGGCAGTCACAAGGCAATCAGGGGTGCCGCGCTCACCTCATCTCAGCGGCGGCGCCGATCCCTGCAAGAATCTCTCTCCGGAGCGCGACTCGCCGCACCTGGATTGCTCCAAAGCCCAGTCCCGGGGTCAGCATGGGCTCTCGCCGTCGCCCGCTGCTGAGGCCGCTAGCAGAGGGCCGGCGCCATTTTGCCACCAGGCACCGAGCCCTCCGCCGCCGACAGCCATGAACTCCGCCTTCATAGAGGCACCTCAGCCCACACTGCGGAAGGTCGCCATGCTCCTGGACCCTGGTATGAAGGTTACTGCAAATTTAGGAGGGCTGCAGGGACAGAATAACCCAGGGCAAGGGGCTGCAGCGGGGAGCCTCCGAGCTCCACGTCTCCTCAGGTCGCTATCTTGGCCACGCCCCCCTCTCTTTTTTGAAGGACAGCACCCAAACCGTACTGGCTTGCATCGGTGACCACAATGGATTGGTCACATGTGTCGAAAGGTTGTAAAGGGATAGCATTACTCAATTCGAACTTTATGGACTGGAATTCCTTCTCTAAATCAGATGACCATAGAAAATGTTGGTTTTTTTCATAAGTAATCTCATGTTATGTGTTTTGCTACTTCAATTGGTGATAAACCTGGCATAAAACTCTAACATGCCAAAACAGGATCGCTGTTGGTCTTTATTCTGTGGAGTGGGAAACCCCTTTATGGCCATGACCAAATCTTTAGAATCAAAAACACTATAGCTAAAGTCTTGTCATGAGATTCCATATTTTTACCATACACCAATATATCATCTTGAAAACATTTGACATTAGGCGCATTAGAAAACATAAACGCCATTACTCTTTGAAATACAGCCGAAGCTGACGCCAGACCGAAAGGCATCCTTTTGAATTTATAGGCGCCAGACGGAGTGACAAAGTACGTGAGATGGCAACAATCTTTCTTGAGTGTAATCTGGTGGTACACGGATGACATATCTAAAATAGTAAATACTTTTGCATCCTTAAGAGAACTCAACAGTTCTGTGATGTTGGGCAGAGGATGTCTGTCCACCCATATCCTGTCATTTATGTCTCCCAAATCTATACACATTCTAAGGGCCCCTTTAGGTTTTCTGGCTAAAACTACAGGGGAAAGCCATTCTGAGCTTTCTATGGGCTCAATGATGCCTTGGCTGCAAAGGGATTCAAGCTCTTGAGATCATTCTCTCCTCATGGCTAAAGGTACTCGTCTGGGCTTGTGCACTACAGGTTGAACTCCATGCTTGAGGACTATCTGATGGGAAAAACCTTTATTTTACCAAGACCTTCACTAAAAACATGTGGAAAAGATGCTTTCCAATCAGGTGTGCCTACATTGAAAACAGGTTTAAAATCATCTTTAAGGAGTACCTGTTCAGGACTGTTGGGATCCAAATGATACCTAAAGATTTTTGATCCAGCCACCCAAGAAGTGAAGATCCATCTTCTGCAACATAGACAGTGGCCGGAGTTGAGTGCTCTTTGAAAGTTAAGGAGCAATCTAATTCTCCCAAAACCTGAACGGGCTTGCCCCCATATGCTACAGGTTTCACTAGGGATTTCCTCAAAGGAATATTAGTTAACTTAATCTACTCCTCAGGACCCATTACAGGGAAAAAGGAGCCTGAATCAGCCATCATGAAAATGTAATTACCATTTACCCCAACTAGACAGTAGGGTCACTTCACGATGGCAGGTTGGCGTTTAAGTACTTGTGGACCATTAACTAGAGGACTGGAATCATGAGGAAGAGACAAAACGTTTAGGGATTCTTTAACCAGAGACTCCTCAGTATTAGGAATCATCATGATTTCATTATCATCCTCACTGTCTGAATTAAAATCTACCTCGGATTTGGTATCAATAGAAATAACCTTTTCAGTTGAAGATTTGATGTTGGTATTAGAAGGTCTAGATTTGCAAACCTTAGAAAAAAGGGCTTTCTTTTTGCATTTGGCACAATATTTATCTAAGGCAGGACAAAAAGGAGCATTACCTAAATGGCTCCTGCTCCCACACCTGTAACATTCAAATGGTCTACGTTGTTTGTCATACTTAATTTCTTTCTTGTTCGAAACCTTGTCAACAGTAAGGGCACGGACCTTGGTCTCCAAAGTCATCTGGTCCATGTACATCGCTGTGGATTCTATATTTTTAGCTATTTCCAAGGCTTTATCTAAAGTTGTCTTGCGTTGTTAACAATTTCTCTTGAATTTTTTTACTGTCGTTTTTTCAACTAACTGGTCTCCCAACATTTCATCATGAAAAGGTTTGTAATCACAAGTGGATGCTAAAACTCTTAAACCACTTACAAAAGCTTCAACAGGCTCACCAGGTAATTGCTTTCTCATATAAAACTTATGTCTTTCCATAATGATGTTGCACTTCTTTTTAAACCTGGAATCAAACATCTTTGTGGCTGAAGCATATTCATCAATGGCATCACCTTCACCCATGACTAGAGCAGGAGGTAAATGTTATAAAAACTTTCCTTCCTTCTGTACCCAAAGAGTGATGCAGTAAAGCTATTATTTTCTTTGGCGTAAAAACTTCTGCTTCAATGGCTTCTAGATAAGCCTCAAAACCTTCTAGCCACAATTCCCATTCTACAGGTGGATTTCCTTGTGTGGAGAGAAAGGGGGACGGAGGAAGTACAGATTGTTACATGTTAACTATTTAGTACACTAAAATATAAAACAGCAACAGTAACACTTTTGTGAGAGAACAAAAGAACTGATATTGATAGGAGTTATGGTGCGCACATGAAATAGGGTGTGGCGAAAGGAAAATCCACTGAATAATTTGATAAGGAAGGGTGTGCGTGTCACCGATATGTCATGCACTTGAATGTAAGAAGCACTGAGAATGCAATTTGCAAGTAAACGTTATGTAAACATGGGCGTGCACATCACCGTGATGTGCAATCAGCTGATAGCGAAAGAAAATCGCCAATTCGATTGAATTGCGCTTAGTTGCAAGGCACTTGTCATGTAATAGTTAATTATAGATAGGTGTGTGCATCACCGTGATGCGACAACAGCTGATCGTGATTAGAAAGAGGTAAAGCTTGTACAGATCCACGTAAAGATGTCCAGATGCCGTACACAATACGCAGCTCCAATCTGTTGTGTGGCAACCAGGGACTCTTCGCAGGGAAATGCGGGCTGCGGCGAGGCTGCGCGAGACGTTGCCAGGCAGTCAGAAACACTCCCAAGACTTCAATGAGGCTCGGTGGGATCCAGTACTCTTCTTGGCCTGCGTGAGGCTGCGCGTGATGTTGCTAAGAGATGAAGGACGCTCTGAAGACTCGGGACAGGCTTGCTGCGGGTTGCTAAGCAACTGAGGATGCGCAGAAGTCTTAGGTAAGCGTCTTCGCATGTACGTGTTGCACAGGAGTGAAACGCACATCACAAAAGGAAACAGGAGGACAGTGCGGGGAAGCTCATGCTCCGCTGCTCGAGAACGGCGCGAGACAGTAAGGGAAACTGGCAATGAAGGGAAACTTGGCAAAACAGGAGAAAAGCAAAGAAAAGCAAATCTACCGGAGTCCGAATTCAAATAATAACACGGAAAGGGCTCCAGCTGCAAGTAGGAACACGGTGGCCGTCAGCAAGGAAGACAATGGAAAGGGTCGCAGCAAAAGTCTACATGGGAAAGGAAAACGCTCTCTGCCGGTTCAGGTTCCAAATCCAGTCGTCGCCAGTGAAAGGAAGAAGATACTCCATCAGGTAAGTTCAATCTCTTTTATTGGATACAAGAGATCTCCAGGGTAAACGACCGGACAGAGCGACAGCAAAGTACAGCTGTCTTCTGACCATTCCACATGCCACCATTCCAGTATGGAGCCATAGTCATGTTGGCATGTGCTAGCATTTAAAGATACACACGAAAGCATTTAAAGGTATACAGGACCTAACAATTACCCATATCATTCTTTGATAGGGACCATTGTCTCTTAAAACATGTTGAACACCCTCAGTTCCTCTTGACTCATAGGGTTCCCTTGTTTCTCTGTAATCTGCTTTTAGAAAATGTGCAGATTCCAGCCTTAGTCATTTGGTATCTGCAGCCTGTCTCTGTGTCACAAGACTGGATGTAGCTGGCAGGTGGGCTTTGTGTACTCGTCCTAGACAGCAACACACAATAGAGAGATTTGAGGTGGCTGGATGGACCATCGCTGGCAGTATGGGAGGGAAGGACTGGGCACAGCCCTTGTTACACTTGAGTAGGCTGTGTCCTGCCTCCACGCAAAGGGCTGCATAATTAGTCTGGAGACAGAGCAGGGAAGGTAGGAAGCCTGCAGATTTCAAAGGGAGTTCTCTAGAAGTTTCTCCCATTCCAAAGAAGGTACCAGGTATAAAACTGGACCTTAGATACCAACTCTTCAGTACACTTCTGGATCTGTAGAGAATGACAGGAAGAAGGTCTGCTGTGCTGCTGAAATAACTGACACTCTGCAGGACTGCTGCCCTGCTAGACTACTGCCTTTCTGGATTTCTGCTTAACTGTCCTGCTGCCCACCTGCCTAATTCAGAGCATGTGATTTCAACACCTTTGTCAATAAACCATATCACAGTCATGTTAACTCTTTAATGACTGCCTACATTGCCTAGAGGCACAAACAAGTTATGAGTAATTCCTCTAAAATTATCGGGGAGAGGAAATCTGAACCCATCTAAGTCCAACACCTTTCTCAATGTGCTGAAGTTTGAAGCGGACTAGTAAATCTGTATCCCCGAAAGTCCATTGCTTTCCTCAATGTGGATAGGTTTGGCGAGAAAATAGTAATACTGAACCCCTCAGAGTACAAAGTTTTACTCAATGGAGTTATGTTTGCAGCATTATATAAAGTTTTACACATCTATTTTAATATTTTCATACTGTACATTATTGTTCAATAAATACTACATGATTATTTTTATTTCCCCCCAAAAAATATTTGTAATTCAAAATATGTCTAATTGTGTATAGAATGTAGCCGTGATGTACACACATTTTTATTTGTAGCAATACAATTTTTACAAACATGAAGTCTTCTACACTATATGTGTTCTCATAAACCATTTTTAACAATTTTTGGGAAAGTCTGTGAACATTTTTTACATGTTATTTAGTATTTTATAAACAATAAAAAAACACTTTTTTAATGTTGATTTCTATGGAATGGAAATGTTTTTGTATTTTATCATGTTTATGCCATATTTTCCAGTTTGTTTGATTTTGTAGCCTTTCTTCGTCACTTTTGGCTGCTCCTGAAGATTGTGACTGCAGTTTCCCATTACTGGTCTCCAGTTTAGGTAAGACTATCTCAAATGTATTTTATAAAGATTTAGGGGCACATGCATCAAGCTAATTACCGGACGCAAAGAAGCCGATTCATAGAATCAGCTCCTTTGCGACTGGTAATTAGACATTTGGGATGCATCAAGCCCAAAGCCATTCGCAAAATAGGTAATCACTAAATTTTCGATTACCTATTTTGCTAATTCAGTTAGGGAATCCCAATTTGCGATTCCTTAAATGCAATGCAAGAAGCAATCTCAGATTGCGACTTTGCATTAAGGAATCACAAATTACGATCAACTTCTAGTTGATGGTAATTTGCAATTCCTTCGAAAAAAGCAAAAAATTGCACTTTTCTAAGTGCCTTAGGGCATCTCTGTGCTCCACATGGGCACACATGACAATTTTGGGGGTGCATCAGGGTGGCCTTTTCGTCCCCTACACGCCCTTCAAATTGCATGCGCAATTTGTGATTACTTTTGTGGTAATCGCAAATTGCGAATGATTTCCCATTCATTCCTATGGGCATAGAGGGCCATAGGAATGAAGGGAAGGCATTCCCTATTAGCAAATTGCAATTTGCGATTCGCTAATAGGGAATGAGTAGGAATCGCGATTTATTTAGCGATTCCTACATGCATAAGGAATTGCATTTCCTAAATAGCGATTCCTTAATAATCGCTATTAAGGAATTGCAATACCTTATGTTGATGCATGTGTCCTTTAGGGCCTTACTACGAGTTTGGCGGTCGTCCTGTCAGCCCGCCACTGCTGCGGCCAAGCCCATAGTACGCCCACTTGCCGGATTACGAGTGTAATTCATGGCAGGTGAGCAGAGCTGTGGAGGTCTCATGGTGGTGGTCTGTTAGGCTCATAGGAAAGCCTAACATGCAGACCGTGGCCGTTAGAGTGCTGACTGCATGTTCCTGCATGGTGTGGCATACACCATGTCATGCATGCCACATCATGCAGGAACAGGGGTGCCATTCCAGGGTGGCACAACATATGCCCCCCTGCATGCACCCCAGGAGCAGCAGAGGGCCCTGCCAGAGCCCACTCAGTTGTCTCTCCACCCCCTTTTTCATAGCATGCTCACTGCTATGAAATGGACGATGAACAGGGAACTGGTATTGTGCGCTGCGGTGTCGTAGCGGTGCAGCCACCATATTGATGGCCATTTCCAGACTGCTAGCACAGCGGGATGATTGATCCTGACGGAGGCGGTGGTCTCGTGGCGGTCTGACTCCCACACTCATAATATGACCGACAGACCACCACACTAGTACGGCAGTCCTGTGGACTGCTGTACTCCTAATAAGCCCCTTAGTCTTGGTGGAGTAGGAGTTTAGATTAGTTAGGCTCACAGTTACAATTGGCTGATGTTTTAATATATTTTTACTTAGTGTAGTATGTGTAAGCTTACAATATTGTTATTGTGAAATGTAATGTTACATTATATTTTTTATGATTTTAATGCTTTCTATTGTACTTTTATTTGTTCTTGGATTCTGTTTTTGGGTGGGCTTGTATGGTTTTTCCTTTACATGTTCTTGTTTTCAGATTCCTGAGTTTATTTTTAACCTGATCACATTTTTTTTTTTACTCTACAAAAGGATTAGGGTATTCTTTAACTAGACCTATTTTTTCTTTTTCTTTCTTTTGTTGGTATTCCTGAAGTATTGTGTTTCTTTTATTCCTAATTTTTCGATTTTGGATGGTTTCCTTGAGTTATTGGATTCATATTCTGGAAGTTCTATTTTTCTGTGGTTTATTCTTGCATTTTTTACACTCTATTTTGTCAGTTTTGTTTGGGATTGCATTTTTTAGATCAACATTTTAAGGACCAGCTGAAAGTGTGTTAGGTGTTAGCATTTCATAGTAAGCTGCTTTTATTTTGTTAGTTAAAAGTACACATACTCCGAGTATGTCTGTATTTTTATATTGACCATGCATTGTGTATAATTGACGGAATGGTGGAGAGCAAATGTTAAAAGTGACATCCATTATCCATGTGTTACATTATGTTATGGTAATTAAATTGTTACCAGTAGCGGTAGTAATGGTTTTTGTTTATCTTTATTTTGGTTATCATTTTGTAAAAATATGCATCATAATGAGTGATAGTAAGTGTTGGAGTATGTCTACACCTGCTTATTTTTAGGTACTATTGGAGTTTTTCTGGTTGTTCTACATGTTTTGTCAATTAATCATTTTAGGGCTGTTATTCTAGGGAGATGGCCTATTCTTTGTACGGAAACTTTTGGAATAATCTTTTAAAATATTTTTCCAGTTGGGTCTTTTGACCTCCAGCTGTACTCTTTTAGGTCTTAGATAATATTGCTGACATCTATTTCAGTATTACAATGGTGCAAGTTATGTTTCTTAATGTTTTCAACGATTTCATTTTTATTGGTAGCCAGGCAATAGCATGATTTGAAATAATATATGGTGAATTTTCATTGTGTTTTAACACTGGTGGTACTCTATATAAATATACAATTTATAATTTATTAACACTACCTATTTTTGGATTTGATGTGTTTTGTTCTATCTGACGTGGGATTTAGAGTATAGACAAAATACTTTAATTTATTAATTAAAGCTATTAGGTGAAGTTATATTAGTTGTAATATTTTTACATTAACAGTTAAACTGGCACTCAGGATGTTGTCTATACTTCATTTTAGTTTTAAAACTTTGCTTTCTAGGTTTGTTTGGTATTGGTTTTTTTGGGTCACAGTTTTCTTTTGTGCAGTCTGTGGAGACTAAAAATCTGTTAGCTCTGTTGGTCAATTTATTAATCTAATTTTTTGGTGGCTTTTTATTTTCTTACTTGGTAAAATGTTATTTTTACTTTAATGTTACTTTTGTGCTTTGGTTGATATACCTACTTTCAAGGTGGTGTTTTATGAATTTTGAGAAAATGTTTGTAAGTTTAATTTGATTGGTTGTTAAAGATCAATTTGATTGTTTGCACCATTTATTCTAAACCATAATTAGTGTTTTCATTATTCATGTAATGTACATTAATGTACTTCAACAACGTCAGAACAATTCAACTTCAGGATGTTTAATTAAAATGTATACATTCTGTAACGAATAGTCTTGATTCATGAAGATTGCAACATATAGATTGCTTTTCTAAAATGATAATGGCTTATATGGCGATAAAGCAGAATGTCATGGTATCATGATAGAAAATCATAAGCTACAAGTATGTGTTTGTGTGTATGTGTGTGCTCACGCGCACATGCCAGTGTGTATTTCTGTGACTTTGTAGAGAATGTTAATAAAGATGGGGATAAATATATTCAGGTATAGATCGCAGACTTGGCGAGGCAGTGGTGGAGTGGTGCTATGGTAATTTTCTGATTGGCAGTACTGCCAACAATGTTCCCTCACAGACGTCATACGGATTGTGAAAAATCCAAGCATCACACAAAGAACAAGTGAGGCAAATGAGCCATGTCCATTTAGCTGTAAAATGGTAAGAGTGTGGTATTTATTTGGTGTTGCATTGAGGAATACAGTGTCACAACTATATTACTAAAGCCTTGAGAAGGCCACAAAATTCACACTGATGTGCAGTTTTACTGATAAAACTATATGGCGCACAAAACATTATGTATGGAAAACCAGTTCCAGCAAATAACATTTGCATATCACCAAGTAAAGTGTCTTGCTTTGTTTTAATCCTACTAAAATATTAGTTTCCATCATACTGCAGAATTATAAAAAACAAATGCTCCATTTGTGCATTTCTACCTGCTGCAATATTTTGTTTCCGGTCCAGGGAAGACATGGCTTGGCAGTTCGGGCTGGACTGTTCCCATGAGACACAGGGTCAAGACTGATTTGCATAAAACTGTGTCTGAGCAGGGGTGGCCGCAGTGAGCTAAAGCACGATGATGGATTCAACCCAGATCTGTGACTGGGGGTGAGTGTCTGAAATGTTTCATCCCTCCGTCCATCGTCTCCTTGTGTTTGCTTTTTTCACCCTAAATTGGCAGGGTATGCCCAGACGTCGGTCCCTTGCTGACTTTGCCGCTGGATTCAAGCTACCCTGGCCGATGAGGGCTGTTAGCCCGAAACCGGTCCCAGGATGCTTGTTTCCGGTCCAGGGAAGACATGGCTTGGCAGTTCGGGCTGGACTGTTCCCATGAGGCACAGGGTCAAGACTGATTTGCATAAAGCTGTGTCTGCACTGGGGTGGCGAAGTGAGCTAAAGAACGATGATGGATTCAACCCAGATCTGTGACTGGGGGTGAGTGTCTGAAAAGTTTCAGTGCTCTGTCCATCATCTCCTTGTGTTTGCGATATTTTGAAATATGCTAGGAGTTCATTTACAGGTATTTAAATTCTGTTGTGTGTTAAAAAAAACACCAGACATCTTTACAGCCTTTTCTTTCTCATACCCAGTACCCCAGCAAGATTATCAGATAGTTCACTTAACAGAATCCTCTCACTTTGAAATCAGAGAAAGAAAAGTAAACACCAATCTCCATTTTAAAAGAATAAGCAGCAATTTGCCTGAACACATAGCTTGACATGTGATCTTTGTCTAGGAATGCACAGCTTGTGACATGATAAAAACATATTTCAAAGGCATCTTTACTGGTCATAAACCCTCTGAACTCCAGCATGGTCATTTTGGGGGTGTTTTCTGAAACCAAGTCACCCACCTCCACTGCCAGCACCTATGAGGGAGTGAATAGTTCTGGTAGCCATTATAGGCATTATAAAACGTTTTAGGTATTGCTTGACACAGCATCTGTGAAATCTATTGTTACACTTTAACATGCATCTTTAGTTTCAACTCGGGGGAATATTCCTCTTACACCTTGCTATTGGTTGTTAGGAGGCACACTTCTGTCTCTAAATTGCAAAGTATGATGGACTATTTTACATCTAAGCATAGTCATGTTAGGTCAGGAAAAGAAAACAATGAATATGCAGTAGCTTAAATTGTTGTTTTCCACTCTCAACAGGTACTGCTTATAGCTTCCAGGCATAGTACCAAGTTTTCTCTTTTTTTTTAAGTTTGAGCTTATTTCCACTGGGACTGAGTATTTTTTTCTTTTTAGCTTTCAGCTCTATGCAGCTTTATTTACTGCTTCGGGGGGCAATTGTTTTTTTACTTTTTTATTACGTGGTTGTTTAGCAAGTCTTTAGTATATTACAGCATTTCTTTCTAAGGCATAGAAACCAACATAGGGCTACAGTCCTGTTTTTGTATGTGTCAGATGAACACAGAATGGCAAAGAAGTATACATCATAGCCTTGCGTTTCTTTCTATGTCATAGAAATGAATGCATTACTACAAGAAAGGCTTATTTGCCATCCGACCAATATTTCACATAGAAACAAAAACAGGATTTGAATAGAGGCAAGAGAGTCTACTTATAGTTTGTCTTTCAATCCCCTATGAAACAAAGGGCCTAATTACAAGCCGGTTTGCATTCCGTTTGCACCACGCAATGTGGTATATGCAGGATGCAAACCTTTAGTGAGATTTATGAAACCACGCAAGGTCACTTTGTGTGGCCCTGAGTGGCTCCCTAATACAGGAGTAAAGCAATACAGTGCAAGTCGTTGTGTTGCCTTACCCTGCGTAAGGGAGCTGCAACTTTGGTTTTTAACGTATTCCCAGATCTACCAAAATTGGTAAAGCTGGGAATACGTCTGTTAGAAATGGGATTTCTGGTTGGCTAGGACTTGCGCCTAAGCCTGGCAGAAACCACCACTCTAGTCAGGGCAATGGAGTTACACGCTGAAGATGATCCCTACTCACCCCCTTGGTAGCTTGGCAGGAGCAGTAAGGCTTATCTCAGAGGCAATGTGTAAAGCGTTTGCGCAACACACACACACAGAAGCAACACACTAGGTACAGTACAAAAGGAGCTCCACACAAGGTTGCATAAAAATATACTTTGTATTATACAAAACACATTAGAATTGTAATCACTTGGATACACTGTGCCAACTGGCACTAGGCAATATTTACAGGGGATTATGTACAGGTGACAGGGCCAATTGGGCCACTGTCAGAACCATCACAAGCACAAACAGTAGAAATAATATCGCAACCAGTAACTACTGGCGAAATACTGTATTCAGCATTATATCATATTAGCAACATAAACACATGGTGCATAAATCCTGAGCATAATAGTAGCCTAAAACACAGTATGAATTAGGCAACCACTGTAGGCGTAAGCATCTTAGCATAAACACCGGATGCCTAAGCCCCCTGGGCATATATCATATCAGGGCCTTGCGCCGTACCAATTAAACTGACCCCCAGGCCAACTGGCCTTTTACTGGGGTTCAAATGCCCAATGGCCCTCAAAGTGAGAGCTCGAAACGAGGCCTCTCAAATGGTACCCTTGCTGCTCGGCAGCGAAAACACAGTGCGCAGGTGCGCTGAGGCGTGGGGTGCGACTCACCCCCTCCTTAATGAAAGAAATTGCCCCCAAACGTTGCAGCTGCCCGCACAATCACATGGCAGCTCAGATGGGCACAAAGAAGAACTGGCACCACTGTGCCGTGAGAGCCCTACGTCAGGACTCAGGTAACCAACCTGGCTCCTAACCTGGAATCAGCACTGGCACCTTGGTGCCCCAGGGAGACGCAATGTGGCTCCAGTCACCGACAATGTGCCTCGGGGGAGCCCCACCCACCGGGGCTTTTGTGGTGCCGCTCTCGATACCAACACTGCGCCAGTAAAGCCCCACTCACCGGGGTGCTTCAGGAGTCCTCCCGTCTTCCGTTCTCAGGGCACTGGCACGGTGCCTTCGCCAGCCCTACACACAGACAGGCTTCTCCTGGCTTTTGGGGGCTGACTTCGGCCTCCAACCCAGCCGCAACCACAGGGCTGCCTTCCCTCGGCAGAGGGAGGTGAAACTGGAGCCCACGAGGCTCTGGGGACGCAGTAGGCCCTGCCCACAGTCAGGCAGCCTGAAGCGGGATGGGCTCCCGCTATCAAGGAAACATCAATGCGGGGTAGGCGCCCGTTCTCAGGAGCACGAACCAGCGGGTTGGGCGCCCACTTTTTTAATAGGCATGAAAGCGGGGTGGACTCCCGCTCCTCTGCACAAATGCAGGGGAATCCCCACGTCGGGAATCCCTCAAAGCACGTCACAGCTGCGAAGCTCCAGCGCTCTTCTCCAGGGGTGAGAATTCAGCGCTCACAAGGCGCTAAGCCCACAGATTCAGGGCAAAGGCTGGGCCCAGGCAGGCCAGCTCACAGGGCCCTCCAGCAGGGAGGCAGTCCCTCATGGCGGTTCCTCTTGGGGCCCAGCAGCAGCAAGTCCACAGGAAACCCAAAAGCACAACATTTTCATGGGGTCACAGCAGCTATATTTATACCAACATTTGCTTTGTCTGCCCTGGCACAGGGCTTGGGGGAACCAGCCTAAACTGGTTCTGGGAGGATTTTGAGCACTTTGTTGACAAGGCTCCTCTTCCCCTTTGTCAGGTGGGGGCTCATCATCAGACATACCACGGGGGGCGGAGCCAGCATTCACATAGACAGGTACATACCTATTCAGGGTCAGGGGACTACTCCTCCCACTACTCAAATGCTGATGTCCCATTCAGCCTAGTGCTGACTCACCCTGCCCTCCCTGGAGCCACACACACCTCACCAGTCCCTGTCACTCAAACGCCAGGCATGCAAATCCACCTCAGGCAGGCAGACACATAGCACACAGAAATGCCAACTTTTAAAAGTGGCATTTCTAAAATAGTTATAATAAATCTGTGCACACCATTGCGTAGCATTTATTATCACTTTTCCAAATATACCAACTTGACCACGCTGCTCCTCTCATATCAGGAATTACCACTGAAACACTTATCAGGGAATCCCCAATGCATTCCTATGGGAGGGCAGCCCTATAGCAGTGAGAAACCAAAATGGCTGTTTGTCACTACCAGGACATGTCACACACTTAAGGTACATGTCCTACCTTCTACCTACAATGCACCCTGCCCGTAGAGCTAGCTAGGGCCTACCTTAGTGGTGACTGACATGTAAAAAGGGGGTCACAGACATGGCACACACTTTAGGTGCCACGCCACAGCGGCAGTAATAGTGCGCGCTCAGGCCCTGCAATGGCAGAGGCCTGGAATAGGTTTGGAGGCTACTTTGGTGGGTGGCGCAATCAGCCCTGCAAGCTCACCAGTTGCATTTAATTTACCAGCCCTGGGTACATGAGATACCTCTTTACAAGGGACCGACAGGTTAATTAAATATCCCAAACAGGTGTAGACCAATCTTACCATATTTTACCACAGAGAGCACACACACTTTACACTGGACAGCAGTGCTAAAGTGCCCAGAGTCCTAGAACCACCAACACCATGTCAGAAAAAAGGCTAGGAGGAAGGCAAAAAGTTCAGGGATGACCCTGTAAAAAGGGGCAAATCCAACAGCGCCAAAAAGATATGCCTTTCCCGGTATGCATAACGAGGAGAAATATCTTAATTTCTTCTTGTTACTTTCTCTTTCTATGTGTGCTGCATTTGCAGGATTTTTTTTAATACAGGAAGTTGTCCCTTTCTGTACAAAAACAATCCTGCATGCAACGAGGGACCCTTGCATCATGGAGCAAGGGTGCCTGCATTGGTGCTACGCAGCTAAAAGGGCCCCCGCACAGCGGAAAAGGCAGGAATTTTCCGTATTGCCTTAAATACAGCGCATTCCTGCCCTTTCCCTGTCATGATGTGCAGTGCAACATGATAGCATGCTTCATTGCATGACATTCCTGTGAATAGGCCCCCAAATATCCAAATGGCACTTCAATAGGTCTGGTGTTAGTATGCTAATGATTATAATCTCATCATTCAGAAATGTGCACTCCTGTATTTACCCACATTGCAATTTTAAAGTCAGACTTATGGGCGTTGCCATTGCTTGTTTGCAAGAACAGGAAAGTAGTAGCCTATTTTCAGAATATTTTTTCTACATATTTTCAATTTTAATAGATTATTTAATTCTTGTCATATCCATTAAATCATTATGCATGACGCCCTACACCAGTGATGACCCATTAGATTACGTCTCAAAAATATGAATCACATACATTTTACATCCAGACATATGCCCTACTTTTTTACAGAACAATGCTCCAAAAAATCTTCCAGTCAGGCTGAGTTTTGAGATTGAACCAAGAAATGTATTTTTATGTACTATGGTTGAGAATCCACAACAACTATTACAAGTATGGCCCCGCAATGGCAAGCCAGGCTCCTATCCTTGGCCAAACCTCGTTTTGATGTGGGCAAGATAAACACTTCGGCCCTGATTCTGATTGAAACATGCCAAATACTGATGGAGCGGAAATTTAAATTATTTGTAGGGGTGTATTATAATCACACATAGAACGCGTCTACATATTATCTTGCAAATTATGTTAACATGAGTTATTAGAATGTTTTAACCGTATTAATGCATTTATGCGGAATGCTTTAGTTTATGGATAAGTTTCATGGAGAAATAAAGTAGGAAATAAATGTAACTAGTAGAAAATATTAACATGTAAAACTTGTGATAGGAAACTGACACTACTCACATATTAAATGTGTTTGACACTTGATATTTCTATAAGTAGGTAAATGTATTAGTTGAAATACTATGATGATTCTGCGAATTGTAATGTTTAAAATGAAATTTTTTTTGTTAGCTGAAGTCACAGGGCCGATTCACCGAACTAACTTAAGACAAAATCCTAAACTTACTACCATTTTGGTATTCACAGAAGGCACTTACTCATTTTGGTATTCACAGAAGGCACTTACTCATTTCGGTATTCACAGAAGTTAGGAGTCCTAACTTTAGGACTCCTAAATGCCTTCTGTGAATACCGAAGTTCTTAAAATTAGGATTTTTCTCAGTTTAGGAGTTGTAAAGTTAGGACTCCTATCTTTAGGACTCCTAAATGCCTTCTGTGAATACCGAAAGTCTTAAAGTTAGGATTTTTCTCAGTTTAGGAGTAGTAAAGTTAGGACTCCTAACTTTAGTACTCCTGAATGCCTTCTGCGAATACCGAAAGTCTTAAAATTAGGATTTTTCTCAGTTTAGGGAAATGCCTGATGCCTAGTACAGACAGTCCACCTTGCAGCCATTACTTTTTATATACTTTTCAGTGTCGCCCTAAGTGGGATTGGTATGCACAGACATGGGTCCAGTGCACACTGTGTCAATGGAATCAAGCTATACTTGGCTGATGAGACCTAACTAGGATGAAGAATGGTGCTTCTTGTAGTCTGGTGAGAGTAGGTTCTGGATGTCCTTCTGGCCTGGCCTGTTCCCACTGCAAGACGGATTTTTATAGAGCTGTGTCAAACCTGAGATGGCAATATAATGATGGACTAAGTAATTACCAGTGTCTGAGATTAATTCAGGCATTCAATCCATCACCTTTTTGAATAATTTTACATGCTTCTAGGTAGGCACACAAGTTCAGCACAAGGGAGAAAGGGTTTTTTGATCTTGGATTTTAGCAACGAGGTTCGCTCTGGGATTGTTTGCAGCAGTATAAAAAAAACGACTAAAAATGTGGGTAGAGTTGTTCCTGGAAACATTTATCAAATATGTTAAGGACGAGCCAGGAGTCGAACTCACTCCTTACCCAGTGCTAACAATAAATGTAACAACTCAAAGCACCCTCCTCAGAACGATTTCTGGACTAGTGAAAGAAAAGTAGAAGACTGCACTGGTTGTTTGAGACCTGTGAAGAGACCTGAAGGAGTAGGCCTGCTCCAACCTGTATACAGGGCAATGAAGTGGACTTCAAGGGTCAGGTTATTGACCTCCTATGAGGCTACCAAGACACACCAAGCTGCAAGAGGCCTTTTTCCCTGAAGTTCCCAGCTAACCAGTAGCAACTGCACCAGACCTGGACCCTGGTGTTGGCCTCTGCTGGAGTGAGTCTTTCACCCCCTAAAATGATGTTCTCCAGATCAGTGGGCCATTGGCTATGTCTAACTGGACATGTGTCAACATCTCTGAAAAGTTGGGACTTCAGACCTCCAGAGGACTGGTACCAACCACCCAAGCTAGTCTGCTAAATGGGCGATTTTGATGGACTAAAGAAACAGGGTTTTACTGCTTTGAGTTTCTCTGGATCAGCAAATCAATTTTAGCGGGCCCTTAGCGAGAAGGTCTCTGGCGTCAAGAAACCCATCATCGGATACAGCCCTAGAAAAAGAGACTAAGGGCCTGATTTAAACTTTGGCATAAAAGGGTAATTTGTTGCAACAGCGACTGAATACCCTCTCTGCTAAAGTAAAGTTCATTCTGCCTCATTTAGGGATGGCGGGAACTTAATTATGTAGACTGTGAAGACCACTCTGTCTCTGTCGCCACGGGTGTAGCGGATGGTTGGCCTCGGACCCCTCAGCATTTCTAACCGGGAAAGACCGCTGGCGACCTTAGGAGGAGGCTATGGTGGAGGAACTCTACGGTACACAGCATCGCGGAAGTGGAGCCCCGGCCCCCACACGGAGCGAGAAGGCAGGAGTGTGGGTGTACGAGCCTGCAAGTCGCACCACGTCTGCACGGGCCAAGGAGAGGGGAGTGCCCACGTTGGACGTCAGACGGACCGGCAGAGACACAGCGAAAGCGCATTTCTTCCCGCATGGTTGGGACGGCGGTAGGAGACGATAGCAGGCGATACGTTTCCCCGCCCCCAAATCGCAGCACATAACGACGGTGAATGTGCATAAAGCGAACAGTGTATTGTGCATCTAGTCTTTGTTTGGGGGCATACAATAAATACAATAAATCCACAGCAGTCCTACTGCAAAGCCACGATCTTCAAGGACAGACCCAGCAGTAGCATGCAGTTCCCTCAGGCATGTTATACATCTGATGCCTGCACGGTACTGTTTCAATTATCGAGCACCTTTATTTATTTTTCATTGTAATCTAAGCTAACAGGCAATACCCCTCGGCCACCCACTCGCAAAATGGCCATCCACTGAAACAACAAGGGCAAGTGGTCCACCTACGGACACTGGCTGCCCCTGTAATAATAACAGCTCAAGCACAACTGAAAGAGGCCTATCAACTAAAATAAGGAAACGAAAAGGAAACAAGCTATTGCACAGCTCACTGAAAGAGACAAAGGACTACATAGTTAGCAAGGAGTCTCCTTGTCAGTGGAGGCGGCCATCTTAGAACGACTCCCATACGTATGTATGTATGTATGTGTGTTCTTATATAGCGCTCGACTTACCCTTGGTTGCATTGGGAACCCGTCCTGGCTTTTCCCTGTGAGATAACCCGTACTGGGCATCCCCAAGGTGAAAGCCAGGCATCCCGCCGCGGGGGGTCCGTAGTGGAGATTAAGCAAGCTATTGCCCAGAGTTGCAGAGTGTGAACCCATGATTCGAGTAGGCACCGAAGTGAGAATTATCGAGTCCGTGGACACCTGGGCTCAGACCCTGCTGCGTCGGGAATTGAACCCTGGTCCTGGGTCTGACCTCTGCTTCAGGGTATGCCTCCTCTAACCAGTGAGCCACACTTCTCCAAACAAGGGTATAACTTATATCCTTTGACCATTGACCGACCTACCCCCGCGTTACAGGGCGGATTCTTCAGGTAAACCTTTTTGCTTATTAAATTCCGTACTCTGCATAACCTGCCACCTTTCTCTCCCCACTGTCATCACCATTGGTGCACTCATTTAGGGCTCTTATACGCCATATCATGGAACTCACAGGCACACACACCTACACCATCATTTACCCCCCCAACTTATCTAAAAAAGCAGCCAAACGCTTTAAACACAATCTCATAAAACTTCATCCTGAAACACCCATCGCTGATCCCTACTTCTCAATGCACAACGGGCACACTACTACTGATATCATTTTTCATACGAAACGAAGAGCGCAATGGAGGAAAGCCTTCCTTACCTTATTTACGATCTCCTCCACTAGGAAATCCGCTCACGGTCTAGTTATTTACCTCTCACATTCCCAGCTCTTTCACGCGACGGCAACTATCACCATCTACAATAACGGCACCATCCTCATGCAAGCCACGGACCACAATTTAAACCTCCTGGATAGCATCTTCCCCATTATTAAAGAGCAAGTGTCGAAATCCCAAACTGTTACCCAGGTCATCTGCACCATAACCACACAAAGCACTCCAGCATCGCCCTCCACTGACAGCCAGGTCACAGCACCATCCCCACCTCTACCTCCATCCGATTCAGACGCTACTTCCACCCAGACTACCCTGGACTACAACACGCAGCACATCATCCTATCAAACACTCCACCCAACCTTGATCCGGTATGCCAACCTAGCACTACCGCGGTAGCACACACACAAATCACAGATAACCAATCCCCCTTATGCTCGAGCATAGTTGTCCCACTTGCCAACATACTCACCCCCATAACCAATACTCCAGCTACCCCATCGCCGTTACCCTCTGTGACTCCTTGCACAGATAGCCCTCAGTTCAGCCCAACACACCCGGTTCAAGTGTCAGAACATAATAATACTTTCCATCCCCACGTTGAGGATATACCACCACCAGAGCTCCTTCTGTCCCTAAGTACACCTCCTACACCCTCTTCCCAGCCTTCCACATCAACAGCTCAACCTTCCACATCCCCTCATCATCCTCTCGCGCCTGCTACACCTCCTCCCACACCACCCATACCTGCACTAGCCCACAAACCCGACCAAACCCCAACGCACCCAGTCACATCCACATTACAGACCATAACACCACTCTTCAACACCCCTGACCCTAGACTCGATGAGATCATGAGTGCATTACATCAAATCAAAGAAGAACTCCAAGCATTTAAGGAGTTGCTTTCTAAACAACCATGGCTCACTAGAATTACAAGACAGCCCAATGCTAGCGGGCCCTTGATGCACCCAACAAACACCTCTATTCCGTTCTTACCCGGCTGGAAATCAGTTCCCGCCATTAATAATCCAACCCGCCCACGCCGAAGCACCAATTCGCTTTCAGAGTTGGATCTACTATCTCTACTGCACTCATATGCCCCTGCCCTCACGAACCCTATCACGCCCTTGACAATGACCATTCCAACGATCCCCCTCAACCCACACAGGCCCATCAAACATAACATTAGAGGTATCATGGACAACAACCTAAAAAGAGTCCCCCTCACCCAAGAACCTACTTCATCCCTCATCACGCCCTGCATCAAATGCATCCTCTTAAATTGTAGATCGGCTGCTAGACACGCAGCAGATATAGCCGACCTCATTCTCGCACAAGATCTCGACTGATACTGCTTACTGAAACTTGGCTAAATGAATCCTCCTCTCCTGTCATTGACATACTAGTACCTCCTAACTATGTCATCATCAGATTGGATAGAACTGATAAAACAGGCGGGGGCATCGCTTGTATACACAGGAGTAGTATATCAGTAAACAGATCACTTACCCCAGTATTCCCTTCCTGCGAATACATATGCCTCAACATCACCAGAAATGACAAACCACTTTGCTCCTTACACACTATATATCATCCACCAGGTGGCAACCTGGCCTTCATTGAGCACGTCATGGACATAATATCAACAAACACCGGGCGCCAAAATACACAAATATTCTTAGGCGACTTCAATCTCCACTGGAACGACCACAAGGATGTAATGGTGAATAGCCTCAAAAACTTCTTAGAGGACCTAGACCTTACCCAAATATGCAACAGCCCCACACACGACAAAGGCTCAATACTGGATATAATAATCTCAAAAAGAGATTGCACTCAGCTAGACTCGATCCAACCTTGTGACTGGTCAGATCATCATATCATTACCTTCTTTATCAAGGAAGTAGTGAAACTGAACTTGATGCAATCCACAAGACCTAAAGTCTGGAAAAGAGATACAAAAAAAATAAACCCTAACACCTTCCCATCGTCCAGTTACAACCTACTCCTGCCTCCCACGGGATCGTCGGAAGTCCATGACCTTACCAATCACTACCTTAATACCATGACCAGGATAATAAATGAGGTAGCCCCCCTGCAACTAAAGAGAGCCTCCATAAAGGACTCCAAACCATGGTACAATGGCACGCTCAACAATGACAGACGCTCTCTCCGAGCCTCGGACCGCACCTGGAGGTCAACTCCTTCAGCCAACCACCTAAATACACTAAGGCAAAAGAGAAACGCATACTTCAGAAAGATCAAGCGCACTAAAGCAGAATTCTTCAGCCACCAACTAGACCAGGCTAGAAATCGTCCCAAAAAACTCTTCGAACTAATCAAAACCCAATGTAAGGACACCCCTCAACGTCCACAACTCTTAGTTTGCCGGCAACCCAAATGTGAAGAATTCTCTGCCTTCTTCACTCTGAAGACAGATAATATCAAGATGGACCTCCTCAATGGTCTAACCCTACACATGGGATCGCACACGAAGTCCTCCCCTGAAATACCAATTGCACTGTACTACTTCCCATCACAGCCTAACCTTAAAAACGACGCCAACTGGTCATCCTTTTCGACATACTCCGAAGAAGCGATAAGTAAAATACTTGGGGACAAGAACCCTGCCAATCACTTTGCCGATCCTCTATCCGCAAACGCCGTTAAAGACCTAACACCACTACTTCTGCCCCTCTGGACTAAGATCATAAACAGTTCACTTCAACAAGGCTGCATCCCAGACACCCTCAAAATGGGGCAGGTCTCACCCATTCTAAAGAAACCCACGGCGGACCCGACAGACCTAAACAACTATCGCCCTATCTCCAACATCCCCACACTAGCCAAACTCTTGGAAAAATGTGTACACCTCCAACTGACAAGGCATATTGACCACTTTGACTTGCTGAATAAATACCAATCAGGATTCCGAGCAGGTTACAGTACTGAATCAGCCATGACACACATAATTGATGACGCGCTACAAATCCTGGATCAAAACGGAGCCTGCCTACTCATCCTGCTAGACTTATCCTCAGCTTTTGATACCGTCAAGCACGAGAACCTGTTGGATCTCCTGAAGCATAGAATGGGCTTATCAGTTGCAGTGTTAAACTGGTGTACCTCATTTCTCCAAAATCGAACACAACAATTCAAGGCCAACAACACCATGTCAAAACCCGAACCAGTTACACTTGGAGTACCGCAAGGGTCTTCTCTATCCCCGACTTTGTTTAACCTGTTCATGGAACCCCTCTGAGGTTCTGGACTTTTTAAGAGTCCAGAGGTGTCAGGGAAACAACACCCAAAGACCCCTGAGTTCCTTCCTGCCTTGGTGCACAAATAAACAGAGACACGGGCTTCTCGATGGTGGCGTCAAAGACCAAGGTTTACTTACTGCAGAAGTCATAGGAACCACACAGAGGCAGAATCTACGAGACTGTTAAATTGCAAGAAGTGGGTTGCTCCTTAAATACACAAAATATGTCTTTAGGCAACATTACACGAATATTTCTCATGCCCAACCCGGTATCCAAAACAGACAATAAACATACATCAAACAATAATTAGTCGTAGGTTTTCGGTATTCGATCAAGTCTCCTTGTCAGTTTTCCATTCTTTGCCCGATCCTCCCCATCATAAAAATCGTATCCTCCCCATTGTAAAAGCCCAGAAGGAGAGGAGCAGAGCCAGGTGCAAGGGATAGAAAAGTAGGATAAGAGGTGTTTATGGGTCGTAAACGGGCATGGCTACCGTATTCGGCCTCTCAATCAGGACAATGGACACGAGAACCAGTATAGCAGGATTGGCCTCAGGCAGGGGAGGCAGCTTGATTCTGCCTAGTCACGCAGTGTCAGTTTTTCTCGGGGTTTGAGCTTACGTGTCCTTAACGAGGGGATTCTGCCGGGGTCATCACTCGTCCATTGACTATGTGAGGGCAAGAAACAAAATGGATGCCGTATCTAAAATGGATGTCATGATTTAGCAACAGAATGACCTATTTCTCAGTGAATTCATGCTCGTTGCGCAGCGAAAACACTGTCATGCATATAATGGATCATTTACGGTTCCTTGGTACTAAAATCGTGCCAGTACTACGATACCGAATACACGGGTTCGGATCTCTACAGAACCTCAGACCGTCCTTTTGCCCTTACATAGGCAATAGCTCACTCTATATCAGAGTCCATCTCTATGTTCATCAGGTCACTGATATGTTGTTGGAGCATTATTCTATCTCGTGGCGTATCTCCAAAAACAGTTGGTCTTCTTATGCATGTTGAAACACAAAGGCCACACAAGGCAGGACCACACTGAACAATGAGACAGCATGAGAATAAAAATACCAATGCAACACCAGTGACTATCAGAACCTTCCATCCCCATGCAGATAACAGGCTCCAGAACCATCCCATTAGTGACCAGTTACCTTCCTCTACATGAATAGAGTCAGAGATTTTGTGTAACTTAGAAATAGCCTTATATACCGTTGGCGCATTATCTGGGATAAAAACACAGCAACTCGATTGGATCATCTTACATACCCCATCTCGATCTGCAAGTAATACATCAAGGACCATACGGTTCTGTAACGTCATGAGGCGATCCGCTTGAAGCTCAGCTGTCAGATTACTAAGGGCACCCGCAGTTTCGGTAATAGTGGATTCAACTACCCGTGTTAGTTGACGTAAGTTTCTACTGTTGGCCATAGGCCCCCAGAACGGAAGGAAACCTTTGAAGAAGTCTCCTGCCTCTTGGCCAGCAGTATCTTCCTTATTGAAAACACCTCTCACAACTCTAGTTTTGTGATAATCCGGTGCAGCAGTGTATGTCGGAGGCAACAGTTGAGCGATATAACATGAGCCTGAAAAGTCAGCAGGCAGCCATGTATATGCTCTGTCTTGGCAAACAAAATAGGTGCCCTTAGCAGCTAAAAATGCAGGGGAAGACTGTGACGGGAAAACGTGTGTTTCGGTACAGTCGCTCTTCCCTAGTCGAGCTTTCGGATTCCTCCCATTTCCTTGCAAACAGACCTGACCTTGGTGGGGTACGACCCAGATTGGAGTCAAGCTTTTACGTTTGTTCTCACCCAAAGTAATGCCATATTCCGTAACGTTCCAACCCATGTAAACTTGCAATTCATCCTTGGGAATAAACGGAGTGTTATTGACATCTCTAACCATGTCAGTAATTCCCTTTACCAAGGCTCTATTAGCGGAGTTATACCTAGTGGAACGTGGAGGTCGTGGGGGATAGGTCTCTAGGGCATAGGCGAACATGGTCTGAAATACCCAGAATGATCCATTATACCTAAAGGGCAGAACCAGATAAGGGATACCCTTGTCCATGGTATGTGGTATCAAACCACACACCCAGCAGTTTGTTGTGTTAACCACTAGTTGATGTTGGTGCAAGAGCTGAATGAAAGTGTTATTTATAAACTCGGAGCGTCGAGCTTGCTCATGGGCAGGAAAAGGATGGAAAGAATGAAGAGAAACAACAGTCGGAGAAACAGAAACATGGGGAGATACTGTAGATGTAACAGGTGCAAAGATCAATTGAATACCAAAAATAATTCCGCCTGCCAGAGTTATTAAAACAATCAGAAGTGTCAGAGCACATTGCATTAGAAAACATTTGCTATACAATATTTTATATAGTTTTGTCTTGCGAGCATTTATGACGTAAGCCCGTCGCAGTTCAGGAAGCTCCATCTTCTACAACCGTTCGCAACCGATGGTTTGTACCTGTTAAAAAATTGCCTCTGTCTACCCTGGGAGTTCCCAAAATAAACAGAAGAAATCGACCTTGTGTCTGGTTCCCTGCAAGTTAAAACAAGGCACACGTTACGACCCTACGGTAACCCAGATGGCAAGGTGAGGGAACAACAAAAACAAAAAGGATAAAAATTATAGAGCGAACTTCCTGACTGAATGGAATGCGATAAGATCAAAACAGTTTTCAAATAGAAAGGTAATTATGCAATGTCATTGGTTCATAAAATGAGAACGTAGGTTATATCTGTATTTCCCGGGTCTTGTCTGATCTTGAAACAATTGTTCTATAGGTACAGTAATGTTCGAGTCCACAGGTGACGAATGTTCGCCTTGTATGACACTCTGTTCAGGGTTCAAAAGCACAGTTCCTGGTGAGGTATCAGAGTTCTGTGTTTCAGTTCGTTTGTCCGTTATGTACTCTGCATCACTGAAGGGAATGAGCCTAGGAACAGGTTCTGTCTCTGATGCACCAAATCCCTGTCTAACCCAGTTGTCGTAGGGGAGTGGGAGAGGGACACGCTTCGTATGGCTAGCGTGCACCCAATTCTTCCTTCCAGCTAGGCGTACAGCAGTTCTTGTTGCCAGGAGCACTTGGAACGGGCCCACGAATCTTGGCTGGAGGTTCCAGGTTCGTTCAAAATTCCGCACCACAACTTGATCACCGGGTTTCAATGTGTGGCCTGGACTCTCTGGCTGTTTAGGCAAGGATTCGAATACCTGTTGATGAATAAGGCTCAATTTAGCAGTCAGATCAAAAAGGTAATCAATCAACATAGGATATTCGATCTGTTTGAATTCCTTTGGCCTGGGGACTCCCCAAACATTAGCAGGACGACCGAACACAATCTCATATGGGCTAAGCCCTACTCGAGAGTGTACAGTTGCTCTGGTGGACAGTAAAGCTAAAGGCAGTGCGTCTGGCCAAGATAGACCAGTGGAAGCTTGAATTTTAGCAAGTTTCAGCTTCAAGGTACCATTGTACCCTTCAACCAAGCCTGCTGATTGTGGGTGATTCGCACTGTGGAATTACTGGACGATTCCCAGACCCGCACACACACTCTTCATAACTTTCCCTACAAACTCACTTCCATTGTCCGACCAAACAATCCGTGGCATACCATATCTGGGGAAGTACTCTTTGAGGAGGATTTTGGCAGTGGACATAGCAGTGTTATCCTTTAATGGATATGCCTCAATCCATCTTAAAAAGGCACAGACTACCACTAGGACATATTTAAGATTGTTACACCTGGCCATGTGGATAAAATCCAACTGAATCACTTCAAAGGGACAAGAAGGGGGAGCAAAGTGACCAACTGGGGTTGGGGTTCCCTTGCCAGGATTATGCATTAGGCATATCACGCAATTTTTCACCACTCTTTCCGCACATTTAGTAATTCCATCATTCTTCCATACTGGAGCTAACAGTTTACAGATCCCTTTCGAACTAATGTGCGCCGATCCATGCGCCATCGTGACTACCGCAAGCACATACGCATCAGGTAACATCCAACGTTGAAGTTCAGACAGATCAACCCAACATCCACTCGAATCCATTTTACCCGTTTTCTCCCTCCATGCATTTTTCTCATTTTCAGTTGCTTCATTCTGGATTGCCTTCACACTTTCAATCGTATTCTCACACATTCCTGATTCAGCAATCTATCATGCAGACGTTTCAACGTACATTCGGCTCATCATGTTCTTGGCCGTCTCTTTGGCGACCTCATCAGCAAACGCATTCCCACGGCCAACATCATCCGTAATCTTTCGATGTGCACTGCACTTCACAATCGCCACTTTGTTCGGTAGGGTCAGAGATTCCAATAGATCACTGACTAACTGTCCATGTTGGATCTTAGTCCCATGGGACGTGAGAAAACCTCTTTCTTTCCAAAGACGTCCAAAGCTATGTGCTACGCCGAAGGCGTATTGGCTATCAGTAAACACATTCACTCTCTTTCCCTCAGCTAAAACACACGCTCTTGTTAGTGCAATTAATTCTGCTGCCTGAGCAGAATTCTGACTCACTCTTGCGGTCTCCACAATCGTACTCAAAGTCGTAACTGCATACGCGGCCGTCACATCACCATTCTGTAGTTTAAAACATGACCCATCGACGTACAAAGTGCCATCTGGATCTAGTAACGGAGTATCTTTTAAGTCAATCCTACCTTTTGTCTCTTCCTCAGTTCTAAAACAACAATCATGAGGCTCTGAATCACTCGACTCTTGGGTAGTCGGCAACAGCGTTGCTGGATTCAATATGCATCGCTTGATCTGAATGTGACTTGCCAACAGTGTCAGCTCATAGCCTGATAGTCTAGCACTGGTGAGGTGCTGAGTTTTCGTTCGATTCATGAGTGTGTCCACAGCATGTGGAACCATGACTACTAACATGTTGTTCATGACTAGTCCAGCAGACTGTCGAATAGACACTGCAGCTGCTGCTGTAGCTCTCAAACAACTTGGCAACGCTCTGGCTACCGGGTCTAATGTGGATGAGAAATACGCACAAGGTCGCTGTTTGTCACCAAATTGTTGCGTTAATACACTCAATGCACAACCTTCTCTTTCATGGACATATAGTGTAAACGGCTTACTGTAGTCAGGAGTACCCAACACAGGAGCTGAACACAGCGCATCACGTAAGTCGGAGAAGCTCTGTTGACATTCATCCGACCATGGCAAAGGGCTCGGAACACCTTTTCCAGTCAGGGCTACCAATGGTTTTGACATGAGAGAAAAATTTGGGATCCATTGCCTGCAGTATGACGTAATACCCAAAAACGCACGCACTTCTCTCTGTGTGCTTGGTACAGTCATCTGTGAAATTGCTTTGATTCTCTCTGGGGTCAACCTTCTTCCCTCCTTTGACAAAAGATGACCTAAGTAGGTCACTTCTTGGCAACAATATTGCAGTTTAGAAGGGGAAACCTTGTGATGTAAGTCGGACAAATGACGTAATAAAGAAATTGTAGCTGTTTAGCAAGTTTCCTTGTCATCGGCGGCCAGTAAAAGATCATCTACATATTGAATCAGAGCAACACCAGGAGGAAGTACAAGAGCATCTAATTGACTTTTCAATGCTTGGCTGTAAATTGAAGGGCTCTCACAATAGCCATGCGGAGCGCGCTTGAACCTGAAACTGCGACCTCCTAAGGAGAAACCAAAAATGTCTCTACTTTCCTTGACTATCGGAATGCTGAAAAAGGCATTCTTCAAGTCGATCACTGTAAACCATGAGGCTGAGGCAGGAATCAACGTCAATAATGCAGTGATATCTGGTACCACAGGAAACTGCGGAATCACTATTTTGTTAACCTCTCTGAGGTCAATCACAAATCTGTATATTGGAGGTTTGGAAGGGTCCGTGCGTTTTAAAATCGGTAGAACAAGACTATTGCAGACATTTCCTCTAGTTTCCTCTATCACATCTTTCTGTATTAAGTCTTTCACGATCAGTAAAAGTGCACGTTCACCTTCATTTGAAATCCGATACTGTGGGATTCGTGTGAATCTAACATTCGCTTTCAGACTTACCACATAAGGGGAAATTTCCAAAAGGCATACATCGTTAGGACCAGTCGCCCAAAGAGTATCAGGGAGAGAACGCAGCTCCGGTGGGAGCTTATCCATCGACATGTACATTGGAGAAATGACTCTCTTGCCTAATGTGAGCTGCACTCCCGAAGGAGAACAGTACAGTGTCGCATGCAAGCGTTTCAACAGATCTAAACCAAGCAGATTCTCATTACAACCGGTTGTTAGGATAAGGGGTGCTTCTAGTTCGCATGGCCCAACAGAGATTGACAAAGGACTAGAAACAGGATTGTGAACAGGGGCGCCTGAGAAACCTACTGAAGTGTTCATTAAGCCAGACAAAGGTGCGCCAGGGAGTTTCGCATGCATAATTGAACTTTTTGCCGCACCAGTATCCAACAGAAACGGTTCGACCACACCTGATGTAACTACTGCGACATAAGGTCCACTCTGATCAACTGGAACTGATACTACTCCCTCTCTTTGCCTGTGGCTGTCCTAGTACTCGCTTCTCTGAATCTCTTCATTATTTTCATAGTAATCCTCAACATGATACTGTGAAGATCTACCTAGTTGCGTAAGTTGTACATTCCGCTGATCGAAATAATTTGATGGGCGATCAAATTGTGGAGTCATTGTACCACGTCCTCTACCTCTAGGAGCTTGCATAAACCCGCCATTACCTCTCTGAGCTGGGACACCACTGGTCTGCGCGTGGAGTATTGGACACTCGTTCTTACAATGGCCCTCCTTTTTACAATAGGCACACTGATTCCATGCTAACTGTTGTCGAGGGAATCCATAATTAAATCTTTGGGACTTCCCTTGTTGGGATTGTGGCTGGTGCTGAAACTGGGGTCGCTGCTGTGAATCTGACTGATTCAGGCGAGGCGGATACGCTTGTTGCAATAGTACTTTAGTCTTCAAATCTTTTGTCTTCTTTTCTGACTTTTCCTTTTCTTCTTTCTCTCTATTCTCGTAATACTGAGCAGTTGCGAGTATCTGTGCTGTCGTCGACACTGCCCATGCACTCTCAGAATCTTTTAACTTTTTACTAAGCTCAGGTAGTAAATTAAACACGAACTTGTCGACAAACAACCTCTGACCTCCCTCAGTACTCATATCTTGCCCACTGTGATCTACGAAGGTCTCTTCAAATCTAGTGAAGAAGTCAGAGACGCTTTCATCCTTCTTCTGCTTGCATGCTGATAGTTTATCCCAATTCACCCGTAACGCTGGCATCAGCGTTTTCATTAGGTTAATTATTCTGCCAGGTAAAGCAGCAATCAGAGGCTCAGGTTTAGCACCACCAACTTGTTGCGCGTCTGCCGCTATAATAGCTGGCCAATCACCCCCCAGGGCGACTGGGTGGTTCTCTTGCCGAATCTTGGCCCATATAGGCTGTGGCACTACATTGCCAAATAGCATTTCAATGTCTGCCAAATTCATGACACACGCTTGAACTGTCTGCGTTAACTCTTTATAATAACCAGCAGGATTTTTACGCGGGTCCGGCAACGCTTGTTTTACTGCTAATACTTCGGCCCGCTTCCAAGGGATGTGTATCCACACTCTATGGAAATGTGCCGGAGCAGCTGCAATACCATTAACCGCATCAGCTTGAACTGCTTCGCGCCATATGGGTGGAACTTCCCTCATCGGATATTGACCTCGTCTTTTCCTAGTAATCGGTGAACCATCAGAGGCCCTTGGTGCTCGAAGAGGAGAATCATCCCTATAGGCTAAAATCAGTTCTATCGCATCCCTTACTTCTGAACCTATCACCATTCCTGCGGCAAACTTTTGCTGAACATTTATCAAATCAGAGGGGATGGAATCTAAGTCATCATCATCCCATTCCTCACGCACAAGAGAACACATCACGTCAAAAACATAACGTTGAGTTGGTTCATTCCATTGCATTAAGGTATCTAACACTCTTCGTGCATCATACTTCGCGGCTTTCGACATCCACCTAAGAGCTGTCGAATCTAACATTTCTCGTTCCTGGGGACCAGGAAGCTGGCTACGTCTCTGCGTAGAGTCAGAAACGGGGGTCCCAATTAAAGACCTGTAGAGAGGAGTTAAGATATTAGTTACAGAATCGGTTATTTTCCGACGAACAGAAAGCGGAGTCAGAATGTTTACAGGGTTCGGGAACAGGGCAGCTGGAGCAGATGAAATAGTAAGGGTGGGAGTAGTAGGTAAAGCAGTTTGCGAAACGACAGGCAAAGGCGGAATAGGCGACCCAGGAAGAGGGGGTGCCGAGGGAACATTAACCACAGGAAGGACAGGAGCTGGAATCAAAGGAAGTGGAGCACCTATTCCAGGCTGACCAGCAGCTGGCTGTACAACAGGTAGTAACTGTGGTGCTGTAATACCCTGTGCATACGGTGGAGGTGATCTCAACAGGTAAGACAACAGAGGATCCTTTTCATGGTCCTCTATCGGCTTAGCAGGACAAGATGACAATACAGGGTAGCATTTATCAATCGCCAAATTATGTTTTCTATTCGCCATCTCCATTGCTTTCTCAGTCTCGTTGACATGCAACTGCCTAGCAGACTCCATTAAAGTCAACCCTTTCTCTTTCTGTTCCTTCTTCGTCTTCCTAATTTCTCTCTGTTTGGCTTCTTTACGCCACACGCGAAAAGAATCGAACATTGCCGGCCGGGCTTTCTTTTTAAACAACTTCATTTCTAGATTGTCTAGAATTTCAACTTCAAAGCTACCATGCGGTGGCCAACTAAGGACACCATCTTTTCTGGTATAACGGACCCATACTTCATTATAAGCAATAGGACCTACACCATGTTTACAATAGAGCTCATATGTAGGAGTTCCAATCGGAGGAACCGAACATGAATCCTCCAACCGGGAATCCCCGTTGCAACTTAACCAGGACAGGAAACAATTACTACTGTTAGTCATTATAAACTAAGGACAAATTCCAACCAAAATGCGCAAAGAACTTAGGCCTACCAAATGAACCAATACCAAGACAAAAATTATCTTAACAAGAGCAACCAATGATAATCTACGAATTCAAAAACAAACGTATCCAGAGAGCAAAACAAAAGCAAAAAGGAACAACCAAACTGAGCGCAACCCACTTAATACTTAACTGAAATGTGGAAGACGTCACCAAGGAGAACCCGTCTACGTCTCGCCGTACTAAGGTCTGCACCTTGGGTCCAAGACAGGGTGACAGTCAGGGCAGCGGTCCTCTGTAGCCGTCTGGGAACGGGAACCCTCGTGGAAGAGATCGTCGGGCCACTTTTACGACATACAGGGATCGATGAAGCGGGGTACCTCCCTCCGGAATCTTCACACGAAGCTCCTCGAACTTTTCAGGCTTTGGACCGGTACCGGATGACGTCGCCCCACGTTGGGCGCCAATTTGAGGTTCTGGACTTTTTAAGAGTCCAGAGGTGTCAGGGAAACAACACCCAAAGACCCCTGAGTTCCTTCCTGCCTTGGTGCACAAATAAACAGAGACACGGGCTTCTCGATGGTGGCGTCAAAGACCAAGGTTTATTTACTGCAGGGACACAGAAGTCATAGGAACCACACAGAGGCAGAATCTACGAGACTGTTCAAATTGCAAGAAGTGGGTTGCTCCTTAAATACACGAAATATGTCTTTAGGCAACATTACACGAATATTTCTCATGCCCAACCCGGTTTCCAAAACAGACAATAAACATACATCAAATAATAATTAGTCGTAGGTTTTCGGTATTCGATCAAGTCTCCTTGTCAGTTTTCCATTCTTTGCCCGATCCTCCCCATCATAAAAATCGTATCCTCCCCATTGTAAAAGCCCAGAAGGAGAGGAGCAGAGCCAGGTGCAAGGGATAGAAAAGTAGGATAAGAGGTGTTTATGGATCATAAAGGGGCATGGCTACCGTATTCGGCCTCTCAATCAGGACAATGGACACGAGAACCAGTATAGCAGGATTGGCCTCAGGCAGGGGAGGCAGCTTGATTCTGCCTAGTCACGCAGTGTCAGTTTTTCTCTGGGTTTGAGCTTACGTGTCCTTAACGAGGTGATTCTGCCGGGGTCATCGCTCGTCCATTGACTATGTGAGGGCAAGAAACAAAATGGATGCCGTATCTAAAATGGATGTCATGATTTAGCAACAGAATGCCCTATTTCTCAGTGAATTCATGCTCGTTGTGCAGCGAAAACACTGTCATGCATATAATGGATCATTTACGGTTCATTGGTACTAAAATCGTGCCAGTACTACGATACCGAATACACGGGTTCGGATCGCTACAGAACCTCACCTCACCGAGCTTCTTCAAGCATCTAACGTGCACTACCACATGTACGTGGATGACACGCAACTATACCTCAAGATCAACACTTTAGAAGACATCAAACTGCTCAACACAACGCTTGGTGGCACCCAGATATGGCTGGCAAAAAACCATCTCAAATTAAATGCCCAAAAAACCGAATTCCTGCTTATAGCTCCACCTGCCCAAGTCCCTGTAATGCAAGAGTGGATAAAACACCTGACTGCACTCAATGTTCAACCTACCATCGTTGACTCAGCTAAATCACTGGGAATAACTCTTGACAGTAGCCTCAATATGCAAAAACATATCAGCAATGCTACAAAGGGAGCTAACTACCAGATCAACACATTGAGGAAGCTGAAACCTTTCCTACCAAGCAAGGACTTCAAGCAAGCAGTACAAGCACTAGTTATCCCCAGAGTGGATTACGGAAGCGTCTCTCTCTGCGGCCTTCCAAAAGCAACTACGGCACCACTAAGAGCCTCAATCAATGCCGCAGCGAGACTCATCACCGGTTCTAAAAGAAATGTACACATCTCACCAGACCTCAAATCACTAAATTGGCTTCCCCTGGAAGCCAGAATTCACTTGAAGATAGCGTGTATGACGCACAAAGCCATGCACCACAATGCACCTAGATATCTAACACAGAAGCTGACTATCTCTGGTGGGCTCAGATCTTCCAGAAGTGTGGAAAAACTATTACTAAAACCACAGCGATTCAACAAGAAAAAAACATACAACCGTACCTTCTCAGGAATGGCACCAAGAATCTGGAATGCTTTACCATCCGAAACCAGACTTAACCCCTCTACTGTCTCATTCAAAAAGGAAGTAAAATCAATCCTCATGGCCAAATTCACCTGAATAAGGCCCAATGTTTTTGTGACGAACTACTATAGTGCGGCCATTACCCTAACTAGGACAAGGGACCTGCTAAGCAATCTTGACATTACATCTTCCTGTTGCTTGTCGCATGAGGATAGCGTCATGTTGTACCTGATCACCTTGCTTGTGTAACATGTTTTGTGTATAGATGCTTCAATTCGTCTTTTGTTTATGTATAAAAACTTTACTTACTGTTAAGCGCTCTGATACCCGCAAGGGTCTTGTCCGCGCTCTATAAAACTTTCAAATAAATAAAAATAAATAAAATAAATATATCTCTGATGATTTGACAGCGTAAGGGATGCCGAGGATATGGCTATGTTTTGTCCATCCTGCTTAGAGCGGGCCAACACATGGCCAGTTTTCGGTGTTTGTCATCACCAGGTAAAACCTTGCATTGATGGGCAGTAAAAAAAACAAAATGACTCCCACACCATTGAGAGAAATCTCCCCTGGGAATGCAGTCATAGCTTTTTGTTATTCTCATGAAGAAAATCCCGTTTTAGGACTTTCTTTTTAAAAAATTAAAACAAAGTTGAAAGTTTGACGTATGGCTCTGTCATGTTGATGGATAATATGCCCTGGAGAATACCAATAGAAGCCCATGTTGACACCAGCACATGGGCTTCTATTTGAATTCTCTAGAGCATATTATCAAGCCCATTATCGCCGCTTTAGCGGCAGTATTCTGCCGCCAAAAGCGGCAATAATTGTAATGCCGTTGCTTGATAATATGCCCCTAAATTAGTTACAAGTCTGATGATAAAAATCTTCAGGGTGCAAAATGCATTTTGCTGGAAAGTGAAGTTTTCTGGGCATGAAATTTGGATTTTTCCCCACAGGACTTTTCCTGCCAAAATCCACAGCTTCAGCTCAGCCTCATCCAATGCCTATCCAACGGTGAGAGGACTTCTTTGGGTACACTGCAGGATTTTGACTTCTATTTCAAAGACTAAAGTGAGCAATATCATTGTTTTGCATTGTCCTTGTGCAATGCGAGGTGACGTAGGGACGCAAAACTTAGAATCAAATTTACCCGGTTTGGCTATGCATGGCTTGGGAAATTTGGTGGAATGCATGGCAGCACAAGTTGCTGCCTTGAGTTACATTGCACTGTGGAGGTGTTATATGGGTGTAGCGTGGGTGTTTCACACAGCCACCCATGCATTTTGATGCAATCTCAGATTTAATGACACTAGTATCCCTGGGAATACATCATGATTGCACAGCTTCACACCAGAGGTTTGGTGTGGTTTGATCCTAACTTTTTGCCTTCATACCTCCTGTTTTTTCTGACTTTGGGGCATATCAACAAGCAGGCGATAAAAAATTATCGCCGCTTTTGTGGCCGTTTTCGGACGAAAAGCGGCGATAATTTTATCGCCTAATCAGCAAGGTCACGCTAACGCGTGAAACCTTGCTTTAGTGTCAGGATTCCTAACGCCCAGCTTTGCATCTCTAATGAGATGCAAAGTGGGCGTTCCTGACCTGGCATGACAGGAGAAATGTCGCTAAGCGACACTTCTCCTATCAGCAAGCCAAACGCTATGAAGCATAGCGTCAGGAAAAGTAGCGATAACCCCTGTTACCGCTACTTTCCTTACGCCTGCTTTAGGACTGACTTAGCCATGATATCCTATGGAAGGATGGCTAAATTTGTGAGTCCCTATCAACTAGCTAACGTGAGATTATCGCTGGGTTTACAGCGATAATCTCACGTTAGCCAGTTAGCGTAAGGATTTTTATCGCTGATGAGATAAGCGTTGCTAATAGCACGCTATCTCAGCGATAAAAATCGGCTCTAGCCGGCGATAATTATCTGAGCACTAAGTGCGCTCAGCGATGACATGCCCCTTAGTTTTTGCTGACCTTAGGCCACTGTACACTTTATCACTACTAACCAGTGCTAAAGTGCTTGTGCTCCCTCCGTAAAGAATGTTAGATTGGCTTATACCCAATTGGCAAATGTAATTCCCTCGTAAGTCCCTAATAAAAGTGTACAAATTATGATTCCAATTTTGGAAACAGGAGCTTGCTCTGGATCAGGGTTTGCTTGCAGGCCTGTCGAAAGCTGTTGTGGGGCTCAGATCACAAACGTGATATTGGGCCCTTCCTTTGTGTTATGGCGAACCCTAGTGGTGGTTATGGTTACTTGCCTTATAGAGAACATATCGGGAAGGCTGAATAAACCTGCTGTTTTTCACATAGAAATATATTTAGCAGGAGGCGCACAAGGCACTGCAAAGAGCGTGGTCTGGGGCTACAAGCCCCTGCTGCTCCCCTTCCGACAGCCTTCTCCTGCGCATGGCCGACAGACGGACCGCCATTTTGAAAGCCAAGCAAGTCTTGGGTTATTCCAGTTCAAAATCATCTTTCCACAGCTTAGAAGATATTTTGAAAACGCTTTCAAATTACAAGCGGACACAGATAACAGGTTAATTCACACTTACAAATAAACTGCGTTGACAGCGTCAGATACTCTTACAAGATCCATGGTAACAGATAACGGCTCGAGCATCTGGATAACATCAGTGCAGGCCCTACCGCGCATCAACAGGAAGTCAGCTAAATAAAACGTACCAGGTGACTAAGCAGCTATTTTTAAAATGTGTTTGTGAAATTGCCACTATAAATTAGCACAGCCAAAAGCATCAGCCGCCTAAATCAATTAAAAGTGGGTTCCTGGTGCAATTTAACAGAGTTTATGAAAGACCTCGCAGCGGTTGGACAAATGAGGCTGTGACTTCAGCATTATTAGAAACATTCCTCATTCTCTCCTGGTCCGTGCTCTGCCACCGCCGGAGGAGGCGAGCAGCGTGATTTCCCAAGGCTTATAAACAGAACCTAATAAAGACGTTTATTGCATTTATTTTGTTGGTGTCAAATTTCTTGGCTGCGTCATGCTGAGCACAGGTCTCTTCAGGGTGCCAATTAAATTATCCTCTCCAAAGAAGGTGTCCTAAAGCCACATTGGCTGATCACAGAGAGCACCACGCACCTCCCCCCCTCCCCGCCCCCAATGCAGCGCAACAGACCCGTGTTATGAATATTCTTATTTCCTTCATGAATATTTATTAGATGAGTCGAGGCGCTGTTCTCGGCAGAGGCTCACATAGTTCTCACAATACAATATATATACTATGGGGCAGATTTACAAGAAAGTGACGCATCTGTGAAGATGCGTCACTTTCCCTGCGCCACTTTGAGAAACCCTTGCACCACTATGGATGTGCCGTATTTACAATACAGCGCACCATGGTGCAAGGATTGACAGATGCGTCAGAAATTCTGACGCATCTGTTGACGCAAAAGTCACGCATTGCTGGAGTCGTGTCGCAAGCACGACGCAACTTTAGCAATGCAGGGGGATGCCTATCCTCATTATGCTGCATCACTCCTTATGCCTGCTTCAAGCAGGCATAAGAATTTGACGCAGTGGCGTCCTAGAATTGACGCAGTAAAATCTTGTAGATTTCACTGCGTCACTTCTACGAGGCTTTTTTGCGTTGGAACGCCCATCCTGCATACATTATACCTGACGCAGGTTTAATGTGACACAGGGCTTTACAATGTGAAGCATCTCCTTAGATGCGTCACGATGTAAATGGGCCGCATTTTTACGCTGCTGCTGCATCACAAAAAGTGACGCAACTGCGGCGCAAAAATGACGCAAGGGGCTTGTAAATCTGTCCCTATAAACCCTGATCACTGCGTCACCTAAGTCTTTTAAAATTACATCCATCCATCTCTTCTAGCTATATTTTTGCTGAATTGTGACCCTGCATGAATATTTGACACAAATGTGCATTTTGCACAAAAAAAAAAGTACGAATGTCACATGATTATGTGAAGTTGCCTAATAGTGTAATTTCGGGAATTTCGCGAAACAAGTCAACATGAGCCAGCCTTGATACCGCACAGACAAGGTACTTTTTTACTTAGTTTGTGGTGCCCTCTCCCCATTTGGGCCACCACAAGAACACTTTTGCAGACAAAACATCCCCTGCAGAGCATTATTGGGTGCACCCACTGCGGAGCAGTGAATATTTGATGAGTGACACCCTCCGCTGCTTTCAGAAGAGTCGAGCTGATGATTTAAGCAGACCCGCACCTTCATTTTCTTTTTATTTAAACGGGCTGCCAGGCCCCACTCGGAACACCCACAAGCCTTCCATCTCATTGGGGCTTAGTGCCAATATCGGCAACACTCCTCAGTTCTCATACAGAAACATACATAAATAAACCACAAGACACCTTGTCAGTGAAGAAAATTGCTGCAGGTTTATTTGCATAACAAATATGCCAACATGGTGGGTTATCTTATGGGCGATCCAAGGGCAGGCCAGACCCTATGCCGCCTGCCCGCCTAATGAGCCAAATTACACTGTGGCCGTCGCCAATCGGTGGTTACCAATTTTGGGAGTGGTCACCCCTCCCCTCAGTAGACCACCAGTCCACGCCCTTACTCACATCCCATAAAAGATGGGCAGAGCATTCCAGGCAGCCCCCAGTTGCTCAGACCCACCACCGCCCGTAGGACTAACGGGGCGCCATCGTTCTTCCAGGGGACAATGCTAAGACATCCCTGGGTATCCTTGGCTTAGCACCCTTGTTGTGCTGCTGCATATAGTACCCTTCTGTACCTTGCAAACTCTGGATCGCCCTGTAACTCCTCCAGAGCTCTGGGGGTGACCACCGTCACAACCAGGGTCCCCACCAAGGTAGGCATCTTACCTACATCCTGCTGATTGCCGGGCCTCTCCCAGGACCAGCCAAAACAAGTCCAAGCCCATACTGGACAGGAGGCCAGCATGCCCTTTCTGGACAGGTGCCCCGATCCTTTCTCAACTCCTTGTGGACTTTAGAATGATAAAACCAAAATCCCTCTGTTCAGGGATGGATGCATAACTTACACCAGGGGGAATTCAATTCTGGCAGCAGGACCCTCCTACCCTGGAAACTCAACTCATTGCCTCCCAGCTGTCAGACCCCGGTGATGAGAGGGGAGACACCCCCCCCCTGCCCGGGCCGCTGTTTCTACAGAAGCTGTTCCAGTGTCTGCACACTTCACCACCCCTCCCAGGGTGGCTTCCGGCTGGCTGTCCCCCTTAAACGCCTTGGGTTTCCCATCGCCCCACTTTTAAGCATGTCCTGCTGAGTCTGCAACTCGAAGGGGGGACCCAGTACCCGTGGTACCCGCTTCGCCCAGACCTTCATGTATCTGTGCCCAGGATGACCTAAAACAACTGGCATGGTGTTGGTTCACTGTCAACATTACCTGGCTGAAGATCAATAGCTTTGACAAGCCACTCCTGACAAGATGTGCCAATGCGGGTGGAAGTAAAAGTGAACAAGCCCGCCTTCATTATGTCCATCACATTCCGCCAGTCACCACCCCAGGTGACGCCTTGCCCTCCCAAACTTCTGCAAGTATACCAGGGAGCAGACAGGACAGTGTTGACGAGAGGGGAACCAAATGTATAGATACCTGCCCTTTCTTGAGTACTGGGAATGCCAAGTGTCCTTCACTACTTAGTAGCCTATTTGTGCTTAACCCAGGGGATTCCCCAAAGTTTGGTCCATAGCACACTCGTTGGATGACAACTTCCACAGCCTGCATTGTTGCCAACCAAGGCTAAAGGGTGGGAGAATTTGCCCATGTTATTGTTACTCAACTCAATGGTACTCGTTTCATCGACCTCAGAAGGACGAGAAAGTAAGTGGACCTACCAGGATCTGAACCTGTAATCAGAGGTCGAACCCAAGCCCCTTTCAGTTCTGCCACTCCACATGCCTGAGAACATGTATCCCAGGGCAGACTTCAGGCACCTTTACCCATACTTGGACATGCCTGAGCTAAAAACCCATCTAAAAGACCTGACAACCAGCTAACCACCAACATTGCAGTCTGAATGTTCGCTGACCACCCCCAGGAAAATTTGCTTAACTGAAGCAACTGGTAACATGCCATCAATTAATCAATTTAACCTTAACTATAACTGCAAAATGTGCTCTCGTGGTTGTCCGTATTAGTGCTCCCTCACATCCCTATCAGCCCTAACCAGGCAACCCGCACCCTCTTGGGACAGGCACACTTATGCCCCAGCTGACAGAAAGTGCCTATTTGTTTGTAGCTCATAACCTTACATTTATCACTGATGGTATACCAGGGTATGTGAAACTCAGCTAGCTCTACACTGAGTGCGAGTTGCACTCTCACAGGTATGTCTTTGCCTATTCCGTTTCTGGCTGCAAAGTTGATGACATTGCCAGCCCCAATCCCGGGCGAAATAGCAGGAAGCTATACTGCTACCCAAGTGAGCCGCTGCTGGTGCTAATGATGGTAAAAATAGCACCGGTAAACTAGATGCTGTACTATAGCATTAGAGCGCCATTGCAGCACCTTATTCAAGTCCATGGCTTACCTACTCATAGTATGGCGGAGGCAAAAGTGGCTGTCAATTTAAAGCTCAATGAGATGATCGTTAGATAGACCCAACAGGGAGTGAATCTGTGAAATGAGGTAGGGGCAACAACCACCACACCCCACCTGTGAATCAGTCCAGGCGTACTCTGCCATGTGCGGTAGTGCAGCCACAGTTCACCGGCATCTAACCTGTGCAGTGTCATGTTCTGTGAAGACCTCCTCATGCTTCCACTGGGCACCTCTGCCTGATGTGTGCCACCTAGGTACATGGTCCCCTTACATGATGACAAGATGAAGCATGCAAACCTGCTCCCAAACTCAGCGGAACCCCCACATATGCGAGCTAGCCACCGTCTGCAAAGCATGCCAACCCATATAGTGTTTTACCTTCTTTTGCTCAAGGGGGGGCAGTCCTGTTTAGAGGTGTGTGTATTGAAAAACATGTGTCCTGGAAGTACCTATGATATGAGTACAAATGTCTTTACTTGATAATACCTGGTGTGTTTAATAAAAACTAATAACAGACCTAACAAGTCAATCAGGCATCCTCCGTTTACTTTAGGCCTGTTGGATTGAGGGGACCCAGTGAAATAGGGAAGATATCCCCCTTGGCATGACATCCTTTTAGCACCATATTTACAGCTTTTATGCACATCGCTTAATTCGTCTCCATAATGTGTTCAAGGCTAATTAGTTTGAGTTCTGCTCTTGTCAACATCTCCTCTAACCAACAGAATTGAGTAACCACTCATGTTTGTTTCTTGTACAAGTCGTCCCCGTTAGCCTGGCACTGTTATACCAAATGAAGCTTTTAACAAACTTCCTATAAAAAAGTATATCATGTTGCGCAACTTGGGACACTAATACATCATCCCTATGCACATTCAGGCCTGGAAATACTGCAAAGGTAGACCCACCTTAGTACCTGTTTAACCATTGAATAAATAATGTATAAGGTAACAAAATATTACCAGCGCACCCACCATAGGTCTTCCATCCTGTCGTTATTTACAGGCTGTTGCCTGTTTGAGCTGCAACCTCTATGACTTTATTGCATTTGACTGCAACTTGTGCTGGAGATGATGGATTAGTAGCAGGTCCATGGGAATAGGCCATGAGGCGTGGCATTGCATAGTACCAGTGACTTGGCTTTGAGGAGCTGCCTTACCACTGTTGTTGGCACCTGTAGTGCGAAGTTCGGCCACTTCCCCCATTATAATTAATTGGCACAAAGTAAAGACCCTCATGTGTACATGTGCAAAGCTGCTAGGTTGGCAGTGGGCAAAATGCCAACATTCAACTAATGTCATTACGGAGCCACAATTGACTGTCCTACCCATTTCTAAAGAACTCTTAGGAGACAGACCTTAAAACAACGTGCTCCTGTGTTTCTCGCTGTGCATCAATGAATGGGCCAAAAGACGGCAGAAGGTTCAATTCCGCAAAGTATGATAGGTGGCCATGATCCATGATAGTTCCCAGAAAGTGCAATGCTCGCAAACCATACATGGGGAAACCAGTTGCACGTTGCCAACTACTATAAAGCGGGGTCTGAGTTTGTAGAGCCTCCCCCACCCAGCAGCTCACATTGTGATTGCAGTGTGCCTTTATTAACCTCTGAGTTAACATTTGCAAGTGTTAAATGGGCCAGGAACCACTGAGCCGGGCTCAAATCGAGCACAACCTGCAGGAGCTGCAGTTGAGATTGTATTCAAATTTAGTTTGCAGAGATTTTGGTCCCAAACCAGCCGAAACTGCAGTGTGATAGATGTAAGAGTGTTTGCTGAGATTTAGGCCCCAACATTGCAAGACTGTCACTGGCCCTCAAAGGAAATTCCCCAAAAATCTGCAGACCTACCTGCCCTCTCTTAAGGCTCACACGCAGCGCCAGCTGAGACATCTCCCTCCTGGCCTCTGAACCAGCTCTGGCAACGCAGGCCCCCTGATTCCTTGGGGCCTTGGTTACTGAGATTACTAATACATTTTTGGGTCTCTCATTCGGGATTTTCTTTGCTACACACCTATGTACGGACATCCAACGCGAGCTAAGCTCTGGGTTTTGGACAACCCCACAAGTTGACCAACAATCTATCCACAATTGACCCAATGGTGAACATATTATAAAGAATTCTTTATCGTTGGCCGCCCAAAGGAGCATTCTACGCTGGGGATATGTAGGCATCGCATGATTTCTTTTCAGTATCTGTATTGTTCCTAATATCCTTATTTGTGCTATTCTACCTCATGTCAGACTGCCTGCGAATACGAAAGCTGGGCAGACCCCCCACACCAGCAAAAAGCCAATTCTACACAACACCCGGGGGGCCCGTAGTAAAAGGCAAGGATGGTGGAAAAGCATAAGATATACAATGGCCTCCTCAGAAGGAAGGCCCCCCCCAGCTCTTCCCTTTCCGACATAGGAAACCACCAGCACCACCGAATCCTCAATCTCAACGCAAATTAACGATATAATGCCATAATCATCGTAACCTGTTGGACTTTTACCTTAACATCCTACTCTTAAACATAAGGCCTATGTGTGGCAAATTGCCTCAAGCTACGTACTACAAAAGGACACTACAACCACAAGCAAAAGTTATTGGGTGATAGTTGCCTCAGTGAATAAGTAATAACAGTGGCTCCGTTGCACATGCAATGGTTCTGGAATGATGAGGCTGTGTAAATCATAATCAGTCACTTTGAAGTTACATCCCCGTCACAACTGTCTACAAAACTACACTTTATCGCCACATTGCTCCAATGCGTACCTCAACTCGAGCCACCATCGACACACCTAGCTGACAGCCCTAATGTGTCAAGGCACACAATATAAAGGCATCACCCTGGGAAACCAAGTAACTTGGAACGTAAAATTCTGGATCTTTGTTTGCTTGTGGACAACATGCACCATCGCCCACAAATTATTTCTCCCAACGCCATCGGGCAGACGCCACCTGGCAATGTATTACCCTGTTCAAAAGTTAGTGAAACTTGCATCACCTTCACTGAAGAGCCCCCGGGTGGGTTAGCACAATGAATGCCATGCTTGCATTACAGGCGAAGTCAGGGCACGCCGAGTGAGTCGTCCCGAGAGCACATGACCAGGTACTACCCTTCGCTCCAGAGTAAGTCTGCCCATGTCCCAAATTGCCCAGTGAGCGTGGCACCGTTTTTACATTACACCTCCAGGCATGGGAGAGTAAGTGATTTGCCCAGAACCACCGGATGTGAATGCGACCCCAAGGCACAAACTCTGGTTCCCGCACCAAAGTCGGCAGCGCAAACTCGACCCGAAAGTATGGGGCGCATTCGTGAGCACCGTTTTTACATTACACATTCAGGCACGGGAGATTAAGTGATTTGCCCAGAATCACTGTATGTGAACGCGACCCCGAGGCTGGAACCCTGGCTCCAGGACCAAAGTCGTCAGCGCGAACTCGGCCCAAAAGAATGGAGCTCTTTCATGAGCACAGTTTTTACATTACACATTCAGGCATGTGAGAGTTAAGTGATTTGCCCAGAATCACCCTATGTGAACGCGACCCCGGGGCTCATACCCTGGTTCCAGCACCAAAGTCGGCAGGGCGAACTCGACCCAAAAGTCTGGAGCGCTTTCATGAGCACAGTTTATACATTACACATTCAGGCACGGGGAGATGAAGTGATTTGGCCAGAATCACAGTATGTGAACACGACCCCGACGCTGGAACCCTGGTTCCAGCACCGAAGTCGACAGCGCGTACTCGACCCAAAAGTATGGAGCGCTTTCATGAGCACAGTTTATACATTACACATTCAGGCACGTGAGAGTTAAGTGATTTGCCCAGAATCACCGTATGTCAATGCGACCCCGGGGCTCGAAACCTGGTTCCAGCACCAAAGTCGGCCATCTAGCCGACGGACCACATTCTCTCTGGCCATGCCGGAAGAACCAACCCTCGAGGGGGGGGGCGCGAACATCCAGTAGAACGTCGCGCTGCTACACCTCCTCGCCGGGTGAGCCTCCGAGGATCACTGCCTGCACCGAGCCATGCGCCACCAAAAAGGGACGACCTGACCCAGCTATATACCAGGCGAGGCGGGAGCTAATGCAGGCTAGATACGGAGGGAGAAGGGAGGTTCGCTATTCCCCCCACACCCACGCTGGCAGAATCCCCACAACCAGCGGTGGCAACCCAGGGTCCCCAGTCTGGCCGGGTCCCGGATGGCCCTATACATGCACCGGGCCTAACATTCTAACTGCCCACTCCCCAGTCTCAGCGCCGGCCACAACCAGGGGAGGCGTGCCGCTACCTTTTCCCCCGGGAGCTGTCTCCCCCCTACATGAAGGACCGCAACCACGGCAGAGGCTGGGCACAGTTGCCCGGCCTCGGGATTGGGGGGAGGGAGTACTCGTTCTCTGTCATGCTGCCGCGCACCCCTACGAACAGGGGTGCAGCACAGAGACTCTAGCCTGTGGAGTGGGGGGTTCCGTGAATCTGAGGAAAGGCCCCCGAATCCGCGGCTACCGGGCAGGCCTGAGCGGCTGCTGCCTGAGAGACTGTCAGTGTTCCGCTCCCTACCCCTGACCCCCACGGTACTGGGGAAAGCGGACCACATGGGGGGGCCAGGCTGGTAACTTGGAAGGGGTCCCTCCAGGGCGAGGCCTGCGAGGTGGGACCCCAAATCGGCTGGAGGTGGGGGTGTTGGAGCGGTCAGAGGCGACTAACCTCGTGGCCCCAAGGACGATTCAGGCAGCAGTCCGCACGACCAAAACAGCAAGACGGGCAGTGGTCAAGAGGCTGCACAGTGGGCGAGGGAAGGCATTTGTACCCTTGTCCTCCCCCGCCCCTCGGCCAGAAGTGATGCGGCCAGCTGAACCCCTGTTCCCTATACCAGGGAGCCTAGTCTGCTGACTCCTGAGCCTTCCTGTGGCACTAAGGCGGCCGCCCTGTTAGAGGCTACGTGACCCCAGGGCAGCCTTAGCTAGCCCATCAGTAAACTCTGCTGGCTCGGGAGCAGGCCCCATATGGACTCTGGACCCTTCTCCTTTGCCTTCACAGTTCTTAATTTGAGCCGGTGGTTTCCGGTGCTCCGCACAGGCTTCTAATTGTCTGGGGCCTGTAACAGTCTGCCACATGGTGGCGCTGTCTGTCTAATTTAAAGATTAGCACTACAACAGTTGTTTACTAATGCATTTAACATTAAAAATAACTATTGACTGCCGCCAAGCCATTCTTATAGCTTTTGGGGGCCTGGAATAGTATGAATTGTTACACTTGCAGGAGTGTGATGGTTGTTCATTATGTTCATTGGCAGCGCTGGAAGGGAGGAGCAATGTGAAAATGTTCTAATAAATCTAAATAAATAAATAAAGATTCTAAAAAAGTCAGATTTCCAAGTATTGTGATTCCTGATAAGCTGTGAATTTAGGGTTTGCCTTGCTGCTGACAGAGGGATGCTAATAGTGTCCTTGAGGGAGGAGTCTGCCCATGAAGATGAAAGGCAGCAAAATAAAGTGCATGCCACCACTGCACTGCTAAGTACCAGAGGGAGAAGTGCATCAAATATGTATGGTAAGCCCTGTGCACCAGGCTACTGAAGCACCTATCTTGACTGCCTCCAACTGGGCGTTGTGAGCATCTCACCCCTCCTGCTTTGCATACATGTGTGTGTGTGTGTGTGTGCGGGATGAGTGTGGTGCGATTGTCATATCTAACTGACTATAATTATTAACCAAGAAAGGAGCTTAGCAAGTGTGAACCCTCCTGCCACTCAACAAACCCCACCCCTCCCAGCTCCCTGAACTGTAAGGCCCTTCATTGGTGACAACTACAGACAATGGTTTAGGTGCTGCACCCCGAGTGTAGGCTTCAATGGTCATCTTCAGTCCCCCTATGAACTCAATACATATCTGCCTGTGGAACAACCCCTCCCCTTACTCAGCGTATCTCTGGGAGGATTCTCTCTAGTTTAGCTGGAGGTGCACTTTGGTGGTTTCATCGAAGGTAGGAGGATCTGTGACTTCAGGCATCCAGTTGTGACTGCTATGTCAGCTTGCAAGAGCAGAGGGGAAGTAGCGGGTGGATAAATGTAGAAGTTGAGACTGTGCAGATGCTGAAGAGCAATGTGTTCCCCTGCTCTACATCATGTGGTAACTGGTACCACTGAGGCAGTGGTTAGTTTGAGCTGGTGGTTACTGGTGCACGGTAATTGTCAGCACTGTTACCTATGATAGTCTGCCACATGGTGGCACAGTTTTTTAGGTCTCGCCTAGTGTTGCAGCGCGAATGCGCTGCCATCGCTTTGCGAGGCATGCAGTATATGCTGTAGTGAGGAAGCTTCGTGGAAGCTCCGCCCACACTCATCCCATTGGCTTCTGTCTGAAATGCTGCCTTCCAATTGGTTTGAGGCTTGTTAGTCCCTCTTCATTCATCATTACTATCCTTCCACGGCTATTTGCCCGTTTACTCCTAACACTATTTTCTTCCCTGTCTCCCCAACCCACCGCCCCCTCCCTCAGTCTGTGAATTCTCACGTTCCCCCGACCCCCCCCCCCACTCCCGTTCGTGTTTTCTTGCCTGCCGGCACATCCGTTTTCATCTTTAATATTGCCACCTTGAAATATGTGAGTTCAAGATGCGTGCTGTACAAAAACCTCTTGTGTTTAATTAACTAAATTTCAATGTTACTCTAAATATAATAAGTCTCTAGGCAACATTCGGGTTATGCATGGCAACTGACGCCTCTTAGTTCACAAATGGCATTGCTGTCGGATGGGAGGAGCGGTAGTGTTTAAACTCATGCTTAAAACGAGCACTTTTAATTACTTCCTCTCAATTCAGTGCTATAATCTTGTGTACTGAGGTGACGCGCTAAAGAAATGCACTTTTTTTAATTCTGAAGAGACATTATCGCACGTTTACATCATGTTTACTGTATGATTAACATGCCAATCATTTTCACGGCTCGCCCACTGGCTCGTATACGCTTGGCTCGTCTCCGGCTGGCTCTAACTGTTAATTAATATATTGGCTTGTGCACCTCTAACAAAGAGAGATGAATGGGTACATGACAGTGAGCCCGTTAGATGGTAGAGAAATAGACTGGTGCAGACAAACAGACAAAGTCAGTCTCCATTGCCTCACGTCAGAATCATCACTTTCAATAACCAGGAAATCTGCCGGCAACTCCCAGATGCCCCAACCTCATCCCCCTCACCTAGTCTTAGCAGAAGTGGCAGATTCTGAGCTGTGCCCTGCTGGTGCAGAGGAGCACAGCAGAATCTGTAGAAGTGCTGGGATCCCTAGACCCTCTGGGCGGACACCTAAGCCTTCCGGGTGCCTTCACACTCAGGATAAATGAATACATTTTGTTCTGTGCTTTAGTCGCCCCTCTGTGAGCACTGTCTGGTAGATGAAGCTTTGTGTTAATAAACACCTTCAGAGAGGTGGTTGTGTACAAACAAATAACAGCTCCAATACCACACGTTTTGAACGTGTAGTTAAATACCTGCTCATCGAGTACCTCATTGGCTGATCATTCCATGGCACTACTAAAATTACATTTGGACACATTTGCTCAACTGTAAAATACTCCCTTCTATGGGTCATTTAACAACTCGAGGCTTTGGGTTTAGGTAACCTACTTTGGATACTGTGTAAAAGAGTAAATACAAAAATTAATGCAATGAAACTAAGCAAACACTGTGAAAACTGACACGCATTCTGGCATTTTGTTTAGTTAATGTCGATTTTCTCATAGATGTGAGTAAAGTACTCTTAATATCCTAATGAAATCTGCAGACTTTTAACTAATAGCACCGGGCGACCTTTGACAACTAGACAATGAATACATTTTCATGTACACCCGAAGCCCCCTGCCCCCCGCCCCCTTGGCAAACTTCATTGCCTCCCAGTGTTTGGGGGATAACCAAGATGCAGGAGAGTGAGTCAAATAGTCTAGAAAATGAATGAAAGCTGGGATTCGGAGTCACATGCTCCGATCCCGATCGCGTTGGTTAGTCTGTAAGCACTACTTTTATTAATGAGTTTCGCATTAGTAAAGCACCATGGTGTGCATGTGTGGCGACACTTCACCCATGAGGTACGTGCCAAGCAATTCTTGACACAATCCACACTTTGCGTCTTTTTCAATATATTTATTACGAAGTGCAGGACCTTCCCAAGGGATTTTGCACACTACATACATTCACTCCAAAAAAAAAACGTGAAGGTAAAATTCTTTTCTATATTTTTCTTTCTTTACAGGCGTGAATATTTTAGTCGCACACACTGTGGTTCGTGATATTTGTCACCACACCAAGTGGAACCCTCACCAATGAAATACGGTAAGGGTGGAGCCCAATTGTATAATATAGGTCCTGATGAATGCCACGGACCCTCTGGGGCCAGCAGACAGAAACATGTCGACCACTTGTAGCATGGAAGGGGGACATTGAATCCCCACTACACCATCCATTTCTTTTAATACCATGCAGATGCCAGTTACATTAAAATGGGTATGACATCTGCAATGGCATTTTAACTTCACTTTTTTGTAAGGGCCCCCACTTAACTTTAGAAGTGCATCTCTGTCTTCAGGTATATGCCCCCCCTCTAACAAACAAGTTTTTAGAGGGCGAGGACTGGTCAATGTTGAAGCATGACACCAGGTGGTGTGTGAGACCACCTTTCACTTTTTGTGAGATCCCTACGCTCACAAAATAATACTCTAACACTTTAACACTGTAACACTGAGATCATCACACTAGGAGTGGCACATTTGTGTTAAACAATTGTGTCTGTCACACATGTCTCTCGTGTCTTTGATGCCACCAGTAGGTCATCAATATACTGAACCAAAACCGAATTTACTGGCATGACTAGAGTCTCTAGGCATTTTTTCAAGATCTGATTAAAGATTGAGGGACTCTCTGTGTACCCCTGAGGAACTCTGCACCATGCCAAAACACGGTCTCCGAACCGGAACACAAATAAATATTGGCTTTCCGGATGCAAGGGAATTGAAAAGAATGCTTGGCACAAATCAATCACTGTGTACCATTCGGCATCACAAGGAATTTGGTAAAGAATCACTGCTGGATTTGGCACTACTGGACAACAGGGTACTAAAATGTTATTTATTTTCCTTAAATCCTGCACTATCCAGTACTTCCCACTGGGCTTGTGATACCTATGATAGGTGAATTGCAAGGACTGCTCATTATTTCTTTTAGGATTCCCTGTTCAATCATTTGATCAATTACTGGAGCACCTCCTTTAATCACTTTTGGACTCATTTTGTATTGAGGTGTGTTTGGATACACAGCACCATCCTTTACTATTACCTGAATCTGATCTACTCTTATATACCAAAAGGAACCTGAAAGGTACCCAGTAAAACCTACCCTAATAGAGAGAATTTCAAACCAATGGGTAATTCTCTATGTTAGTTATCTCTGGAAAAACAATTGTTTTTCTTGAGTCCCCTCACTCACCTAGGGTTGCCCCAGGGTGACATGCTTCATCATAGGGGTCCTCCCAGGCATCTACTGCCTGAGGTGTGCTGCAACTTGCGAAGTTACGTAGGAGCACTTTTTGTTTAGACTATGTGACGTTCTTAGTGTGTTGAGTGACTTATGTGAATATTAAAACCGCCTAGATAGTGAGCTCTATTATTTAATTCTGCTCCTATCCGGTCGGTAAAATTAAAATGGGGTGAGAAACAGGGAATACAGTGACTATAATGTGTAACTGGCCCTAATTACTCGGTCGACATGTTTCGTGGTTACCCCAACCACTTTTTCAGGACCACACAGGGACCAGCCCTATGCGTGCCACTCCGTGAATAAATATTTACAGTGCTAGTACTTAATAGGTACTTGAAACATACGTACTAAGTATGTTTTTGTATTATACATACAATTTCATGTGGAAAAGTAATCAGATGGTCACATGAAGATGTATCTATGGAAAATAAAACACAGCAGATTAGATACGTATACCTGTACACTGTGTGACGTGGACAGGTTAACGATACTGCAAAGCTGTATTGTTGTGCTGTGATTCTCCTGCAAACAATTGACTATTTTTAAGAAAAAGTGCTCTCGTGAAATTAACCGTGATTAAAAACGTACAGACAAACAAACATATAACACTTATGGCATCTGTTTTGCACTCCACCTACTTAGTTGGAAGTACGAATATACTCCATGATGTTGCCGAGGTGGAGGGGCCTGTAGAAACCTGGTATAGAAAGGTAAATCGCAAATTATTGCGGGGAACCTGTAATGTAGGTAGTATTAGGAATAAAGACCCCTAATGCGTCTTTGAGATATGCGCTGCAGCACCCTGTGGAGAAAAACAGTTCCTATCTCCTTACTTGACTCGGCCGAACCTCCAGCCGAATGACCTGCTTAGCCCCAGCTACACCGCCTCTGGTGTGTGTGTTCGCTGTATTGTTTTTAAATAGTCATCCACCCCGCCAAAACCGGTTAATCTCGTGCAGGCGGTGACTAGACTGCTGATATCTGTGGGCGCCATGTTGCGTGTGGTATACTTGGCAAACGTGACGTTTCGCAGACTTATTGGCGCGAGCGTCATGTTGCGTGTGATTGTTAACGAACATGGTCAGGCACCATATTGCGTGTGGTCCGATTGTCAAAATGGATGATTTGTAGACTAATGGCGTGAGGGCCATTCTGCGTGTGGCTAATTCGCAAACACTGTGATGGTGATAATTTACAATGTACATAGACATATGTCTTCTGTTGAAGGTATTTTTACAGAAAAAAGCAGGTTATTTACCAAAAAGAACTAAAGGTACGGGTACGATTAATACGGTACAATCACTTGTTATTCTAAAATGGAGTTGTAATAATTTACTCCCTGCTGTCCTCGTGCATATATCTTGATATATATATATATGGAAATGTATAGTGATGCTGCTTCTACATAGTTAGAGATTTATTCTGGTGATCAGGTAATTCTCTATATTTGGTAATCGGCGTCATTTGTGATTATTCTTTTCTTTAGGGCAATTGTAATATCCAGAAGGCGTGTAGTCTTTTTTCAGTGTATTTTTAGCATCTCAGCATACTCCATGGGATATTATCATTGAGTCCCTCGTCAGTTCGTAGTTTATAGACCCATCGCTGTTCTTTCTCCAGGAGTCTTTGTTCTAGGTTATCTCCTACTGGGATTTTCTCTATGATTATCCTATGCATGTCATTAGGAGAATGCTTTTTTTCAAGAAAATGATTTGTCATTTTTGTACTCGCTCTATGGCAGTGAATTGTACTGCGGTGTTCACAGATACGTGTGCATGTCTTTCTGGTGGTCATGCCAACATAGTGCAGATTACATGGGCATGTAATCAAGTAGATTGTGCCCGCAGATTGGAAGTTTGTGAACGACCTGAGTTCCCAAGTCATTCCCGTATTGAAGGTAAAAGATTTAGGGGCAGATTTATGTTGCACTTGCGCCACTTTTGCACCGCCGTTGCGTCACTTTTGTGACGCAGCAGCGGCGCAAATCCTGCGCCATGGTGCGGGGTATTTACAACGTGACGCATCTGGGAGATGCGTCACGTTGTAAAGCCCTGCGCCACATGTAGGCGTTCCAGGGCAGGTGGGGGGCGTTCCGGCGCAGGAACGCCTCCTAAAAGTGGCTGAGTGAAATCTACAAGATTTCACTCAGTCACTTTTAGGCCCATGCTGCGTCAAAACCCTGCGCCTGCTTGAAGCAGGCGTAAGGATTGACGCAGCATTGTACAGATAGGGCCCCCCAGAACATTGCTGGAGCTGCGTCGCGCTTGCGACGCAACTCCAGCAATGCGCCACTTTTACGGCACAGATGCGTCACGCATCTGTGCCGTTTCTGCCCCATGGTGCGCCGCATTATAAATGCGGCGCATCCATGGTGGCGCAGCTGTGGCGCATAATAATTGGCGCATCCCTGCTGATATGCAGGGATGCGCCAGTTAACATAAATCTGCCCCTTAGTTTTCGTTGTCACATGGCACACGCTGCAGTTACCACAGGGATGGTGGCCTGTGGGTAAGGTACTTGATTGTGTCTGTTTCAGGTCCATTTTTGGGCGTGTGTGTACCAAGATATCTTTTAGATTTTGACTACGTTTGTGTGAAAACATAGGTAAGGGTATATTCAGACCCCCACTGTTAAGGATGGGCCAATGTTTCTTCACCACTTTTGTGACTTTATCTGACATGGTATTATATGTAGTGATACAAATTGGCCGTTTCGTTGCGTCTGAATTGTCTTTTCCGCATGATTCCCGTAATGCTTCCCTATGGTTATTACCCGCTCTTTTCTGCGCATTTTTTATTATTGTTTTCGGGTATTTCCTTTGTTTTAGTTTGACTGCAAGGTCCTTGGATTGTTCCTCATAGTCAGCTCTCTCTGAGCAGTTCCTTCTCAACCTTAAAAATTGCCCGAAGGGTAAGTTCTCCTTAAGATGCCTAGGGTGGAAACTATCAAATCTCTGCAGACAATTCTTCGCTGTCGGTTTGAAGTGAGTCGTGGTTCTTAACCCATCCGGTGACACATGTATGTGTAGGTCAAGTAGGAGATAACCTAGAACAAAGACTCCTGGAGAAAGAACAGCGATGGGTCTATAAACTACGAACTGATGACGAGGGACTCAATGATAATATCCCATGGAGTATGCTGAGACGCTAAACATACACTGAAAAAAGACTACACGCCTTCTGGATATTACAATTGCCCTAAAGAAAAGAATAATCACAAATCACGCCGATTACCAAATATAGAGAATTACCTGATCACCAGAATAAATCTCTAACTATGTAGAAGCAGCATCACTATACATTTCCATATATATATATATCAATATATATGCACGAGGACAGCAGGGAGTAAATTATTACAACTCCATTTTAGAATAACACGTGATTGTACCGTATTAATCGTACTCGTACCTTTAGTTCTTTTTGGTAAATAACCTGCTTTTTTCTGTAAAAATACCTTCAACAGAAGACATATATCTATGTACATTGTAAATTATCACCATCACAGTGTTTGAGAATTAGCCACACGCAGAATGGCCCTCACGCCATTAGTCTTCAAATCATCCATTTTGCCATTCGGACCACACGCAATATGGCGCCTGACCATGTTCGTTAACAATCACACGCAACATGACGCTCGCGCCAATAAGTCTGCGAAACGTCACGTTTGCCAAGTATACCACACGCAACATGGCGCCCACAGATATCAGCAGTCTAGTCACCGCCTGCACGAGATTAACCGGTTTTGGCGGGGTGGATGACTATTTAAAAACAATACAGCGAACACACACACCAAGAGGCGGTGTAGCTGGGGCTAAGCAGGTCATTCGGCTGGAGGTTCGGCCGAGTCAAGTAAGGAGATAGGAACTGTTTTTCTCCACAGGGTGCTGCAGCGCATATCTCAAAGACGCATTAACGGTCTTTATTCCTAATACTACCTACATTACAGGTTCCCCAAAATAATTTGCGATTTACCTTTCTATACCAGGTTTCTACAAGCCCCTCCACCTCGGCAACATCATGGAGTATATTCGTACTTCCAACTAAGTAGGTGGAGTGCAAAACAGACGCCATAAGTGTTATATGTTTGTTTGTCTGTATGTTTTTAATCACGGTTAATTTCACAAGAGCACTTTTTCTTAAAAATAGTCACTTTTTTGCAGGAGAATCACAGCACAACAATACAGCTTCGCAGTATCGTTAACCTGTCCACGTCACACAGTGGACAGGTATATGTATCTAATCTGCTGTGTTTTATTTTCCATTGATACATCTTCATGTGACCATCTGATTACTTTTCCACATGAAATCGTATGTATAATACAAAAACATACTTAGTACGTATGTTTCAAGTACCTATTAAGTACTCGCACTGTATATATTTATTCACGGAGTGGCACGCATAGGGCTGGTCCCTGTGTGGTCCTAAAGAAGTGGTTGGGGTAACCACGAAACATGTCGACCGAGTAATTAGGGCCAGGTACACATTATAGTCACTGTATTCCCTGTTTCTCACCCCATTTTAATTTTACCGACCGGATAGGAGCAGAATTAAATAATAGAGCTCACTATCTAGGCGGTTGTAATATTCACATAAGTCACTCCACACACTAAGCACGACACATAGTCTAAACAAAAAGTGCTCCTACGTAACTTCGCAAGTTGCAGCACGCCTCAGGCAGTAGATGCCTGGGAGGACCCCTATGATGAAGCATGTCACCCTGGGGCAACACTAGGTGAGTGAGGGGACTCAAGAAAAAAAAATAGTTTTTCCAGAGATAACTAACAAAGAGAATTACCCATTGGTTTGAAATTCTCTCTATTAGGGTAGGTTTTACTGGGTACCTTTCAGGTTCCTTTTGGTATATAAGTGTTTTTAGGAGGAGAAAACCTACCCCCCTGTCCTCCTACTCCCTTTTCTTTTATTATCTGATCTACTCTTGTCATTAGGCCAATTTCCTTTCCTGTAAAGTCCCACACGTCTAGATTCACTGCACTCTTTAACTCTTCAGGCAGATTCTCTTCTGTGAGAAGTGAAAACAACTCATTCACTTCTGTCCCTTGCTTTGCTGTCATCATCTTAAATTTAACATCCTCATCTGGGGTCTGAAATGCAATTCCATCTGGGGTTCAATAGATGGTGCAGTTCGTTTTGCATAGAAATCTCTTCCCAAAAGATTTACTGGGCTCGAGTCACATACCACAAACTGATGCATGTCTTTGAAGTTTCCAATATTAACTTCAATTGGGTTTGTGACTGACGTTCTAATATGCTTATTCGAGACACCTACAACTTGGATAGTTTCTCGTGATCTTACATTCTGTCCATAAATCAGCTGGGACAACAATATCACACAAACCATCTAAATCTTTTAACAAAACCTTTTATACTTTTACAAACCTATCTACCTGCTTATACCGTTCAACCGTTTTTTCTCTTAACCTAGAAAAATCATTTGTGAAAGACAATATATCCTGTCTTGTCCAAGGGGCATGAACATATCCACCACTTGGTAATTCTCTCATCGGACACGCTCTTTCAACCTGTTCTGTTTCTTTCATAGGGAACGCAGATGCTCCTTTACTGGCAGCATCTTTCTTCTTTTTCGTCCATCTAACTTTCAAATGATCTACATCTCCCCATTTCTTCAAGATATTCATTAATTCCTTTATCTGCAACTTTTTTCCAGATGCATTCAAACTTTCTAAATCTTGGTCAGTAAAAGCCAATCTATATAATGTCTGCAATACTTTTAACTTCTCTAGGTCTGCTCCATACTCATTCTCAGCTTCCTATATTTTCTCATGTAGATTCTAAGCCCTCCAAGTAATGCTCTTACACAAAAACAACAATTCTTCATCATGATAGGTCCCTAATCTGTCTGGACTTATCATTCCAATAATAATTTCTTCCAAATCAACTTTTAACTGACTCACATTAATAGTCTGGGGTTGAGGTGTCGGCTTTGACATTTCTTTTATCCAATTATTTAACTCTTCTGATGAAGGTCCTGCCAAACTCGCTGCTATTGGAATTACATTTGGTCCTATTTTTCTTGGGTCCAATTAAATACTTCTTTGTGGGGTCTCCGTTATTAATTCACAAACTGGAAGATCTAACAAAGTGTTATTTGCATTTGCCTGTCCATCCTCATTTGTACTACTCCTGATGCTGCTTCCTGGTACGGCTAATGCATGCAGTTTTGACACATTCTGTCTATCTCCGTACAACAGAACTACAGGACCAATTGTTACCTGTACCATCAAGGCTTCTGCATTTTAACTCAACTGATTCAACTTTTGGACTTGTTCTAGTCTGGCCTTATTCAACAATTTTGCTTAATTTTCTTTCATTACTTTCGCTATGTCTGAAACTTGGAGTCACTACCCCTAAATTCTCTTCATATAGGGGAGGTCTTTTATTCATGATGACCTCTATCAATTCATCATCATCATAATCATTCATATCACCCCTTACACTTAGAGTCTTTAAATGGTTTTTTTTATACTTACATTTACTTCCAGTCTGCTCATCAACTGTTAAAACTGGGTACAATCCTTCTGTTACCACATATTTCCTCCATCTTTTCAGGCTTTCTTCCCTACTCTCAAAAGGATAACCATGTCACCAACTTCTGTATCTTCCATAACCTCCTCGATATTTCTCTCTTTCGAATGCCTCAACTTCCCATTCTTTCAATGCTTCATACTGAGTCAATCTATGATTTAAGACTAAAGAATTGACGCTTGGTGAAAGGCAGCGCCCCACTAACGGAGGAGTTGCCGTGCAGTCGGACGTGCTGTCAGCTGAGGCGAGGTGTGGCTGGGAAGGTAGGTGGAGCTGGACGCTGGCCGGGCTGGGCTGAGCAAGGCTGTGGTCGCGGCTGCGGTTACCGTGCCGCGTTGAGCCGCGAGCAAGAGAGCCAGTCTCCTTCCTCCCTTAGGGCGCCGGTGGTGCGGGTAGCTGGGATCTTGGAGGTATCTTGGTGGCAGCAGCAGCGGCGCACCGAGGAGCTTCGGTAAGTCGGCGGGACCGGGAGTGTGGCTGAGGAGGCTTGAGGGTCGTCGTTACCGAAGGCGGGGGTGCTCTGGGAGCTCGGCTGGCTGGCTGGCTGGCGCGGTGAAAGAAGGACAGATTTGCCCCTGGCATTTTCTGCCAAGCCTTAAGCTTAAGCCTTAAGCCATAAGCCTTGAGCTCCCCCCCCCCGGAGCCGCACGTCGTGGGGTGCTGCTTGATGCTGCTCGCCTAGATCTCCCTGTATTCCCAATGTCTGCTTCCATGAACCTGCTTTCCTCTGCCCCTCTGCGCTCATTGCTTTCCTTGCTTTCTGCTATTCTCTGCGCCTTTGGCCCGTCCATTCTCCCCTGCTGTACCTACCTACTTGCCTGGTTGTGGGCATACGGGGGCATTGGGCAGCTCTGTCCAGCCCTGGGGCTGCTCCCCCGCTTTCCCCCCTCCCCCCGCGAAGCCACCTAGCGTCCGACGCTCTCGCTGCCTATTGCGGCCACTGACTGGTTGAATCCTACTGTCAGCCTCATTACCAGTGCGACCCCTCTTGAGGGGAAAAACATAGAGGTGAGGTTAGGTTTGGCCTGGTCTCCCGGTCTTTTGCGGTGAGCGGGCGGTCGCGGGCCGGTGGACAGGGGTAGGGTTATATAAATGAGCGGGGGGTGCCACGATTAAGGTTCCAATAAGAGCTGGCGCAATTTCATCGAAGTGTCAAAAGCAAAGCTAAAAACGCCATCTATCAATAGACTTGGCTGCTTCTGTAATACAAACCAAACTTGCAAGACAGTACAGAACATAAACACAGGACAATATCTACAATATTCACTCGCCGGAGACAGCATTGTTGGAATCATTAGACCACCAGACCCCTAGCTCTCCAACAGTTTGGAAGAGCAATTCTGGTGGATCCCCGGTGGACCCCTGGCAAGGGCATCTGTTCTAGCTGACCTTTAACCAGTATTTCAACTTATATAAACCATGAGATCTGGGAAAGTTAGTAAAACTGCAGCGGCTCCTAAAAAGAGGAAACCTAAACAGTTGTCATCTGACGAGGAGCTCGACCAAGGTAGTCATGGGCCCCCAAGGGCTTGCAATGATACAGCGCACGTGGTAAAACCGAGGCCACATAGCGATGACAATAACAGTCTTGGTCATAACGGCAAGAGTAAGGACTCATCAAATGCTTCGAAATCCTTGAAGTTGCTGGACTATTTTAAAAAAATTCCACCTATGGCGAACACTCTTTCATATTCGCAATCACTGGAGGTAACCAGCCTCGGAGTACCGGACCAAATGGCCGAAATAATTATGCCCTCTTCACAACCCCCACCCCCACAACAGTTGTTGAAGAATACGACCAGTAAAATCTTGGCTCAACTTCCGGAAGTCTTTATTTTTGGAACCGCACAAAACGATGTAACCCCAGCCCAGTCAGAGGGGGTAATTTTAAAACAAAATCTTCAACATGATCACCCTTTACGATCGCAATCAGGTCAAACTCCACCACCAACGGCTATGCGTAAGCAAGAAGCATGTCTGCTGCACACTCCTCCGTTGAGCCCTTTACAATACTCAGGCCCCCTCATAGACCAAGCTCAGAATATAGAATTACTAGCTCCACTGTCATGCCAAGACCTCGCCGTATTAAAGGAACCCACAACGGCTCCTCACAGCCATTTAATTTTCCCTCAAATCCATGCGCAAAATACCCACCTCTGTAATAAAAACTTACGATCAGCTGAATTGCCCCAAACTATAAGTACACCAAAGGACCATCTGGATGCGTCAAGTCCCCAGCATATTGTATTCACACCAACAACAGCAATAACGACACCATTACCACAATCGCCCAAAAAATCAGTTCCAGATGACCAGTTTTTAGCGGACTTGTCATTTTTCATCAAAAATACTCAAAATTCTCCTAAACATATGCCAAATGTAAAGTCCAACTTAGAGGACCCTACAGCAGTTGGTGTCTGGCCCCAACTTCTCCAAACTTTTCAACAAACAGTTAATGCCTTAAATTACCATTCTGATAAACTGGATGTGCAGATAGACCTTTTGAACACCCTAGCACTTTTCACAGCAGGTATCGATAATAAATTGGACAAATTGAACAACTTAATAATAGGAGCGCAATCCTCCGCAAAGCTCGTTCAGGCGGTTTGTTGCTGTTCCCCAATCATAGACTCACTTTCGTCGCTTCCAGCCTTTCTATCAAATGTTATAGATGAAGTCAAGCTGCTGAAGGGAGGCAATTCACTAACAACTCTTTGTCCACAATCGCAAATATTGCCAAATATGTCCCAAAACAAGCTAACCCCTGGATTACAACAAAACAAGGCACCCAGCTGAGGGAGGGAATAGTTCCTCTTCCAAAACAGCTAAATGAGCAGTCATCACCCGACCGACCTCAAACCGGAATAACGGGCCCCGACCTGACTGAAGCAACAATCAAAAATGCTCGGTCTCCAAGCGGGCGTACAATTTGCGCAGTCCATATTGATCAAGAGCTAGTGGACAGTTCAGCAGCCCAGATACCCTCGATCTCGGAAGTGCAGCCAGCTCCCTTACCACCTTGTAGCAAGAGAGAGCGCAAACGCCAGCGTAAACACAGAAATAAAACAAGGTCTAAAACAACAGCTGCCTCGACAAACTTCTTTCCTCTCTTTGCAATAGCTCCTAACAAAAAAGCCTTAAGTGAAACTGACGCATCATCACCCTTAGTAAACCCAAGTGCAATTGTACAGAAAGGGGATCCATCCGAAACCGTCAACCAACTGACTCTGGGTAGCAATCAAGATTCAACCAAGCCAGCCACGGGAACAGTGATTGACGACTTTAGTACTGTTAAAGAAAAGCTAAGGGTGAAAATCAACGAACCAAGCTTATCAGAGTCCACATCTGTGGGAATAGCAATAGAAGATCCTAGTACAGCTAAAGAAAAGCAAAGGGTGAAAAGCAACGAACCAAGCTTGTTAGAGTCTACAGCGATCGCAATTAATCCCAATCCAGCGCCTGCTTTAATTTCACCCCGGTCAGACAATCTAACGACCAAACCAAATTTTACAAAAACAATCTACAACCATAAAACACTTCTGCCAACTAATAGTCAGTCTTTGAGGAAGGCCCCCCAACACCAGCCTCAACAGGAGCAGGATCTCGATACAGGCCCGTCACTCAATAAAATCAACATGTCAATTCAAAGCCCACGCAGTAAAGAGGACAAAAGCGATTTAAAACTTTTTTACATTATACTAGCTCCCGACTACAAATCAAAAGGCTGGCAAGATATCCTCAATAGATCCAATATAATTAAACTAGTGGATGGCACCCCGGGGTTTGCAGGCCTGGTAACGGACGACATAGAATCTATCGTATTCCTTCCACCAAGAGGCACACAACCGTCTGAGGTAACACTGGTAGCATTCAAGTCGGCCCATTGGGCAGGGGTATTTTTGGATCACAAGGCCACCCTGCGGGACTGGGGCATTCGAGTTTATCCATATTCCATCCCAGGGTACCCCCCAGCATTATTAAACCAGCAAACGCCACTTAAAAAAGCCGGAACCCTTCGACTTGTGTCCCACTCTAGACCATACTCGGTTCTAAAAAGCGCGTTAGGACCTGAAGTACGCAACAAACTGACTTCAAATGTGGTCTCTAACGACGATTTACTCCAAGGCTGGAGTTGGCTCCCAGCTATCTTATCAACAAAAAGATCAGAATGACCACAAGGTACAGAGTCAACTGGTCAAACACTCAAATCTCTGGAAAATATAAGCCCTCAAACATCTCTATCGGCAATGGGGCACAACCCGCAAGCAGATTCCACCTTCTTAATCTGCTCCTGGAACATCAGCGGACTTCAACAGAAAATTAGGAACTCAACCTTTATTTGTAAGCACGCTGTAATAGCCCTGCAGGAAACTTGGGCTTTACAAGGCTGCCCTGTCATTGGCTATATCGATCTACGGAAACCAGCACTGAGGGACAGCCGGCACGTTCACTCAAAAGGTGGCCTGTCAATATATATATCAATGAATCTAAAAGGCCCAATAACACAATTAAAACTGGATGAAGACTGGCTACTTGGGGTCAAAATCAATTTATGGCGGGAACAACGTTCACTTATTTTCCTAAATGTGTATATCAACCCAAATACACGTACAAAAAAAGTAAATCTGGTACGACTAATGGAAATTATGAGCGACTTAGCCGTGGAGCACCCTGATTCAGACTGTATTGTTACTGGGGATTTTAATACCAACCTATTCCAGGGGCAACCAACAGAAACCGAGGGGCCCTTTTTATTCTCCTTGAATGAGGCAGTGTCACAAACCAAACCGGCAAATCAAGCCTATTGGGGCCTGGGATACCTCTGTGTGATGCGTTTCTATAGCGCAGGCTACCTGGTTATAAATGGAAGGTCGGAGGGCGATACCCCTCCCAATTGGTCCTGGACAAATGGAAAGAAACAATCCTACCTGGATTATTCCATCTGTAACAAAGCTTTGCTCCACTGTCTGGTTAGCTTTTGCATTCACCCACGATCTGAAAGTGATCATCGGCCCCAGGTCATAGCTTTCAAAACAAAACAAAGTGAGGCATAAATCTGCACCCTCAACCAGCAGGGGAATATACTCCGAAAACCTAAAGCGCCTCAGATGGAGTGAAGACATCAGCCCGAAGATCCTACATGCAAGCATGGAGCTCATAAGAGGTGGAATTGACCAGGAAGCCTCCCCGATAGCGACATGGACGACGCTCTGTTTACATCTGATTAATCTTTTCCCAAAAAAACAGCATTCCCCAAGGAGACCCCTCCCGCGCCAGTTCGCACTTTCACAACAGTCAAAGCTACTTAAGAAAGCTAGAAACAATGCCTTACGGCTACTGGTAAAAGCTCCAGGGAACAGTGAATGTTTAAAACAGTATCAAGTAGCCCAAAAGTCATTTAGGCTGGCGATCACTAAAGACAAACGGACACATGATAACCAATTCTGGTGCAAGCTAGTGTGGGAGAGTAAGAGCCGAAATTCACGAAAATTCTGGGCCCTAATCAACCAGTCCAATTCGAGCACATTGAGATTTGGATCTGCCAACATCCAAGAATCAGATTGGGTTACCTTCCTCACCGACCATTTTAGACCTCCAGAATGCTTAGGAGCTACAGGAGGCAGCCCCGCAAGAGAGAAAGTAATAGATTATAACAATAAGCAGAGCAATCCGACAGAGCGCTTACACACCGACAGTGAGGATCTTCAGATGCCACAAGAAAGGGTTGCCACTGCTGTGTCAAAAGCTAGATCAGATGGAGCTCCGGGCCCAAACGGCCTGCCACAGAATTTGTTTAAATCTGATGTGGCTCTCTGGTCAGGCCTACTGACAAATCTCTTTAATTTTGCTCTGAGAACTGCAACAATCCCAGATTCATGGCGGGGTGCAATAATCCAACCTATTTATAAATCAGGTTCCCGTGCCTCTCCCAATAATTACAGACTCATCGCACTGCTGGACATTGAGGCGAAGCATTACGCGGACCTCCTGTTGGAGGAGTTGAGCCTATGGGCAAAGGACCATAAACTGATACCAATTAATCAAACAGGTTTTATTGCCAACTCCGGGGACGATGACCAATCTATTAGCACTGTCAACTATCGTCGACAAAGCACTCTCCACATCCAGATCAGTGTTCTGCTGTTTTGTCGACTTTAAAGCAGCGTTTGACAGGGTTCCGAGGGCTGCCTTATGGGAAAAGCTGAGGAAATGGGGGATCCCTGATAAACTTTTGGAGGCAATCATACAACTCCACTCCAGAACTTGGGTCAGGGTGAAGTTGGGGTCCGGCACGCATCTCTCCCGGAAAATCTCGTCATCAAGAGGCGTGAAGCAGGGATGCGTGCTGGCCCCCATGCTTTTTAACCTGTTCATAGCGGACTTGTCAACTTCACTGGATGATACTAACAGTCACTCCCCAAAGGTAGGAGGTACGGCACTAAGTAATCTTTTATATGCCGACGACCTGGTTCTCTTTAGCCTCACTAGGGTCGGGCTGCAGAGGCTCCTCGATAAACTGTACACCTATATGACCATGAACCAACTAGAGGTTAACTTAAAGAAAACACAAGTTGTCCCATTTGGTCGGAAACGGCACACTGTTGCAGGATGGTCATATAACAACATAAGCCTTGTCGTAGGACACTCGTACAAGTACCTACGTGTCCTGCTGGACTCTAGGGGTAATCTTATTAAACATCGTAACGAGAGCGCAGTTAAAGCTATGACCCTTGCGGTGTCATTAGCTAAGCTCTCCAAAAATATCTCCGGCCCAACTCTCTTACCACTCTTAGAAGTTCTGAGAGCAAAAATTGGCCCTACTTTATCATACGGCATAGAGATATTCAGGGGCAAGCTGAATACTGCCTTAAATCAACATACAACCAAAATTTATAAAAAGGTACTCCATTTGCCAAACTCCGCATCCGCAGCCCAGGTAAGATTAGAGCTAGGGATACTGAATTATGATGTTTCTAACATTGGTACATATTTAAACCTCTGTCATAAATTGAGGCAAGCGGACTTAGGCACATTAGAATCCTTAGTCTGGTTAGAAATCACCCAGAAAAACTCTGGAGGTACGTTTGGTTGTCTTTTCAAGGACCATATCCATCAAATGTCGGCGAGTGAGCTATGGGCCCTTAACCCCAGTCGGGCAGCATTTAAAACTGGCATCAAAAAATGTGTGAGAATGAGTTCTCTCATAATGGATAAGGCACTCCTTACCAAACGTAGTCATGCTTGGGCCCTTGTAAATTCATACAGACGGCTAGTCCCTGCCACCTACCTGTCTTGCGCATATTCATTGTATCTAAAACGTAGTTTTATGGTAATCAGAATGGGTGACTGGCGTTTCTTGCAAGATTTGCCCCCTTGGCAACGCATGTCGGAAAATGTAATCTGTAGAGGGTGTGGCAAGACAGCCGAAACTCTGTTACATGTGGTTTGTCTTTGCCCAGCCTTTAATTCTCAACGCAGGTGCAAACTCAAATTAGAGTGGAATAGGCTGGGTGTTCGGACATGTAGGAAAGCCATTATCGCGGCCCTGAACCCCGAAAATATAGATTTAAACCTGGGTTTAATAACTTTTATTCAGCAAGCATATCGTAATTTTGTGCAAAAGAGGCCTTGCTAATAAACATTTTAGGGAAGATGAAATGAAATGATTATCATGCTCTGCAATCTGATAGGTTAACTCATCAAATTGTATTCCAAAGAACACTGCCTTGTCTTTAATATGTATAGTCAGTGTAACAAAAAAACAAATGTCTGAACAGTTTTGTACATTACTTTTTAATCGTCTGCTATTATCCAAATGTCATTGAATCAGGTGGTTCAGGATGTAGAAGATCTCTACTTTTATTATGGTTACTGAACTGCTGCTTGCTTTTTTTGTATTTTAAAACAGTTGGTTTTTAATGTGAATTTTGTAATTTCTTTTAAAGATATCTGTGTTATATCTATATAAAGATTATTACCCTGACTAAAAAATTCATTTGATTTCTCAAATTCTGAAATATCTTCTCATTAAATGTACCATGTTGCATAAAAGCTAAAACACTATCACCTTTCGTATACTCAATCCAATTTTCCAACCACATACACGTGGGATATCCTCGTTCCAACATCATAAAAGAAGCAGGCATTTTTTGAGGCTGAATCGGAATTCCCTCTCTAGTCACAATTGGTTTGTCTTTCTTGAAGAAATTCTCCAATTTCTGCATTAACTTCATTTTTTGGCTTCCTCCACTAATGGGTCTTATCATGAACAAGCAAATACAACCTTTCCGTAATTCTACTTATTCTATTGGGTAACTTTCGTCCTAAACCAGCGCGTCTCACATAACCAACCAACCAATCAGAGCACTGCTACGTAAGCAAAGTCTCAACCAACACTAGCGCTTCTCACACCAACTAGCAAATCAAAATTCAGTACACGCCCGCTGCCTGACCAGCACAGTTTTTTTCTGATGTCAGTATTACTCCTTCTACTGACCCTCCCTTGACAAAATCTTACGGCAATATTTTTCTGTGTTCTCTGTGTTATCTTTAGCTAAAATTCTATTAGCAACAACATAAAACAATGCTACCTTGTCTGATCCATTAAATAAAGAGATAGTTTCACTTTATCAGAGATTTTCTCACTCCGAGTCCTAATAACAACCAGCTCTATTCTTACCCTTCAGACAAGTTTCAGGTAGACCTATTACTCTTCTAGGGATAAAACCAAGATTTCACAAGAGGACTTTTTTGGGGTGAAAAGGAGTCTTGCTATTCTCCTGGAAATAAGGCTAGAGTTTCGGGAAGTGGACCCTTCACTATTCAAACACTCTACTCACATACAAAATCTCTCTAAATATAACACCTACAGCCCTCCGTAGCTTTAAAAAAAGTACTTCTGCAGTGTAATTTCTTTACCACACTCTTCTTCTGCCTACTTCCAGCAGATTCCATCCCTGGATTCTTCAGGTACCTCCGTACCTGTACTTCTAGACAGCATAGAACATGACACTAACGTTTAGTGTTAAGAACATATAATCAATAATCAGTACCAAACTAATCAATAATTAAACCATCCTCTGCTACCAAGAAACTGATCCAACGCCAATATCAATAATTGATCAGGGATTTATACTCAACAACATCACTACAATGGCCCATACACATTCATCCAGTATCCCTGATGTGCTGGGGTCAATTTGTTTATTCCATTAAATATTATTTTCTTAATTCCCTTTGGGACATTCGGTAAATAGCTAATCTTGATATCAACTCTTCTTCTACTTAGTCGATGGACCAATTAGTCAAATAGTTGATGGCAATGATAATTACTAGCTTACCAACCATTTAGTCAATTAATTACAGACTCTCAATAAGGTTAATAATTAATTTTGTCTCAATTTTAAAAGTCAATGCTCAGTTGCATTAGGTTACAATTACAAACATTGAACCTCATGAAAGGAGAAATTTTATATATCATACAGACTCATTACGCAATGACATTATGCAATGAAGGAGTGGATACGGTAAGAGACAAAAATTTCAGCAAATAGTTATGGGAAACATAATATACCTAATGAATGGATAGATGAAGAGACAATAGGTTCATCTAAAACAATGCATATCAATATATTGTTGACAATATATTGTTGATGGAGTGATAGGTGGAGAGACAAAGATTCAGAGACAAATACATTAATACTGAGATTCTGAGAACGATATAGACTAAATTCAAACCTATCGGTCTGTAGGAAAAACCACCCCTTGGACTCCGGAGATGATGGAGGTTCCCCAATAAGGAATCAGGGAACAAAGGTATAAGGACAGGAACAGGACAGGTCAGGAACAGTTAGGCCTCTCTGCAAACCGACGGACAGCGACGCATCTCCCCTCTTCTCTCCTGTTAACCTAAGCTTCAACCACACCCCTAAAGGCACCCTAGTTATAGTCTAAAATTGACATGTCCATCCCTCAAGTATTGCATTTTACCCTTTAACTTGCACAGGATTGGTGGGCTGGGAAGGTGGCATCGTCACGCCACCATGACTTTACCTTCATTCAACAACTTTATTGTGGAAGACAGTTCCCATGGTCTGAATCTCAGCTTATTCGCACGTTCCCCGCATAAGTTTCAAAATTTACATTCTTCATTTATGAATTAAAGTTATTCGCAGAGAACATCTCCGGTACCACGCTCGGGTACAGTAGTTGGCAGGTGACTGACACACTGGCCTTCACTCCTTTCTTGTCATCTGTGGTGCACAGCGCGTCTTACTTTCCTCGTGACAGGACAAAATCACTCCTTGGAGCTCTTCCCCCTCCCACCTCGGACAATTTCTGAAAAATGGAGACTCCATACAGCACACTAAAGTAGATGAAAAATGAACATTTATTAATTATGTGATAATGAAACCTTCACTGTTTACCACCCACTTTCACTATTCCTCATTATTGTTACCTAGCATAAGCTTAGTGCAAAAGCAGCATTAATCATTACCTTAAAGCAGGATGCAACATGTAAATACCGATGCACATGCGGCCTATTTCGTGCAGTTTCTTCGTTTCTTTCAAAGCACAAGTTATCAAAATGCTATGTAATTACTTGTTAATCCAGGCATGCGCAAAGCAGTTCCCTTATATTTATGTTGGAGCACGTTAGTTTTACTACGTCTATTTACTGTTAGTATGTATTATGAGGGTATAGATTCGAGCAGGTTTCATTTTCGCGAAACCCTGCTCCATCACTGGCCAGTGTGAGCAACTGAACTGACTCTGAAAGAGCCGCATGGACTCAGATACACATGGGCCTTTCGCAGTGGACTAATCAGTGGCCCCAAGTCTCATTGTCCACCCTAGGCTGACGCTTCATCAACAGTTCGAATGTGCCCAAATCTGCTGTACATTGAAGCCACAGGAGGACAGCTATTTAGAAAATAGTGCATTTTCTGGAAAATACACAAGATTTACAAGTAGTGCACTCACAGAGAGTGTAGTTCTTACAAAAGGGCACACTAGTAAGGCTACAGGAGCGAGAACCCTGTCCAGCCTGTAGCTCATTCAGTAAAGTCATTCTTTACAGTCTGGAACTTATAGTCCTATTTATCTCAACATAAAGTAAATGAAGTCAGGAATACAAATACCAACATTAATTAGAAAAATATGGAATTGTTGAGCTTCTAATGCACAGAAACTTGGGAACTCTGCCCAACACACTGGCTGTGAGGAGCCAGTGTTTGTTTGCATGGAGGTAAGAGCAGCACAGGAAATGCAATATCCAACATGACTTTAGAAACATACAGATATAAGATGCTAATAAGAATGAGGCCACATGAGGTGAAGCTGCTGAACACCCGCCTGCGACCACCATGAAATGTAGATGGCCGGATGATGTCCAAGTAAGGTTACCGGGCTGTTCACTTGTGAGGCTGGTAATGCCAAACCTTGGTCCGCAATGGCCCAGTCAATGAGAGAACTTCTGAGTATCCCCATGGAATAAATTTACATGCAAAGTGTCAGTTTTACATAGACCTTGCATTGGGGTGAAGTGATGCAAAGGAGCAATAATTGTACAGAATTAAGGCAACCAATCAACACAATAATAAATGATAATGTATATACTGTCAAATTGAACCAAAGACAACAGTAGTTATGATGAAAATACAGAATAAATTGTATTTAACATAGAAAAATCAGACATTATAACATTCATACAAGAACTTGTGTGCCCTACATACACACTTCCAATCGTACTTTCAATTATACAGAGACATTATATTTATTAACAAATTATACATAAATAGCAGATAATGTTTTAGAAACAATTTCAATTAAAAACAATGTGGCACAAATTAGATTGACTAGAATATTCTACGTGCGTTTCGGCACACCAAAGTGCCTTCGTCAGGAAAAAATGGCCACGGAGAAGGGACGATGTAGGTTCTGTAAATATAAAAAAAGGTGTCTTATAAATACGGAAGGGGTTCAAATATGACAGCAATGGTAGATAAAGGTCCAAAAACAAGGATTGTGTGCATTGAACTAGGAATAAGAACCACCAGGAACGTAATTAAAATACATGAATTGTATAGTTTAGTAAAAGGAGAGATGATAGATAGTGGCAATGGCTGCGAACCTCATGTGTAATATAGAGAAATAATGAAATTAATAAAAAGACACCATAGGTTTCATGAAATAAATACACCAGTGTGAAAATTGTTGTTAATAACTTATCTATATAGGATTACGGTATAAGAATTATACCTTAAATATTTTGGAGACCTGAATCGTGCGTCAAAGCATCAGCGATAATTCCGGTATCAGAACAGAATAAGCTGGGGCGTGGCTTGGACGCCGTTCAAGATGGCCGCCTGAGTCCGGGGCTCCGCCGCATCGGGACGACTTCTTCCGCCTCGCGTTAATTTACGCGATGTTATTACACGCTGCCTGCCGGTTCCTGTAATCGGAACATGTCCTGTTCATGGTGAGCTTAAAATGAACGCGCTGGGACTCCTCAATGCTTCGTTTTCAAGCCGTTTTGTGAGCGCCTCATAACGGCCGCCATTTTGTTTTTCGGCGCGATGATTCCTACGCAACTACATTTCTCCTCACAAAACATGGAATCTTGGATCATGACAAGGTAGATACTGTATAACACCTTATTTTTCTTTTTATTTGTAACCCTTCATGGTCTATCTTCAAGGATACACAGTTTTTATTCTCTCCTTGGTCTGACTGCGATTTGAGGATCATGGTCAGACGCTGTTCTCAGTGACTTTATTTTTTCTGCGCCAACTCCTTCGGATGCCTTGGTTCTTCTGCGTGGCAGGTGCAGGTGGCTGTGGGGTCTTTGAGTGGACCGTTGTGACCTGTTAATGTGCCTTTTCAACCTCTGCTGACGGCGTTGCACGCTCCCCTGAAGTGCGATACTTGTGGGGATTTGTTCGGAGCGCACTTATGGGCAAGCTTCGCAATCCAAAGTTTGTTTTTGTGCCTTCAAAGGGCTCTTCGGCGGCTCATCCTTCCTCCTCCTCATCAGTTGATCCTTCTTCCAGTCCTGCAGATCCAATGGCGGCAACGTCGTCCAGTCGTCCTTCCTTGACACAATCAACCTCCAGTAAGACCTCTTCTTCTGCTACGTCAACCAAACGTCTAAAACAAGACTCTCCTCCTCCGGATCCACCGTCACCCCCTATCTCCATGGAGTTAATACTTGAGGAAATACGGGCTTTACGTCCGTTCATTGAGGAAACCAACAACAAGATGCAACTTTTTGAAGAGAGATGGTCAACTATCGAGAGCAGAGTGTCGGTGGTGGAACTTCAGACTTCGGAGATTCAATCTCACTCTCAACGTATCACCTCATTGGAGAAATCTGTTCTTGCTTTGCAGCAACATACCGAGGATTTAGAAAACCGGAATAGGAGGAACAACCTACGCATTTATGGTTTGCCAGAATCCTTGGAGAGCGATGACCCCATCTCGTTCTTCTCTACTTTCCTTCCGAAACTTCTGGACATGCCTCCTACCACCTCTCTCACCATTCAGAGGGCGCACAGGCTTGGTCCTCGCCTATCATCCGCAACTAAACCTCGAGGTGTTATCATTCTCTTTCTGAAGTTCACTGACCTGCTCCTTGTCCTCTCTGCGGCTAGAGCCAAGCGCCAAGTTTCCTGGTTGGGCCAGAGAGTTTTCCTTGCTCAGGATGTTTCCAATGCTACCGCAGCAAGAAGGAAGGAATTTTTGAGCCTTCGTACACCCTTACGTGCTCTTGGTGCCAGATTTGGTCTTTTCCATCCTTGTACCTTCAAAGTCACTCACCAGAATAAGACTTGGACTTTTCAAGATCCTGCGGAGCTTAAAAACTTTATTCACATACAGTCCAACGTTGGCATGGATACTTCCGCCTCTACTAGTGGCTGAACGCTCCTCTCCTTTTTTCTTACAGGGTGTTCCTGATAATGTTTCTGCATTGCCATGCCTTGTTATGATGTTGGTTTTTCTCACTCTGTTTTACTCTTAAGAGCTTTTTGATATGTTCTCTCATTGTCTTTGATTAATCCTGCTGGTTGCTCTCTTTTGCGCAACCTTTCTTTTTTTCCATTTTTATTATTGCCCACAATTTTGGGCTGTCTGCATTCCATTGTTCATTGTTTATTCTTCTATTTACGTGTCCCTTGTCCTCATCAGCGCTTTTTATTCATTTATTCTTGTGTTTGTTTTCCTTGCCCAGATCGACTAAGGTATTCCCTTCTTCCCTCATGTGAGTCGTGTTTCCCATTTCGTCCTGGTGCGGTCGGATTGTCCTCCTGGTTTCGGGAGGTCATGCTTGTATTGTTGCGTCATCCACTGCCCCGATATCCTCTCCGTGTTCCCTTCAGGTATGTTACTTTCAGTCGTCCTTTATGGATTTGTACTGTCTCTTCTTGTATCTTCTTCTCTTCACCTTTCCCCTCTCTTCCCTTCTTTATTCTTACTTTCTTTATTCTTCGTCTCCCTTACCTTGCTTGAGCTTCCTTTTCTTGTATCTATTCTTTTCTATATCTATCTTTTACAAATGTTTCACTTTTTCCCCATTGCTGTAGTTATTGTTTCTGATAATGTTATTCACTGTTTAAGTTCAGAGTAATTTCTTGGAATGTGAAAGGTTTTATTAACCCTATCAAACGTCAGAGAATTCTTTCCCACCTTGCTACTTACAATCCTGACATAGTTCTCTTACAAGAGACGCATCTTTCGGAGACTGAGTCTCTCAAATTAAAACGTGGATGGGTGGGTACGGTTCTATTTTCCCCTTCTACCAACAAGAAGAATGGAGTGGTTATTCTATGTCATAAAAAATTAGTATGTAAAGTCTTAACACAAGAGTCGGATTCTGATGGTAGATGGATTCTAGCTAAATTGTCAATTAACTCTATCCCTTTAACTGTGTTTAATGTTTATGGCCCTACGCAACCTGATTTACTTTTTTGGCCTTTAATTACTAGCAAATGTTTTCAATATAAAGATGACCTCTTCATTCTAGGTGGCGACTGCAACCAGATTGTGGACCCCTTTATTGATCGTAAGTCAAGTGTTCGTTTCATACCCCACAAACCCCACAAACAATTTCTCGACACCATTTCTCAAACATCTCTCATTGATTCTTGGAGACTTTCGCACCCTGACACACTTGATTATTCCTTTTTCTCTCCTCCTCACTCCTCTTTCTCTCGTCTTGATTATATCTTTCTTTCTCTTTCCTTGTCGCAAAATTTGCTGTCGTCTTCTATTGAACCTATACTTATCTCTGACCATGCTCCTATTGTAACAGATCTTGACCTTCTCTCCCCTCCTCCCAGATCCTCTCGTTGGCGCTTTAACAACTCTTTACTTACTGATCCCCTTTTCTCCTCTTCCTTCCGCTCTTTTGCTACTGATTTCTTTCTATTAAATGATGTTTCTAATATTTCCCCCCATCTTCTCTGGGACTCCTTTAAAGCCACTGCGCGCGGATTTGTCATTGATTTTGTTTCCAAAAAAAAGAAACGCTTTCTTCAGAAGCGGAAAGACACATTAGCTCATATTAAGTCTCTGGAGCGCCAGTTCTATTCTTCCTCTAAGCATTCTGTACCTCCGGAACTTATTCGTGCCAAACTAGATTTTAACAAATCGACTACCGATAATGCCTCGTCAATGCTTCTTCGGAGTTCTGCCCGGTTTTATGGTGGTCGCAACAAATCTGGGAAGCTATTAGCCAATTATCTCAAATCACGCAAAGAACGTTCATTCATTGACTCCATCTACTCCTCTGATAATACTTTATTGCATAAACCTCAGGATATTCTTGAACAATTTCAATTATTTTATCGGACCCTTTATACACCTGAGTCTTCTCCCTCTCCCTCTCTTGTCCAAGCCTACCTAGATAAACTTCCTAAGCCCTTAACGTCTCATCTTCATTTCCCGGATCTGGAAGTTGACCTTTCTTTACATGAGCTCTCCACGGCGTTGGCTATCCTTACCAAGGGCAAAACTCCAGGTCCTGATGGCTTTTCAGTTGAATTTTATTTACATTTTTCTGACCTGTTACTTCCTAAACTCCTGTCTCTTTTTTAATCGTTTCATTCATCGGGGAGAGCGGAAGGTACGTTTCAAGAAGCTACCATCTGCCTTATCCCTAAAGACGGTCGAGACCCTAAATACTGTAAGAACTACCGCCCGATTTCTTTAGTGAATGTTGATTATAAGTTGTTTGCCAAAGTACTGGCTCTACGCCTAGATCCCTTAATGCCCCATCTCATTGGTAAGGAGCAGTGTGGCTTTGTGAAGGGTCGGTTGACATCTGATAATTCTCGTCTCTTCCTTAATGTACTAAATAAAGTTCCATCTCTTTCTATTCCCTTAGCGGCAATCTCGGTTGACGCAGAGAAAGCCTTTGATAGAGTTGACTGGTCTTTCCTATTTGCTTCATTGCGCTGGCATGGCTTTGGTCCTCGCTTCATCTCTCTTATTTCTCTGTTATATATATTCTGCCCCTAAGGCTTCAGTCCTGGTCAATGGTCAAGTCTCTTCGTATTTCCCTCTTCAGCGTGGGGTTCGTCAAGGTTGCCCTTTATCTCCCTTGCTTTTTGTTCTTGCCCTTGAACCCTTTCTGTCGTCTATCCGGAACAATAATGCCATCGCTGGTTTTCCTTATGGTGACAAGCAACTGAAACTCTCTGCATACGCAGACGATATTCTTCTTTTCATCTCCGCTCCAGAATCATCTATTCCCCCATTGCTGTCCGAATTCGTGTCTTTCTCACAGGTTTCTGGTTATAAAATTAATTCCGATAAAACTGAAATTCTTCCCCTTACGAAATTTTGCACTCCTCATGCCTTTGCCCCCACGGGCTTTGCTTGGAATGGCTCTAAAATTAAATATTTAGGAGTATGGTTTTCTAACTCTGTTTCTTCTTCAATTGCTCTTAATATGTCAGTGGTTTTATCCCGCATTGAACGTTTACTTTCTTCTTGGAATCCTCTTTTCCTTTCTTGGTGGGGGAGATTAGACTCCATCAAAATGATGATCGCTCCCATTTTAATTTACGTTCTTTCTATGCTACCTGTCCATATCCCCGCAATTTTCTTTAAACGTATAGATTCTTGTTTGTCTCGTTTCCTTTGGAACAAGAAAAGATCTAGAATCTCTTTGGCGTCACTCCGTAAATCAAAGGCCAATGGTGGTGTCAACTTTCCAGATTTCCGTCTGTATCATAAATCTTTTTCCCTTCGCCAGGCATCTAGATGGCTTGCTTCTGTCCCTTCTGCTTTTGCCCCTCTTTGGCTTTCCATCGAGCATATATTATTACTACCCTTTTCTTTTGGGGAGGTTATTCGCTTCTCTGCTAGGGTTCCACACTTGGCTCTTCCCTTATTTAAGCATACTTCTTCTCTTCTAAAGCCCCTCTTCAACCCTACACCTATTACTCGTGAGTCCTTCTTGAACTCCACTGTCTGGCATAACTCCCTTATTCTTATAAGAAATAGACCCATCTTCTGGAAGTCTTGGAGATCGCTGGGCATTATTTGGGTGAACCAGTTTTTTGATGGAGCATCCCCTTGTTCTTTTCCCCAGTTTCAGATGACCTTTCGCTGTCCGCGCTCCTTCTTCCAGAAGTTTGTTGCCCTATTGACGCTTATCCTGGATGTTTTTTACTCTCTTCCCCCCTCCCCTTCTTCATTCTCCCAGGCACCTCTCCTTAAAATTCTCTTAACCTTACCCAAGGCGTCTCTTATCTACAAATTCTTTTCATCCCCTAATCCAGAGCGCCTTAAAACTAAGGTAGAACTTGCTTGGGAGGAAGACCTGGGTTGTGCTTGGTCCGTCGCCTTGTGGGACAAACTCTGGTCTAGATCTTTGAAAATTTCTCGTTCGGACTCTCTTACTCAATCTTTATTCTACTTATACCATAGACTATATCTCTCTCCACTCTCTCTATCCCGTTTCTCTTCTCTTCTGATTCTAGTTGTTGGACTTGTTCTGCCCCCAACGCTAATCTTTTTCACCTCTTGTTCTTATGTCCCTCTGTCTCTCATTTCTGGAACTCTGTCTGGCTCTATATCTCTCGTATTTTCACTCTCCCTTCTCCATACTCAACTTCTACTCTCTTTTTAGGCAGCTTATCTGACTCTTTAAATCTCCCTCTATGTTCTCATGGTCTTTTTGACCTCATGCTTGCTCTCGCCTTTCAACACATTTCCTCCAACTGGAAAGCCCTATCTAACCTTTCCATCCATCACTGGTGGAATTCCTTATGTCACTTTCACAGACTAGACACTGCCTTTGCTTCCCTCTGTAATCCTACACATAATAGGGATCTTTTTTGGCTCCCTCTTACCACATACTTAGATCGGATGGTCCCGAGGAAGATTCCCGCCATCACTTCGGAAAACTTCAAACCACCTTGAGGGAGTTACTCCTCCTTCTCCTACTTTAATAATATCAGATTGGTTTATGACACTATTGGGTTTGCTGTGTAACATTTTGATTTATGTATTGCCTACAGCTTTCATTCCTTCCTTATAGCAAGGTTTTAGGATCTTTTATTATATAATATGTTTTTGCCGTTCCCCTTTTCCCCCTTTTATTTTCCTGGTCCTCCTTCCCTTCTTCCCGTCCCATTTTTCCTTAAAACTCTATAAAATGCTTTGTTCTATCTTTTAATGACATTAGCTTGTTCAATGTAATTTATTCCATTTTATCTTTCTCTTATATTGCGGCTGATGCCTATGTATTTATTCCTTCTTGAATAAAGCTTTTCAAACATAAAAAAAAGAACAGAATAAGCTGTGAAGAATACACAAATGGTAAATATGTGTATAAATTCTAAGTTGCTTAGAAGTATCTCATAGAAAAATAACAGTATAACTAGTGAGTACCTTAAAGGTTTAAAATCTTAGGTAATTTGATAATCTCACTAGTTCTAGTGAGGAGAAATAGCAGCGAAATCTCCAAACAGGATGATAGTGGAATACTGAAAAAACAAAGCAATGCATAAGTTAACCAATCTAATATTTTAGTTTATCGGATTTATAGTATATAAACAGCATATTTAATATATTGTTGATACCTGTGTGTCTCTGATATGGAGACAAATGATTGTAAAGTATCAAATGCATAGAGATGAGGGATATCGCAAATCTTGAACAACGTGGCATGTGTCGCCAAGCTGGTTTTGAGTCAGAATTGATATATTGGGTATAAAGGAGCACAATGTCTAGGAAGATTGTTTGCTTTACACTGCAAAAGGTAATGTGCACATAAAATGTACCTCTTTTTCACCACAGATAGTCTTTGGCGCTGCATTGCACCACTTTGAGTAAAGATGGTATTTAATGGATTTGATCACTATAAGCACCAATAGTTTTTTAATGCAATCTACAAAGATAGTTTGACTGGGCTTTATGTAAAAAAATAGCACCTCCTTGAAAGAGCTGCTAGGTTGAAGAAATGTTTTTATTTCTTCTAACATTTGACATATTGCATGTGTGCCTCACTGTACTGCACATTCCCATGTTTGGCATATATCAGAATGTGTCTAGGCACAAGAGTTTGTACTGAAAAGCTAAGCTTCTAGTACAAATTATAGGCTAGATAGCATGCACACACCTCTGTACCATGGTAGAAAATGTGTACCAGGCTCTAGGCAGCCTGTTTTCACACCCGCAGAGAAGATGAGTGCACCAGTGGGCCATTTTAATAAATGTGACTACACACTACTTTCTTCCACTTGTGTAATGTGCACAAAACAATAAACATCTGCTACCAAAAAATCTGAAACAGGAAATATTTATACATCCAGTAGTTATCCTGAAAGTCTGGCAGGGATCCTGCCCTCAAAACTCAGCACTGGTCACTCTTATATTGTCCTGGCGGGCAGCAGGAGCTGTCCGAAACAAAGGAAGAAGAGCGAGATAGGTTAAATCGGGCCAGAGGGTCTCCAAATGGTCTAAAGTAGGCTTCTTAAAAAGGGGGATAACTTTTGCATGCCTCTATCTGGGGAGGACTGAAGCTGAGGTAACAACTGGCATGAGTGCTGAGCTATCAGATCATTTTCCAGTCCAAGGAGGTGGGAAGGGCAAGGATCAGTGGGAGATCCTGAGTGACTGGTAATGAGTACCGATAAAGTCTCAGTAATAGAGAGTACAGGTTTAAGAGGTTGGTCAAAGTGGAGAAAGTGAGAAGTGGAAATGAAACTTCTGGACGCTGCGGCAGGAAGTTGTAGTAAATGTCTGCTATTTTGTTATGAAAGCATTTTGAAAGACTGTCACTGAAATTTTGGGAGAAGTTAATTCCTTATTGACAGGCTATGGGTAGATGCATGGATTTTACAATAAGGAATATTTATTTTGATCAGTTGGATGAACTGACTATTTTGTCTGTATAAAATCAGACCTACAAAGCATTTATACGTTTGTGGCAGACTTTGCTGGCAGGATGATATTGTTTTTTAATGAGATTGATGAAGCCCTGCGTGACTTCATTAATCTCGAGTACTCTATCGCAGTGCAAATCACTGCACTGCATTACTCTGTGCCAGGGAGGCATTTCCATGGGTGTTGCGTGGGTGTTTCCACGCAACATCCAAGGGTTTTAATGCATTCTCAGATTTACAAGAAAAGGTAAACATAGGAATGCGCCAAGAAGATATGCCTCCCTAGGAAAGACATAACAAGGTGAAATATCTTTATTTCTCCTAATTTGTTCCTGTTTCAATGTGTGATGCAACTTGCCACTGCTTAATTTGAGTCAGTGGCTGCCACTGGGTTCCACTGGCACTTATTGTTGTGCACTGGAACTTCATTCTCCGCATCAGTTATTTACCAAGAGCATGAGAGGGGAAAACACAGATTGGGAAGACAATGAGGAATATTTATTTTGATCAGTTGGATGAACTGACTATTTTGTCTGTATGGAATCAGACCTACAAAGCATTTATATGTTTGTTGCAGACTTTGCTGGCCGGATAATATTGTTTTTTTAGCATCAGAAATATAATCTTTTCTCTCAAAGATATTCTAGCTTTGTAAATGTTTTCTTCATCTCTCTTAGGGCATTCAAGTACTGGTGGAGGGGCAATGATATGTCTATTGGGCTCAAGGCTTGGGTGTTCAGGAGTTACACTTCGACACCTCCATAGTGATGGAGTCTTATTGTAGGGATATTTAAGGTTAATGCAGCAAGGAAAGAGTTAGAGTTCACCTTTGACCAGCATCTAGATTAAAGTTGAACCCTAACTCTTTCCCTGCCCTTCTGTCAGGAATAGTAAGCTCTATGTCAGGAATGGAAGAGTTTTGATAATCATGTTTTCAAGAACGACAGTGTTGGCATTGTGTGATACTATAAAATCCCAGATGTAAAGTCTGTGCTTGGGAAGGGATCAAACAGCAAAACAGCAGCAATAGCACACAGAATGGGACTAGGTGAGGTGTTGACAATGTTGGGGGTCTGAAAGCAGAATAAGAGAAAAAGAGTGTCTGTAGCTATGGCAGGATAAAAACTGGCATATTTATAAGCCACAGGGTCGCTCTTGAATCAGGCAAAGGGCTGCAAGAGCGACCCAAATGTAAAATGAGATAGCCTCCTCTCCTCATCAGCCAATCTTGTGATCATACCCAAAATAAAGAGAGTAACTTTGGGGGTAGAGCGTTTGGCGTGGCAGCTGCCCACCTCTGGAACAGCCTCCCCCTTGAATTTGAGACAGACACAGGATCTAATGCTGTTCCGTAAAAAAATCAAGACCTGGCTTTTTCCCAGAATATAATCCCTCAGTATAATTTATAGCATCCCTAGTCAGTAACTTAGGTGTCACAGCACCAGGATGCCCGTAGGGTTACAGTGCGCTCTATAAATGTTCTTACATACATACATACATATAGACAGAGGAAGAGAAAGAAGGAATAACTGTCACAAATGTAGAAGGCGGGAGTTAGGTGGACCGGCATACAAAATGACTGATGTGATGAGAAAATGCGATTTGGCAGCCAAGGACCGATTTCGTAAAGCTATAGAGATTGAGGTGCTTGATTGCAGAACAGTGGTTTCGGGCAGTACACGTACAAACTTAAACCAAGGTTAATTTTTAATGGAGAAGTTATCCAAAGACGAATTAAGTAAGTGGTGGGGCACAGGAGTATTACATCACAATAAATAAACTGCAAAAGAGTTTCCTCATTTTGATTGTGCCCACATCTGGCAATCCTCATCTTGAATTATTGGAGGAGTGGTCTGGGTTGACGTTGTATACATGCAAATGAATGTTAAATGTTAAATGTTACTGGATTTCTAAAGCGCATGGCTGCCCGTGAGCGTCCCAGCGCTGAATGAGTACAGGTGGAGTCGTAAGGGGGTTTCACGGGAACAGCCAGGTTTTCAGAGATTTTCGGAAGGCCAACAGATTAGGCTGTGCACGAATGTCAGGAGGGAGGGAGTTCCAATGAGGGAATAATTAGTTATGCTTGCTATAAATCTTAGATACTACCTGCAAGAAACTTGCAAAATATATCCTGATAAGGAAACAGTAGAGATTCATGAAGAAAATGGAGATGTTAGTTAAATTTGAGGACGGAAATCAGACTGAAAATGAAGTGGAAGTTTCTGATGAATAAATAAGACTAAGATGAGGGTCAATTCTGACTTTTTTGGAAAGAAGTATGATGTGCTACTGCTATGTAGAGATCAGCAGGAATGATGTCTCACAGAATGAAGCTCCAAAGTTGGCTGTCACTCAGATGAGGGAACCTCTCGATATGTTATAAGAGCCCAAGGGACTTCTTTTAGAGAAGTTTTGTTTTATTCACTGGCTCAAGTATTCTACCAAGAAACCAAGGGGGCACTCAACAGCAAGAAGTGCTATCAGAGGTAAGGGACCTAGATGAGTAAGGGGTTGTAGCATAGAGAAGAAACAAAACATCATCGGAAGAAACAGATTGCATCCAAGGAAGTCAAGAATACACGAAGGGTGAGGCCAATATGACTAGAATTCCTTTATCGTCCCATAAACTGACAGTAGCTGATAAACATTCAAAGAAATAGGCCTTTCTTTACATCTTGATGCTGTGTTTTGATTATGATTCCACCAGAATAGATCTGATCCTCTTCGTTAGAACATGGAAGCTTATAAAAGCACATAAGCTAGCGAAAAATGTCTCAGCGGTGACACAAGATAAACTGGGCAATAATGGTTTATGTTAGTAATGTAGATTGCTTGATTTGCTAAAATACCCTAAAGAATAAGCAAGAGGATTTAGGAGAAGAGCATGAAATGTCAAGTGATATGGGGCTTAAAATAAGTAAAAGTAGCAGGAGTGATTTTGAAATGGAGTTGACATATATAGTCCTAGATTATCCTATGATAATATTGATGTTTTTCATGATTTAGTGATAATGGAGTTATCCAATTTAACAATGAAGGGTATTTGGAATGTCTCTAGATGAATGGCCAAATGGAAGCCATTATGACATTGCTGGAGGATGCCAACATCATCATAAAAGACTCAGATAAAGGGGGCAATGTGGTGCTGTTAGAATTAGATCCCTATTGGAAAGAAGCTCATCATCAACTGCTTGTGTCGGGATATTTTGGACACATTGATGCTAGAACTTGCAAACTATTTCTAACTACCATGAATTGTCAAGGGATTGGAAGGAGAAAGGTTTGCAGCATTTTGATGATTATTGTTTTCACAAGAGAGACAGATCTACTGTGCCTGGTACTTTTTATCTACTTCATAAGGTACACAACGATCCCAAAAAACAACCTTGGAAATCTATTGTGTCTTCAAATTTATTTAAATGATTTCATGTTTCCTATTGTATTAAGTCTATCATCATATTGTTGAGAAAGTACTGGTTTTCTTAAAAAGATCACAGTCATCAATTAGGACCTAGTCATTCAGTAATCACCATAGACATTTTTCCCCTATTTGTAAGCATACAACATGGGGAGGGACTCCTGACCTGTGCATATTTCTTTAGGAGCAGACCACTTTCTGTGTATGACTGATCTATGATGCTAATGGATATGATGGAATCATGTTAACTGAATAATATTTTCTTGTTTGACAATCAATACTGTTGATAGACATCAGTAACAATGATGGAAATCGGTTTCACCCCCAGCTACACAAATCTTGGGCTGATTGGAGGAGCATGGAGCATTGTCTATTGAGGAGGAAGGGAAAGCAGTTCACATTATCATGTGTTTCTGGTACATAGATGACGTATTCATTATTTGGAATGTAAGCAGGTTTAAAGCAGGGAGGTTTATTAATAAATCACAGCACACAGAGTTTAATTTGTCTTTCACGTGGCAAATCATAGTAATCAGTTTAAAACATTATAGAAATAAAATAATGAAAAATAAATATTTTTATTATATATATTTTGTTAGATTTGGGGGTCTCTAGTTGGCATAGGTAGGTACCTGTGACAAATAGGGACCCTTGCGTCTAGTCACGGTAAGGGGGTACACTCCTAAAATAACCCCTGCTCACCGCCTTGGTCGCCTGGCACGAGCAGACAGGCTTATCTCAGAGGCAGTGTGTAAAGCATTTGCGAACACATACAGTAATCAAGTGACAGCACTACAGAGGGACACCACACAAGTTTTATATCACAAATAAGTATTCTTTATATAGACTTATCACAAGACCACAAACGACAAAAATTCACAATACTGTTACTTTAAAATGGTAGAATTTAGCTTAGTTCTCTTAAGATGGTAAATGCGACACTCAGAGTTCAATGTACCTTAAGATGTGACACGCAGGGCAACGAAAGTGTTGCAAGGACGGTGATGCATTGAAGATCCGGTGCAAATAAACAAAGATGGCACTTTCTTCTTGATGCGACACGCTTCTCAGTGATGCTGCGGCACCTGATGCGATGTCGATCCTCTTCTCCGGTGATGCGAGGTGTTTCCTCACGATGCGAGCCGCGACAGGCCCTGCTACACGCTTCCCAGTGATGCGGCGGCTTCTGCTTTAATGGCGATCCTCTCCCCTGGCAATGCGAGTTGCTTAGACAATGATGCGAGCCGGGACAGGCCCTGCAACACTCTTCCCGGTGATGCGGCGGCGTCTGCTGCGACATCGATCCTCATCTCCTGCGATGAGCCGCAACAGGACCTGAGACACGCTTCCCAGTGATGCAGCGGCGTCTGCTGCGACATAAATCCTCTTCTCCTGGCGATGGAAGGCGTTTCGGTGGACCTGCGATAACTTAACGGTTCTTCTGTGACATGCCTCTCGGTGATGCGGCGGCATCTGCTGCGACGTTGATCCTCTTCTCCGGCGATGCGAGGCGCTTCGTGTTTTGAAGCAGCAGCAGCAGTTCGGCGACACACTTCCTGTTTTTGAGTCGCACTTCCAGCTCCTTGCGAGATGAAAGTCCTCAAAAAGTCCAGCACAACTGCAGGCACTTTAAAAGACCTCCTGGGGAGCTGGTGGGTGAAGTCTGTCGGCCCTGAGACTTCAGCAGGAGGCAAGCTCTTTTCCAAGCCCTTGGAGATCCTTCACAAGTTGAATAAAAGTGCACAGAAAGTCCTTTTCCCTTTCTTTGGCAGTCAGGCAACCACTGCAGGCCAATCCCCCAAGCAGCACTTCAGCTTAGGGATAGTCTCTCCTCAGTTTCTTCTGGTTCCACTCCTCAGCAAAGGTTTATTCTTGTTTCCCAAAGTGATCTAAAGTTCTTGGGTTTGGGTCCCAATATTTATACCCAGTTTCTCTTTGTTTTCTGAAGGCAGAGAGGCCTTTGCCTAGTCCAAACCAGTTCTGGTCAATCCTGGAGCACTTTGTTGACAAGACTCCTTCTTTCCTTTCAGAGTGCAGGGCAGAGACATCAGATGCACCACAGGAGGTGGAGCCAGCATTGTGGAGGGAAGGCACAGCCCTATTCAGGTCTCAGGTGCAACTCCTCCCACCCATCTAGATGCAGATCTCTCTATTCAGCCCTGTGCTGACTCACCCTGTCTCCTGGACTCCACCATCCCCTGTCACTCAAACTCCAGACAAGGAATACACAGCCTAGCAGAGGCAGGTTTGGATGGTTAGACAAGAAAATACCTACTTGCTAAAAGTGGTATTTTCAAACACAGAGTTTTAAAACCAACTTCACTAAAAGATGTATTGTATCATTCTGAGTCCAGGCATACTACATTCGAATTTCTACCATGTTCCCTGATTCAGTTAGGATTATAAGATGTAATAATCAAACTGCCCATTCTGGCCTATGGAGAACAGGTAGCCTTGCAATAGTGAAAAACAAAAATGTCTGTAATTCACAATTAGAACATGCCACACACCAGGGCATGTCCTACCTTATACTTACAATGCACCCTGCCCTTGGGCGTACCATAGGGGTGTCTGATAGGAAGAAAAGGGAAGGTTTAGGGACTGGCAAGTGGGTGCACTTACCCAGTCAGCATGGCAGTACCAGAGTGCACACAGGCTCTGCAATGGTAGGCCTTGGACACACTTTTACAGGCTGCTTCTGTGGGTGGCACAACCAGTGCTGCAAGCCCACCAGCAGCATTTTGTGATTTACAATCCCTGGGCACTCCTGGTGCACTGTACTAGGGTCTGACAAGTAAACCAAACCAGCCAATCATGGAATCACTAATCCATACATTAATTTATAATAGGGAGAGCATATGCACTTTAGCACTGATCAGCAGTGGTAAAGTGCCCAGAGTCATAAAACAGCCAACAACAGGTCAGAAAAAATACAGGAGGAAGGCAAAAAGTTCAGGGATGACCCTGCAAAAAGGGCCAAGTCCAACATGTATATCTAAAGCATCGCGAGAACACGCTTAGTCAACGGAAGACACTTCGCGTCTCTTTCACTGTTTGTCATCGGTAAGCTTTTATTTAACTAGAATCCCCCCTTTCTTACATTTTTCTTTGCACCTAGCACTATATAATGTTAACCCAGCACTACAAGTGAGCCTTATATTTTATTTTATTTTATTTTAATTTTAAATGCCAGCTCAGCTCGCAATAGCGTTAATAAACAGGGTCACGCCGGAACACAACTCGTTCGATTTCACCAAACTTTATTTTTCTCAATCCTTCAATCATGGCTCGGCATCAACTTTACCTAAAGCATGCATTTTTTCACACTTTGGCACCCCGTTAAAACACCCCATCACCCACCTATTGTACCAGCATGATTCACAATATTCGTGTTAGGACACTTCCTCATGTACAATACGCATTACATTCATTACAATTCATTATTACTTTCAGAATATCCCCTGAAGAAGGCAATAATGCCGAAATGCATTGGGATCATATAACATTATGACCATTCAGGATTGTTTGTTAACTACAATGAATTCTGGGAAATGAAGTTCATAATTATTGTGGAGCAACACTATTCATTACATTTTTCATTTTAACAAATCAATAAACTTTTTCTTCACAACGTTGTAGTACACCAGTGAAACCTCTCAACGAGGACTTACTATCTGTGCCCGGGGGACATACCCCACGTGTATGGGGATGCACCAGTATCAATATTTCTTACACTCTTGTTCGGTGAGTGATACCCTGGAGCACGAAACAACCATAAAAACAGGTTCAACCTAGGCAGTGCGCACACTTCACCCCTCTTCAATCTAAAGGTCGCCATTGCGATTGCTCATTATGTATGCAGTTCTTCACTGATATAGAAGAAATACTACTCAATTAGTCCTCTTGCAGCCATGTGCATCATGATACACATTAATTTAAATGCATCCGATTGCCTAACATTTGTCCCTCATTCCTCCTGCGTATGGTATAGCTTATTTGCTCAGCCTTCATTAGGCAGTACCTCTTTAACACCACACTAGTTTCATATGTTTATTGCAGCCTCAAATGGTGTTCATAATTGCCACGGAGAGCATTTCCAACATCAAAGCACTGAGAACGGCTCTTCCCCTGTGGTCTGCACTGCCCTTATTCACCACCATCTGCTCAAATACACATTAAGCTCACCAGTGTCCCGCAGTATTTTGTATTCCTTTGATCCTAGAATATCAGTCTAGCCCTCCTGGGTATCAATATAACAATTCATTAGCAGATGGATCGGCATCATTTGATAATTAGCACCACTTATCTTATAGAGTATATTCTGCTTAAAATCATGAGGTCTACCTCCTCACCACTTGGACACTGCCTTCTCTGTGCCCTGCTCTGGTATCCACAACAATCCATGAGCAGGGACAAGCTTCTCACTGGAGCAGCAAAGTCTTCACCACAAGAGTCAGTCAACTCTCAGCATCGCACTGATGCTCCCGCCTTATCCCTCTCTCCATCTGATGTCTTCCTCTGGGTCCAGGGCTTGCCCGCTGCCTACATTCCTCCAAAATTCAAGGTCTTCCAGCCAGCATCAGATCACAGAACGTCCCTGTAACCTTAGTTTTTTTCAGTGAATTTCTACGGTCTGTTAAATTCTATTTCCTATCTATAACATCCCTGTACCCTTTGTTTTTTTGTGTGAATTTGTAATGTTTTTAAATGTTTTATTTCCTAACTGTAACCGAGTGTGTGAGTGAGTGCATGAGTGTTTCAGTGGGTGTATTATTGTCTGAGTAGGTTTGTAAGTGGGTGTGAGAGAGTATGATTGGGATTGTAAGTGGGTATGTGAATTTCTTATTGTGTCTATGAATGGGTGTGGGAGTCTCTGATAGAAGCAGGCAGTAAACTCCACCGGTGGAGTTTGCAGAGTTATGTCACTCCGTACTCCCCTTAGAACATGGAGTTTGGCAAAAACTCCATCAACCGCCAACAGAGCGGAGTTTATCGGCACGCTTACCCCTAGACTTCATCCCCAAAAAATAGTGCACCAGGAAGTGCATTTGCAGAGTGGTTGAGAAAGGGGGCATGGCCTCCAATGAGTTCTGACCAATCCCAGTGTGGGGACTTACTTGTAGCAACAATAGGGGTTCTTTGTCCCCAACGACCCTCTGCAGCAAAGGGGACTTACCCCCCAACCAGTAGTCTACCAGGAAGTGCATTTGCAGAGTGGTTGAGAAAGGGGGGGCCTCCGATGAGGTCTAAACAATCCCACTGTGGGGTACTTACTTGTGGCAAAAATAGGGGTTCTTGGCCTCCAACGACCCTCAGAAGCCAAAGGGACTTCATCCATCAACCAGCAGTGCACCAGGAGGGGCATTTGCTGAGTGGTTGAGAAAGGGGGTGGGGCCTCTGATGAGTTCTGAGCAATCCCGCTATGGGGACTTATGTGTGGGTATTATTTAGCCTCAGGGAGGTGGTGGTTCCCGGGGCTCGGGGGGGCCTCGCAACCCCACAATTAATCTTTCTTTAGCCCCGTGGAGGTGGTGGTCCTCAGGCTCCAATGAGCCTCAGGAGGGGGGCATGTTTCTATGAGCACACATGTCCTCAGGGCCTAGCCCACCTGCATTTTTCCCATTTTTTGGCAGGAGCCACAGATTTAGAATGATTAGTAATAAGTGTCTAAATGGATGTTTTTTTTTGTAAAATTAATTGTATAACTGACTTATTAACAGTATCTTAGTGAATACAGTGATGTAATGTGTGATGTCATCAGCAGTGGATTGCGGTCGCGCGAGTTATATTTAGCTGAACTAACTATAAGGGGGGAATTTCATTTTTTTTTTACGAGTGAAATGTCCAGCTTACTATAACATGTGTGAAACCTATGGTTTTTTCAGTGAATTTGCAAGGTTTTTTAAATGCTAATTCCTAAATATAACGTGTGTGAAACCTATGTTTTTTTAAGTGAATTTGCAAGGTTTTTTAAATGCTAATTTCTAACTATAACGTGTGTGAAACCTATGGTTTTTTTTAGTGAATTTGTAAGGTTTTTTAAATGCTAATTTATGTATGTATTATTATATTTTTTATATATTTATTTTACAATAAACTACCTATGTATATAGTTATAGATTGACTGTATCCTGTAATATGGAATGGCTCAGCTCTTTTTTTTTAATTTGGATAAAGTTGAACAGCATAGTTAATATCTTCTATAAACTTATAAACAGTTTAAAATGTTTTTTTTTTTTAAGGGTTTTTCACGGTGCGCGCACCATGCGTGCACCATGTGCGCACCCCGCGATTTTTTGGAAAAAAAAAAAATGTTTTTTTCACCCTTTGGGGTCCTTCAGGGACCCCCTGACAAAGGCTAGGGGTCAGGAACTCTCTACCCTGCCCCCTTTTCACGTTCTGGACCTTTCTTTTTCACTGTCACACACAAAATGGCGTCCGACACTTCCTGATTTCGACCGATTGGAATGTTGACTGACATCTAACCACCAATCAGAATTACGGTCGCGGACATTTGGTGCGCGCACCGTGCGCGCACGGTGCACGCATATAGATATTTATGTACTTTTAACTGCAATTTTCTCAGGAACTACTGAACAGATTGACACCATATATGCAAAAGGCACATGCCTGACCTGAGGACTACCTCTTTGCCAAATTTCAAGTAATTCTGTTCAGCCATTCGGGCTGTAACTTCGACTAAAGGTCCTATGGGAAAATGCATTGGGAAAACACGTTTTGGGACCCCCCTTTTTTTCTCAGCCCCTGCTTGACAAATCACCCCGAGACTTTCAGGGTAGGAGCTGAGCGAAGCGCCCCATTAGTTTTGAAAATTTCACGAAGATAAGTCAACCGGCACCAAAGTTATTCAAAATAGAATTTTCAGATTTCCTATGGGAGCTCGGTCCTAACTATAACTATCTACTGGCGACCGCCAGTAGATTTTATATATATATATATTCACTGTAAAAACCATGGGTTTCACACACGTTATAGTTAGGAATTAGCATTTAAAAAACCTTAGAAATTCAATGAAAAAACCAAAGGTTTCACACATGTTATAGTTAGCTGGACATTTCACTCGTAAAAAACCAATGAAATTCCCCCGTTATAGTTAGTTCACCTAACTATAACTCGCGCGCCCGCAATGCACTACTGATGACGTCACATATTACATCACTCATGACATGGTCACTGACATCACTCATGACATCACTAATGACATCTCAAATGACATCACTGATGACATCACTGATGACATCATCCAGAGAATGTGTGTTTTTCTGAAAATTAAATATGTTTTATATATGTATATCTCAAGGTCAATGGAAGAATAAATGGGTATATAAGTGTCTAAATGAATGCTTTGTTTTTGAAAAATTGATTGTGTAAATGACTGATTAAGTGTATCATAGTAAATACATGGCTTACTGAGTAATGTTTAAATAAGAAAAAATCTGTATTAGTCTCTCACTTTGTGTATAAGTGGCTGCATGGGTTGGTGAGTAGCTTCATGGGTGTCTATATAGGCTATTAGTTATTTTTTAAGTATCAGTCTGAGTGTCTGTATGGTTCGGTGGGGGGTATTATGTAGTGCATAGGTGCATGAATGAGTGATTCACTCTTTGTATGTATTGAAGACAGCATGTGTGCAGGACTGTATGGGTGGATGACTGTGTGTATGGGTGTATTAGTGAGTGAATGACTGTCTCAATAGTGTCTTCATGAGTAACTACATATCTATTTAACTAGTAAATGTGACTATTGGTGTATATAAGTGAGTATATGTAAGAGTGAGAGATTGGAAGAATTCCTGTATGAATAAGTATGTGTTTCTATAAGTGATTGTTTAAAAGAGTAAGTATATGTAAGTTTCTATAGAAGTAAGTGTGGTGGTGTGTGTATAACTGTATATGCAAGTAAATGGATGTTTGATTCTTTATTAGCATGAGTGACTATGTGTGTGAGTAACTCTATGGATGAGTGGCGTTGTGTAACAGGATGTGTAGGTGTATGAATACATATGATGAGTGAGTGTATGTATGAGTGACTGTAGAGGACTATTGGTGAATGAGTGGATGTGTATGTGTTTCTTAGAATTACTGAATAGGTTGTTGTAACTGGTATTGGTATGTCCATTGTTTTGAAAATTTTAGTCTCTATTTTTGAATGTGTGTTTCAATGGTTATATTAGGGGAAGAGGAGGTCTACCACTCTATCACAAGGATGATGTCATCAGTGATGTCATCAGTGATGTCATTTGAGATGTCATCAGTGATGTCATGAGTGATGTCAGTGACCATGTCATGAGTGATGTAATATGTGACGTCATCAGTAGTGCATTGCGGGCGCGCGAGTTATAGTTAGGTGAACTAACTATAACGGGGGAATTTCAATGGTTTTTTACGAGTGAAATGTCCAGCTAACTATAACATGTGTGAAACCTTTGGTTTTTTCATTGAATTTCTAAGGTTTTTTAAATGCTAATTCCTAACTATAACGTGTGTGAAACCCATGGTTTTTTCAGTGAATTTGCAAGGTTTTTTAAATGCTAATTCCTAACTATAACGTGAGTGAAACTCATGGTTTTTTCAGTGAATTTGCAAGGTTTTTTAAATGCAAATTTATTTATTTTTTTCTTTTTTTTTTTACATATTTTTCTTTTAATTTTCTCTCCTTTTTTAAAGACTATGGTTAAAATTTAAAAATTCTACAATATGTTTTTATTTTATATTTTTTTTCAAAATAAACAGGTAAAATTTATTAGCAATATTTTTTTTTTTTTTTTTTACCGAGCGCGTACCGTAAGCGCACGTCGCGAGGTAATTACGCTAGTTTCCTACGCTGTTTGCGTTCATTTACGCAATTTACGTAGTCATACGTCACGCGCGCATAGCGCGTAACGCGTACGCTGCACGCGCACGTTACGCGGAAGTGGAGGGGCGTGCCAGTTTTGCGCATGTGCGCGTGAGCGTGTCTTTTTTACGCGCATGTGTACTTTTTGCCGTAAGCGCACCGTAAGCGTACCGTAAGCGTACGGTAGGTCATGTGATCATGAAACACAACTTTTGATTGGTTGAAACTACTTTCAGTTCTAGAACTCTCCTACACCACACCCATTCGCCTCATTTCTGCTTGTGATCCCTTAGGAGAAGGAGCTGGGTTGTCTTTGTGATACGATGGCAGAACAGCAGAGCCCTTCTGAGAGTGAGGCTAGCAGCACTACCTTGAGGCAGAGAGCGAGGAAACAAAAGACTTCTTATGTATGGGATTATTTTACTTTTCCAGAAGGCCAGCAAAAGGTAAATGCACCCTTAGTGACTTGTAAGCTGTGTGGTCGTGTACTTTCAAGAGGGAATCCTGACAGGAAGTATTCCTTTGGGAATCATACCATGATGAGACACCTTAAGGATGTACACAAAAGGACACATGCTCGACTTACTGGAGGTAACCCTTCAGTAAGTCAACCAAGCACATCCACAGCAGCTCAGCCTGGACCATCATCTGCAGGGCCGAGTCCTTTTTCTGCAGGTCAGGTGAGCCCTTCATCTGTGGGGGGAGCATCTCCTTTTGCTGGCCCTCTGGAAATTAACCCTCGGTTTCTGAGGGTTGATATTCGATGCGCCTCTTGTCATGATCTAATTTGTCATAGGGAGACCAGTGTTTCCCTAGTGAACAGCAAAATAGATCAGCACACTTGTCGCAGAGACTAATTTTCCCAATCTTTCTTTCCTCTGTCCCTGCATGAACACAACGGCTCTTTTAAGAGCCAACCTTATCTTTCATCTTTTTTTTATATATGTTTTTAAAAACTTTTTTGTTTTATTTTTTTACCGTACGCGTACGGTGCGCGTATTTTTTTTTTTTTTTTTTAAAACACTAAAAATCAATTATCACATTACAAGGTCCTTGAGAGACTACAATTAAAAACTGAAAATGTGATTGTAGAGAAGTAGAAAAAAAGGAACCATGATACTATTGACTTACCATACCCGCTCAAAAAAATATTTATTCATTTTTTTTTTTTTTAAATTGCTTTAAAAATGGTTCTAGGTTTTGAAAATTTTCTATATCAATCTGAAAAAAAAGAAAAAAGTATTAATATTTTTTAAAACATTTTATAATACAGTACACATATTTACATATTTATCAAAAAATATTTTTGCCTTATTTTTGCTGTTTTCAGAATATATTGCATTTCACTATAAATTGTGAAAGCAATTGCATTCATCATTTAACAGCGGGCAAAAAAAAAAATAACAATCTCAAAGATTGTATTAAAAAAGCCCAGAATCTCTTTTTACTTAAACTTAACAATATAGAAATGCATAATATTCTAAAAAAATATCATCTAATATCAATACTTATTTCTTTAAAATACCGTCTGATATTTTTGTTTCAGAAGTATAATCACAATATTATATCTCAAATAACTCCACAATACATCTGGTTCCATTTCCTTTAGGCCAAATACTAATTTTAAAATTCTTTTTTGATTAAATTTCCAATGGTAATCCAATAAAATTCTAAAGTTTAATTTGTACAGATCTCACCGATTCTCTGTAACATATTGGTTCCCGAAAGATTTATTAATAATTTATTAAGTCCACAATAGAATTGGTTACCTTTCCGCATGGCCAAATAGTAATTTAAAAAATCTTTTTTGAAAAAATTTCCAATGGCACTCCAATAACATTCCAAAATTTAAATTGTGCAGATGTTACCGATTTTCTCTAAATTTTTGGTTTTCGAAAGTTTCATTAAAAATTGAAAAAGTCCACATTACAATTGGTTATCTTTCCATTAGGCCAAATGATAATTTAAAAAATCTTTTTTTTTGAAAATTCCAATGGTAATCCAATAAAATGGTAAAATTGTTTTGTCCAGATCTTGCCAAGTCTCTCTAAAATTTAGGTTTCAGGAAGATTAGATAGGAATTTGCTAAATCAAAAGGCAAACGTTGCTTAAAAACCAATTGGGAATCATTACACAGTGTCCAGCCTTTTTCACATTTAAGATAAACTGTGTAATGTCCAGAAGTAACAGTAGGTCCTTCATGGAAAATTATTGCAACAGTTACAAAAGTTTTTCCTGAAATTGATAATTGCTGTCCTGTAAACTTCTTTATTAAAGTATCCAATTTTGAACCATCAGCTCTACATCGTTGCATCATTAAAATTACATACTGTCCGTATTCCTTTAAAATTAAAGTTGAAAACATGTCAGATTTACACTCACCGCATTGCATGCTATGATTAGCATCTTTAACTAATTTAGCAAAAGTGACTGTTTTACTCTCTGGCAATGTCAAATAAATAAACCTTTCATTATCAACATTAGAGCCACATATATTATAACAGTTTTCACAACTATGTTCCCATTTATAAGAGAGACCAAATAAATTATCAATGGCAACTTCTTCTTCTTCCAGTACCTGAAAAAAATACATCAAGAATTCCTGTGCATCTTGCTGTACATTTTGAGAAAACTGTGTTCGTCCTGAACATACATCTAAAAGTTTTCTAATTTCAGTAGCACTTTCTATTTTAGTTTTATCAATACTCAGCTTTTCAAAAAGGAGACTCAGCACAGAACAGAATTTTTTTCCCTGATTTACTATTATCTGCTCTTGCAAACTTTCCAGATAAAATGCAACATTCAGAACTACATTAGCGTAGCAGTTGACACCAGAGCTATTTTCAAAATGACATCCTACAACCTGTTCTTCTTTTTCCTTATTCTTTTTGCTTGCAATTACATCACTCCTCTTTTTTTTCCTCCTCTCTACATCTTCATTACAGATATTCTCATTTCTCCTTTTACGAGAAACTACACGTTTCTCCAACACAGGATACTGACCTAAATGAGGAGCATAGCTTCTTCTTAATCTATTATACTCCTTTACACAATTTGTATCAGCACTAACTTTTGAGTCATCAAAGTCTATCATGAATAAACCTGATAATGTTTTCACTCGTGACAAAGCAACATATGCCATACCTTCTTTGAACACAGTTGAACCAATGTTAAACAAATACACAATCTACAGTCAATCCTTGAGACTTGTGAATAGTTACAGCATATGCTAGCGAAAACGGAAACTGCTTCCTACGTACATATAAGTCTTTCACAAGCATGAAACGAACTGTACAACGACAAATGTCTTTAACTTCTTCTATCTGATCAAATTTTATTTTTAAACATTCAATTCCATCTTTTTTCTGATAATTAATAAAACCCACAACTCTTCCCATAGCTCCATTAACTAAACCTTTTTCAACATCCAAATTTCTCCTTAAAAATACTCTACAGTTCATGCAAACATATAGATTTTTTTCTAATCCAGCTGTTTTGGAAATGTTCTTCTCTAGTGAATCCAATTTATTTTTCAGTGTGCCTGTTAATGTGATAGTAATTCTTCCATCCTCAATTTTGTCAACTGCTTCCAATTTCCTGATCTCTTCCTTTTCCAATTTCAAAAGCTCCTCATTGAATATTGAGCATTCACGTAGAGTTGGCATTAAGCAGATGACACTTTTGTTTTCAGCAATGTTCTTGTATATCTTCTCTGCAACTATTTCTTCCTTTGGAAATAAATTATGTAGCAGCCGACTCTGTAATGCTTTTTTGCCAACTTCAGTGAGTAGTCCAATTCTGATATCTTTCAGAATACTTCCATATTCTTCATCGCTTGCTTGCCTCATATTAGTAGTAAGTTCCTTGTACTCAAAGAAGGACCAAATATTTGTATTTCCGATGCTTCCCAATGACTTCTTCGTGTCTTCATGTGTGACAGTATTAAACACTGGTTGTCCTTTAACTGGAGTAAGTTGCAAAAGATCTCCAAAAACTATGACGTGTTTTCCACCAAATAACATGTCATAGTCTGTCTTCAGAATTTGCTGCATTCTTAAATGCACAAAGGCAAGCATTAAGTTTGAAACCATGCTCACCTCATCAATAATGAGAACTTGCATCTTCTTCAATACTCTTGAAACTTCCAAGGATGCTTCTCCAGTTAGCTTGTTGTATTGTATTTTGTTCTCATGCTCCACTGGTAACATTAGCAAACGATGTAAAGTGATTCCTTTTATGTTATATGCTGCTAACCCAGTTGGAGCAGTAACCACACAAGACAAAGTAGAATCCGTTTTTTGCTGTAGGTAGCTTCTGATGACTTTAATTAGGAAACTTTTTCCAGTTCCAGCTTGTCCGCTTACATACATCCTGATTGGATGAAATGATGTGCTTGAGCACTCTTTTTTTTCATGTAGAAATCCGTGATCAATTTTGTTTCTGATCTCTTCATAAATTTGTTGCTGCTCTTCATTCAGTTGTCTTTCCACATTTTGTAAGTCTATAAATTCTTCTTGAGCTTGATTCATAGCCGTTTCCACTTCATTCATGGCTATTGATGCTTCATTTTCAATGATTGGTTGTCCTAGGGGATCTTGACTGAGTGTTCCTGAACTTTGGCTGTCCTGAGAACTGTCTCTAGCTATTTCTGCTGCAATTGTAGTTTCCTGTTCAATTTCTTCATTTAACATTTGCAGATAACTTGAGAATGTACTGCATTGTATGCTGTCTTTGCAAGCATTAAAAGAATCTTCATAGCTTTGAAATTCTCCCAGTAGTTCATCCTCTGTACGCCATGGTTTAAACAAGTGTAAAAGAGCCAAGTAGTAAAATTCCTTCTTGTCAGTAGTGTCGCAACTCAGCTTCCTGTGATTTATCAAACTTCCTTTTGTTTGCTTCACCAAACATCCTTCCTCACCAATGACTTTATATTTTCCATTGTTGATGTCTTCTGTGGCTTTCCGTGAATAAATGTAGTTCTGCAGCACTTCATAGAGAGACATGTTCTCCAGATGATGACTTCTCTTGGGATAATATGTGTCCAACATGTTTGATTTCAAAATATCTGTACTTTCTGGGTCATTCTCGGCCAAATATTCAATTTCTCCAACAGATTTCAGTACCCGATTTCTCATTGCTGCAAGGCCTAAACTTGCCCAAATTATTCTTCTTGATTTCGAGTAGAGACTTGCAGATGATAACCTATCTGAACATTCGTAGGATCCAATTTCTCAATGCGATAACATCTTCAAACTGAAACTGTACAGCTTCTTACTGACAGTCTTCTCGTGAGAAATCTCTTCCCACATTTCCTTCAATTCTGTTTTCTCTGATTTCGTAATGTAAGACGTTACATATCGAGCAACAGCAATGGAATTGTCAGCTACATACTGTATATCCATGTTAGCGTTCCACATGGATAAAATGACTGGGTTGTAGTCATTTATATTTTTTGATTCTTCTTTTCTTTTTAGGTTGTAGGTATTCTTAGGTGATTTTCTTGTGATAGTATGTCTCACAGCTGACATAAAACTGTTTACTCTTCCATTTGAAAGAACAGGTCTAGGAAATCCAAATCGACATTTAGTGTAGTATTTATCTTTGCTCTTGTATTTCCGTCGACAGTATTTTCCACACCGATGACTTTGGAAACGTAAAACTTGCTCCTTTAACTATTTCTCATCTGTGCTTTTTGGTATAGCACATGTTGCATATTCTTCAATGTAAGATAACACTGCTTCATCAGTACCTCAGTCAGTCAATACTTTATTTCGGCTAACAATAGCCATAACAGTCAACACATAAAACACAATACATAAGTCCATGATAAACAAATTACATACAATTGATAAAGGTGGATATTTGTCCATGATTAAGCAATACCAAATAAAATATAAATAACACATTAAATTAGCTAAAAGCCAGAATCTTATAATAAGTAATACTAAAAGTGAGGTAGACTTGAGGATGATCTGGTAGCTAGAGTAGTCCATAGTTCCTCTTTCTGCGATTACAGTTTATAACCGCAACGTTTCCTAATAAAGTACACATTGAATAAATATCTACTTATGCCATATACCATTGCTTGGGAGGAGTTAGATTTTAATATGCGCTCCGCTACTTTGTATGACTCAACCCCCATATTCCTACAAAGGGGTTTGATCCAAGAAGTCCTTGGTTTCTTGTAAGCCGGACAGAAAAAAAGAATGTGGGGAATATCTTCCCTAGCCCCAAGGGGACACATAGTACACAAATCCGTTCCATTTTCCCCAGCCCACCTACATGTGTAGGAGTTTATCAATAAAACCCCATACCTAAATTGTAGATAAAGAGATTTTGCTAAGGGAGAGCCCAGAGTTAGTTCACCATTAACATGGGACCAAAAGGTGTCCTTGAGGAGTTTTTGGGAAAACTGAGTCAAATTATGGGGCTCCTCCCAAAAATTAAGAAGCCCTAATCTCTTAAACGACGTGCAAATATATTTCAGCCATGGGGTTTTCAAATACACGTCCAATTTAATTAGTTCGATCAACCCATCCTTATAGTCTATCAGCTCAGGGGTTGACCATATCCTAATCCAGTACAATAATGGTCTTAATGAAGCTAAGTGCTCTGTTCTTTTGAGATTGATGTCTAAAAACAAGGGGACAACTGGAGTACGAGTCGGTATTTTAAGTAGACTACGCACAAATTTATTTTCTATCAACGCAAATTTGGTAGAATTACTGTATCCCCATATCTCGGCACCATAAAGGGCTGCTGATTGAGCCTTGGCTTTAAAAACCTCCAGTGCTGGTGTAATGGCTTTGGAGCTACTTGCTCCGTGCACCTTTAGGATAGGGAAAGAGTTCTGTTTAAGGGACAGTAAGCTTTTATTCTGCTGGCCTTGCCAGGTCAACTTGTTATCTAATATCAAACCCAAGTAGTTAAAGCTTTCTACCTTTTCCAGTATGCGGTTCTCTAAGAGCAAGTTTTTCCTAAACGTTTTGGTTGGGTTTATGGCCATGTATTTTGTTTTCATTGGGTTAATTTCTAGCCCCTTTTCCACGCAATAATTATGGAAAGTATTAACCAAATTTTGCAAGCCTCTCGGGGTCTGGGAGATAAGGATAGTATCGTCGGCAAAAAGTAAGGAGGTAATTAATTCACCAACTAACTTTGGGGAGTCGTGGGCACAGTTCCTCAGGTATGTTGGGATATCATTAACATACAATGAGAACAGTGTGGGTGCTAATACGCATCCTTGACGCACCCCTCTATCTACAGGAATCGCTTTAGATAATTCTCCAGCTTTTCCCCATCTGATTTTTGCATAGTTCCCTGTATGAAGTTTGATGAGTTCATTAAGTAGCTCGCCAGGGATGTCTAGCTTCTTTAGTGTGGACCACAGCAACTTCCGGGGAACGAGATCAAAAGCAGCCCTTAAATCTATAAATGCAACGTAAAGACTACCCTGTCTGATCTTTATGTATTTCCAACAAATACACATAAATCTAAACACCTGGTCGACTGTACTTATTTTAGATCTAAAGCCGGCTTGGTATTTGGACAATAGTTTTGTCTCCTCAATCCAAATTAAAATCCTATTTAAAATATGTCTGGCAAAGATTTTTTGTAAAACATCGATTAAACTAATGGGGCGGTAGTTGCTAGGATCATGGCGATCACCTTTTTTAAAAATTGTTATAATTTCTGCCCCTTTCCATGATTCTGGAATTGGTGTACCGGCCACAATTGAGTTACTTAAAAAGTTAATGTACGGCCCCCACACTTTGACATCGTGTTTCAATAAGTCGCCAGGAATTTTGTCAGGGCCAGGGGCCTTACCTATTTTTACAGCTAATAATGCCTGAACTGTTTCTTCTAAAGTAAAATGTAGTGGTACAGTACTACTAACTGGATTAACGTCTACATTAACTAGGGACAAATCATCCTTACTAATCGTATAAAGTTTAGAAAAGTGATCACACCAGGTCAGTTCGTCCAGAAAAATATCCTTGGGTGATCTACCCTTTTTGTTTCCCTTAGTAATTAGATTCCAGAACGTACTTTGGTCATGTAACTTAGCTGCACTCAGTAAGTCATCCCATAGATTAGCATCCCATACTTTTTTAGCTTGATTCAGGGTGTTTTTGTAAATCAGTCTTGCATTTTTTATGTCACATTGGCTCCCATTTTTTACTACGCGGATCAATTGTGATTTAGCAACCCTACAATCTTGGTTATACCATTGATTTTCTAGTTCGACCTGATCCATAGTTTTATTCCCTTCTTTTTTATAAACCTTACTCAGAAGGAGGGATAGTGCGTCGACCAACTTCAAATGTAAATCAAGAACTCCCCGGGTGCCTAAAGATGGTATTTGGGGAGACCCTATGATTTCACTGAATTTATTATAAATGTTGGCCAGCGCTTCTTTTTTACCCGCAATGTAAGACCATTTTATGGCACGTCTATTATTAGAAATCTGTGTGTCTCCAATCGGGGAGTTTAATGGGCCTTCTACAGGTAATCTTAGAAGGAAGAGAGCAGGGTCTAACCATAATTGGAGGGGGAAGTGATCACTCTCCATTCTGGGGTCAACCTTAAAATCAATTAATGATCTCCATAAATTTCGAGAGGCCATTACGAAGTCAATATGTGACCTAATACTTCCCTTGAAGTAAGTGGGAGCTGATGGAGTATCTGAAGGGAAGCGACCATTACATGATCTTAGATCATGTGACACAGTCATCTGTAGGATCTGTGAGGCGGCTGTTGTACTTTTAGCATAACTTATGGCCTCCAGGGGCATGATGCCACTAGCAGTATCTTGTTCATCAAACAGACTATCAAGAACCATCAGTATCTGTTCCAAACTTTGGGGCATCCTTGATCCACAACAGCATATGAATATGAGGAGCACCTCTTGCCTGGTACTCTTTTCTCCAAAAGAAATCCACTACTTCTCCTAGAGGTGGATTTTTTTTATTGCAGATGAAGGACATCATAGCCTCAAATCTATGATTGAAATATCTGCAAACATTAACCGGATCCAATGAGCACAGTTCTCCTGCTGTCTTGTATTCAATGTTTTTAATGTTTGAATTTGCCTCTCGTAGAAAATCCAGTAAATCATCCCAAGCGTACTCGGCACAGCTTAGGGTAAGGAACCATGTTGGTGTTCCTAAATTCCGTAACATGCATTTTAATTCACCATGGCGTCTGTACCAATATTCATTTGTCCCACGCTGACAAGCCATCAGATTGATCAGTTGTGTTTCCAAATGATCATCTCGGTGCTGCACTTTCTCCATAAAATCCTTAGCAGACACATTTTGTAAATGTACTCCACTTTTTAAAATGTGATTTACTGCATAAGACAGTGCAGACAAATCGCTTTCAAATAAAAGATGGAACAAATAAGGAATACTTTGTCGAAATCTGGGATCTTCAGCATATAGTCTTGTAGTCCGGTACTCAGAAGCTGGAATCTGTTCCGGACGTTCATCGTATCGTCCTCCTTTTCCTTTAGGAAACAGCTGGGGAAAACATCGAGCTTTCAAGCTCTCCTCCCATACACTCACGGGAGTTCCTTTTGCTTTCTTCATCTGAAAGAGATCAATATTGTCTCCCATAACTTCTTTTGAATGAAGAGGATGTATGCTAAAATGTTCATAAATTTCTTCTTCCTTTGACTTGTCCACTTTTTCAATTTGCCCAGTTGGTGTTTCTGTGTCTTCTTGTAAATCTTCTTCTTCTTCTTCTTCTATATAAATTGATTCATACCATTTGTTATTCCTTTTCAAATACAAATTTGCTCTTTGTACTTTCCGCACATCTACCAGCTCCTGCCAAATCTTCTTATTCTTTGTTGGTACACCATTAACCAGAATAATTAATGGTTCAGTTTCCAAAGTATCCGCATCAATAGTTTCCATATTTTTTTTCAAATCCAAGGGCAAATACACCACTCTACCTTTTAAACCTCTCAGTAAATCTGAAGGAGGTAATTTACCAGTTTTGGGCTCCATACGTACTATGGTCTGGAACGGATGAACACATTGAATGAGTATAGACTCATATGTATTTAATTCAGAAAGTTCAGCAGGAATAGCATCCAATTCTAAATTATTATGTACAGCTCTGGTCGGCATTCTATTTTCCTCTAACTTGTTGTAACAGTATTTACAAATACGCTGATCTTCACCCAATTCAAAACAATTTTCAAGAAATATATATGTGGCAAAATCCTTCCACTTATAATTATCTTCATTTTCACTCTTTCTGTAGAGATCAACATTCCTAGTTTGTTTTCTATAATGAGTTCTGCGGCAACAAATACAAGTAAAATTTGGTCTTTCATTAGAGATTATTGCAAATTTTGTTATGTGATCATTAAATGTCTTACTTACAGAGGGTTCTACATTCTCTTCCACTTCTTCCTCATTTACTGTGTCCTTCTCTGCACTGTTTTGTTCAGGACCAAAGTAACAAAACTGAATTTCATCAACAACCTTCTCTACATCTGATACCGTTCCTCGGAACAGAGCCCTATTCAATTCATTTAACTTTATTGCTGGACTTTTAGCAAAATACAACCGTCTCACAAACTTTCTCATTTCAGTATGATGAACAGCCAGCATCCTAAAATGATGGAGAACACTATTACACACTTTTCTAGATAGACAAGCCAGAGAATGACCCTGCAAACCAGTATTCTCTCTCACTCTGCATGGATCCAGACTTTGAAGCACCTTAATCTTCTGTTTTATACTTTTTTTACTATATTCTCTTAGAAACTCACGAAATTTATCAATAGATTCCTGACGCACAGTGCAAATACTACTACAATTCCAAGTGTACACTGGGGCTTTAGGACGTCTCCCCATAGCCTCATCCGCCATCACTTGTACCTCATCTCTTGGAACCATTATCTCCTTCTCCATTATGCAACCATTATTCACTTCGTAAGCACGACCTCTGGTGTCAACTGCATGCAGCAAACTATTACTTTGAAAATAGCTCTCTTCATTAAAAAAAGGTTCACTACCTGAACTATGCATCCACTTTCCTAAAAACACTTTACAAAAGTTTGTTCTGTTCACTACTCTTTTCCTTTTGCTATGTGATTTCAGTACATTAACCATTTTGTCTAATGTACGCATCCTATTCAAAATTAAAATGAATAGTTTCCTTTTTAATTCTAATGCCTTTGCTGCAATGGCTTCAATTTCTTTTTTCCTCTTATAAAACTTAGCCTTTTGCTTATATTTCTTCACATCCTTTATCAAATTGGACATAACTCTTCTCTGAAACATTTTTCTACGTATCTCTTTAAATGCTGTTTTTCTGTTTATGTAAATCTTTTCAGTTGCAGAAGGTATATTTGCATTAACTAAATTCTCAATTTTTTCCTGTCCTTTTCTTTTCAAAACATTCTTTCCAGTACAGACATTTTGTACATTTTTCCTTTTTTTGAATATGTTTTTTAGAAATTGTTTTGTCTGCTTACCAGAAGATTTTTTCTTTTTCCCAACATGAGCATCTTCTACTAACTTAGGTCCTCCAGTTGTCTTCAAATATAGGTTTTTTTTGTGGTCTTTTTTAACTCTGGATTTTGTAGGCATCTTAAATTTTGTTCACTGCTCTTCAGCAATACCTGAAAAAAACTAAAAAAAAAATCCTTTATTTTATTTAAATATATTACTACATTTCTTTTCACAATAGTCACAAAACGTAATTTCTTTGCCAATTTGAAAACACACTTACTACTCTTTTTTTTGGCAAGTGATAATCACTTTTACAGACTGACACATTATAAATCCACTTTTCAGATTTTTTAAAAAGCACATGTCCAAACTGCTTTTTCAGACCACCACCATGTGTAACCTGGGTGACTGCCTACACTCCAGCAAGGGCAACCAGCCTTAGTGATGCTGAATGTATTTGCATTACTGACTGAAACCTCAAACCCCACTCGCTTGTAAATACTGTGCATGATTCCACATGGTAAGCAGCTGGGTGTGTGCTAAGAGTCTGCTTCTGCACCAAAAAATGGCTCCCCCTTTTTCCTACTAATGCAACTATGAAATCACCAGAGTAGTACACAATAAATCTCTGCCTGTAATTCCTATATGCACACAGAGTCATGTTTTCACATTAGTCACAAAACAACATTTATTTGCCAATTTGAAAGCACACTTACTGCTCTTTTGTTTGTCAAGTGACAATCACTTTTACAGACTGACACATTATGAATCCACTTTTCAGATTCTTAAAAAGCACATGTCCAGACTGCTTTTTCAGACCACCACCATGTGTATCCTGGGTGACTGCCTACATACCAGCAAGGGCAACCAGCCTTAGTGATGCTGAATGTATTTGCATTACTGACTGAAACCTCAAACCCCACTCGCTTGTAAATACTGTGCATGATTCTACATGGAAAGCAGCTGGGTGTGTGCTAAGAGTCTGCTTCTGCACCAAAAAATGGCTCCCCCTTTTTCCTACTAATGCAAACGTAAAATCACCAGAGTAGTACACAATAAATCTCTGCCTGTAATTCCTATATGCACACAGAGTCATGTTTTCACATTAGTCACAAAACGAAATTTCTTTGCCAATTTGAAAGCACACTTACTGCTCTTTTTTTTGGCAAGTGATAATCACTTTTACAGACTGACACATTATGAATCCACTTTTCAGATTCTTAAAAAAGCACATGTCCAAACTGCTTTTTCAGACCACCACCATGTGTATCCTGGGTGACTGCCTACATACCAGCAAGGGCAACCAGCCTTAGTGATGCTGAATGTATTTGCATTACAGACTGAAACCTCAAACCCCACTCGCTTGTAAATACTGTGCATGATTCCACATGGAAAGCAGCTGGGTGTGTGCTAAGAGTCTGCTTCTGCACCAAAAAATGGCTCCCCCTTTTTCCTACTAATGCAACTGTGAAATCACCAGAGCAAAACGCAATAAATCTCTACCAGTAATTCCTATATGCACACAGAGTCATGTTTTCACATTAGTCACAAAACGAAATTTCTTTGCCAATTTGAAAGCACACTTACTGCTCTTTTTTTTGGCAAGTGACAATCACTTTTACAGACTGACACATTATGAATCCACTTTTCAGATTCTTAAAAAAGCACATGTCCAGACTGCTTTTTCAGACCAGCACCATTTGTAACCTGGGTGACTGCCTACATACCAGCAAGGGCAACCAGCCTTAGTGATGCTGAATGTATTTGCATTACAGACTGAAACCTCAAACCCCACTCGCTTGTAAATACTGTGCATGATTCCACATGGAAAGCAGCTGGGTGTGTGTTAAGAGTCTGCTTCTGCACCAAAAAATGGCTCCCCCTTTTTCCTACTAATGCAAATATTAAATCACAAGAGTAGTACACAATAAATCTCTGCCTGTAATTCCTATATGCACACAGAGTCATGTTTTCACATTAGTCACAAAACGAAATTTCTTTGCCAATTTGAAAGCACACTTAGTGCTCTTTTTTTTGACAAGTGACAATCACTTTTACAGACTGACACATTATGAATCCACTTTTCAGATTTTTTAAAAAAGCCCATGTCCAGACTGCTTTTTCAGACCACCTCCATGTGTAACCTGGGTGACTGCCTACATACCAGCAAGGGCAACCAGCATTAGTGATGCTGAATGTATTTGCATTACAGACTGAAACCTCAAACCCCACTCGCTTGTAAATACTGTGCATGATTCTACATGGAAAGCAGCTGGGTGTGTGCTAAGAGTCTGCTTCTGCACCAAAAAATGGCTCCCCCTTTTTCCTACTAATGCAACTGTGAAATCACCAGAGCAAAACGCAATAAATCTCTACCTGTAATTCCTATATGCACACAGAGTCATGTTTTCACATTAGTCACAAAACGAAATTTCTTTGCCAATTTGAAAGCACACTTACTGCTCTTTTTTTTGGCAAGTGATAATCACTTTTACAGACTGACACATTATGAATCCACTTTTCAGATTCTTAAAAAAGCACATGTCCAAACTGCTTTTTCAGACCACCACCATGTGTAACCTGGGTGACTGCCTACACACCAGCAAGGGCAACCAGCCTTAGTGATGCTGAATGTATTTGCATTACTGACTGAAACCTCAAACCCCACTCGCTTGTAAATACTGTGCATGATTCCACATGGAAAGCAGCTGGGTATGTGCTAAGAGTCTGCTTCTGCACCAAAAAATGGCTCCCCCTTTTTCCTACTAATGCAAATGTAAAATCACCAGAGTAGTACACAATAAATCTCTGCCTGTAATTCCTATATGCACACAGAGTCATGTTTTCACATTAGTCACAAAACGAAATTTCTTTGCCAATTTGAAAGCACACTTACTGCTCTTTTTTTTGACAAGTGACAATCACTTTTACAGACTGACACATTATGAATCCACTTTTCAGATTCTTAAAAAGCACATGTCCAGACTGCTTTTTCAGACCACCACCATGTGTAACCTGGGTGACTGCCTACATACCAGCAAGGGCAACCAGCCTTAGTGATGCTGAATGTATTTGCATTACAGACTGAAACCTCAAACCCCACTCGCTTGTAAATACTGAGCATGATTCTACATGGAAAGCAGCTGGGTGTGTGCTAAGAGTCTGCTTCTGCACCAAAAAATGGCTCTCCCTTTTTCCTACTAATGCAACTGTGAAATCACCAGAGCAAAACGCAATAAATCTCTGCCTGTAATTCCTATATGCACACAGAGTCATGTTTTCACATTAGTCACAAAACGAAATTTCTTTGCCAATTTGAAAGCACACTTAGTGCTCTTTTTTTTGACAAGTGACAATCACTTTTACAGACTGACACATTATGAATCCACTTTTCAGATTCTTAAAAAGCACATGTCCAGACTGCTTTTTCAGACCACCACCATGTGTAACCTGGGTGACTGGCTACATACCAGCAAGGGCAACCAGCCTTAGTGATGCTGAATGTATTTGCATTACAGACTGAAACCTCAAACCCCACTCGCTTGTAAATACTGTGCATGATTCTACATGGAAAGCAGCTGGGTGTGTGCTAAGAGTCTGCTTCTGCACCAAAAAATGGCTCCCCCTTTTTCCTACTAATGCAACTGTGAAATCACCAGAGCAAAACGCAATAAATCTCTACCTGTAATTCCTATATGCACACAGAGTCATGTTTTCACATTCATCACAAAACGAAATTTCTTTGCCAATTTGAAAGCACACTTAGTGCTCTTTTTTTTGACAAGTGACAATCACTTTTACAGACTGACACATTATGAATCCACTTTTCAGATTCTTAAAAAGCACATGTCCAGACTGCTTTTTCAGTCCACCACCATGTGTAACCTGGGTGACTGCCTACATACCAGCAAGGGCAACCAGCCTTAGTGATGCTGAATGTATTTGCATCACAGACTGAAACCTCAAACCCCACTCACTTGTAAATACTGTGCATGATTCTACATGGAAAGCAGCTGGGTGTGTGCTAAGAGTCTGCTTCTGCACCAAAAAATGGCTCCCCCTTTTTCCTACTAATGCAACTGTGAAATCACCAGAGCAAAACGCAATAAATCTCTACCTGTAATTCCTATTTGCACACAGAGTCATGTTTTCACATTAGTCACAAAACGAAATTTCTTTGCCAATTTGAAAGCACACTTACTGCTCTTTTTTTTGACAAGTGATAATCACTTTTACAGACTGACACATTATGAATCCACTTTTCAGATTCTTAAAAAAGCACATGTCCAGACTGCTTTTTCAGTCCACCACCATGTGTAACCTGGGTGACTGCCTACATACCAGCAAGGGCAACCAGCCTTAGTGATGCTGAATGTATTTGCATTACAGACTGAAACCTCAAACCCCACTCGCTTGTAAATACTGTGCATGATTCTACATGGAAAGCAGCTGGGTGTGTGCTAAGAGTCTGCTTCTGCACCAAAAAATGGCTCTCCCTTTTTCCTACTAATGCAAATATAAAATTACCAGAGTAGTACACAATAAATCTCTGCCTATATTTCCCAACATGTGTAACCTGGGTGACTGCCTACATTCCAGCAAGGGCAACCAGCCTTAGTGATGCTGAATGTATTTGCATTACTGAGTCCAACCTCAAACCCTTAAACTATTCTTTTTTTATACCAATACACCTTAATTTATCGTGAAAACATAGTCCATATTATTTTACATGTTCCTCACATTTAAATTTCTCCCAAAACAGAAAATAATAAACACAACTTCAACAAAAGGAATTCCATATCTATTATTCATTTCTTAATTTACCATATACATCCCCTCTCAGACTCTAAACTCACCTTTAAAATTAGTTAGTTGTGAAAGAAATGTGGCACTCAAACACCTCCTGAGTGCATCCAGATCTCCTTTGAAGATGTTCACAGTGTGGATTGTAGGACACAGCTATGTCTTCTGGAGTGAAAAGTTTGCAGAGAAAACAGGTATGGTGAGAGACCTTGCTTTGCCAAATGTAGACATTAAATGGATTGGTCAGAGAGGGTTAAAGTGGCACCAATTGATGCCATTGGTGAAATCCTTCATGCAAATCCAACACCCTGACCTCATAATAGTGCACTGTGGTGGCAATGACCTAGGCACTTTGACTGGGGTAGGTCTGGAAATGCTTATGAAGGACACCTTTGCACAACTGTTTTCACTTTTCCCTAAAACTGCCTTTGTGTTTTCTAACATATGCCAAAGGCAAAAATGGAACTGGTCCAATCATTTCTGTCCGCAGATTGACAAAGCAAGAAAGCACGTCAACAAATCTGTTTCTGCTTTCCTCCGTGACTATGGTATGGGTTCCATTTACCACAACAACTTGCGTTACGACATGCAAGACATTTATAGAGGAGATGGTGTGCACTTCAATGATGAAGGGAACAGAGTCTTCCTCTTGAACCTTAGACTCTGCATCGGTACTTACTTGTAGGTACCACTAAAAAATAACTTCATAAACACAACGGCTCTTTTTAGAGCCCCCTAATATCTAAACTCTTAAATCTGCATTTCATTTCTTTTATTTTTTTTTTTGTTACCGTACGCTTACCGTACGCGTACCCCGTGATTTTTTTTAAAATCAATAAATGTTTTCTTTGTACTTTTCTGTCCTTCTTTGACCCCCTCACAAATGTAAGGGGGTCTGTAACTCTCCTCCTTGCCCCCTTTTCTTGTTATCACTCTTTTTTTTCTGAGTGAAACACACGAAATGGCGGCCGCCGCTTCCTGGTTTCGGCCGATTCGAATGTTTACTAAGATCTAAGAGCCAATCAGAATCGCGCTCGCGCACGCCACCGTACGCGTACGGTAAGCGTACCGTAAGCATACCGTAAGCTGGCTCAGATATATATATTGATTTAAAGGCTATTTTCTCAGGACCTACTGAACAGATTTACACCAGACCTACAAAAGGCACTTACTTGACCTGAGGACTACCTCTCTGCCAAATTTCTAGTAATTCTGTTCAGCCGTTCGGGCTGTAGCCCTGTCTAAAGGTCCTATGGAAAAATGCATGGGAAAAACGCGTTTTGGGACCCCCCTTTTATCTCAGCCCCCGCTTGACGAATCCCCCCGAGACTTTCAGGGTAGGAGCGGAGCGTAGCGCCCCACCTAATTCGCGAGGATTCGTCGACCGGCGCCAAAGTTATTCCAAATAGAATGTTGCGGATTTCCTATGGAAACGTGGTCCTAACTATAACTACCTACTGTCGACCGCCAGTAGGTAATATATATATATATATATATATATATATATATATATATATATATATATATATATATATATATATATATATATATATATATATATATATATATATATATAAATATATATATATATATATATTTACTAAAACGTATATATAGATATGTGTTGTTTGGGTTTTATATAAGTATATATTTATAAATAGTATAAAATATTAGTGGAATGTATTTAATTTACATTATATTTGATTTGATTTTTAATGTATATAGTGTGGCGTTTACCCACAGCCATCAATATGCTGTTGTCTTGATACTCTCATACAGATCAGATACAATCAAACCATCATTTTCATTCTAATAAAAAGCTACCTTGATGGCATAACGCTAGTAAAAAGTCAGAGACTGAGGAAGCAAGTTCCAGAGTCTGGCATCAGCGACTGAGAAGGCTTTGCCCCCATCTCTTCCTCCAAACCATAGTCACAATAACCAAATTGTCATGGACAGAGCAAAGGTTTTTTTCGTGGAACTTACCGATGTAACATATCCCAAATCCCGGCAGGACTAGGATGGTGGAGAGCCCCCTCTTTTTGTGTGATAGAAATATAGTACGGCGGTTAGCCGTGGGACCTCAATCTATTACTTTATTTCATATTTTCTATTTCTCAGGTATATGAGCCCATTACTACACTGATGGCAGTGGGAAATACGACATGGTGCATTAGACGCACTGGTTATGGCAAGGCTCCTGTTCATCTGACCCCCCCTGGACTTGACATGGCACAAAGAGCTTTAGGGACAAAGTGTTTATAGGACATTTTAGGTTCATGAAATTAGGTCACCTCCTCACCTCTTTCCCATTTCCTCTTTCTCAATGGATTCTTAGATTACCCAACATTATAGAAGGTCTTTATCACAAGATTTCTGTATATTTTAACACGTATATCTGGACTGGGTCGGTTTTGGATGGTAATATGGCGCCGCACTGCCTATAATTATTTAGACCACAACGCGTGTTGAATTTTTTATACATGTGAAATCGATGTGACATGCAAAAGAGTTTAGCCTCCGTTCGGTAGTTTTCTGAGCTGTTAGAATGCGGTTACCAGCAATTCAGGCAACAACCACTTATGAACCACCGTTATGCACGAGGTATAAACAGGATGCCCATTTTTTGAGGCATAGGAGATCAGTGCATCCTATTTACACATGCGCACTGACGGCCTCCATTTGCGCACGCGCATTGGGTTCTAATCAGTGCTGCTATCCCGGAAAGGGACACCGCCTCGATACCCGCCCCCGTAACTATTTGAGTCCTGCGCGCTGCCAGAATCAGGTTCTTTCTGGCAGTCGCATGGACGGGGCAGGTATACAGGAGCTATCGCCCAGGCAGAACCGTGAGTTTTTTGAATAATAGAGGAAATGGATGTTAGAGTATAAACCACTGATAATTTGTGCACTTTCACCATCGGTATTCAAAAACAATATCTTTGTTGTTTCAGTCCGATAATATGCGGGCGTCCCATGCTTCTAGCTAATGGAGCGACCGTCTTCTAAACATTAGGTAAGGATGACAGAGCACCAATTATCCCCAAAATAAGCCATTAAGTCCTGAACACTAGGGCCCATGGTCTCTTTCAGAGACATTTACTCTGGGGCCCACCTGCAAATGGATGAGGATATTTTTATTTAAATTTCATCTGTGTCTTACCTGTCTCCTACCACTTCTAACGCAATTACAAGCCACAAAAATATGTTTCATTGTCCATGAGGAGGAATGTCTTTTTGTTATTACATAGAGCCTTGGGTCTATCATGTGTTATATATGCATTTACATGATTCTTGTACCTGCTTTCTAAATGTGGTTGATGTGCACACAGCTGTGGCACACTATTGATGCATCAAGTTTTACTGATGCACATACCCGTTATGTTTTCTTTTTTCTCTTTCCTAGGAATTGATCAGGAGCGATTTCCACCATTAGCCTGTAACCACATTGAGGGAGTACAGACTATTGCCCTGATCGATATAGAGGGTATTTTATTGAATTTTATTTATGTATCACGTGCACTGTATTTTATTAACTATAACCCTGGTCCTGAAGAAACGCCAATGACCCTTATGGCAATACAGGCGCGAAACATGTCGACTCATGATACCTGGACATAGAGTGCCTCCAGGTGATTTTATCAATTTTCAGCAGACAGTGTCTGCTCGGGGTACATTTTTTTGATACTCGCTGCATAATGACCCTTTATCAAAATGTTCACAATATTGCACGCACTTTTTTCACCCTCCTTAAGGATCCAATCTTCACACACCCGCATGCACCGTCCGGCAGTCCTCAGAAGATCTCCGATAAAGTGACCCTTCGGGGGCCCGTAGGGAATTGCAGCGCCGGCCCTACGAGGAGCAACTGCCCGATGATGAAGCATGACATCTTTCGGGGTGTGTGAGGGCATTAGAGGACAAAGAGTGGTCTTCCTTGTCCTGACTGGGTCCCTCACCTAGGTTCCTATTCCACTCTTCCTTTCCTTCCTTTCTTCTTTATTATCCTTTTTAAGGGCATGGGTGACTTTTTGCACCAAGCCACAGGAACAGTGTCCTCCGGGTGATTGATATGTAGTTAAAGGGAGCATGGACACTGGACCTTTATTAGCTCCTTGGTCCCCCCCTCTTTTTGTGTGATAGAAATATAGTACGGCGGTTAGCCGTGGGACCTCAATCTATTACTTTATTTCATATTTTCTATTTCTCAGGTATATGAGCCCATTACTACACTGATGGCAGTGGGAAATACGACATGGTGCATTAGACGCACTGGTTATGGCAAGGCTCCTGTTCATCTGACCCCCCCTGGACTTGACATGGCACAAAGAGCTTTAGGGACAAAGTGTTTATAGGACATTTTAGGTTCATGAAATTAGGTCACCTCCTCACCTCTTTCCCATTTCCTCTTTCTCAATGGATTCTTAGATTACCCAACATTATAGAAGGTCTTTATCACAAGATTTCTGTATATTTTAACACGTATATCTGGGCTGGGTCGGTTTTGGATGGTAATATGGCGCCGCACTGCCTATAATTATTTAGACCACAACGCGTGTTGAATTTTTTATACATGTGAAATCGATGTGACATGCAAAAGAGTTTAGCCTCCGTTCGGTAGTTTTCTGAGCTGTTAGAATGCGGTTACCAGCAATTCAGGCAACAACCACTTATGAACCACCGTTATGCACGAGGTATAAACAGGATGCCCATTTTTTGAGGCATAGGAGATCAGTGCATCCTATTTACACATGCGCACTGACGGCCTCCATTTGCGCACGCGCATTGGGTTCTAATCAGTGCTGCTATCCCGGAAAGGGACACCGCCTCGATACCCGCCCCCGTAACTATTTGAGTCCCGCGCGCTGCCAGAATCAGGTTCTTTCTGGCAGTCGCATGGACGGGGCAGGTATACAGGAGCTATCGCCCAGGCAGAACCGTGAGTTTTTTTAATAATAGAGGAAATGGATGTTAGAGTATAAACCACTGATAATTTGTGCACTTTCACCATCGGTATTCAAAAACAATATCTTTGTTGTTTCAGTCCGATAATATGCGGGCGTCCCATGCTTCTAGCTAATGGAGCGACCGTCTTCTAAACATTAGGTAAGGATGACAGAGCACCAATTATCCCCAAAATAAGCCATTGAGTCCTGAACACTAGGGCTGTGGAAATATGGATTTTTCTGGTCAGTTATGTCCCCTATCTTGGACCCCAACGGTTTCATGTATAAATCACAAGTACATGTATGTTCCCTCCAGTTCCAGTTATGAAGACGCAAACACATGTGCGTCCACCGCCAACATGTCCTCTTTCAGATCCGCCATGAATGGGCTGGATATTCCATTCCTAAGTATGAAAGGCCACCGCCTTTATATGGTTCACTTATGCCATTTTTACAGTCCAGGCAAGTAGGCCCTGATTCTGCCATCAAGCTTTTCCTGCCTTCTGCCTCTGAAAGCTTCAGTCTGAGCTCGCATCTGTATCCATGAACTTTGTCCTCATTCTCTGCGCAGCTAACGGTGCCTGACATCAGCCTGTTGCCTGCCAAAAACTGTATTTCACCTTCGAAATTATCTGCTCCGCTCCCTACCCAATGCATTCCTGTCTAGTAGTTTAAGTAAACATTCTTCCAGCTACCGAGCAAAAGGCCCGGCTTCTCTGTCTTTATGCAAGTAATTCATAGCCCTGTTACTATGGAAGATTCCTGCCCTCGCGTCTAGTGTAGACACTTAGACGCTTGTACACGCACTAACAGTCAGTATAGTCAGTATAGAATAAGATTCTACTCCAAGAAGGCCTCTCTTTTGGATAACACAGTTCTTTAAACATAGGATGTTAGATATGATTTGGGATTAGGTTGACTTGACTCTCCAGACTTCTGTCGCCACATGTAGAGCTAAATGTCAAGTCCCCTTCACCCCCTAGTTGCACGTCAATCGCACGTCATGCTGCTGCGCGCGCATTTCTGCCAAGTATTTCTGCTGACATTGCGAAATTCTTTCATGGAACCACCCTATTATGACATCATACCTGATGACGTTCTTTAGTTACGCCCAGTTACACCCACTTTTGCTACGCATGTATGTTTTATCTTTACTATCAATTGTTACGCCTCCTCCATTTGTTTCACTGTAATGCCTATTGTATAAAAATGATTACTTATCAATAAAGTACGGTCTTCACTTCCTGAACCTTCGTGGTGATGGAATCTGGAGCTCATCGATTTAAATTGATTATGGAATAAAGCCCGTTCCGAACCTCTAATACCACGGATTCTGCCTCTTATTTTACTGAGCTATTGTTATAGATTTTCCGCATCAAATTAAGTCCCGGTAATTAAATTATTTACCACATGAATGGCGCCCGAACAGGGACACTTTCTCATCTCACGCGCCGGCGGTGCGTTGCAGGCCCGGTCTCCTGTCACAGCTGGACGGACAACAACGCGTACCCACAGGATTTCCTGTATCTCCCTCCTGCCGAGCGGGGGTAACTGAGGCTGCGATCAACACCCAGACGAGGCGGTGAGAAGTGCGAAGTATCCCGACCAGAGCCTAGCTGAGAGAGCAAGATCCGAGGTATACAGAGGCCCACCAGTTTCCGAAGTTTCCGAAGTTTCGAGTCGAGTCCAGTCCGGTTCAAGTTCAGTTCAGTTCCGAGGCCTTCCGTTCCGAGCTACCCGGTGAGTACCATTATCGGGGAGGCGTTCTGACGTGCACATAGGTTGTGCCGGTCAAGACGGGTTTGGGTACACAAATCCGGTCGGCACTGTTTCAGCAGTGTATCTGTACTGCTTAGCAGTATATCAAGTATGTCTAGTATATAATTCAGATTTACCTAGTTAGTATCGAGTATTATGCTTAGTGACTAGTTCCCTAAATGACCATCATTGTTTATTCATTAAATGTTAAATGTTAAAATGTTTTAAAATACGTTCTGTATATTGTGGTGTGAATGACTGTTCATTATTGTGTTTTATGGTATTAAACGTGTTCAAAATTAGGTATCAGATCAGATCAGTTCTCAATATGCCGCTCTTTTCGAAATTAAGACAGATCACAACTAGAAAAGGGGTACTCGAAGAAGCTGTTCCCATTCCTCCTAGGGACACTCCAGGGTACTTCATGTATCATAAACATGGCCTAGACGCCATATTATTTCTTGATCTATGGGTAGACTACACCAAGGAATTTCCAGAAAGTCAGAGGTGGCCCGCAGCTGGGACCTGGGATGCAGATTGCATCGTGAAAGTAGAGGAAGAATTATGGAAAAGGAAAGCTAGACAATCACAGAAAGACGCCATTGAATTATGGCGTAAAGAATCGTATAGACGTACAGAAAAAGCACGTAGACAGGAAGAGAAGAGTAAGGAGAATTCAAATAAAGTTCGAGAAAGTGTATTAATTGAAGAAGGTACTCGAGTAAAGTCAGAACAAACAGACAGACAAAGAAATGCCCTTGTGAATGGTATGTATCCTCTTCTGGCCGAAGGACTACCTAAGGCTACTCCGGAGATACCAAGAGACTTGCCACCCCCATTGTTTCCGATAAAAGTACATCCCAAAGGGCATCCCAGATCCGCAGAAGATGTTTTTCTTTCCTCTTATTTAGACGACGCAGCTCCCGAGTATGCTAATGCTGCGCCACATAGACCGTCTGCCGAGGGGGTTCAACGCCAAGACCCTCCTCCGTCTGTGCCTCTACAACAGCACACCCCGACACAAGTTCCGGCAAGCACATCTGTTTCTACATCCGCATCCACACCTATGGTTGCTATATCTCGTTCAACGAATCCTTTCACATCCAGCACCCCAGGTGGTGCTACCGGAGGTACATCAAGCATTTTTTCTACGCCACCCAGAACAAATAAACTTTCCCTTCAAGAAATAGCCCACCAACGTACGCCCAAACTATTAACTCCCAACACGCTCAAGGAACTTCTAATAGACTGTAGATATGACCCTGTGCCCGGAAAAGGGGACGAAATGATGCTGGCATCATTACGTATCCGACGAGCTGCGATATATTTAGGGAAGCTACCAGGAATGACTGCCCATTTAGAAAATATATATCATTTTGTTCAGTCAGGGCGAGACCCTGAGAGTATTACCAGAGCCATGGAGTACCAAAAGGTGGAAATACAGGGGGAACTGTTACGTTTCCTCATAAACTGTGCGATCAGAAATCAAGATCAACCAGGGGTAAATACGGAAGAAATGCAAATTCTTACCACATGGGGTAAGAATATATCAGAGGGGAGACATGATAAACGATCATGCATAGTAGCTATGAGCCGAAAGATCCGCAAAGAAATAGAACGAATACACGAGGAAAGATTAGCAGTAGACGAACCAGAACAAACCGAGGACGAGGAAGAATTAGAACTACCCACAGGACAGTTAGAAACTATGGCCTATGTAGGTAGAGGAAGATCTTGTAATGATACTAGATGCTTTACTGATCCGACATGTCCGATACGTTCAGATAATAACAGAAAATTCCAAACTCCTATAATAAATATAAGGTCCCCCGAACATTCATTCCAAGCCGCTGACAAATTACTCCGAGAACGAAGGGGTTATCATATACTCGATTCTATGGACGAACAAGAATTAGCCAGGTCAGCCGTTCACTGGGTTGATAGTCCTGGAAAATATGGTGATGATACACTAGCACATACGTTTTTTAACCTCGCCCCAGATGAACAGCGTTTAGCTGGTATCTACATGATTCAACAACTCCTTATATTATATAAAAGCCAACACTCCGATCCTGGCCCCTTACCTGATATATTGACTGAATTACTCACGAATAAATGGAGAGGGTCCGGTACTAAGTTAATTAGAGAAATACTAGAATCTAGAAGGCAGTACATTCTTTTTGTATGTCCTGAACAGGTCTCACTGCCCATCAAGGAAAGAACGACGTATTACATGGATAGACAGAATCCCTTACGCGAAGTGCACCCGATAAAGGGTGATGACAATGAGTTTAAACGTGTGTTTGTATACACACCCATATCTAAAATAGAACTATTAGAAATGAAGAAAGTGGTACCCAGTCATGATAAAGACCCAGCAGGTTTCCATCGTGAAATTAAAGATATGTTACTCATGGGAGAATATACCTACCCCGACATTATGACAATATTGAAGGTATTAATGCCTGCGGGCATTTACGAAAAACTCAAGGAAAAGGATTGGGAGGTGGGAGACCAGAAGATAGATTGGACAGCATTAGAAAACGAAGAAAAAGCTCGAGGTCCAGGTTCAGGGCTCGGGGACAAGATCAAAGCACTACCAGGTCTACTAGTACAGGTACTGCCACGTTTATTAACTACGAAAAAGGAAGACTGGGGTGCAATATCAGCCTGTAAACAAAAATCAGATGAAGACACTAGTGATTTTTATTCCAGATTTGAGAAATGTTTTGGTATAAATAGTGGAATAAAAGCAAGTAGCGAGTCGTATCAACATCTGTTTGTGACAAAGTTAGTTGAAAATGCCTTGCCCCAAGTTAAGAATAGAGTATTGAAATTCGAGAGTACCTGGCAAGGTAACACTCCGTCACAAATGTTACAAATGCTACAGTACCATCACAATAGAATTAGAGAAGAACAAGAACATGAACATAGACGCATGAAAGACACGAAAATGAAAATGCTAGTTTCCCAGACAGTGCCAGTTGACGGTCATAAGAAGGGTATAACACAGTCCAGTGTTTCAATAGGTCCTGTTAAAGGGACGTGCAACTATTGTAAACAGCCAGGTCATTATGTACACGATTGTCCAGTTTTAAAACATAATATTGCCATAGGTAACGCAAAAGAAAGACCACGGCCACCTAGACAGGATCAGAACCAACCAGGAGCTCCGCAGCATGCACAGTCCATGCCAGCTCCGCAACAGTCTATGCCAGCTCCACCACCGCAGCCTATTGCTGCCACACAAACAACGACCCGACAGATGAATCAGACCGCACAGTATGACTATCCTGATTATCAACGATACTCATGAAACAGCCTAGAGAGGGAAGTTGGCTTACCCCTTATTGAGGTCCCTGTGGATCAAGAAGGACCTTATGTACACAGTGAACTGTTAGGTCAAGATAGAAAATTCTTACTTGATACAGGGGCAAGCCGAACAACAATAAAACGTAGTGAAGTTCCAGGGGCACCCCTCTCAGGCACACAGAATATTTCCCTTGGTTTTTCAGGAAAACCTATCATTAATGAAGTAACACAGCCTCTTCCACTTACGATCGGTCCCTTGACACGAACTACAGATTTATTACTTACTAAATCATGTCCAGAAAACTTGTTAGGCATAAAAACTTTGAAAGCTCTAGGAGCTATTATATGTTGTTCTCCGGAAGGAGTAAGATTGTTTTTACGTGACTTCAAAGGGCACTACGTGTCCCGAGACATGGATCACCGACTACAGACTTTACCGACACATTTATGGGCACAAGGCCCTACAGATGTTGGTTGCATGAACATTACACCATATCGAGTCACATTAAAGGCAGGAGTGGTACTTCCACGAATGCGACAATACAAGTTACCCCCAGATGCTGTAGTGGCTTTACTACAAATCATTGACGAGCTTATTACCCAAGGAGTGGTTGTGGAAACTGACTCCAATGTATGTAATTCACCGATAATTCCGATTCTAAAACGAACCGATCCAACAGCCCCGCCAGTATATCGATTGGTTATTGATCTGCGCGAATTAAATAAATGCATAGTACCACAATACCCCGTAGTCCCAGACATTTCTTCATTACTGACAGCCATTGATTCCGAAGCAACATTCTTTACTGTAATTGATCTCAAGAATGCCTTTTTCAGCGTCCCAATAGATCCGGAAAGCCAATACTTGTTCGGATTTAGTTTAAATGGACGAAGCTTTAAATTCACACGCGCACCTCAAGGATTTACAGAAAGCCCCAGCATTTATAGCCAAGCACTGAAACGAGAACTCGACAGTATCCACATGCCAGTCAACACTGCCCTGCTTCAATATGTCGATGATCTGCTGATCACCGCTAGAAGCGAACCTGAATGTGAGAAAGCCTCACTGACGGTATTACAATTTTTGGCCGAAAAGGGGCACAAGGTGTCCCCTTCTAAGCTGCAATTCTGTGTCCAGCGAGTTGTTTACCTTGGTCACTCGCTGTCCAAGGAGGGAAGGCAGCTTACATCAGATCGCATCCAGCTAATTGCTAATATGCCAATACCCAAGACACAAAAGGAGGTGCGGGCTTTCATAGGCCTCACTTCATATTGTAGGCAGTGGATCCCTCAGTATGCATTTCTAGCAAAACCACTCATTCAATTGACAACACAGGAGGCAGCCACATCGACTGTTCTCCCTTGGACTCAGGAACATACACAAGCTTTTGAAAGCCTAAAGAAAGCCTTATGCCAAGCACCTGTTTTAGCAACACCATGTTACAATAAACAGTTTACACTCTTCGTTACAGAACGCGAAGGTACTGCCTTGTCAGTACTCACACAGGAACAAGCAGGATCACACAAACCATGTGCTTATTTCTCTAGTACATTAGATCCCGTAGCTCAGGCTTTGCCTGCGTGCCTTAAATCAGTGGCAGCAACAGCTTTAGCAATCAGACAAAGCGATGCCATAGTATTGGGACATCCATTGACAGTACAAGTACCACATGCAGTGGAGGTTCTCTTGAACCGCACACAAACACAACACTTGACTATAGCACGACTTACTGGTTACGAATTAACATTGTTTCAGCCACATATAGAAATCAGACGTTGTAGTACATTGAATCCTGCCACACTGTTACCTGTACATGGAACAGACCCACTAGCACATGATTGTATTGAAGTTATCACTATCACGACGAAACCCAGACAAGATTTGACAGACGTCCCATTGTCAGACCCAGACCTGACGTTGTATGTAGATGGTTCATGTATGAGAACAGGTACAGGAGAGCTAGTGGCCGCTTACGCAGTCACAACAGACACTGAAATCATTGAAACAAATTGCATAAATACCTTGTCCGCTCAAGCAGCAGAGCTCATCGCTCTGACACAAGCCTGTATTCAAGCCGTAAATAAAAAAGTCAACATATACACTGATTCACGTTATGCATTCGGAGTTGTACATGACTTCGGAGTGCTGTGGCGAGAGAGAGGTTATTTAACTTCTCACGGTGCCCACATTCAGCACGGACCCCTTATTCATGCCTTATTAGATGCAATACATCTACCAACTGCAATATCAATTATGAAATGTAAAGCTCATACGAAAGTTACTGATATCATTTCTCAAGGCAATGATCTAGCTGACAGAACAGCTAAACAGACTGCTCAAACTCAAACATCCGACATGACAAAGACAATAGTCCCGACACCAACACATTGCATGATGGTTAAGGATCCCGCCCTTGACGTCATCCTGGCCGATAGGGGCGGAGCTTGTAGGGTCATCGGATCAAGTTGTTGCATTTTCATACCAGAAAATTCGCCATCTGTATATAAAGCCATAACTCGCCTTCATAAGATTGTAAGCCAGATACACCAGAATCCAGGCACCTGGACTTGGTCCGGTTGGTTTTGGAGTGTATTATCTACCTTTGGATGGAAGGTCCTATCCTTCCTAGGTATTGGCTTTCTCATACTATTCAGTTGCTGTCTATGTCTACAATGTGGACCAGCGATCTGTGGTCTGAGTGCCACATCGTGTATTCCACCACCAAGATTTCATTCATCACGGAAGAAGAAAGAAGAACAAATGATGCTATATGAACAGATTGATGGATTAATGAAGATTGATATCTCTTGACGGGCAAGTAGGGGACAAGGAGGGAATGTGGAAATATGGATTTTTCTGGTCAGTTATGTCCCCTATCTTGGACCCCAACGGTTTCATGTATAAATCACAAGTACATGTATGTTCCCTCCAGTTCCAGTTATGAAGACGCAAACACATGTGCGTCCACCGCCAACATGTCCTCTTTCAGATCCGCCATGAATGGGCTGGATATTCCATTCCTAAGTATGAAAGGCCACCGCCTTTATATGGTTCACTTATGTCATTTTTACAGTCCAGGCAAGTAGGCCCTGATTCTGCCATCAAGCTTTTCCTGCCTTCTGCCTCTGAAAGCTTCAGTCTGAGCTCACATCTGTATCCATGAACTTTGTCCTCATTCTCTGCGCAGCTAACGGTGCCTGACATCAGCCTGTTGCCTGCCAAAAACTGTATTTCACCTTCGAAATTATCTGCTCCGCTCCCTACCCAATGCATTCCTGTCTAGTAGTTTAAGTAAACATTCTTCCAGCTACCGAGCAAAAGGCCCGGCTTCTCTGTCTTTATGCAAGTAATTCATAGCCCTGTTACTATGGAAGATTCCTGCCCTCGCATCTAGTGTAGACACTTAGACGCTTGTACACGCACTAACAGTCAGTATAGTCAGTATAGAATAAGATTCTACTCCAAGAAGGCCTCTCTTTTGGATAACACAGTTCTTTAAACATAGGATGTTAGATATGATTTGGGATTAGGTTGACTTGACTCTCCAGACTTCTGTCGCCACATGTAGAGCTAAATGTCAAGTCCCCTTCACCCCCTAGTTGCACGTCAATCGCACGTCATGCTGCTGCGCGCGCATTTCTGCCAAGTATTTCTGCTGACATTGCGAAATTCTTTCATGGAACCACCCTATTATGACATCATACCTGATGACGTTCTTTAGTTACGCCCAGTTACACCCACTTTTGCTACGCATGTATGTTTTATCTTTACTATCAATTGTTACGCCTCCTCCATTTGTTTCACTGTAATGCCTATTGTATAAAAATGATTACTTATCAATAAAGTACGGTCTTCACTTCCTGAACCTTCGTGGTGATGGAATCTGGAGCTCATCGATTTAAATTGATTATGGAATAAAGCCCGTTCCGAACCTCTAATACCACGGATTCTGCCTCTTATTTTACTGAGCTATTGTTATAGATTTTCCGCATCAAATTAAGTCCCGGTAATTAAATTATTTACCACAGGGCCCATGGTCTCTTTCAGAGACATTTACTCTGGGGCCCACCTGCAAATGGATGAGGATATTTTTATTTAAATTTCATCTGTGTCTTACCTGTCTCCTACCACTTCTAACGCAATTACAAGCCACAAAAATATGTTTCATTGACCATGAGGAGGAATGTCTTTTTGTTATTACATAGAGCCTTGGGTCTATCATGTGTTATATATGCATTTACATGATTCTTGTACCTGCTTTCTAAATGTGGTTGATGTGCACACAGCTGTGGCACACTATTGATGCATCAAGTTTTACTGATGCACATACCCGTTATGTTTTCTTTTTTCTCTTTCCTAGGAATTGATCAGGAGCGATTTCCACCATTAGCCTGTAACCACATTGAGGGAGTACAGACTATTGCCCTGATCGATATAGAGGGTATTTTATTGAATTTTATTTATGTATCACGTGCACTGTATTTTATTAACTATAACCCTGGTCCTGAAGAAACGCCAATGACCCTTATGGCAATACAGGCGCGAAACATGTCGACTCATGATACCTGGACATAGAGTGCCTCCAGGTGATTTTATCAATTTTCAGCAGACAGTGTCTGCTCGGGGTAAATTTTTTTGACACTCGCTGCATAATGACCCTTTATCAAAATGTTCACAATATTGCACGCACTTTTTTCACCCTCCTTAAGGATCCAATCTTCACACACCCGCATGCACCGTCCGGCAGTCCTCAGAAGATCTCCGATAAAGTGACCCTTCGGGGGCCCGTAGGGAATTGCAGCGCCGGCCCTACGAGGAGCAACTGCCCGATGATGAAGCATGACATCTTTCGGGGTGTGTGAGGGCATTAGAGGACAAAGAGTGGTCTTCCTTGTCCTGACTGGGTCCCTCACCTAGGTTCCTATTCCACTCTTCCTTTCCTTCCTTTCTTCTTTATTATCCTTTTTAAGGGCATGGGTGACTTTTTGCACCAAGCCACAGGAACAGTGTCCTCCGGGTGATTGATATATAGTACAGATGTACCTTGTGATGGGGATCTCCAATACAACTCACACAGCCCTGCAGCAGCTGACTGGCACTTAGGAATATCAAGGATGACTTTAGCCAGCACATTCTGTACCACCTGGAGTTTTGCCTGGGTGTTGATATTAGAATCCAGTTAGAGGGAATTACCATAGTCCAATCTTGACATGACCAAAGTTAGTGCAACCCACTTTCGCGCCGATGAAGTGATGAAGGGAAATATTTTCTTTAGCTTCTTTATCAGCCAGAATCAGGTCGCTACTGTGCGATTGGCCTGTGTACAAGGATTGACAAATGCTTGACATATGCATCTGAATATTACATTCATGTGTTTACCTGCCCTTATGATTTGTAACATGAAAAGAACACTATATCTCTAGAGGTGTGCATAACTGACATAATTCTCTCTAGCGTCATTATTTATAATTACCGCAACATTACTCATACTTATGCCTAATTAGGTGAGAAGTGTAATCCAGAATTTAGCACTATTTACTTAGTGAGAAATGCACCCTTAGGTCCAAAATGGGCCTGTGAATGCATTTTGCACTTAATGATGCAGGACATGAACAACAGTAGGCAGCAGCTCTCTAGGGGGCATATGTATCAACATCACCATTTGCGATTCTCAAATAGCGATTTTTAAAGAATCGCTATTTGAGAATTGCAAAACGGGATGTATTAAAAAAATTGCAAACTTTTTGCGATTTCTTAAAATTCCTTAATTGCGATTAGCAAATTGCGAAATCGCAATTAAGGAATACCTGCCCATTCATTTCTATGGGCCAGGAGACCCATAGGAATGAATGGGAAGTAATTCTCAAATAGCGATTCGCAATTTGCTAATCGCAATTTGAGAATAATTTCAAAGGTGCAAGGGTGTCATGATGACACCCTGATGCACCCCTGAAATGATCATGTGTGTGTTCATATGGCGCACATACATGCCCTAAGGGCATGTATGAGCGCCACGTGGCACTTGGTAAATTTCAAAAAAGTGCTTTTTGAAAGGAAATCGCAAATTACCACCAACTGGAAGTTGGTGGTAATTTGCGATTTCTTAAGGATAATTCGCACAACTTGGGTGCTTTTTACATATCATTTAAGAAATCGCAATTTGCGATTTCTTAAATGCTTACGCAAAATTAAGAAATCGCTAAATTAGCAATTCCTTAATTTTGCGATGGGATGTGGCTCATACATCCCGATTACCGATTTTTTAATCGCAAACGCTGTTATTTTGCAAATCGCAGCGTTTGCGATTAAAAAATCGTTTGATACATATGCCCCTTAGTTTGTTGTTCTTGTGCTTCTGCTGTATGATTTTTGCCCTAACTGACTCTTAATTACTCAAGCTGGTGTAATAACATAATTCCAGTAATTTTGCATCACCAGAGTAATGCATAACTACTGAAATTAATCAGATTACTCCAGTGTAATTTAAATTTTACCTAGGCCTATATACTTCCAATTAGGAAGAGAGGAATGGAGTACAGAAGTGTTATTAACAACACAAAACAAACATATGCTGTTCAGAGGCATTTTGCAAACTATAATGTGATGTTGATTCACTTGTATTTTTTCAGTATTGATAGAATACCACCACATACGATGATGGGACAGGTAGAATTGTCAGAGGAAGACAGAATCCAGATATATATTTAAGCTTAGCTAGGATTAAAGCACCTAGGTGGCTTAAAATGGATAAAGAATTGTCGATTCATGTTACTTGAGAGTGTTATGTCTTCTGTTCTAGGATTAATCCCTGGATGAAATATGAGATGATTTTGGGGATTTACTCGTATGGATTCACTGTGTAAATTATTGGCTCATGGCTGGGACATTGCAGGATGTGTACATAAATGTATTTTGTATCTGTAACGTTCACCTTTTCTGAACTTTTATCACGTGGCGACCACATGATCTTTTTTTCCTCCAAATGTTATCTTTCCTTGCCCCCTCTTCTTTACAAATCCCACCTCTTATTCTTCTCTGCAGAATTGAATGACTCCACAAAACAATGAGTGCCTGCTGTGAGTTGAGAGATTGAAGCAATATGCTTACTTTACTGAGTATTATATTAGGGGCGTTTATGGATGCATCCAATGGATATAAACGAAATTGAATTGTGAAAGATGCCTACTTGGGGTGGATGGAAATGATGATAACCTTGCTCCGGAAAATAGGGGTGGAGATCATTAAATGAGAGATGAATGGAAGCACTGGCCACTCATTAGGTCACAACTCATGCATCCACCTTAAATTTGATATGCTGAGGAGTGGTGAAGATATCATCAGTATTGAATAGAAAGTATTCTGGTTTGGGTGTTTTGGATAGCCTACATGCCTACATGCTTATGATGTTTTATATTTGACTTTTCATTTGATTTTCAAAGAAAGAATTCTGATGTATGGGACTAGAAATGTGGACCATTTATTGATTGGTATTATTAATCTAATTAGATGCCAAAATGAGTGACAGTATTAAATATAAATACATACATATTTATACTCTGTCCCCTTTTCTTTATTGTTTACCTTTTTGTGGGACTTGGTTTCAAGCCGAGCCCCAAGCTGGCTGCCAACACTTTTTGGTTGAAGTGTTGAAAGACAATCAAAGACAATCAAAGTTTAGTAGAATCCGCAAGACCACTACAAGGACTCCCTGCACCAGATATCTATATTTTTTAAAGTTAGATATTTGAAAAACTACTAAATAGATTTACACCAAACCACAAAAAAGCACACTTTCTGGACCAGCATCTAGCTTTCTGCCAAATTTGATGTAATTCCATTCAGCAGTTCGGGCTGTAGTCGAGTTAAAAAAATGAAAAATCCCCAGAGACTTAACTTGAGCAAAATGTGTTTTACTCGGCCCCCACTTGACAGATTACCCTGAAACATTTAACACATAATACAATTTGTTAACATCATCTTGTATTCAGCAGCAAGCGTTTCATATTATATTGTGTTCTGGTTACTCAAAAGAACATTTACATTTTAAAATGTCTTTTACTGTGGGGATACTCCATTTGTGTCATCCAAATTCTTGATTTGCATTTTTCATAGCATGCTATGATAGATGCAATTCAAAACTTTTTAACAACGTTCTGTACTACAGTGCCCACTTGGACAAAACAAATGGAACATTTGCTTTACGCCCCTGGTTGGGCCAGGTCCCGGGGTCACTTAGAAATAAATATGTGGGGGACTGCCACCTCCCCGGGGCTTAAAGTTTGAAGTGTGGGGTACACTTGGCCCCCACGCAGCCCCGGGGACTGCCACCTCCCTGGGGCTTTATTATAGTTATAATGTGTTGGGGGAGTCTAAAACCCCCTCCATGCGGCCTTGGGGTCCACCACTTCCCTGGAAATGTTATTTGAGATGTAGGGGGCCACACAGCTCCCCCCCACAGCCCCGGGGACCGCCACCTTCCTTGGGCTTGTAGTTTGAAGTGCGGGGCACACCCGTCCCCCCGCAGCCCCAGGGACCACCACCTCCCTGGGGCTTTACTATAGTTATGATGTGTGGGGGGGGTTGCCACTTCTCCAGGGCAATTTTTTTTAAATGCATGGCGGCCACACTGCCACCTCCAAAGCCTCGGGGACGGCCACCTCCCCAGAGCTATAATGAAAAAAGATGCGTAGTGGGCTTTGGCCCCCCACGCTGCCCCTGGGACCGCCACCTCTCTGAGGCTTGTACAGTAAAATGCTTGGGAGGGTCACGGACCCCCTGCTGCCTCGGGGACCACAACCTCCCTGGGGCTAGTTTAAAAATAGGAGGGGGGCTGAATGCCATTGCAGTTCGCGATGGGATGGCAGTGCTCTTGCCATCCCACATCAAACAAGTGTGCTCGCTTTGACCAAGCAAGAGCACTTTGCTCTCGCTTGGTCAAAGCGAGCACTCTTTGCTTTTTACACCCAAGGACCTGCATCTTAGCAGCTACCTGGGGATAAAAAGCAATGTCAGCTCCCGCAGGAGGTGGGAGCCGGCTGGGACTGCAGGGGCCTTCAGGCACCCCTGCGGTCCCCAAGGAGTTGGCCATGCCCTGGGGCCAAAAATGTACCGGGAAGAGGGCCACTCGGCCATCCTCCCTTTTAGAAATGGTCCTGACCTCGGGGAATGGGGTCCCCAGGTCTGAAATTGGCCTGGCCTCAAGGAATAGGCATAGGAGGCCGCATGGCCAGGCCACCGGCGATGGGGTCTCAGGGTCTGTAATCGGCCTGGGGAAGGGGGTCCGCAGGGCCCCCTCCCCTTTAAAAACAAAATATAATGGTAGGCCTAGCCCCACGTAATGGGTCTCTGGGCTTAAATCATCGTCAGTATGGGTGCAGGGCAGACCCCCTCCCATTTTATTTTATTAAAATATAAAAACTGGGTCAGGCCCCAGGGGATGGGCTCCATGGGGCTCAAAGGGATCAAGGGAAAGGGGGCCACACAGTTCCCCTTCCTAATTTTTTTAAAAAAAGGATGCTAGCAACTCCCCGAGGCCCACCCCCTTTCTCCACCACTCTGCAAACACACCTCCTGGCACTCTCTTGGTTAGGGGATGAAGTTCCCTTCGCATGTGAGGGTCATTAGGGGCCAACTAGCCCACCTGTTACCTCGAGTAAGAACCACACAGTGGTATTGCTGAGAGATGGTCAGAGGCCAAGCCACTTTTCCCACCACGCTGCAAATGTGCCTCTTGGCGCACTGCTGGTGGGGCGATGAGGTCCCCTTGCCCCTTGAAGGCCTCAGGACTAAAGTGGACTTAATCCCCCAAGCAGCAGTGCACCAGGAGGAGTGTTTGCAGAGTGGAGGAGAAAAGGGGCGTGGCCTGCTCTCTGACCTCAGCCATCCTGCTGTATGGGACTTAATGGAGGTAATAGGCTGGGTAGTTAGCCCCCAAGGACGTCCTGGGGGCCAACTACCCCTCCTGTTACCTCCAGTAAGTCCCATACAGCAGGATGGCTGAGAAGTTGTGAGAGGCCATGCCCCCCTTCTCCACCACTCTGCGAACATGCCTCCTGGCACACTACTAGTTGGGGATAAAGTCCCCTCGGCTCCAGAGGGACCTTGGGGGCCAAGAAGCCCTCCTGGTACTTCCTGTAAGGCCTAAGCAGCGGAATTCCTGAGAGCTGGTCGGAGGCCCAGCCCCCTTTCTCCACCACTCTCCAAACGTGACTTCTTATTAAAAAATCTTAGAAATTCACTGAAAAAACCAAAGGTTACAGGGACTTATAGTTAGGAATTAGCATATAAAAAAAACTTGGAAATTCGCTAAAAAAACAAAGGTTACAAGGACATTATAGCTAGGGTCAGACTTTACCCATACAAAACCAGAGTAATTCAGCCTTTATAGTTACCTAAGTTAATTATAACTCACGCCCCTGCAATGCACTGCTTATGCCCTCACATATTACATCACTCATGACATGGTCAGTGACATCACTGATGATATCACTTATGACTTCTCAAATGACATCATCAGGAGACTGTGAGTGTTTTTAAAATGCCCATACGTATTAAATCTATATACCTAGGTGTGATGGTGAATCAGTGGGTGTATGAGTGACCGGATGGATGACTGAGTGGGTGAGTGACTGATTGTATAAGTGAGTGATTAGATGTCTTAGTGAAGGTATGGGTGAGTGACTGATTGTGTGAATGTGTGTATCTGTCTGTCATTTGATGTCTAAGTGGGTAAATGAGTGTGTTAATGGGTAAGTGAATGGCTATATGGGTGATTGATTGGTTGTCTGACCATCTCTATGGTTGTCTGGACGTCTATGTGTGTGTGGGTGAGGAAGTGTGTGACTGCCTCTATGGATGAATGAGTGGGTGAGTCAGTGGCTGTATGGGATAGTAAAAACATGTGTGAGAGGAAGCTGTATGGGTGAGTGAGTGTCTGTATGGCTGTGTCAGTGATTGAGTGCTTGTGTCAGTATAGGTGAGTAACTGGGTTTGTGAAAGGTATTATAGGTGAGTGACTGGGTATATGAGTGACTATATGTGAGTGAGTGAATGTGAGAGAGGCTATATGGATGAGTGCATGCTTCTGTCAGTAACTGTATAGGTCAGTCTCTACATGTTACTATTTGTCTGAGTTAGAAAGTGGATGTGTGTGTAACTGTTTGGGTGAGTAAGTGGCTGTGCGATTGACTGTATGTGTGTTGTGCCTAGGTGTGTGAGTAGTTCTATGGATGACTTACTCAGTGTGTGAGTATTTGTATGGGTGTATGAGTGGATATGTCAATGGCTGTATTAGTGAATGAGTGAGTGGATGAGTGGCTGTATGGGTAAGTAAATCTTTGAATCAGTAAATGGCTGTGTAAGTACTGTTATGGCTCTGAATGGGTTTGGGAGTGGCAATGGGTGTATAAAAGATTCTATAGGGGTGTGAGTGGGTTCGTCAGTGAGACTGTGGATGATATCATCACTGATGTCATCAGTGATGTCATTTGAAAAGTCATCAGTGATGTCATCAGTGAATTCACTTACCATTTCATGAGGGATGTAATATGTGTGGTCATAAGCAGTGCATTGCAGGGCGTGAGTTATAGTTAACTCAGGTAACTATAACGGCTGAGTAAAATCTGACCCTAACTATAACATCCCTGTAACCTTTGTTTTTTTAATGTATATATTTATTGAACAGAAGGACAGCATTAATTTTAACACCTGGCATTACATCTAGGTAAAATTGTTATGAAATCATTACATTGCACAATCAACCATTAACCTTTTCTTTATATATAGATATATTTGGCTCAATTTTTACAGCTGTGGTATTTTATGGATATTGCTGTATTTGTTGTATTTTATATATCTTAAATATTTATTTTAATACGAATATTTATTCATGTATATATTTATATTTATATATTTATATGTTTATAGATGTATGAAAGAGTCATGATACATTCTGTTCTATATTGTGCATAGCACCTCGTTGAATAGTATTATAATGAGGAGAGAAAATTTGTGTGAAGGATTTCAATAAGTAACTTTTCGCTGTCCATGAAAACATCGCATTAAGGTCATATCCGGATGTATTTCCCTTTAAAAGCTGCTAGTTCTCTTTGCAACGCGTCATGTGATCAAGGCCCGAGTGGGGGCTGAAACGCGTCATGTCGGACAGGCTTGATGAAATTTTAATAAATTAAACTTGATTGGCACTGATCCTTGGGTCCGTTCTTCGTCTTTTCAAAAAGGCAGCAACTTAGACGACTTTACCTTCATCTAATTACCGAGGAGCTTCAGCGGTACGAATGGAACCCCTCCCCCTTGCTTTGGGCACAGCAGCAGGAAGCAGTTGATTCCGGTTTCCGGAACTTTTTTGGATACTCTCGAGAGGAGGAAGCCGCCGTAGCCCCTGGGAACTGTATCATTTACCTACTTCTGCCACGAAAGCGGGGACGTTCATGGTCGGCCGACCGGAGAAGTGTTCCTGGCATTTGGTAAAGGTAGGAGACTACAGATATCCCAGTGGGGAGAGTGCACGGCGTGTGATTGTGACATTGCGTCGAGAATCCACGACCGTAATCAAACGAGTATTGTAAATTATTAATACAGCCACTATGTCCGCCGACGCGTTGCGACATCGAGAGGAGGCAGCAAGCTCTATGTTCCTTGACTCCCCGGCTGGGGAGTCAATACGGAGTGAAAGCCTTATCAGCCAACCAGGATGTGCCAATTTTAGGGAGCATTACAAAAAATTGGAGAAACTTATGCGAGCAGAGCAGTCCAAGTGGTGGGAACACAGATCTTTATCCCGCTACTTGGACGTCGGAAGAGTTCCTAGAGGTCTGAGAATCACCCTGGCGCCGAGCTATGAGAATCCAGATCCGGCAATGCTTGCGGAATGGGCAGAGATGAACCTGGCATCTTCCAGTAAACTAATGATGATTTTGATTAAGTATGCGGAAAGTGACTGTGCAAAGCTACAAATACAAATTGACGCTCTGGATGTGGAGATCGACAAAATGGAGAAGAACGAGCAAACAAAGAAATTTAGGGATGATATGCTGGCCCGCCTGAGTAAAGATGAAGACGTTATTAAACGAAGAAAGGCTTTCAAGTTTGAAAGGGACCGCGCTGACTACCAGAATGGCCAAATATTTACATATGCACGTAAATATGATGCGGTCAAAGCGCGGGGTACTAGGCCCACACAGAGAAATATAAGCGAAGCAACAGCATTATCTACTTCGGCCTCTGAGCTCAGTTCGGCTGCAGAAAGTGATCTTGAAGGGGATGCCACTAGAGCACAACAATTAGGGTTTATCAAACTATCCCTCGCTCAGGAGGTCGACTGCCTGTGTCAAGACAGACGAGAGACTCTAAGACCTCGTGGACCCTCTGCAGCAAAGAACAAAGACACAATCACAAACGAAACCAGAGAAGAAAATGTGCCAAAAGAAAACAAAAACAAAAATGTGGGCAGAAAAGCGCCAATGGGGAGATGGAATCGCTTTTAAAACAAAAATTAAACATCAGCAAGAATCCCAATGCAGCAATCAATCTAACAAATGTACAGTTATCATCTGCTGAAGAGAAAATTTTGGGTTTGGGATTATCATTCTGTCCATCATGTGACTTCAACTATGTGGATACTAGGATGGATACTTATCGTTTTGTGAGAAAGCTTAAGTTACATAAATTTCATATACTCCAACCCAAAAAGGCTTTAGTCCCTTCCACCTTTAACCCGATTAGTCCTCCTTTACTCACAGCGGGGGATGCAGTGTTGTTTCAAGATACCTGGTCTCTAGTAGAAGAGCAAGAGGAAGGAATTACAACAAGGGAACCAGGATTAATTGGCAATAGAGGAACTTGTGAAACTCCATTTAAACCTAAATCAACCTTTCAGCCCATTTTGTTGCACGATAATTTGGATGTTTACCACGAGCTGGTGACCCAAGATCTGAAAAAGCTATAACATCCTCTAATAGGACTTTTCGCAGCAGAAATAGACAGAACCTCAATTATCAGAATCTTATAAAAAAACTGGGATCTGATACCAATGTAATTGTGAGACAGGCAGACAAGGGCGGAAATGTAGTCCTGTGGCCATGCCAGTTATATATGGATGAAGCGAAATTAAAACTTGATGGTATAGCATGTTATCCGAAGAGCAATATTAATATGGTTAAAGCGGCATGGCAAGAACATTACCTTAAACTCCTTGCTTGGAAGAGTGGAGGATTATTGACAGAGGCTGAATATCGGTTCTTAAAGAAGGAATACCCAGTTATCCCTACGTTTTATCTTATTCCCAAAGTGCATAAGAGCACCACAATTCCACCAGGCAGAACGATAATCTCAGCCATCAACAGCATAATGGAAAATACCTCCAAATACATAGATTTTTTCTTACAGGAGTGGGTTCGTAAACTATCCTCATATAAAATTGATCATTTAACGTGGGGTTACATGATGACGTTCTTGATAACTTTGGATGTGACATCCTTGTACACTTCGATAAGGCACTGTGATGGTCTTAAAGCAACAGAACATTATTTAAATTTGAGACCTATGAATTGCGCAGCCCACAACAAAATGCTTATTTCGATGGTATCTGCATGTTTGGAACAGAATTTTTTCCTGTTTGATAATCAGATTTATCATCAGATTAGAGGTGTTGCGATGGGGGCCTGCTTCTCCCCCAGCTACGCATGTTTACACATGGGGCTGTGGGAGGAGCAGGTCCTTAAGGGTGACCACTTGGCTGTCATTAAGGAACATGCAGTGATTTATTTGAGATATATTGATGATTTGTTTTTGTTTGGAGGGGCACAGAGCAGAGTGCAAAGGATTTTGTAAACTTACTCAAAGTTAATTGTTTTAACCTCTAATTTACGTCTTCAATCAGCAAACAAACAATATGTTTCTTAGATGTTGAGATTTTTGTAGACAACAATGCATTAGCCACTAGACTTTACAGGAAGTTGACTGCAGGCAACACTATCTTACATGCCTCAAGTCATCACCCTCAACACCTCATTCGGAGCATCCCCTATGGGGAGATGCTCCGCATCAGGCGCATATGTAGTTCTGATTCAGAATGTGACATTGCTCAGGTAGCAAGTAAAAAAAGATTTCTTGCTAGGGGTTACTCTCTCAAATCAGTTGACTATGCTATTCATAAAACAAGACTCATTTCTAGAACAGAAGCACTGTTACCAAAGGTTAGATCAGATAGGTTATTGGAAATGACTCCTAGTTTTCAATCGAGAGTAATTCTTACATTTAGCAGGCAACATCAAGAACTAAGAAAGATTTTTAACCGCAATTGGAATTTGATCCAGGGCGACCCAGTCATTGGGGGTACCATTAATAGCAAACCGGCCATAACTTTCAGAAAAGCATTTTCAATGAGTGATGGGTTCGTAAAAAATAATAGTCCTGAGTCTGTCCCTGCAGTTACTTGGATGTCCCAAATGAAAGGCTTTAGGAAATGCTCCAGCTGCAAAGCATGTAAATTTGGTTGCAGCAAAACTCACTTTTTAAGTCCATTCAAATAGACACCTATTGAGATCAATAAAATACTAACGTGCAAAACCGAATTTGCAATTTACGTGCTTGAGTGTCCCTGTGGGCCTAAATATGTGGGCAGCACTAAGCTGCCGGCTCACAAAAGAATATTGCAGCACATTAGGGCCATCTCTAACAAGGATCAGGCCTATCCCGTGGCCAGACATTTTGAACAAAAGCATAATGGCAACCCCAGTTTCCTCCAATATTATGTCATAGACACGGTATTACCAATGAAACGGGGCGGTAATCGGGAGTCTAAACTTCGATTACTAGAAACAAGATATATTTTAGAACTTGACATGAAGAATCCAATAGGTCTGAATTCGAGTGAGGATTTTTATACTTGTTTATAGCTCTTTAACTTTGAGCCATTCTTTAGAGGCTATGCAATGTGGGCTCATGTTGTAATCCCGTAAGGAATTTGGAGACTTTTTATTTTATAACATCATTAATTATAGGAGTTCCTTCCATCTTTTCCTATAGAGAATAGACGAAGCAAGCATGGATTTTTTCTGTAGCTTTTTGGGTTCCATAATGAGAAGAGATATATTACGAATTTGAGTGGGCATAACTACGTAATTCATGGAACATATAATTTAATATCAAATGAAGAAAGGAACATCAATAAAGACATATAGAAAAGTAAACAAAAATGGAAAATAGTAGTAAGAACTCCAATCTAGATTGAAACAACTTATAGATAGTTTTTAGGTAAATTTTTCAGTCATACTCTTGGTGTGGGAATTGCAACGAGACAGGGTAGATATTCCTTGTCTTGATTGTCATTGGGTGTTTTTTTATATATACCAAAGTGAGAAGTTGGCCTGGCATATGCTGTCTCCTAGTTATAGGGACACCTTGCACCAGTCCAATTCGACTCTTATTGATGATAGGTTTAAGACAACCTTTAAAGAAAGCTATCCTAGTGGTAGCTGTGGAGAGCAGCCTTCAGGCTAAGTCTTGAAGGAGGTTTTGAAACCTAAAAGAATCAAGAAACTATTCTAATTTGTTCTTTACATGTATTTATGTGTGGAGCAACAAAATTATAGACAGAACAGCACCAGAAAGAGGAAGAAGCAGGGATTGGGGGAACGGGCGGAGATGGGCAGAATGGCAGACATGCACAATTAAGTATAGCACAAGTATAGACAAACAATGGCCAAAATGAAACACACCAACAAGGAGCACAAGTCACACAGCTCACCAATATCACACCAGTGAACGAGCATAGAAGTGAAAACCACGCTGCATTCATAGAGGATGTATACAAAGGTGGGTCGTTGGTGTTGTGGGATGTCTGCGACCGTGGTCATCATGGATGAGATGCCCAGCACGGGGCACATGGGCGAGTTCACTGTCTGTTACGTTGCAAACAGCTGCTCTTCCCTCCCACGAGCTCCCACACTTTTGTACGGTGCGCTGTTGTATCTCATGCACTCGTACAGCACACCATTGTAATGCCTATTTGCGCATGTGCTGCTGCATTCCAACTACACCATCACAGTGCCGTTTGGAGGTGGTGCATGCCACTTTACAACATCGACTGCTGAGGCCTTAGTGGCATTCCACACCAGAACACAGAGACACACTTACTGCACTTCCTGTACACGGAGATGTCCGAGACACCCTGTTCCCGTTTTCAGATAGACACACCCCTGCGCTGACCTGTGTACTCCAGACCAGCACACGCTGGTTGTGCATGTAGGAGGATGCGTGCGGAGCTACGTGTCCAGGCTCACTGCCAACGCTGAGGTGATAGCACACTGTGATGTTGCAGGGCTGGTGCCTATCATGCTAACACAATGACCAGAGGGACACACTTTCTCATATGTGGGTTTAGGGGGCGTTGGCGGTCCCGGAGTTGTTCCGAAGACTCTTGTGGTCCTCATGGGTATCCCTGTATCATTTATTCTATGGCACCTGTGTGTGTTCTGGTGTGGCTCTTGGCTGTGTTCTCTTTCATGGTGCAGGTAGTCGTCCTGCTTAACACCATCAGAAAGCAGGTGTAAAATCCCTGGTGCTCATGTGGCTTATCGTTGGAATTTGTTTCACATTGCAGTTGTTGTGAAAGTTGTGATGTGATTGTTTGCATGTGCAGGACAATATTCGAACTGGGCAGTGTATCTCATCAAGATCCAGCACCTGACGCCCGATCCCCAATCAATATAAATACAATGAGGTTTTGTAAATGATTTTGTGTGTACACTGTGAGTGCAGCCACTACGTCAGTGCAATTCAATACAGGATTTTAGTAATTAGAATATATTGCAAAGGTGCACCTCCTGTCTTTTTGCACGGGAACGGCTAGTCTGCATTTCATTATCAGCACTTTAATGGAAGTAAAGTTGAGATAAATCTAACACACTATTCAGAAGTTGGTGGAAACTGCAGACATCACCAGTATTCCTGCGATAAGTCCTCCAAAATTTAAGACCATGGTGGACTTCATCAAATAACAGTAATGAGAACAAGAAAGAGTTACACAGCAGTTAAGAAAACAACCAGAAACGTTATTAATTTTTTTTTCAAACTATATATCAACGATAAAGTAATAAACAAAATGGATCAAATAAAAAACAAAATAACAAGGTGGAACACTGCTGTGGGGACCATGGATATGAACTACAGAGCCTGGAATATAAAGCACAAAATAAGGACGTGTGTAATGCGCATATCAAAGGAGAGAGACATAGAGAAAGAGAGAAGAAAAAAGCCAGAGAGAAAAAGAGAGGGAAGGAAAGAAAGGGAGTGAGAAAAGGAGAAGGAAGAGAGAGAGTTAGAGAAATAGAAGGAAAAGAAGGAAGAGAGAGAGATATATAGAGAGAGTGAGAGAGAAAGAGAGAGAGAGAGAGAGAGAGAGAGAGAGGAAAGGAGAGAGGGGGGAGAGAGAGAGGGTGAGCGAGAGAGAGGGTGAGAGAGAGAGAGAGAGAGAGAGAGAGAGAGAGAGAAAGAGAGAGAGAGAGAGCAAGAGACTTCCACCCCTGTGCATCCATGAGCAAATAATTACATGGTGCCACTGGAGTGTGCAGCAGTGGGCACTCCACATGCCCGTCAAAACTCATCCCAGATATGTCTCTGAGTCCTGAGTAATGAATGGTGGAGACCACATCAGGTGCATGGCGGATCGCACAGATATCGCTGAGTCCTGAGTCATGAATGGCGGAGACCACATCATCTTCTCCACGGCCCGGCAGATCTCACACATGTCGCTGAGTCCTGATTCATCAATGGTGGAGACCACATCAACTTTTGGGGATGTTAAGCCTGTGGATGTTAAGTTCGTGCCACGTGGTGGTAGGCCCCTGATGGCCATATGAGCTTCGGGTGGCACTAACCCTGTGCATCTGAGGTCTGGACGGGCTGCAGCTGTCCCTCTGCGAGCCTGGGTGCGGACTGTTCATAACTCACATTACATAAGTATTGAAAAATCATTTTGTGATTCAGTCCATCAGCTGGAATTTGTCCGAGGTATTTGTGAAAACATATCGGAGTTCTTTCTGTGATAGATACCGCTTTGATGCTGCCTCTCCCCACATCAGCAGGTAACGCACCCTCTTCCCACATTAATATCATACTCCCAACAACCTTCTTGGGCTCAGAAGTGTCCCTATGCGGTTGGACAAAGAAGAGTCTTAGACATGTATAGATTTACATATAAAAAATGTATTTAAAGAAAAGAACAACAAATAAGACTGAAGGGAGTCTGGTGCTGTGGTCACAGCCACGAAATTGGGGTGACTGCCTTTCAGGTTTAAGGACACAGTTACACATGTGGGATCGGTTTGTGTTAAAGAGGGTTAGTGGGACTACGTGTCGCCGGCCTTGAATATCGAAATATGCCTCACAAATCGAAGGGAGTATGTTGTGTGATTGCTGCCTCGGACTTGGGGTCACTGCCATTCAGGACTCAGGACACAGTTACACATGTGGGATCAGCTTCTGTTAAATAAGGTTAGTGGCACCAGAAGTATTGAGAGTGTATGAGCCTGTGATGATGCTTGGTGTGGACGGGCTGCAATGGGAGCAATGAGTCTTGGCTATAGGACTGCGTCATGTGGACTCACAACCCTATCTAAATTGTGAGGTCTGCTGATCGTAGTGTAGGCCAGAGGTAGCGGTTAGCAAGGGCCCACAGCCATGTGCATACGTTGATGGCCTCAACAGCCTGCATAGCGCAGGTTCAGTGGCACCACTTGTCGCCAGCCTACTCCTCACTAATCGAAGGGAGTGTGGTGGTGTGGTCGCTGCCATGAACTTTTGTGTCACTGCATATGGAAATATGTCTAACTGATCAAAGAGAGTTTGCTGCTGCGGTGGCTGCCATGGACTTAGGGTCACTGCCATTCAGGACTCAGGACACAGTTACACATGTGGGATTGGCTTGTGTTGAACAGAGTTATTGGCACCACGTGTCGCCGCCGTTGCATATGGAAATATGTCTAATTGATCAAAGAGAGTATGCTGCTGTGGTCGTTGCCACAGACTTGGGGTCACTGCCATTCAGGACACTCTTACACATGTGGGATCGGCTTGTGTTAAAGAGGGTTAGTGGGACTACGTGTCGCTGGCCTTGCATATCGAAATACGCCTCAGTGATCGAAGGGAGTGTGGTGCTGTGGTCGCTGCCACGGACTTGGGGTGACTGCCATTCAGGACTCAGGACACAATGACACATGTGGGATCGACTTGTGTTGAACAGGGTTAGTGGTAGTATATCTACATTCCTAGTTTGAATTTTATAATGAGTACGTCGGCAATAAATATAAACATAGTTGGGCTTTTCACCAGAAACTACTTTAAACTTTGTTATTTCTTTTTCAAACTTCACAACAGTATTATCTTTCATTTGTTAATCAACACCTAGACATATCCAACTGTTATTTTCTGTACTGTTCTCTTGACTAGCAAAGAAACGTAAGTCTATATCATCACAAATTTGTTTTATAACATTTATATTAAAACTCGATTTCATGCCGCAGGAAAACCTAGACTTATCCAGATGGTTCCTTTTGACTTTGAATATAAACTTGCAGATGTCTATCGATACGAACATTGGTAGGATCCAATTTCTCGATGTGAATGTATCTTCAAACTGAAGCTGTACATTTTTTTCCTAAGTGTCTTCTCCTGTGAAATTTCTGTCTTCTCAGAGTTGGTGATGTATGACGTGACAGAGTGAGAAACAGCAATTGAGTTATGTGCATCATATTGTATGTTCATATTTGCATTTCACATCTGCAAAATCTCTGTATTGTAATCATTATTGTACTTCAATGCTTCTGTTCTTTTTAAATTATAAGTAGGCTGTCCGGATTTCGGTTAAAACCGACTCTGCCCGAGATTACCCTACCGATTGCAAATCAGCTGACCCGGTTTAAACCGAGTATCGCTGAATTTTTCAAATTGGATTCACCACTTGGCCATTTGCACCTTTTGGCCACTTGAGGGAGCCAAAGCAGTACAATCCAGCATCCGAGTAGTGAAGGTATGAACAACGCTTTTTGAGTGTTACATATTGAAGGTTTCTTTTATCATCGCTTGCAGGGATCTAGCGTAGCCCCTATGTATCGGTATTTACCTCCACATTTATTATCTTAACTTTCCTCCTTTTTCTTTAGCCGAAATCAAGGCTGTCTCTATGACAACCGGACGCGCAGCTCGCTCCGATCTCAGCACCATGCGCACGCAAGGTCAGTTTCCATTTCTCCAAATAGGGCTGGTTTCCATGCCTACATTAGCGTGTCGGTCATGTGCCAGGGGGATGTAGGCATTCACGCCCCCTCACACGTCACAACGCGTTCCTCGTGCCCCACGTGACCGAAACTATCTGTACTCTGGACAAACGGATATAATATATAACGGGACACGCCATGAACCGCCACTATACTACACCACAGAGGAAGGCGAGGAACCTAAGGAGGAGCACCACCCTTGGAGTAGTAAGGAGTGGGGGGAGCGATGGGGGCACATACGAGCCTTTATATTTGAGGCTCGATTCACTATGCGAGAGGGCAGCGCTATATTACTTTCTTGCCACGCCAGTCTGCCTACTTATACATTGCCGGCATTAGCAGACCACCATGATCGGTAGTGTCCGGGTAGGCGACCTCCAATTACAGGACCACGCCGGCGCTAGCAACCTTTGACTTGGCGCCTATTTCCCAGTGTGGTGTGTGGGGAGGGAGAGTTAAGCGTGTTGCGCAACACAACGGTACCTTTAATCTTTCTTGATCAGCCATATTTTTACCATTAAATAGAGGTTGATTATGTTTGTAATACTGGCCCTACGCCCACTTTGGGCTTGCTGGGGGCAATTATGGCCGATATATATATGAGGGGGCTTTACATCTGGATACCCACTTCTTACTGTGTTACTGTATCTAAATCATGCCATCTGGTGATTAATAACATGATTGTCTCTATCCCTGTGATATCTCTTCCCGTGATAAAGAGTGTGACTAAAGGGGGTCTCTTCTTGCCCCCCGCCAGTTCAAACTCAAAATAGGGTGTAACTCGGTGAGTAGGCACGCGCTGGACACTTAGTGGGTAGTGTATGGACTGTTTGGACCGCTGGTACTGATACTTAGAGAAGACCAACTAGCTGATTCAATTCACTGAACCTCCATTTTTAATGTACTTTGATAACGTGAATACTATGTGAATAAACTCATGTGTAGACAGATTAGTTTACACCTAGCTTGTAAAGTACAAGGGAGAATATTATTCCTGTTTGTTTCTTTTTGTTTTCTTCTATTGTTCGCTTTCCCTCTATAGTAATTCAGCTATTATCATAGAGGAAATTCCTTGATACTGAACATCAAGTTTTAGACTTCCTCTCAACTCAACTGGAGGTGAGGGCTGTGTAGTACTGGGACAGGTAGAGTCCTGTTCATGCCGACCTTGTTTACAAAAAAAGTGCCACATTCATGCTTTTTCTTCATCAAATTTGTTTGGTTAGAGGTTTTGTGAAGAACCGAAGGCATCTCAAAAAAATCTTGTGTTTATAAGACTGGAACCTTCAGTTATTCAGCACTGTGGTGCTCTTGCTCTTCGGGGTGAAAATACACTTTCTGAATACACTTTCTGTTCTGCTTATCCAATGTGTAACTTTGTATTATGCTATGGTGGCACATATGAACACTTGTAAATCATGTCGTCCGAAGCTCCCAGTGATATTGTAGGGTACCTTATGAAAAATGATCCGAACTGTGAGACGTTGCTGGCTGCCACAAACGATTCTCTGTAGTTTATACCTATATACACTGCTTGGTCTGGTCAGATGGTGACATTCTGGCATTCATCTCTTCAGCACACATCATGATCGCCCTCTTATCCACTTTAAATGTCATACAGTGTGGTCCTTACCATGGCTGGGGCCTGACGAAGAAAGCAAGCAATAATAACAGCAAAGCGTTCCATAAACACCGGTAAAACACTGTCTCAGTTGTTTTTTATGGCGCGAAAATGAGTAACCACTGAAAAGCACTGTTTTTTTGAGGTATTGAAATCACTGGAAAACACTGAAAAAACACCAACAGAATTTACCAAAAATAGAAACTGAAAACAGGAAAGCCTAATTATAAGTATTTTTGGGTGATTTTCGAGTCATGGTATGTCTTTGTGTGCTGACATCTGTGGGTACATTCTGGCTTGCCATGAGGGGGAACCCACAGTACAGCTAGGCTTTTTTGCTAAACAATTGCAGGCCCATTAGCTTATGCATTGTCCTGGGTGTGGACATGTGTGCCACTCCAGATGACAGTCAGTAGGTCATATGTGTAGCCAACTGTGTGATCAGGTGACGGATAGCCATGTGACAAATGACATTATTCAAGTTGTTACTCTGGGAAAATGTCCATTGGCACTCACTACACCTGTCAACATGTCTCAATGTTTCATATGCTTGACCTTGTTGTTTGGTTGTGAAGGACAATGATGTGCCTGCATGACAGATGTCTCCCAAGGAAGTGCACAAGACACCACCTTTACACTTTCCAGGGACACGCTGGCACATTTGAAAGTAAGGCACAGTTTGGACAACACTTGTTTGGAGTTCATACATATACATGTTCCCACAGTCTGCTAGGATTTGGGTTAGTCCTTGGTTGTTGCTGATACCAACTTACGAGTGTCAAGTCATCCAACCACCCTGGTGCCATGTATATGTACTTACTGCTACGCCATTTCTGCCTAACAGTGGCTGATTTGAATGAGTCTGGCAGCTCAGACAATGACTGTGTACATGTAGTTTGGTGTGCACCTCCTTGTGTGACTTCTGCTATACAGACACATGTGTGTTGTGTTCACAGAGTGCCACATTCACACATGCTAGACATGTTCATTTTGTAAAGGGTTGTGATTCTCCAGGAGTCACAATGTATTTATTTGGGGTATCAAAAGTACTCACAGGTCTCTGAGTGTGGGGACACCTTCTGCATTGGGATGTGGTATTTGGCCTTGGATGCGACAATACTGTTTGCTTCACAGTGAACAAGAGGTGGCATGCCTTCATAGTCTTGCTGTGCTCAAGTGATCCCAGACACTAGCTTCTCATGATCTTGTGATTTCAAGTTATTTGCTGTTGTGTCCTAATTTTCATTGTTTGCAAGTGACATGGTGCGTCAACCGACTGGGGAGTGCAGGGCTTACATATGTGGGGAGTATCCTAGATGTTACTCCTGATGCCTTTCCTGATATGCACTGTTGCCTATTTTGTTTGGACTAATGTGTCAGATGTATACAGGTGACTGATTTTTTCCTGTCTCTTCACCTTGCCCACAGCATCATCGGAGGACACCGAGGGAGACACCGGCACGGACGTGGAGGAGGGATCGAGCAGTGGTGCCACCACTGCTGTGGAGTCGGTGGAATCTAGTGGCATGGAGGGCGAGGGGAGTGAGGCGGAGGACCTGCCCAGTACCAACACAGACTACGAGGCAGACGGGTCCGAGGCTGAGCTCCCAGAGGGGGCGGAGGCTGCTCCCAGAGCTGAAAGCAGCAGTACATCTATCGCCGCCCCCTCCATTCCCAGTGTTTTTTACGACTCGTACGGAAATGGTATTTCTGTGCGAATCGTACTTGCGAGTTTGTAAGGTGTTTTTCCCGGGTACGAGTCGGACGGAAAAAACGCTCCGTACGACCATTCGTACCCGGGTTTTACCGGATCGGAATCGGCACCTTGGTGTTTTGATTAGCAACATTGTGTGTGCTGAACTTGTGACCTGTGTGCTCAGTACAGTGTTCCATGACCTGTTTCTATGGTATGGGCAGAAGGCAGATTGGGGGAAGGGTTGAAGTTTATGTCATTTGGAAAGGGTTGAAATGTTTAACCAATAGAAATGTGTGTTTGCTTTTGAATTTATGTGGGAAGGAATGTGATTTGATGTTTACATGTATATGTGTGGAAAATGAGAGGGAAACTTTACCATTCTTTGGTTTTGCTGACAGGTGCACAGTGCAGAGATTCTGTATAAGAAAATCTGGTGTGTGACTGATATCTGGTGTGTGACTGATATACTTCTTAATCTACAAAACATCTTGAAAGGTGAGTTATTTAATTGTGAGGGAATGTATGTAGACTATTTTTATTTTAATCAGACTAATGTATTTTTTCTGCTAAAGTGTAGGGAGTATTTTTTTTTCTTTACAATCTTATTGACAGTGTGTGTGCATGTAGAAACAATTTTGTGATAAGGATTTGTGTTTTTGTCATGTGTTTGTAGACAGATAACTATGCAGTTCTTATATGTTGGTAGATTTAGAAACCACTTATTGTTTATGAATTTGTGAAATGAGTTAAGTTTCTGCAGTAAAATGTAGTACTCCTTGTAGATGAAGAAATGTGTTTTGGTATAGTGTAAGGGATAGTGTTCTTTTTCTAGAATCACACAGAGAGTCTGTGTGCATTTGGGAACCACTGTGGAGAAGTGTTTGGTAACATCGTGCATTTGCTGACAGATAACTGTTTTGAAACCTGTCATGTTGTCAAGTTTTAGTAGCATTAGAACACAGTTATGGCTTATGCTTTCATTAAATGAGTTAGGTATTGACAGTAAATTGTAGTTGTGAAATATGTAGATTGTGTGCAGTTCCCTTACCACTTCCAGTGTAGTGAATGAGTTTTGGTAAGCTCCTAGTAATACTGGTGCTTGTCTAGAATCACACTGTGAGTCTGTGTACATTTGGGAACCACTGTCAGAGAAGCGTTTGGTAACATTGTGAATTTGCTGACAGAAAACTGTTTTGAAACCTGTCATGTTGTCAAGTTTTAGTAGCATTAGAATCCAGTCTTTGCTTCTGTGTTGATAAAATGAGTCAGGCATTGACACTAAAGAGCAGTCGTGAAATATGTAGATTGTGTGCAGTTCCCTTATCACTTCCAGTGTAGTGAGTGAGTTTTGGTAAACTCCTAGGAATACTGGTGCTTGTCTAGAATCACACTGTGAGTCTTTGTGCATTTGGGAACCACTGTGAAAGAAGCGTTTGGTAACATCGTGTACTTGCTGACAGAAAACTGTTTTAAAACTTGTCATGTTGTCAAGTTTTAGTAGCATTGGAAGCCAGTCTTTGCTTATGTGTTGATTAAATGAGTGAGGCATTGACACTAAAGTGCAGTCGTGAAATATGTAGATTGTGTGCAGTTTACTTACCTCTTCCACTGTAGTGAATGAGTTTTGGTAAACTCCTAGGGATAGTGGTGCTTGTCTAGAATCACACTGTGAGTCTGTGTGAATTTGGGAACCACTGTCAGAGAAGCGTTTGGTAACATCGTGCATTTGCTGATAGAAAACTGTTTGAAACCTGTCATGTTGTCAAGTTTTAGTAGCATTAGAAGCCAGTCTTTGCTTATGTGTTGATTAAATGAGTCAGGCATTGAGACTAAAGTGTAGTCGTGAAATATGTAGATTGTGTGCAGTTCTCTTACCTCTTCCACTGTAGTGAATGAGTTTTGGTAAACTCCTAGGGATAGTGGTGCTTGTCTAGAATCACACTGTGAGTCTGTGTGGGGGAACAGCCATTACAACGCGGTTTTTACCACGCAGTGCAGTTACATCGCATGCGTTACAACGCATGCGATGTTACAACGCTATGCCATTACAACGCAAGTCTTTACATCGACTTGCGCTAGATGGCGTGCTAACATTACAAATAGTGTAGTTTACTATACCAACACCTTCCCTACTGTTAAGTGGACTGGAGTTGAAATAGTAAATTACACTTTTTTAATGTTAGCACGCCATCTAGCGCAAGTCGATGTAAAGACTTGCGTTGTAATGGCATAGCGTTGTAACATCGCATGCGTTGTAATGCATGCGATGTAACTGCACGCGTTGTAAAAACCCACGTTGTAATGTCATACATCCGTCTGTGTGCATTTGGGAACCACTGTCAGAGAAGCGTTTGCTAACATCGTGCATTTGCTGACAGAAAACTGTTTTGAAACCTGTCATATTGTCAAGTTTTAGTAGCATTAGAAGTTAGTCTTTGCTTCTGTGTTGATTAAATGAGTCAGGCATTGACACTAAAGGGTAGTCATGAAATATGTAGATTGTGTGCAGTTCCCTTACCTCTTCCACTGTAGTGAATGAGTTTTGGTAAACTCCTAGGAATACTGGTGCTTGTCTAGAATCACACTGTGAGTCTTTGTGCATTTGGGAACCACTGTGAAAGAAGCGTTTGGTAACATCGTGTACTTGCTGACAGAAAACTGTTTTAAAACTTGTCATGTTGTCAAGTTTTAGTAGCATTGGAAGCCAGTCTTTGCTTATGTGTTGATTAAATGAGTGAGGCATTGACACTAAAGTGCAGTCGTGAAATATGTAGATTGTGTGCAGTTTACTTACCTCTTCCACTGTAGTGAATGAGTTTTGGTAAACTCCTAGGGATAGTGGTGCTTGTCTAGAATCACACTGTGAGTCTGTGTGAATTTGGGAACCACTGTCAGAGAAGCGTTTGGTAACATCGTGCATTTGCTGATAGAAAACTGTTTGAAACCTGTCATGTTGTCAAGTTTTAGTAGCATTAGAAGCCAGTCTTTGCTTATGTGTTGATTAAATGAGTCAGGCATTGAGACTAAAGTGTAGTCGTGAAATATGTAGATTGTGTGCAGTTCTCTTACCTCTTCCACTGTAGTGAATGAGTTTTGGTAAACTCCTAGGGATAGTGGTGCTTGTCTAGAATCACACTGTGAGTCTGTGTGGGGGAACAGCCATTACAACGCGGTTTTTACCACGCAGTGCAGTTACATCGCATGCGTTACAACGCATGCGATGTTACAACGCTATGCCATTACAACGCAAGTCTTTACATCGACTTGCGCTAGATGGCGTGCTAACATTACAAATAGTGTAGTTTACTATACCAACACCTTCCCTACTGTTAAGTGGACTGGAGTTGAAATAGTAAATTACACTTTTTTAATGTTAGCACGCCATCTAGCGCAAGTCGATGTAAAGACTTGCGTTGTAATGGCATAGCGTTGTAACATCGCATGCGTTGTAATGCATGCGATGTAACTGCACGCGTTGTAAAAACCCACGTTGTAATGTCATACATCCGTCTGTGTGCATTTGGGAACCACTGTCAGAGAAGCGTTTGCTAACATCGTGCATTTGCTGACAGAAAACTGTTTTGAAACCTGTCATATTGTCAAGTTTTAGTAGCATTAGAAGTTAGTCTTTGCTTCTGTGTTGATTAAATGAGTCAGGCATTGACACTAAAGGGTAGTCATGAAATATGTAGATTGTGTGCAGTTCCCTTACCTCTTCCACTGTAGTGAATGAGTTTTGGTAAACTCCTAGGGATAGTGGTGCTTGTCTAGAATCACACTGTGAGTCTGTGTGCATTTGGGAACCACTGTCAGAGAAATGTTTGGTAACATTGTGCATTTGCTGACAGAAAACTGTTTTGAAACCTGTCATGTTGTCAAGTTTTAGTAGCATTAGAAGCCAGTCTTTGCTTATGCGTTGATAAAATGAGTCATGCTTTGACACTAAAGTACAGTACCATGTAGTATTGTCTTTATTGCCCCAGAACTGAAAATTTAATATTTTTACCCAGGCACTGTCCTAGAAGTAGTCTGAAGATTTAGTCAGTACTTATGTTGTGAACCATTCATTACCAAATAGACTGCTTCAAATGTCCATGCAGTATGCATGTAGTTCTCTAACCACCTACACAGTTGTTTTTCACACCTTCAATTCTCTAGACAGTTTCCATACACTTTCAGGAAACACCCTATCACTCTCTTTGTAGTCTTCTAGTGACCCATTCAGCACCATGTAGTAATTCATTCACTGTGCCAAAACCCAAACATTTATAAATTCATCAAGACACTCTCTTTCCAGTACTCTAATGATTCAGTTACTGTCTAAGTATTCATGCACTGAGCCAGGACTTGGCACATGGGCTGCTTCAAACCCCTATGCACTATGCATGCAGTCTTTTAACCACCTAGAGATTTGTCTTTTATACTTTCAATTCCCTAGTCAATATCCATATAGTCCAGCAAACATCTTGTCACTCCCTTTGCAGTCTTTTAGTGACCTTTTTAGTACCAAGTACTAATTCATTCCCTTTGCGAAAAGTCTACCAGTTATAAATTCATCCAGGCAGTCTCCTTGCTGTAGTCTAATCATTCAGTCAGTACCCAAGTACTCATGCAGTGAGCCGGGCCTTAGCACATGGACTGTTTTAAATGCCTATCCAGTATGCATTCAGTTCTCTAATGAGCTACACAGTTGTCTTTCGCAGCTTCAATTCCCCAGTTAGTATTCATACACTTCTAGCAAACACCCTGTTACTCACCCAGTGTGTCTCTTTTTAGTACTGTAATCATTCAGTTAGTTAGCATGTAATCTTTTTGTGAGGTAGGCTTTAGGGCATGAACTGCTTCAAAGTAGTATGCATTATGTATGTAGTGTTTTAATCATCGTCACACTTGTGGTTCAGGGCTATAGTTTTTTAGTCTGTTTTTATATAAAATGTGTTTGTACAGTAATGGAATATTGTAAATTTGAAAGTTATTAATATACATTTATTTGTGACTCTTTTTTGCAGATACTGTTTTTCAACGTTAAAATCGAGAAAGTATGCCAGAAAAAAAAAAGAAAAAGAAAAGAACAGAGACAGGAGGATTATTTGAAGAAACATCAACCACTAGTATTGAATGAAAAAGATAATGTGGCTAAAAGGAAAAAATCTTCTGGTAAGATCACAAAGCAATTTATTAAAAATGTTTGTAGGAGCAAACGGAATGTAGAGAATGCTGCAACTTCAAATAATTTTTTGAGTAAGAAAAAAAATCAAAATAAGAGGAAAAGTAAAAAAGCAAATGTTCAGTCAAAGGAGATAAAGTATGGTAAAAGAAGACAGAATCAGTATAAGGAATTACGCAAAAAAATATTTTACAAGAGAGTAGTGCATAATTTGCTGAAAGATGTAAAGAAATAAAAAAAGAGAGCTTTATTTTATAAAAAGAAGAAGCATATTGAAAGCATTGTGGAAAAGGCTTTTAAAGTAAAAAGGAAACTGTTTATTTTAGTGCTGAACAGAATTCGATCACTAGATAAATCAATATATGTAATGAAGGCCAAAAGTAGGAGGAAAAGAGCTATTAATAAAAAACAATGTTGTGATGTTTTTTTGGGAGAATGGAAACACAGTTCTAGTTCAGAGCCTTTTTTTAATGAAGAGAGTTATTCACCAAGTGAAAAATTATTGTATGCAGTTGACACCAGTGGTAGAGGTTATGAGGTTAGTGATGGTTGTCCAATGGAGAAAGAGAAAATGGTTGAAAGAAATGCAGAAGAAGTGATAGCTGATGAAGTTTTAGGGAGACGTGCTAAAAACCCTGTGTACACTTGGGATTGCCGTAGGGTTTGTAGTGTATGACTAGAATCTATTGAAAAATTATGTAGTTTTTTACGAGTCTATACTAAAAAAAGTGTAAAACAAAAGATTAAGCTGTTGCAAGGACTAGACCCTTGCAGAGTGAGAAAACATACTGGTTTGCAAGGTCATTCTCTGGCTTTTCTTTCTAGGAAAGTTTGTGAAAGTGTTTTTCACCATTTCAAAATACTGGCAGTATATCATACTCAAATGCGGAAGTTAGTGAGAAGGTTGTATTATGCAAAAAGTCCAGCACTAAAGTTAAGTGAGTTGAACAGTGCTCTTTTGCGTGGGTCAGTTTCAGATGTGAAGCAGGTCTGTGAGGATATTGAGTTTTGTTACTTTGGGCCTCAGCAAGAGAGTGAAGAAACTGACACATTAGTAGAACAAAATGTTGAAGACGATGTAGAACCTGTAAAAACAGAAAAATTTGAGGATGAAATGACAAAGTTTAAGGTAATTTCAGGTGAAAGACCAAATGTTTCTTGTATTTGTTGTCGGCGAAGTCACTATAAAAATCAGACTAGGGGTGTCAATCTGTATTTTAAAAGTGAAATAGAAAATAATGATAAGTGGATGGGATTTGCAAAATATTTGTTGGTAGAGGATTGTTTTGATTTGGGATGTTAGCAGCGTATTTGCAAATATTGTTATAATAAATTAGATGAGAATAAAATGCCTGCTAGAGCTGTTCCTAATAATCTAGAGTGGGTGCTATTCCTCCAGAGCTGATAGATTTAAATACGTACAAGTCTATTCTGATACAATGTGTTCACCCTTTTCAGGCAATTGTTTGTATGGAGCCCAAAACAAGTAAATTACCTCCATCAGAGTTGCAAAGAGGATTGAAAGGAAGAGTTGTGTATTTACCATTGGATTTAAGGAAAAATGTTGAAACTATTGGTGTAGATCATGCAGAAAATGAGCCACTAGTCATTCTAGTTAATGGTGTTCCTACTAAGAATAAGAACATCTGGCAAGAGTTAGTGGATGTTAGAAAAGTGCAAAAGGCATCATTGTATCTGATAAAAAATAATGAGTACTATAGAAATGTGTTTGTTGGAGAAGAAGAAATAGATTTAGCAGAAGATAGTGAAACATTAAGTGGACAAATAGAAAAAGTGGACATGTCCAGATGTGAAGAGATCTATGAACATTACACTGTACATCCACTTCATTCCAAAGAGGTGATGGGGAATACAATTGAATTGTTTCAAATGAAAAAAGCAACAGGAAGTCCCATGAGTGTATGGGAAGAGAGTTTGGAAGCTCGTTGTTTCCCGCAGTTGTTTCCAACAGGAAAAGGTGGACGATATGATGAACGTCCTGTGCAGATTCCTGCATCTGAATATCGGACAACAAGATTATATGCATAAGATCCAAGATTTCGACAATGTATCCCTTATATGTTTCATCTTCTGTTTGAAAGTGACTTGTCTGGACTTTCATATGCAGTAAATCACATTTTAAAAACTGGAATGCATCTGCAAAATGTAACTGCAAAGGATTTTATGGATAAAGTGCATCAGAGAGATGATCATTTAGAATCTCAGTTGATTCATCTGATGGCATGTCAGCGTGGGACTAATGAATATTGGTACCGTCGACATGGAGAACTGAAATGCATGCTACGGAAATTGGGAACTCCTACATGGTTTGTTACACTAAGCTGTGCTGAGTATGCTTGGGATGATTTACTTGAATTTCTTTGAGAGACAAATTCCAACATAAATAATATTGAATACAAGACACCTGGAGAATTGTGCTCTTTGGATCCTGTCAATGTATGGAGATATTTCAATCATAGATTTGAAGCTATGATGTCTTTCATCTGCAATAAAAAGAATCCTCCTCTTAGAGAAGTTGTGGATTTCTTTTGGAGAAAGGAGTATCAAGCAAGAGGTGCTCCTCACATACATATGTTGCTATGGGTCAAGGATGCCCCCAAATTTGGAACAGATTCAGATGAAAGTGTTTTGTCTTTCATTGAAGATTATGCTACATGTGCTGTACCAAATAGCAGAGAAGACAAAAACTTAAAAGAACAAGTCTTACGATTTCAAAGCAATAGGTGTGGAAAATACTGTCGATGAAAGTACAAGTCAAAGGATAAGTTCTATACCAAATGTCGTTTTGTATTTCCACGTCCTGTATTAGCCAAAGGAAGAGTGAACAGTTTCATGTCAGCTGTACGACATACCATCACAAGAAAGTCTCCGAAAAACACCTACAACTTAAGAAGAAGCGAAGAATCGAAATACATAAATGACTACAACCCAGTTATTTTATCCATGTGGAACGCTAACATGGATATTCAGTATGTTGCCGACAATTCTATTGCTGTTGCTCGATATGTAACGTCTTACATTACTAAATCAGAAAAGACTGAATTGAAAGAAATGTGGGAAGCGATTTCTCATGAGAAGAGTCTAAGTAAGAAATTATACAGTTTTGGTTTGAAAATGTTATCGCATCCTGAAATTGGAGCATATGAATGTTCAGATCGGTTATCATCTGCAAGTCTATATTCCAAAAGTAGAAGAATCATTTGGGTGAGTCTAGGTCTTGCAGGAATGCGAAACCGGGTACTGAAATCTGTTCAAGAAATTGAATATTTAGCCGAAAATGACCCTGAAAGTACAGATATTTTGAAAACCAATATGTTGGACACATACTATCCAAAGAGAAGTCAGCATCTTGAGAACATGTGTCTCTATGAAGTGTTTCAAAACTACACTTTTAAACGGAATATTACAGAGAACATCAACGATGGAAAATATGGAGTGGTTGGTTCTGAAGGATGTCTGGTGAAACAAAGGAAAGGAAATTTAATTAATCACAGAAAACTGAGTTGCGACACTGCTGACAAAAGGGAATTTTACTATTTAGTTCTTTTGCAAATGTTCAAACCATGGCGTTCTGAACTGGAATTACTTGGAGATTTTCCCAGCTATGAAGATTCATTTAATGCTTGTAAAGATAGCATACCATGCAGTGCTTTCGCAAATTATGCGAAAATGTTAAATGATGAAATTGATCAAGCAGCTACAATTGCAGCTGAGATAGCTAGAGACAGTTCTCAAGACAGTCAAAGTTCTGCTGCACTGAGTCAAGATACACTTGGACAACCAATTGTTGAAAATGAAGCAGCGATTGCCATGAATGAGGTGGAAAGAGCAATGTATCAAGCACAAGAAGATGCAATACAGTTAGGAAACTTGGAAGAGCAACTAAATGTTGAACAGAAACAAATATATCAACAAGTGAAAGAGCAGATTGACCATGGATTACTTCATGAAAAGAAAGACAGCTCATGTACATCATTTCAACCTATCCGAATGTATGTGAGTGGTCAAGCTGGAACAGGAAAGAGTTTCTTAATTAAAGTAATTACAAGTTATCTGCATAAAAAAACTGAGTCGCATTTGTTTTGTGTTGTCACTGCTCCAACTGGGTTGGCAGCACATAACATTAAAGGAATTACTTTACATCGTTTACTAATGCTGCCAGTAGTGCATGAGAACAAATTGGAATACCACAAGCTATCTGGAGAAGCTTGTTGTGAAGTTTCAAGGGTCCTGAAGAAAAGGGAACTTCTCATTATTGATGAGGTGAGCATGGTTTCAAACTTGATGCTTGCCTTTGTGCATTTAAGAATGCAGCAAATTCTTAAAACAGAGTATGACGTGTTATTTGGAGGAAAACACGTCATAGTTTTTGGAGATCTACTGCAACTGACACCGGTAAAAGGACAACCGGTATTTAAAACACTTGCCCATGAAGATACCAGAAAGTCTCTTGGCAGTGTTGGTAATGTGAACATTTGGAGTAATTTTGAATACAAAGAACTGACAACAAATATGCGACAGGCAAATGATGCTGAATATGGAACTATTCTTCACGATATAAGAATTGGAATTCTTTCAAAAAAAGGGAAAGAAGCTTTGGAGAGTCAATTACTTTGCAATGTCTTTCCAAATGAAAATGCAGTTGCTGCAAAAGTGTACGTGGAAATTGCTAAAAATAAATCAGTGATTTGCTTAATGCCAACACTGCGTGAGTGTTCAATATTCAACGAAGAGTTATTAAAATTGGAAAATGAAGAAATTGTCAAAATGGAAGCCATCAATAAAATACTACATGAAGGAATCACTATTATTTTAACGGGTGAGTTGAGATCAAAACTAGATTGTTTAGAAAAAAAAATATGTTAAACTGCTGGTTTGGAAAAGACTCTGTATGTGTGGGTAATTTTAAGGCGTAATTTGGATGTAGAGAAAGGTTTAGTTAATGGTGCAATGGGCAAAGTGGTGGATTTTGTGAATTATCAGAAAAAAGAAGGAATTGAATTTTTAAAAATTAAATTTGATCAGATTGATGAAGTTAAAGAAATTGGTCATTGTTCAGTTCGTTTTTTGCTTGTTAAAGATTTATATGTCCATAGGAAACAATTTCCATTTTCTCTGGCATATGCAGTGACTATTCATAAATCTCAAGGATTAAGTGTAGACAGTGCATTGGTGAACATTGGATCTACTGCATTTAAAGAGGGTATGGCATATGTTGCTTTGTCGCGAGTCAGAACATTATCTGGTTTGTTTTTGATTGATTTTGATGAGACAAAGGTTACTGCAGATGCAAAGTGTGTAAAAGAGTATAATAGGATAAGAAGGGTGTATGCTCCAAATTTAGGTCAATATCCTGTATTTGAAAAGCGTGTGGTTGGTCAAAAAAGAAGGTTAGAGAATATCTTTTCTGAAGGTATCAAGAAAAGAAAAGAACAAAATAATGTTGTGATTGCAGGTAAAAAGAAATTGGACACTGTTGGAGAGATTGTTGGTTATCAGTTTGAAAATAGTTCTGGTGTCAACTGCTATGCTAATGTAGTGGTCAATGTTGTTTTTTATCTTGAAGATTTGCAAGAGCAAATTATGAAGAATCGGCAAAAAAGATTTTGTTCTCTGTTGCACTCTGTTTATGAAAAATTGACAACAGATAGAAGTAAAATACTATCTGTTTTAGATGTTCGTAGTCTTTTGGATGTGTGTTCTGGTTCTACACAATTTACACAAAATATCCAACAAGATGCTCAGGAATTTTTAATGTATGTGCTTACCATTTTTGAAAATGAAGGTGTAGAAATAGAATATGTTTGGCCTTTCTTACAAATGGGAACATCATTGTGAAAATTGCACGTATACATGTAGCACCAATGTAGACACTGAGAGATTTCTGTATTTAACATTACCAGACTGTAAATCAGTGGCTTTCAATAAATTAGTGAAAGGTGCAAATCAAAACATGGAGTGTAGCCAATGTAAATCAGAAATGTTATCCACATTATTGTTAACAAAATATGGAAAATACATAATTTTAATGATGCAACGTTGTACAGCTGATGGAAGAAAATTGGATACTTTAATAAAACAATTTGTAGCAGCACAAATATCAATATCAGGAAGGACTTTTGTAGCAATTGCAATAATTTTCCATGATGGTCCTTCCACCACATCTGGACATTACACTGCCTATCTAAAATGTGACAAAGGCTGGACACTTTGTAATGATGCCCAGTTGGTTTTCAAACAACGTTTGCCTAGGGAATTACAAAATTCCTACCTAATATTTTTGAAGCCAAAGTTTTAGGAAGCTAATTCACACTCTGAGGAATTTAATATTATAATTTAATAGAACTACCATTGGACAGTTTACATAAAGAAGAAGTGCAAATATACCATTTGGTCTCAAGGAAAGGTATATTTTTGAATTATGGACTTTTTGGTGGTCATTTATTCGGTGATTATTTTAATGTGGCAACATTTACAGTTTTTATAAGTTAAAGTTATAAAATGTTGTAATCTGTAAGCATTTCATATGTGTATGATTTGTATTTTCTGGTATTTTACTGAGAATAGTATGTTGTTTTTTTTTAACAATCTTTCTGATTGTTTTTTTTTTGCCCGCTTAAGTGATGAGTACCACTGAAATCACTATTTCGAGTGAAATTCAATATATTCTGAGAACAGCAAAAAAGGCAAACAAATTACTTTGTGGAAATTATGTTGTGTTGTAAAAAATGTATTATTATATGTTATAATTTTATTTTATTTTCTTTCACAGATCCAAATTTTAAAATGAACAATTTTTAAGAATTTATATTTGAAAGAAAAATAGGCAAAAATGAATAACATTTTTTATTCCTATTACTGTGAAGGTAAGTTTAACTAAGTCTCAATATGGAGAATGAAGAGGCCTGCAAGAATCTACAAAGTTGAAACACGTTTCTTAAAACACTTTGGGGCAGATTTACAAGAAAGTGACGCATCTGCAGAGATGCGTCACTTTCCCTGCGCCAACATGCCAAATCCTTGCATCACCGTGGATGTGCCATATTTACAATACGCGCACCATGGCGCAAGGATTGACAGATGCGTCAAAAATTCTGACGCATCTGTTGACGGAAAAGTCACGCATTGCTGGAGTCGTGTCTCAAGCACGACGCAACTCCAGCAATGCTCAGGCGCGCCCTATGCTTAACAGGCTACGTCACTCCTTATGCCTGCTTCAAGTAGGCGCAGGGTTTTGACGCAGCATGGACGTAAAAGTGACTCAGTGAAATTTGTAGATTTCACTGTGTCACTTTTATGGGGCTTCCTGCAATGGAACGCCCACCCTGCATACATTAAACCTGACGCAGGTTTATTGTGGCACAGGGCTTCACAACGTGACGCATCTCCCTAGATGCGTCACATTGTAAATCGTCCGCACCTTTTACGCTGCTGCTCCGTCACAAAAGTGACGCAACAACGGTGCAAAAGTGATGCAAGGAGCTTGTAAATCTGCCCCAAAGTTTATGTAGTTTTGAAATTTGACCATAATCAGATATCAAGTGACCTGCAAAAAAAGAGATTTGAGGGGTTCATAATATTTCATCTTTTTAGCTGTTGAAGGACCGCAATTATTTCAGTCATTCTTCTTTGAACATCTTTGCAGTCAAAATTCTGTGCTTACCTTCTATCATTCGCAAGGAAATTTAAAAACGGAAATATGTCACTTTTTGTAACATAGTTATTGTGTAAGATATTCTTTCATATTTTCAAAGAGAGGAAAAGGCACTCTGTGCACTTTTTATACTCCATGAAAATATAACTTCATCATGCAGACCACTTTCGGATGAAAGGGTGTTCTATAAGTGTTGTTGTGCATGATTGCACTTAATACTCATAGAACAAGACACATGTCTAGATTTATTAGAAATCGTAAATCACGATATGTGTGTGAATGGTGCACCATTCTACAATTGGTGTAGGAAAGCACAACAAAGAGAATTGTTTTAATTTCTCCACATTTTTATTTCTTCAATGCATGCTGAAATGTTCAGCATACATTGAAGGTGAAAAATGCATTTTCTCATTGTTTTTGTACAGGAATGTGTGTCTTCCTGTAGAAAAACAAACAGCACATGACACAGATATCCTTGCACTATTGTGCAAGGGTGCCTGTGTCACCACATGGCTGCAGTTTAAGCAGCCGTGCAGAGAGAAGCATAGATTTGCAACATATTTATATACATATGTTGCATCCCTGTGCTTCGGAAGTACTACAGCACACTACAATTAAAGAGGTTACTGTGTGATGCTGCAGCACTTCCTTGTAGTTCTGCACTTATACATTCACCAAACGCTACTAATGCATTCATTCAGTCAATTATGTACTACACATACATTCATCTAAACTTTCACACACTAACAAAGAAATTTAGCTCTTTTTTTAAACCAGGAAAGTTAGTTCTTAAAAGAACTTTTTTTTTTCATCTTTCTTCTTTTATGTTTTTTTTGGGGGGGGTTTGAACAATTTTGTTTTTTTTGGTTTTTCTGAAAAAAAAACAGGAGAAACCAAACAATGAACTTCAGGGAACAGTAAAAAAAACAAAAAAAAACTAGCAAATATGACTTTCCTGCCGGCGGCAGATGAGGTCGATTGACTGCTCGCCACAGCACAAAGTCTTATTGCACTTAGTGCAGAGCACTTTTAAAAAGTGAAATTGAGGACGGATGTCCAAGGTTTGGTCTGAGGGATGCACTCTTGACGTGCTCGGCTGCGATGAGGTGGATGGCACAGGAGCAGGAGTGTCTCTCATGCGTCGGCACTCTTCACGCGCAAGATTGTTTGGATGAAGGCTCCTCATGTGCTTCATCATACTTGCCATGCCTCAAGAGTATTTCTTGGTGGGATCCCCTCTCGATAAGACTCTTTTGCAAATCTTACATGTGACCAAGGTGGCATTGGTCTTATTCTGTCCTTCGGGAAAAGTAAAAAATTTCCACACCACTGAAGCAAAACGTTTTTTCTGTGGTTCCTCCGGCACAAAATCATCCTCAGAGGTTTGAGGTGATGCAGGTGATGCCTGCTGCCCTGAAGCCATTTTTGGAACTAAGTGTATACTTAGTCTAAAAAAAATCTTCTTCTGTCCAAAGAGATGGTTCTCCAAAGAAGCTCAAAGAAGAATGATTGAAATGGGTGGGGTCTTTCAGTAGTTAGAACAGGAAGTGTAATGAACCAATCAAATCTCTTTTTTTTGCAGGTCACATGGGATCCGCGCACCGTGCGCTTACGCAGCACGCACCCAGCGCACATCCGCGAAATTGAATTAAAAAGAAATATAGGATTAGATGTCAAAATATATTACATTTAAGACTAGTTTAGAGTTTGTCTTCAATTAATATTCACATGCAATACATAAATATGTGTTTTTAATGTTACATACTTCGCGAAGTATGTTACATACTTCGCGGAATCCGCGCACCCATCGCATCACGGACGCATATGACGCATCGCGGAAGCGCGTAAACGTCACGTTACGTACATCGAACGTGTTGCGTATAGGCTGGGAGTCTCGTACCGGTCGCATAGCGATCGCGCACTAAACACGTACCCAACGCATACCATGCGCAGATGCTATCGCGTACGGATCGTGAACGGTGCGCATAGGGTGCGCGGATCCAAAAACATTGAAAAAAATATATATCTAAAATAAAGTTTTGGACTTAAAGTTGAAAAAATATTTTGAAAAATATAAAAAAATATGTTTGAAAAACACATTAAGTTCAAATAATATTTTTTTAATTTTTAAAAGAATTAATTGAAGAAATATGTTTAAAAAATGATGATAAAAAAGTATTTAAAAAAAAAAAAGAAAATGACACACTGAATTTGAAAAATATAGAAATGCAATCAAAATCACTAAACATGATATCTTTAGAGATAAGTTATAGATAGGAATTAGCATTTAAAAAACCTTTGAAATTCACTGAAAAAACCGTAGGTTTCATGCATGTTATAGTTAGGAATTGGCATTTAAAAAACCTTTGAAATTCACTGAAAAAAACAAAGGTTTCAGGGGCGTTATAGTTAGGAATTGGCATTTAAAAAAACATTGAAATTCACTGAAAAAACCATAGGTTTCAGGGGCGTTATAGTTAGGAATTGGAATTTAAAAAACCTTAGAAATTCACTGAAAAAAACATAGGTTTCAGGGGCGTTATAGTTAGCTGGACATTTCCCTCGTACAAAACCCTAGAAATTCCCCTGTTATAGTTAGTTCAGCTAACTATAATTCGCGCCCCCGCAATGCACTGCTGATGACGTCACATATTACATCACTCATGACATGGTCAGTGACATCACTGATGACATCTCAAATGACATCACTGATGACATCACTGATGACATCATCCATGTGATAAATTAGTGCATCTTCTCACACCCTAATATAACCTTTGATACACCGACTCAAAATTTCAGACGGCCATTTTGACAACCATAGATACTCCAATACCAATAACTACTCACCCACTGATTGACTTTTAGGTCTACATACATCTCCATTCACTCACCTGTACAGTCACTCATACTTACAGTCACTCTGTGCATTTATACACCTATATAGACACTCACACACCGCCAATTATCCGTTGAGGTACTGATACATCTAGTCAGTCATGCAAATAATTAATCACAGTAAAATTTACTCACTTATACAGTTAAAAACACTCAAGTTCACTTACTCATAAAAATACTAACAAATTCTGGGTCTTCCTGCAGAAAAACAAACAGCACATGACACAGATATCCTTGCACTATGGCGCATACAGCCACTCCCAAAATCACACACTCTCATATATAGATGTTTATATACTCTTACACACATATACACTGCGTTTCACATATGTAGTTACTGACACATGTACAACTGAGATATACATTCAATCATTAACACACCTATACATACACTCACCCAACCATACAGTCCATCACAGATGCACTCTTAAAAACATGCACCCTCTGAATCACCCACTCACACATCTAGTCACAGAGTCACACACACCCTACCCATACAAACACTCAGTCACCCATACAGATACTCAGACAACCAATCAATAACCCATATAGGCACTCATATAGCTATTCACAAAACCATGCAGCCACTTATACACCAACACACAGACACATACAGACATTCACACAGTTTAGTCACTAGTCTGCAGTAAGATACATTTAATAACTCACTTATGGAGTCAGTTACGCACCTAGGAAATCACCCACTCACACACTTATACACCCACTCATTCTTCCATAGGCCTTTCGGTATAAATATATAAAACATATTTAAACTTTTAAGAAAAACACACATTCACTGGATGATATCATCAGTGATGTCATCAGTGATGTCATTTGAGATGTCATCAGTGATGTCATCAGTGATGTCACTGACCATGTCATGAGTGATGTAATATGTGACGTCATCAGCAGTGCATTGCGGGGGCGCGAGTTATAGTTAGCTGAACTAACTATAACAGGGAAATTTCTAGGGTTTTGTACAAGGGAAATGTCTAGCTAACTATAACGCCCCTAAAACCTATGTATTTTTCAGTGAATATATATATATATAGGTTGCTGGTACATTATAGTTAGGCAATACATTTTTTTTAAACCCTGGAAATTCACTGAAGAAAACAGTTATGGGGACATTATCGTTAGGCTCAGATTTCACTTGAACAAAACTGGTGAAAATCAGCATTTCTAGTTACCTGAGCTTACTACACCTTACGCTCACATAATGCACTGCTTCTCACCTCAAAGTTTACAAATATTACATGACTCGTGACAGGGTCAGTGACATCACTCATGACATTACTGATGAATTAATTTTACGACATGAATCTGCACGTGGCACTTGAATTTTGATCAATGCAATGAAGCAACATGAATTATAATGCACTGAAGCAACATAAATTAATAATGAACTGTGGTTAAAACAAGCTATTGAACAACATTTTAACGAGCACCACAGCACACCAAGTTTCTGGATGATAATATTTATGCATTATTGGACTTGCATGCATTGTGTTTCATGGTCATGTAGTGACATGGATATAAAAGCACCTGTGTCTTATCACCTTTGCACCTATGATTAAGGCTTTGCAGCCGAAACGTGTCAGGACTATGGACTTAGACTTGCAGCCACATTACCACTAAAACAAATGTTGTAGGTGTTCAATTAAGCATTGCTTTGTGTGTGTGTGTGTGTATATATATATATATTCACTGAAAAAACCATAAGTTTCAGGCACGTTATAGTTAGAAATTAGCATTTAAAAAACCTTAGAAATTCACTGAAAAAAACATAGGTTTCAGGGGCGTTATAGTTAGCTGGACTTTTCACTTGTACAAAACCATTGAAATTCCCCCGTTATAGTTAGTTCAGCTAACTATAACTCGCGCGCCCGCAATGCACTGCTGATGACCTCACATATTACATCACTCATGACATGGTCAGTGACATCACTCATGAAATCACTGATGACATCTCAAATGACATCACTGATGACATCATCCAGTGAATTTGTGTTTTTCTGAAAATTACATATGTTTAATATATGTATATCTCAAGGTTGATGGAAGAATAAATGGGTATATAAGATTCTAAATGGATGATTTGTTTTTGAAAAATTGATTGTATAACTGACTGATTAAGTGTATCTTAGTGAATACATGGCTTAGTGAGTAATGTTTACATATGTAAATATCTGTATCAGTCTCTCACTTTGTGTATAAGTGGCTGCATGGGTTGGTGAGTAGCTACATGAGTGTCTATATAGGTTATTAGTTGTTTTTTTGAGTATCAGTATGAGTGTCTGAGTGTCTGTATGGTTCGGTGGGGGTATTACGTAGTGCATAGGTGCATGAATGAGTGACTCACTGTTTGTATGTATTGAAGACAGCATGTGTGCAGGACTGTATGGGTGGATGAGTGCGTGCATGGGTGTGTTAGTGAGTGAATGACTGTCTCAATAGTGTCTTTATGAGTAACTACATATGTTTTAAACTAGTATATGTGACTTTTGGTGTATATAAGTGAGTATATGTGAGAGTGAGAGATTGAAAGAGTTCCTTTATGAATAAGTATGTGTTTCTATAAGTGATTGTTTAAAAGACTAAGTATGTGTAAGTTTCTGTAGAAGTAAGTGTGGTGGTGTGTGTATAACTGTATATGCAAGTAAATGGATGTTTGATTCTTTATTAGCATGAGTGACTATGTGTGTGAGTAACTCTATGGATGAGTAACGTTGTGTAACAGGATGTATAGGTGTATGAGTACATATGATGAGTGAGTACATGTATGAGTGACTGTATAGGACTGTTGGTGAATGAGTGGATGTGTATGTGGTTCTTAGAATTACTGAATAGGTTGTTGTAACTGATATTGGTATGTCCATTGTTTTGAAAATTTTAGTTTCTATTTTTGAATGTGTGTATCAAAGGTTATATTAGGGGGAGAGGAGGTCTGCCACTCTATGACAAGGATGATGTCATCAGTGATGTAATTTGAGATGTCATCAGTGATGTCATGAATGATGTCACTGACCATGTCATGAGTGATGTAATATGTGACGTCATCAGCAGTGCATTGCGGGCGCGCGAGTTATAGTTCGCTGAACTAACTATAATGGGGGAATTTCAACGGTTTTGTACGAGTGAAAAGTCCAGCTAACTATAATGCCCCTGAAACCTATGGTTTTTTCAGTGAATTTCTAAGGTTTTTTACATGCTAATTCCTAACTATAACGTGCCTGAAACCTATGGTTTTTTCAGTGAATATATTTATATATATATCTGATATATATATCTGGTCGGTGCCTAACTTCCGAGCACGAGCTTGCCTCTGATTGGCTACTAACACTTCAAAGCAGGAAGTGTCCTCTGATTGGCTGCTAACACTTGAAACCAGGAACTGTTAGCAGCCATCTTGTGCCTCGCATCGAGTGAAAATATAAAAGAAAGGTTCCGGGGGCAATTTAATATAGCGGAGCTCTGTGTAATGATGATTTGGATGCAGTGATGGTTTAAGATTTATTAACAATAAAGGAGAAACAGGAGAGCGCCAGGCAGTGCGACTTCCACTCCAGGACACCAGTAGGAAGATAACCCTTTCACGCTCGCTGTGCCAAACAATACAACTTCGCAGCTATGCCTTTAGAAGCCAGTCCGTCGGCTCGAAGCTGTCTACCTTTGCGAGCTAGTACGTTGCTGTGCCTCTACCTCTGCGATCTACTACTCTACTGTTCCTTTGCGAGCGACACAGCTCATAGTTATGCCTCTGTGAGTCGAGCGGTCGGACCGCAGTTGTCTCTCTGCGAGCCTGGGTACCAACTGTTCATAAGTCACACGATATGAGTATTGAAAACCATTTTGTGATTCAGTCCGTCAGCTGACATCTGTCCGAGGCATTTCTGAAAACATATTGGAGCTCTTTCTGTGAGAGATACCCCTTTCACTCTGCGTATCCCCACATTAGCAGGTAACGCACCCTCTTCCCACATCACCAGCATACCCCCAACAACATTCTTGGGCCCAGAAGTGTCCCTCTATGAACTATTAATAAAAAGATCGTTGTGAGGTTGGCGAAATTAGAATCTTAGTCATGTATGGATTTACATATAAAACATTTTATTAAAACAAAACAACAAATAGAACTTTTTAGAGCTGTGGAGTGTCATCGCTGGTCCATTTGTGATTCACAGCCTGCAAGACAAAAAGAAAGATAAGATGGGGCGTCATGCGTCCAGCAAAGGAGAGAGAGAGAGAGGGAAAGAGTGAGAGAGAGAAAGAGAGAGAGAGGAAGAGAGAAACAGTGTGAGAGAGAGGAAGACAGAGAAAGAGAGAGAGAAACAGTGAGATACGAGGAAGAGAGAAAGAGAGAATCAGTGTGAGATAGAGGAAGAGAGAGAGAAAGAGTGAGAGAGAGAGAAATAGTGAGAGAGGAAGAGAGAAAGAGTGAGAAAGAGAGGAAGACAATGAGAGAAACAGTGTGAGAGAGAGAGGAAGAGAGAGAGATAAAGAGAGAAACAGTGTGAAAGAGAGAGAGAGGAAGAGAGAGAGAAAGTGAGAGATGGAGAGAGAGAAAGAATGAGAGAGAGGAAGAGAGAAAGAAAGAATGAGAGAGAGAGAGGATGAGACAGAGAAAGAGAGAAAGTGTGAGAGAGAGAAAGGAAGAGATGGAGAGGGAGTGTTGACACTGGAGAAAATCTTCGCAGCTCACCTGTTGTGTCTCCAACCACGTGCCCG